>NC_140580.1:785073461-786273461 GCF_964204655.1 Triturus cristatus
TGTAAATTTCAGTCTTTATCGCAGAATGGAACCGATATTCAACCCTGTATAAATACATAGATAAATAGGTATAAGAAATGTGATAAAAACTCAGAGCAACCCTTAAAAAATGTCCAGCAAATAAAAATCTTAATAACACTAATGATTAGGAGTTTGCTGGTGCCAAAGTTAATGTTTTTTTAGCTTCTATGAGGAATTTCAGACAACGGGCCGATAACTGCGGTCTCATTCCACTCAGACATGCAAATATAGCCGTGTTGCATTGCCTTATGCCACGTTTACGAATTAGCGGTTTCAGCTAGAACCATCTTAGATTTTTCAAAATTGGGCAGGCACATATTATGTGGGTGAGGCTTTCCTTCTTAAAGTTACATAGAAGGCACTGCTGCTAGGTAGACCCTGTAATCGTCCAAATGTGTAGGCTTTTAAAGAAATTAAACCACATCTTAGTAGCTCTTTCTCAACTGACAATTTAATATGGGAAGCTAGGTGCACGGCTCTCCCTTGCCCTTGATACAGTGAGTTGCATAGACTAGCGTGAGCTTTCTGGGACAGTTCTTGTCCATGACCCTTGATTATATCCTCACCGTTTTTAACAGCAATTTTGCTAAAAGCTTCTTGGGTAAATTAGGGAGTGGAATGTTGGTTGTCTCCAGGGCTTCCATTACATCCCTCAAGTAGAGTTCCCTTGGTAGTGCTTTGTCATGGTGACTTCGACGTATCGTTTTCTTAAGTGACCCTGGAGACGCCGTGCTGAGCTTCCCATAATAACCCAAAAATCGAGCCTTTAATATTACTTATTGTTTAAAAAGACTGAATTCCAGCTGTAGCTGTGAGGATGGAGCAGCATCAGGGAGATTAAAAAGTAGTCTGTAACACCTTAATTGGGCTTTATCCAGCCAGCCTGAGAAATGGTCTTTAAAAATGAATGTGCCATACCTAAGTGTAGGCATGAATTTGGCATTAATTACTTTGCAGATGCCCGTAAGGTCAGGTCCATTCATCGTAAAAGCCAGCTTTTTAAAACTCGTTATTGGACCCAAAACTTTAAGGCGTTATAAATGTGTGACATGCCAACTACAGTTATTAAAATAACTACCCAGATATTTTAAACTAGTAACTTGTGCCAAGACCACATTGTTCATGGAGAAATTACATTTGGGCGGATGTTTGTTTCGGAGTCCGCAGGCCATGATTTTCTTGTTGCTGTAATTAATTTTGTTTGTTTTCTGCACAGTGACAAGCGAGGGCCGCCAATGATAACTGTAGCCCCACTGCAGTATGATCAAATAATAAAGTCTTGTCTGCATACTGGAGGCATTGCATTTGAAGGTCTGCAGACTTCGGAGGTACCTCACATGCGACTCCCAGTGCTTGATTGTCAGCCAAATAAAGATTGAACAACAATGGAGCAAAAATCCAGCCTTGTTTTACTACTGTGGTGGTCTTAATTGTATGGGTAGTGACTCTGTTAGATGTAACTTTCACTTTTACCCATGTATGGGTGTATAGGCTTCTGATGGCGCTTAAGAGGTCTAATGTGATGCCCCAGCTAGACAGCTTCTGCCACAATCTCCCTCTGTCCACTCTATTAAATGCGGTTTTGAAGTCTTATCACTGCAACATATAACAGTGGAGAATTTTTGTGGTTTTAATCAGCAAGGAAAGTATCATCAGGTTGGCTTCGGTTCCGTGCCCGCGCCTTAAGCCTGATTGGGTGATGGGAATAAGGGCCTCAGTGCTACACCACTCTTCTAGTTCCTTGTTTAAAATTTAAGCTAAACATCTGCCTTTCACGTCCGATAAGTTAATAAGTTGGAAGTTGGCAGGGTTATCACACACTCCCTTTTTGTGCATTGGGTAAGTATAGGACCTCGCCAACTATCCGGGACTGAGTTTTCCATTAAACAGTTTTTAAAAAGAGGATTAGGAAGGGCATCCCATTCTTCTGCAGCATTTTTAAATATCCTTGTAGGGATGCTGTTTGGGCCAGGTGCTCCTGCAGCTCTAAAAGAAGCTCAAATATACTTAATTGAAGCCTTGGTGAATGTAGCATCAGCCCATGATGAAAGACTTTGGATTGAACTGGAACTATCTGCTAATTCATCAAGTGGAGCCTCCTGGACACCTTCCATTTTTCCAGGGTTGTACAAATTAAGGATATATTGCACCCGCTGGGGGGCTGGGACTGCCGTAAACTCTTTTCAGGTATTTTGATGCGATTTTTTCTTAACAAGGTTCCAAAATTTTGCTGGATCTTTCATTTTTAGGGCCTCGTGTAATTCTACCCATGCCTGCTCTTTATTAGCATGGGCAATTTTCTAGGTCTATGAAGCTTATTTAGGTCACGTTTCAGGATCCTCAGCGCTGACTTATTGGCTTCCTTCTGAGGTTTGGCACCGCCCAATATTTGGGGCTTGCTTTTCAACTTCTTCAATAATTTGGACAGTAATATTTTCCAGCTTGAAGTGGAGAGTAATCCGCTGAATTCCTCACTTTGCAGCACTTCTCTCAGCTCGGCCAGGGCCTCCGTGGCCGGTGTTGCAGACTATTTTATTCTTTATAGCCCACAGGTGCCGTCTTCTGTGGCAACTACTTGTAGTTGTCTTAATTTTGGGGTCTCTCTGTGGATGGAACATTACAACCAAGCGTGGTCACTTATTGGAGAGTAAAGTATTGGAAAGTTTCTTACCCACGTAAAATACTGGGTAGAAATCCAAATGTTGTCAATCAGCGAGGTGGAGGAACTAGCTGTATGTGTGTAGCTGGCTGGTTGATCATTACTTCCTCTCCGTTTAGGGTTCGTAAGTCCAAAGCATTCAAGGTGGCAGTGAACTTCTGGCCAGTTTTGTCTTTCTTTGTTTGATCGGGCACGATCTCTGGGATACTCCCTTGGTTGTCCTCTTCTTGCGGCCATGGGAATATTTGTGGGGTCTCAAGCAAAAAGGATTTCGATCACCCGGTGAGGTTGCTGCTAGCCTCAGAAAAATACAGGCCCGGCAATATGTGTCAGGATTGTCCCATCTATCTCCAACGCTTTATGGACCAAGATTGAGACACCTCCAGAGGTGTGTCCCCCTATATTAGAGGAAATGGCCAGTGCCCAATATTCATTGTGATCCGGCCAAGTCATGTGCAATGTTTGCCATGTTTATTGCAGGCAAATGATGTGTTTGCAGTTTATTTCTTCCGGTGTGTTCCATGAGCACATGTGTTATAAGTAATTTGGTGTTTCTTAGATGCCGATGGTCTCGTATTCCCTGGAGTGTCTCTTGTGAAATTTGAACATCAACAGGTGTTCCTCGACAGCCAGCAGACTCTTTTATTCTCTGCTTGGTCCATTGAGATTGTAATGCATTCTACTGATGATCGCAGGAAGGCCGACCCCTGCAAAGCACAAAGTATGGAATCAGGGTGCAGCAGGGGCTTATTTTTTGCAAGGAGCCAGGGTTATTTTGGTTTTGCTGGCTTACTTCTATTAGTTCCCCACTCTGCCAAAATCTTTCGAGGACTTTGTACCTGCCTGGTGATCTTTGTTTTTAAATATTACTTTTGTGGCATCCTTTAGACTCTCTTTTAAGCCCAGGGAGAAACATGAGGTAGATAAGATCTTTCAAGTCCAGTGCCCCCAGCTCAGGTAAGGATGACAATATCTTTGAGTAAATTGCTGCTATTTAAAATATCTTCCTGCCCACGCAAGACATATTCTGGTTGGAATATTAGGATTTCTTCCATGTTTTCGGGCTTTCGTTGGTCCTGATTTTTAGGGGAATCTGGTGGACAAAATTTGTGTTCATAATTCACTATTCTATGGTTTGTGTTGGGCATATGTAAATTGGTGCGCCGAGACAGGACTATAAAACTAGGGGATCCGACGAGAAATTTCTGAACTGTGAGCCCTTCCTGGAACTAGAGCGATTTCCGCCCCTTTGGACACATCAGGCAAATCTGTGTTTGGGCGAGTGAAAAAACACTGGCTTTGACTGTCAGTTGCCCTGTTATCTGTTTGAAGGTGTCGGAGGCTCTTACTGCCTCCGACACCTTCAAACAGATAAAGGGGATGACTGTGGAGCATTATCTCTTTCCACTTCTTGAGGTTAGATGGCCTCTGTCTGTGCCCCAGTGGTCTTTGTTATTTTGCTGACATTTGAGGAGAGCATCAATGTCACTGCAGTTTTATTATCCTTCAGTTGCTGGCTTTGGTGGGACAGTGGCAGGGTGGTCATTTGTTACTATTAGAGCTATGAAAGTAAGTGCAAAACAGCTAGAATAATATAACGCGTCATTACTACTATCATACATACAACCGGCCGCGGTTTGGGCAGGTAACGGTGGTGGGGCCGGGTAAGGGGGGATTTCGAGGGACAATGCTGAGGGAAAATTAAATAACTAATTTTCTCTCTGCATCGTCCCTCGAAATCCCCCCTTACCTGTCCCCACCGCTGTTACCTGCATGGACCGCGGCTGCTTACAACCCCCATAGGTAAAGCAAGGTTATAATATGAATCACAGATATAAGGGTAATCTATCCTGCACAAGGTGTTCAATCTGTATACAACTGTCAGGGACAACCAAGTTCCTCGAGATACTATAGCCCTGTTACAAAACTAATGCCCTTCTACGGCAGTCTTTACCTGTAAAAACCCATGACAGTCTCTGAACCTGCATTGAGAAAAGAAGTGGATATAAGTAAAAAAGTGGCACTGTTTATTATATTGAGAGAATTTACTCTGTAACAGTTTGTTTGCAGACAGTAGAACTCTATTGAGATATACACCACATAGTATTAAAGAATGACTACTAAGAACAGTATATACTGTTTGCAAAACTTGTCAAAAGAGTGACTATTCACCAAGGTCTGAAGGTGCTAATGGTCTTACTACCTGCAGCCTTCATACTGTGGCGAAAATTTTACAGATAGCCCATCATCTGAAGCAAAAGAAGCATATGCACATAGGTTAGTACCTGGTGCACACAGTCTTCTTTGTTAAGTAGAAATTGTCATTCTGAGACGACTCTGTCTAATAACTCAAGGCTGCTTACAATACTTAGTATGTAGTATGTAGAATCTTTGTCCTTCTGGAAACATTTTCTGTAGTACCCCAAAAAAACATGTAGAACATAGGGCCACATGTATAAGGCATTTTTGGGGTCGGAAACGTCCGATCGGCTCTACGTTTCGTTTGCGATTCACTATTTGGAAGGGGCATGTTTAGGGCGTCCCATTTAAATACCGAATCCGAATGAGTTGTATGAATGTTTTGCAACCAAATTACGGTCGCAAACCATTCATATTTTACAGACTCCTTGAAGGAGATGGTATCCCATTCAAAAATGGGAAGGAGTCCCCAAGGGGCCCCTTCCCCTTTGAGAATGAAAAACATTTTTTTTAAAGAGCAGGCAGTGGTCCCACGCAAAACTGCAAAGTTTTCTTTTTTCTTTTTAAATGCATCCCATTTTCCTTTAAGGGAAAAGGGGTTGGAATCGAAAACAAAAAAGACTGCTTTATTTAAAAGCAATCACAGACATGGTGGTCTGCTGACCTCAGCAGGCCACCATCCCTGTGATGGCGTAGATTCCTAATGGCTTGCAAATTGCAACCTACCTCATTAATATGGATGAGGTAGGTCTATTTGCGACCCATTAAGAATCGCTAATGAAACTGAAAAGAGTTTCATACAATAGGATTAGCGATTATCTAATTGCGATTCGGAGAAAATCTCAATTAGGTAATCGCTACTTGTAAGGATGATACATGTGGCCCATAATGAATACAAGTCAATCAATCAAACATTTGTAAAGCGCGCTACTCACCCGTGAGGGTCTCAAGGCGCGGGGGGAGCAGCTACTGATCAAACAGCCAGGTCTTGAGGAGTCTCCTGAAGGTCAGCAGGTCCTGGGTCTGTCGTAGGTGGATGGGGAGGGAGTTCCATGTCTTGGCGGAGAGGTGGGAGAAGGATCTGCCACCGGTGGTTGTTCGGTGGATGCATGGAACGGTGGCGAGGGCGAAGTGAGCGTGGGTGAGGAGATTGAAGGTGATCCTCTTATTGACGGGTAGCCAGTGCAGGTCCTTCAGGTTGGCGGTGATGTGACTGTGGCGGGGGATGTTGAGGATGAGGCGTGCGGAGGCGTTTTGCATGCGTTGGAGTCTGTTCTGGAGTTTGGCCTTGGTTCCCGCGTGGAGGGCATTGCCGTAGTCCAGCCTGCTGGTGACGAGGGCCTGGGTGACCGTCCTGGTTTCGGTGGGGATCCATCTGTAGATCTTGCGAAGCATACGGAGGGTGTTGAAGCAGGAGGGGGAGACTGCGTTGACTTGTTGGGTCATTGAGAGCGTTGAGTCCAGGTTGAACCCCAGGCTGCGTGCTTCGTCGGCGCAGTTCCCAGCGAGGCTGGCCACCAGGAGTCGTCCCAGGCAGGCGGGGTGGAACCGAGGATGAGGACCTCCGTATTTTCGGAGTTCAGTTTCAGGCGACTGTTCTTCATCCATTCGGCGATGACCTTCATCCCTGCGTGGAAGTTGGTTTTGGCGGTGGCGGGGTCTTTGGTGAGGGAGAGGATCAGCTGGGTGTCGTCGGCGTATGAGACTATGTTGAGGTCGTGTGATCGTACGATGTTGGTGAGCGGTGTCATGTATACGTTGAAGAGGGTCGGGCTGAGGGATGATCCTTGGGATACGCCGCAGGTGATCTTGGTGGCTTCGGAATGGAGGGAGGCGAACTCTCTCAGTTCTGTCGGTGAGGAAGGAGGTGATCCAGTCCAGGGCTTTGTCGCGGATCCCCGTGTTGTAGAGTCGTGTGCGTAGGGTGCGGTGGCAGACAGTGTCGAAGGCGGCCGAGAGGTCCAGGAGCATGAGGGCCGCAATTTCGCTGTTGTCCAGCAGGGCCCTGATGTCGTCGGTGAAGGCGATGAGGGCGGTTTCGGTGCTGTGGTTGCTGAGGAATCCAGATTGGGACGAGTCCAGGGTGTTGTTCTTTTCGAGGAATTGTGTCAGTTGTCTCTTGATAATCTTCGCGATGACCTTTGCCGGGAACGGGAGCAGGGAGATGGGCCGGAAGTTCTTGAGGTCCTTTGGGTCTGCTTTGGGTTTTTTGAGCAGGGCGTTGATCTCTGCGTGTTTCCAGCTTTCCGGTCTCGAATGAGCTGTTGAAGATCTTACAGAGTTGGGGTGCGATGATGGAGCTCGCTTTGTTGAAGATGTGGTGGGGGCAGGGTCTGATGGTGAGCCAGACTGGATGGTGCTCATGGTCTTGATGGTGTCTTCGATGTTGACGTGGTTCCAGGAGATCAGGCGACCAGTGTGACTGGGGGCGGTGAGTCTGGGGTGTCAGTGGCAGTCGACGGAATCTGGGTGTTGAAGCTGTCGTGGATGTCTGCGATCTTGCAGTGGAAGACGGTAGCTAAGGAGTCGCAGAGGTCTTGTGACGGCGGGATGTCGTTGGAGCAGGGGTTGGTGAGTTCCTTCGCGATGTTGAAGAGCTCTTTGATATTTTGTGCGCTGTTGTCAATGCGTTCCTTGAGAGGACCTTTTGCCCTTTCGAATAAGTTGGTGGTGTCTGTGGCTGACGTTCTTGGGGGCTGCATGGTTGTCCGGTGTTTGCTCATGGCGCCATTTCTTCTCTAGCCTCCGGCTGGTCTGCTTAGATGTCTGGAGGTCGGCGGTGAACCAGATGGCTCTTCTGTCGGTGCATCTGTTTGTGGGTTTCTTGATCGGGGCAAGGGTGTTGGCGCAGTCTAAGATCCATCGCTTGAGGTTGCGGAAGGCTGTGTTGGTGTCGGTATGGTCAGTTGGTCGGTGGGTCTCGGGCGAGGGTGGTGGTAAGCTGGTTTTCAGTGACCTTGTTCCAGCTGCGGAGGGGGGGATTCTTTGCTGGTGGTTGTGTGCGGTGGTTTTCTTGAAGGAGAAGTGGATGCAGCGGTGGTCGGTCCAGTGGAGTTCGGTGGTGTGGCTGATGGAACAAGTCAACTGTCACACAGAGTTACTTTTCAATTCAAATATTTATAATGTGTTCCTCTACACACCTATGGTGCATCAGGAGCACATGCATTCTGTAAACACTTACGCTGCAATGGACACATTCCGTACAAAATTAGGTAGAAAAGTAATATGTTAGTTTGTTTTATAGTTTACATAGTGGTGGGTAACTAACATACTCATTGGATGATGTCATCGGTGGTGTCATTTGAGATGTCACCAGTGATATCATAAATGAAGTAAGAACACGTCATGAGTGATACCATATGTGAGGCTAAAAGCAGTGCATGGCGGGAGCGCAAGTTCTTGTTAGCTCTGCGAACTATAACTGTTGAACTTCTGTGGTTTTTTTTAGTTCAAAACTTTACCGTGGTCACTCACAAATTCACCTAACAATGTTATTTTAACCGTTGTTCTTTTCAGTAAATTCCGAAGGTTTAAAAAAAAGAAAAGCTCTTTTTATGACACCTAACTATAAGGTTACTTTGAACGCTGTTTTTTTTCCATCAAATTTCGAGTTTGTTTTTAAATGTAAATATTTAATTAAAATACGTAAAGCCCATCACCCTTCTTCTGTGAGCAGTGGTGGGTTGTCCGGCCTCGCGACTAACCACCCCCCACGGGCAGCCAACACCACATTGTTCCACACGGCCTTTGTCCATGCACAGCAGGGGGTTGGCAACGGACAGACCTGCGTCAGCCCTGTGACCAACCCGACCGGAACCAGAACTAACGTGGAATAGATGATCTAGCGCCTTGGCATACTCAGCAGCCATTAAAAGGGACAACTATATTATCAACAATGATGGCATTTCCAGATGTGATTAGAGATGTTATACATGTAGTCAATGAATATGTCATGAGTGATTTAACAATGCAATAGTGAAAGCATTGCATAGTGAGGGCGCAAGTTATAATTACTTTAGGGTTCAAGTTATAGTTACTTAAGATAACTAATTAGTGAATTTCAAGGAGTATATTTAATGTGACATTTTCAGCTAACTATAACATCCCTTTAGCCTTTGGTTTTGTTAATTGTTACAATTCCTAACTGTAGGAGTAGTTTTTTTTAACGTATAGTAAGATGTCCATCGCAATGCACGGCAGGGGGCTGGATGCAGGGCCTGGCCTGGCATTGTCCGCTGTGCTACCCCCCTCTTTCTTGCCCTCCGTTGTCCAAGTCCATACCCCTGCCCCCTCACCCATCCCTGTATAGCCTTCATTTTTCCTTTCCCGCCTGCCCTACACAGTTAGCTTGCTGCCCTACCCACGTCCTCTCTGCCCTCTGTTGTCAGAGGCCATTCACCTGCCCCCTCACTCCTGCCCTGTATGGTCTGTTGTGCTGCCATTGCCCTCCAATTGTCTTGATATCCCTGCCCACTCCTGTCCTCTGTTGCCCAAGTCTATGCTCCATCATTGCCCTCCGTGCTCATCTTGCTGCCCCAGCCCTCCTTCCCCCTGCCCTCTAAGGTCCGTATGCATGCCCCTGCTTCTTCCCTTTTGCCCACCTTGTTCCATGGGCCTTCCTGTCTATGCTGAGTGTCCACAACTCCTCCCGCCTTGTTTCAACATGGTCCTATGTGGATGCCCCTGCCCCCTCCCTCTTGGCCACCATGGCTGTTGTGCTGCCACTGCCCCTCCCACCTGCCCAGTGTGGTCAGCTTGCTGCCCGACCCCCTCCCACCTTCTCTCCACTGTCTATGGGTTTGCTAATATAGTCTCCCTGGTGCCATCCATGATCTGTTGTGCTTCCAGTGCCCATCCTGCGTGCCCAATAAGTATACCAACAGTGATGGATGGAATGCTTTAATAAATCTCAGCCACTGTTAATCACTCAGACTACATCCCAATCCATCTCAGTTTACACCATGCCATCTCAGTTTAGACCCCGTTATATGCAAATCAGTCTTGACCCTACTCCAATAGGAACAGTCCAGCCCGACCTGCAAAGCCAGGCCCTCCCTGAACCGGAACACAAGCAACCCAGGACCAGTTTCTCCATACTTATGGGCCCATCAGCCGCGTTCAGCTTGGTTCCAGTGACATAGTGTGCATGGGACCTACGCTTGGGCATACCCGTCCCACTTAGGGTGACACAATAAATATACAAAAGAGTGCTGGATGGAATTCTTGAATTATTCGGAGGCACTTTCAATCACTCAAGCTGCATAACAATCCATCATTATTTCACACACCATGCCACCTCAGTTTGGACCCAGCTATATGCAAATCAGTCTTGACCCTGTTCCAATAGGGACAGTCCAGCCCGAACTGCCAAGCCAGGTCCTCCCTGAACCAGAACACAAGCAACCAAGGACCTCTTTTGCGCTAGTTATACGCTCATCAGCTGGGTATAGCTGGGTATAGCTTGGTTCCAGTGACACTGCGTGCACAGGACCCGTGACCTATATCATCATCTTGCTGCCTTCTGTTTCCCATGTGCTGGCCCCTATCCCCTCCCACCTGCCTTCCATGATCCGTCTGTTTGCCCCTGCCCCCTTCCACCTGCCCTTCATGGTCAATTGTGCTGCAGCTGCCCGTCCTGTCTGTCTGGTATGGTCAGCTTGTTGCCCTTGTCTTTTACCCCTTCTCTCTGTTGTCCATGTGAATGGCCCTGTCACCTCCTACAATAATTTGACGCCTCACCACTTTCAAATGTCACCAGCCGCCACTGCCTGCACCCTTCATACTGTGGTGAAAACTTTACAGATAGTCAATCTTCTCAAGCAAATCAAGGAAGTGTTCACAGTTTAGTATCTAGTGCACGCAGTCTGTTTTATGTAGAAATTCTCATGCTTACAAAGTTCTGTGTAATAACTCAAGGCTGCTTATAAAAGTTAGCATCTACTATGTAGAATCTTATTCGGATTGTAAACTTTTTCTATATAATGAACACAAGTCAACTGTCACCTGCACACAGTGTTACTCTTGAATACAAAGATATATAACGTGTTCAATATCTCTATACACCTATAGCGCACTAGGAGCACATGTTTTTTGTAGACATTTACACCCATTAACGGGACCCAGGCTGTACAGAATTAGGTAGACAAATAGTATGGTAGTTACCTGCCACTATGTAAACTATGAAACAAAGTAGCCCACTCATTGGATGATGTCATCAGTGATGTTATTTTAGATGTCATGAGTGATGTCATATGTGAGGTCATAGGTTGTGCAGGGCTGTGGCACAAGTAATAGTGCTGCTAATTAGAACTGATGAATTTCTGTGTTTTTTTAGTTCAAAAAGTTAATGTCATTTACAAATTTACCTAACTAAAGCATAACTTTATCCTTCGTTTTTTCTGTAAATTTCTATGGTGTCTTTAACGCACAGTAATACTACCATATGTAAATGCAACCCCCCGCTGCACATGGCTGAAGAGGCCCTGCAGCCAATCTCCCATCCATACAGCTAACCCCACACTGCACACAAATGAAGGTGCTGCGCAGTGATGGGGTTGGCCATAGGGTCTGACACTGGGGACCCCACCTCCCAGGCCCATTTCTAAATATAAAGGTGACAGGGACCACACGGCTTCCCTCCCCAAGCCTCTTTTGGGGACCCCATCCCCGGGGGCATGTATTTTTTTAAGGGGATGGGGGTCATGTGGTTCCCCCTCCTGAGCCGTTATCGGCCCTATCCTCCGAAGCCGATAACCCGTCCCCATCCCCAAAACACTGATGTAATTTGTAGGTGGAGGGGGCACATGTCCCCCATTCCCCAGGGCCCTATACAGTAGAAGGCGTGTGCCCTGGTGTCCACCCAGGGCACCCACCATTCTCTTGCTGGAGCCGCGGAGGGTGCCCCAAGACCCCAGCCGGCTCCCCGCATATAGCAGGAGCTGGCATTCCTCCAGCTTGCAGGGAGCAACTCCTAATGCTGCTCCATGCGGAGGGGAGCAATATTTTGATCTGTTTCCCTGTCCGCATCACTGCAAGCAGAGCAGCAGCTCAAAAGACCAGTCGCAGCAGGCATGAGCATTTTTGAAGCTCCCACCTGCAAGAGCAGACTCAGTGTTTGCTCCCACTTGTCGGGAGATTTGAAAATGCTGCTGCCAAGCGAGAGCAAACACAGGTGTCCCTGTCCTTGTGGCTGCGGTTAGGGAAACTGCTCTGCCACAGGGTCGGGCTCCCCAGGACATATCGTCTGAGCCAGACCTGGGGGGTGGGGTCCGTGGGGCCTCTAGAGACTCAGGGAAAGGGGGCAGCTCCCCTCTCCTTTATAACAGATTTCTTCCACAGAGGTGAGCTCCCTGTGGCCTTTAGAGGCTTGGAGAGTGGGGGCAGCGCTGCTCCACTCTTTCATTAAAGACTACGGCACCATGGGATGGGGTCCCTGGGGCCTCTAGAGCCTCAGGGATGTAGGGCCTTGCTTCCCTCTACCCTTTTTTGATGATTTTGACAACAGGGATGGGCTCCCCTGGCTATAAATAAGGAAAGTGGCCCGGACGCCATTTTTTTCCTGGTACCACAAGAGTCTGGCTGGATCATGGAATTATTTGCCAGTTCTTTTTGGGCACTGGGGGGGTTCCTCTGGGTCTCCCCCATGGGGCCTAGAGAGTCAGGGTATCCCTTCCCTGCCCCCATACATCCTTCATGTTTTCATAAATCCAGGGCAAGGGACTAAGTCCCGTAGTCCTGTAATGTCAGCCAACAAAATGTTTCTCATGTTGCTGCCAGCCAATCTAGTGCTCACTTCCGCAGGATTGAGATGGCCCAAAGGAAATAAAGCTTCCTGGGTCAATCAGAACTCACCATTTTGAAATTGGTGCTTCATCCCAGCTACCTAAATATCCAATTATTTTTTATCCTAAATGTCTCAAAAACTACTGAACAGCTTTGCACCAAATCAAAAAATGACAATCTGTGGCCCAAGATCTAGCTTCCTGTCGAATTTAGTATAATTTCGTTCATCAGTTTTTGCTGTAGCCTGCCATAAAAAAGTCAATTGAAATAGCATGAGGATTTTGTGTTTTGGGACCCCCCTTTTTCTCAACCCCCGCTTGATGGAGCACCCCAAAACTTTCCATAAAGGAGTTCCGGTGGATGAACTTTATTTTTGAAGATTTGTCAAATAGGGCCAAAGTTAGTAGCAGACCAAAAAACACACTTTCTATGGAAAAGCAGACTAAAATTGCCACATATTTATGTATATATGCTTCTGTGTTCTGCTTTTTTCTAAGCCCTCTATGCCCTCTTTTTCTCTTTTTTTCACTTCTTACTCCTTTGATCCCTCCCCGCTTTTTTCCCCTCATTTTCGCACTCCCTGCCGCTGCTGCCCCAATGGCTCCTCCATGGTGTCCTTTACACTCCCGCCTCCCAGCTAACCACACTCCGCAATCCCAACTTAATGACAGACGCTGCACGGCAAGAAGAGCTAGAACACTAACCTGGTCAGTGTGACTGCTCTCCCCCGCGCAGCTCCGCCATTAAGTGCTTCCCTGAGAGACTTGTTCTCTCCCTTTTGCCCTCCATGCTCTTATGTGCTGCAACTGCTCCTCCTGCCTGACCTGCGTGGTCTGCTGATAAGCCCCTGCCCCTTCCCCTACCCTCTCTTGTCTGTGTCCAGCCCTTACCCCTACCTTCTGCCCTTCATGGTCCTATGTGCATTCCCCTGCCCACTCTCTCTTGCCCACCATGGCTCTTGTGCTGCCAGTAACCCTTGTGCTTGCCATGCATGGTCTTTTGTTCTGCCACTGCCCCTCCCACCTACCCAGTGTGGTCATCTTGCTGCTTGAGCCCCTCCCACCTTCCCTCCACTGTCTGTGGCTGTGCTATTATAGGCTTCCTGTTGCCCTCCATGGTCTGTTGTGCTTCCAGTGCCCATCCCACATGCCCAATAGGTATATCAACAGTGATGGATGGAATGCCTTCATTAATCTCAGCCACAGGTGAATTCTTCCAATCCAACCGTATTTTGCACACTGTGCCATCTCAGTTAGGACCCAGTTATATGCAAATCAGTCTTGACCCTGCTCCAATAGGAACAGTCCAGCTCAAACTGCCAAGCCAGGCCCTCCCTGAACCAGAAGACAAGCAACTCAGGACCAGTTTCACCATAGTTATGGGTTCATCAGCCGGGAACAGCTTCGTTCCATTGACATATAAAGCTTCCTGGGTCAATCCGAACGCCCCATTTTGAAATTGGTGCTTTAACCCAGCTGCTTAAATATCCTATTATTTTTTATCCTGAATGTCTCAAAAAACTTGAACAGATTTAAACCAAATCAAAAAGGCACAATCAGCGGACTAAGATCTAGCTTCCTGACGAATTTGGTGTAATTCCGTTCAGAAGTTTTTGCTGTAGCCTGCTTTCAAAAAGTCTATGGAATTTGCATGAGAATTTTGTGTTTTAGGACCCCACTCTTTCTCAACCCCCGCTTGATGGATCACCCCAAAACTTTTCATGAAGGAGCTGAGGTGGATGAACTTTATTTTTGAAGATTCGTCAAATAGGGCCAAAGTTAGTAGCAAACCAAAAAAAAACACTTTCTATGAAAGAGCAGACTACAACTATATATTATCTACTGGCGGTCGCCAGTAGATAGTTATAGTTAGGACCGAGTTCCCATAGGAAATCTGAAAATTCTATTTTGAATAACTTTGGCGCCGGTTGACTTATCTTCGTGAAATTTTCAAAACTAATGGGGCGCTCCGCTCAGCTCCTACCCTGAAAGTCTCGGGGTGATTCGTCAAGCGGGGGCTGTGAAAAAAGGGGGATCCCAAAACGCGTTTTCCCCATGCATTTTCCCATAGGACCTTTAGTCGAAGGTACAGCCCGAACGGCTGAACAGAATTACTTGAAATTTGGCAAAGAGGTAGTCCTCAGGTCAGGCATGTGCCTTTTGCTTAAATGGTGAAAATCTGTTCAGTAGTTACTGAGAAAATCAAAAGTAAAATCACATATATATCTGGGCGGAGCCTAACCACACATCTTATCGTGAGATCTGATTGGCTGTCAGCACTTCATCCAAGAAGTGTTGGCAGCCATCTTGGGACCAATATACATGATAGCACCTCATTAAAAAGCATTGCAATTAATAGAAGGTTTTAAGACTTTAGTTACATTATAAATCATTTGTTGATGGTACCATACTCATTTTAGGAATGGTGGTGTGTTCTAAGGTGATTTTACCATGTGAAAAAGCCTTCTGATGTGATATCATGAATCATGCTTGAGAGAAAACTATTTTCTCATGCTTTTCCCACAGAGGTTTGGAAGGTGATCTATAAGCTAAACTGAGAGCATATTTTCTGTAAATTCACATTATCTTTCTCAGTCTTGTGAGAATGAAGTCTGACATTCTCAGTAAAACATGTACGTCAAACAAGGGCAGAGACTGTCAGTTGATTCCTTTGTGTTCTACTGCAGCGTCCCAGAGTGTTCTAAAGAACAACTAGAGCGCTAACAGTCCTACTTATGACAAACGTACGGCACACCTGAAGCCATCTTGGTTGGAATAAAGTAGTAACTCTTAAAACATTTAATTTAAAAAGGAACAAAATGAGGGGGTTCATTTTGCCATAGAAAGTATGATTAGTGCTGAAGAAAGAAAAATTAGGGCACATTTTGAGTGACTTCTCAAATCCTCTTCCATTTCATTAAAAAATTCTGACATGCAGACTGAAACATGCACTTTCAATACCAGCAGCAGACTTCCCTGGTGACCAGTAGCTTTACTACAGTGATCTAATAAGCAACTAGAGGGCTAACATTCTGAATTCATGGCAAATGTGTGACACATCTGAATGCCTTCTTGATGGAATCAGAGTAAAAACCTGAAAGTATTTCCTACTGAGGAGACTGTAGTAAATGAGGAAATTAGGAAACATCATAACAAATAAGTCTCCCAAAATGGCCACCAGCGACAAAAGAGCCCAAATGTAGCCGAAATATCACCCAGATGTAGCCCAAGTATTACCCAATGACAGAATGTCCCAGAGTGTTCTAACGAACAACTAGAGCGCTAACAGTCTTACTTATGACAAAAGTATGGTACACCTGAAGCCATCTTGATTGGAATAAAGTGGTAACACGTAAAACATTTAATTTACATAGGAACACAATGAGGGGGTTCATTTTGCCATAGAAATTCTGATTAGTGCTGAAGAAAGAAAAATTAGGGAACATTTTGAGTGTCTTCTCAAATCCTCTTCTATTTCATTAAAAAAATCTGATATGCAGACTGAAACATGCACTTTCAATACCAGGAGCAGACTTCCATGGTGAGCAGTAGCTTTACTACAGTGATCTAATGAGCAACTAGAGTGCTAACATTCAGAATTTATGGCAAATGTGTGACATATCTGAATACCTTCTTGATGGAATCAAAGTAAAAAACTGAAAGCATTTCCTACTGAGGAGACTGCAGTAAATGAGGAAATTAGGAAACTTCATAACAAATAAATCTCCCAAGATGGCCACCAGAGACAAAAGAGCCCAAATGCAGCACAAATATCACCCAGATGTAGCCCAATGACAGAAGTGTGCAAAACACTTATTTTTTGTTTATTTGCAGTTTTATGTAGTGCAGACTTGTCAAGTATTGGAGTGCTTTACATGAGCATTGGTTACATCACACAAAATCAAATTCATTTTGATTGTAGACATGGGGAGATTCAGTGATTTGACCAGAATCACAGAATGTTGAGCTGAAGCAGAAACTCCAACCTGGTCCCCCAGTTGCAAAGTCTGCAGCTGTTATCAAGTGGTCAACTGGATAAAAAACATAAAGATTACAAATAATTTAAAAGTTTTTTGTCGCTATTTGAAAACTCAGAAAATATGTCCTCATTTTAGTTTTTTAGAGCACTAACCATAATTTTGATGCAAATAAGACCCTCTCATATATGTAATTTCTAAAGGAAATACTCTAGGTATTACAGTTTTGATTACATCAAGATGACGTCAGGCGTTCCACACTTTTGTAATAAATATAGAATGTTAGCAATCTAGTGGTTCATTGGGATACTGTTAAGAGGCAGAGGCCAGGGGCACGGACTCTGAAAATTGAAGGCAGGTAGGAGAGTGCAGATGCAACAATTTGACCACACTGGGCAGGCAGGAAGGGCAGTGGCAGCACAACAGACTATGGAGGGCAGTGGAAAGGGGGGCAGGGGCAACAAACTAACAATACAGGATTGGCAAGAGAGGCTGTGGCAATATAATAGACCATTGTGGGCAGAAGGAAGAGGCAGTGGCAGTACAACCATACATGCCAACAGACCTGTTTCAGCCAAGAAACGTCCAATGTTTTTAAGCTCAAATGGGCTTTATTTGATCTGTCTCCTGTCTACAATCTCCTCTTTTTCAATGTAACTCAAAGGGGAAAATCAATACCCCAGTTTTTTTTCAAAATCTCCCTCTTACCAAGTTCAAAATGTTCGCACGTATGGTACATTGGATGATGGTAGGCAGGAGGAATTGGGGTAGGGACATGGACTCGGATAACAGAGGACAGGAGGGACATGGAGAGGTGCACCAAACTGACCCTACAGGGCAGACATCAGGGTTTGCAGCTGCACAATACACCACACAGCGCATGCGGGGCGGGAGTGCAGCACAACAATCCATAGAAAGCAATAGGGAGGGGACAGGACCATGCACATGGACAACAGAGAACAGAGGGGAAAGAGGCAATGGTAGCTAGCTGACCATAATGGACAGACAGGAGAGAAAGCTGCAGCATAACAGACCATAAAGGGCAGGAGGGACGGATCAGGGGCATTACAATGGAACAGACAAGCCAGGAGGGAGGGAATAGGGGTCTGCACATGGAAACAGAGGGCTGGGGGCAAGGGGGCCGGGCAGGAGCAGCAAGATGACCATGGAGGTCAGGCAGGTTGGGCACTAGAAAAAAGACACACCATGGAGAGCAACAATGAGACTATGATGGCATACACACAGACCATGGAGGGAAGGTGGGAGGGGGTCAGGGGCAGCTAGCTGACCACACAGGGAAGGTGGGAAGGGCCATGGCAGCACAGAAGACCATGCATGGCAAGCAGGAGGGTTAGTGGCAGCACAATGGCTATGATGGGGAAGAAGGAAGGTGCAGGGGATGCACAAAGGACCATGGAGGATAGAAGGGAGGGTCAGGACCTGGGCACAGACAAAAGAGTTCAGGGGAAGGGGCCTCACAACAGACCGTGCGGGGCAGGCAAGAGGAGCAGTTGCAGCACAACAGACCAGGGAGGGGAGAAGGGTGTGGCAGTAAAATGGACCATGGAGGACAGGAGGAAGGGGATAGGGGCATGGGATGTGGACAGGTAGGGTGGAGGTGGCAGGGACAGGTTACAGTCATCTGACAATGCTAGGCTGGTGGGAAGGGAGTGGCAGCTCAACAGAACAGTCAGAGTAGATAGGAGTGGCAGCTCCATGGAACATGGTGGGCAAAAAGGATGGAGCAGGGGCATGCAAAAAGACATAGGAGGGCAGGGGGAAGGAGAATAGGGGCAGCAAGCTAAGCACAGAGGCTACGCAGGAGGTCAATGATGGGCCATAGAATTGGGCAATGGAGGTTAGGAGGAGTGGACTGGTACATCATGCTAAATGGAGGGCAGTGGCAGCATATCAGACCATGCATGGCAGGAGGGAGGAGGCAGTATGCAGCATAATCTCACTTTTATTCGGTAAGAAGAAGACGTTTGTGACTGTGACTCTGGGCTCACTTGGCAGAAACACCCCCTGACCCTCCACCCCCCATCGCAAAATGTAATGCCCGTGAAAAGGGTAGGTGGACGCAGTGTTATATAGAACATAGTCCTGAGAGCACGATTGAAAATGAAAACTAGATATAGTATATGGTATAAACTATGCACCAAAAAGTGTGATACAAGGTGAACCGGGGCGTGAAATATAATATGCAATACATTGTGCGCAATGACAGATTCATTGGAGAGCGCGAGATAGCACAGGCACTAGCGCGTGCTATGCGATATGCGCCTTGGAGTGTAATATGCACAGGGCAGTGTTGTGTAACCTAACTAGTCTCTAAAGTTGTAATATAAAATATGTGCTGGGGAGTGTAACGTTGCATATGCACTGTGACAAAGATATGGATCCCAGATTGTATTATGTATGGCATAGCGCTGTGCGTTATATCATAGGCATCGAGGAAGGCGCGTTAGATGGGGCAATATAACCCGTGCGAAGGCAAGTGTGGCATGACATATTCACGGGGCGGTGTTATAGTGCACATGGGCTAGAGAGTGTCATAGCATACGCACTAGCTGGTGGAATACAACACAGAGGTGTGAGGCACTCGGCGGGCACTGGTGGGTGTAACACAGCATTGGGCTCAGCCAGGAGCACGCTTTGACTCTCAAGTGAGGTTTGTCTCCTTTCCAGAGAGTAAAATCAAAAGTATTACACATCCGGCGGTGGATGTGTGTTTTATTAACCGTGAGGGGGTTTCTTGCATAGTTTGGTCGAATTTTTGTCGAATCCCCTTTGAATGGCTTGGTGTGCGTGTATATTAAATGTGCCCGTCAATAGCTACCCATGTTTGTTGAAATAAACAACAAGGGTGTCTACTTGGAGAGTACCCACCGGCGGGGGCGCCGGGATTAGGCACGGTAGGGCGTCAGACACGTCAGAGCTTCACTAGCGGTGTAAATACATTCCATGTGGATTCATTCTATGCATAGTCGCCTTTTAATGAATATCACGCAAATCGTCATGGTGATAGGTAAATACGGTTTGTCCAGCATGTCCTAGGTGTTTCTATAAATATATATATTTTTTAAATAATAAAAAACAAAGGCCGGCCCCAGGGGATAGGGTCCCCGAGGCCATAAGTGGCCTGAAGAGGGGGGCAACGCAGCTCCCCTCCTAAAGAATAAAAAAAAAAAAGGCCATGACCCGGGGGTTGGGGTCCCCGGGGCCGATTAAGGCCTTGGGAGGGCCAAATTAATTTTTTTCAACAAAAAAGATTAGGGTGCAGGCCCTGGGGGAGGGGGTCCCCAGGGCCAGTCAATTAGAAAAAGAAGGGGGGGGCCACACAGTCCTCCTTAAAAAAATAAAATAAATAAAAGACCGGCATCGCGCCGGAGTCCATGCCCCCTCCTTGCAGCACTCTGCAAACGCGCCCCCTGGCCAGTTGTGAGTTGGGGAATTAATTCACCTTCAATACTGAGGGTCCCTGAGGGCCAAGTAGCCCAACAGGTATCTCTAGTATGCGCCAGGGAGCTGCGTTGCAGACAGGTGTTCTGAGGCCACGCCCCTTTTTACACCTCTATGCAACGCAGCTCTGTGGCGCTTACTGGAGGTACCTAGTGGGCTAGTTTGACCCTAGGGACCCTTAGGATTCAAGGGGACTTAATCTCTCAACTTAGAATGGCCACAGGGTGCGTTTACACAGTGGTGAAGGGAGGGGACGGGGCCTGAGGTGACGTGTGCAAACACACCCTGTGGCGCGTTTTAAGTTGGGGAAATAATTCCCTTTCAATCCTGAGGGACACTGCGGGCCAACTAGCCCACTAGGTGCTTCCAGTAAGTGCCACTGCTCTACGTTGCTGAGAGGTGGTGCAGGCCGTGCCTCTTTTTACACCTGCCTGCAATGGCGCTTACTGGACGTACCTAGTGTGCTATTTTGCCCCTAGGGATCCTCAGGATTCAAGGGGACTTAATCTCCCAACTTAAAAAATGGCCACAAGGCATGTTTACACAGTGGAGAAGGGAGGGGACGGGGCCTGAGGTGACGTGTGCAAACACGCCCTATGGCGCGTTTTAAGTTGGGGAAATAATTCCCCTTCAATCCTGAGGGACACTGCGGGCCAACTAGCCCACTAGGTGCTTCCAGTAAGTGCCACTGCTCTACGTTGCTGAGAGGTGGTGCAGGCCGTGCCTCTTTTTACACCTGCCTGCAATGGCGCTTACTGGACGTACCTAGTGTGCTATTTTGCCCCTAGGGATCCTCAGGATTCAAGGGGACTTAATCTCCCAACTTAAAAAACGGCCACAAGGCGTGTTTACACAGTGGGGAAGGGAGGGGACGGGGCCTGAGGTGACGTGTGCAAACACGCCCTATGGCGCGTTTTAAGTTGGGGAAATAATTCCCCTTCAATCCTGAGGGCCCCTGGAGGGCTAACTAGCCCACCAGGTGCTTCCAGTAAGCGCCACTGAGCTGCGTTGCAGAGAGGTGGTCCAGGCCGTGCCATTTTTTACACCTCTCTGCAACGCAGCTCTGTGGCGCTTACTGGATGTACCTAGTGGGCTAGATGGACCCTAGGGACCCTCAGGATTCAAATGAACTTAATCTCCCAACTAAAAACGGCCACAGGCCGTGTTTACACAGTGGTGAAGGGAGAGGACGGGTCCTGAGTTAACGTGTGCAAACAAGCCCTGTGGCTCGTTTTAAGTTGGGGAAATAATTCCCCTTCAATCCTGAGGGACCCTGAGGGCCAACTAGCCCACCAGGTGCTTCCAGTAAGCGCCACTGCGCTGCGTTGCAGAGAGGTGGTCTAGGCCGTGCCCCTTTTTACATCTCTCTGCAAAGCAGCTCTGTGGCGCTTACTGGAGGTATCTAGTGGTCTAGTTGGACCCTAGGGACCCTCCGGATTCAAGGGGACTTAATCTCCCAACTTAAAACGGCCACAGGGCGTGTTTATACAGTGGGGAAGTGAGGGGACGGGGCCTGAGGTGACGTGTGCAAACACGCCCTGTGGCGCGTTTTAAGAGGTAGTTTTAATCCCCCGCACTATTATATACTAGGGGCTTACAGAGTAGGTCATGCTGATCACAGGGGGACCCCAACGCATAGTGTTCCCTAGTGTATGTAGGTGTTTTCACTGTATTCTGAGTGTCTTTTAACATAGCACTCGCTCTAGGACTGGTTAGTCAGACTCAGTTACCACCAGTATCTGACTGAAAAACTTGAGGGTAATGGATGATTTTGCAACAAGGCTTCTTTCTGCTCTTCTGTTTGTTCTTTCTGCGCGTTATCCTTCTTCCTGCACTTTTCTTCGTCTTTGAGGACTTCTGTTGCTTCTTTCTGCATTTCTTTTTTTTCTTTCTGTGCGTTTTTTCTTCTTTCTTCACATGTCCTATCTCTGTAGGCATAGTTAGAAATTAGCATTTAAAAAACCTTTGAAATTCACTGAAAAAACCATAGGTTTCAGGCACGTTATAGTTAGGAATTAGCATTTAAAAAACCTTAGAAATTCACTGAAAAAACCATAGGTTTCAGGGGCGTTATAGTTAGCTGGACTTTTCACTCGTACAAAACCATTGAAATTCTCCCGTTATAGTTAGTTCAGCTAACTATAACTCGCGCGCCCGCAATGCGCTGCTGATGACGTCACATATTACATCACTCATGACATGGTCAGTGACATCACTCATTACATCACTGATGACATCTCAAATGACATCACTGATGACATCATCCTTGTGATTGAGAGGCAGACCTCCTCTCCCCCTAATATAACCTTTGATACACACATTCAAAAATAGAAACTAAAATTTTCAAAACAATGGACATACCAATATCAGTTACAACAACCTCTTCAGTAATTCTAAGAACCACATACACATCCACTCATTCACCAACAGTCCTATACAGTCACTCATACATGTACTCACTCATCATATGTACTCATACACCTATACATCCTGTTACACAACGCTACTCATCCATAGAGTTACTCACATGCATAGTCACTCATGCTAATAAAGAATCAAACATCCATTTACTTGCATATACAGTTATACACATACCACGACACTTACTTCTCCAAAAACTTACACATACTTAGTCTTTTCAACAATCACTTATAGAAACACATACTTATTCATACAGGAACTCTTTCAATCTCTCACTCTCACATATACTCACTTATACACAAATAGTCACATATACTAGTTTAAAACATATGTAGTTACTCATAAAGACACTATTGAGACAGTCATTCACTCACTAACACACCCATGCACACACTCATCCACCCATACAGTTCTGCACACATGCTGTCTTCAACACATACAAACAGTGAGTCACTCATTCATGCACCTATGCACTACGTAATACCCCCCACCGAACCATACAGATACTCAGACACTCATACTGATACTCAAAAAACAACTAATAACCTATATAAACACTCATGTAGCTACTTAACAACCCATGCAGCCACTCATACACAAAGTGAGAGACTTATACAGATATTTACATATTTAAACATTACTCACTAAGCCATGTATTCACTAAGATACACTTAATCAGTCAGTTATACAATCAATTTTTCAAAAACAAATCATCCATTTAGACACTTATATACCCATTTATTCTTCCATCGACCTTGAGATATACATATATAAAACATATGTAATTTTCAGAAAAACACACATTCACTGGGTGATGTCAATCAGTGATGTCATCAGTGATGTCATTTGAGATGTCATCAGTGATGTCATCAGTGATGTCACTGACCATGTCATGAGTGATGTAATATGTGACGTCATCAGCAGTGCATTGCGGGCGCGCAAGTTATAGTTAGCTGAACTAACTATAACGGGGGAATTTCAATGGTTTTGTACGAGTGAAAAGTCCAGCTAACTAGAACGCCCCTGAAACCTATGGTTTTTTTCAGTGAAAAAACCATAGGTTTCACACATGTTATAGTTAGCTGGACATTTCCCTCGTAAAAAACCAATGAAATTCCCCCGTTATAGTTAGTGCAGGCAACTATAAGTCACGCGACCGCAATCCTCTGCTGATGACGTCAGATATTACATCACTGTATTTAGACACCTATTTACCCATGTCTTCTTCCATTAATCATTAGCTATACATATATTACAAATATTTATTTTTCAGAAAGACACATATGTAATCAGTGATGTAATATCTGACGTCATCAGCAGAGGATTGCGGTCGCGTGAGTTATAGTTGCCTGCACTAACTATAACGGGGGAATTTCATTGGTTTTTTACGAGGGAAATGTCCAGCTAACTATAACATGTGTGAAACCTATGGTTTTTTAAGCGAATTTGCAAGGTTTTTTAAATGCTAATTCCTAACTATAACGTGTGTGAAACCTATGGTTTTTTAAGTGAATTTGTACGGTTTTTTAAATGCTAAGTTATGTATTTATTAATATTTTTTTTCAGGTTTTTCACCGTGTGCGCCGTGCACGCACCCCGCGCTTTTTCGTAAAAAAAATAAATGTTTTTTTCACCCTTAGGGGTCCTTCAGTGACCCCCTGACAAAGGCTAGGGGGTCAGGAACTGTCCACCCTGCCCCCTTTTCACGTTCTCCACCTTTGTTTTTCACTGCCTCAGACTGCGAGAGACAAAATGGCGGCCGACACTTCCTGATTTCGACCGATTCGAATGTTTACTGACATCTAACAACCAATCAGAATTGCGCTCGCGCACGGTGCGCGCTTATAGATATATATATGTACTTTTAACTGACATTTTCTCAGGAACTACTGAACAGATTGACTCCAGATATTCAAAAGGCACATCCCTGACCTGAGGACTACCTCTCTGCCAAATTTCAAGTAATTCTGTTCAGCCGTTCGGGCTGTACCTTGGACTAAAGGTCCCTATGGAAAAATGCATGGGGAAAACGCGTTTTGGGACCCCCCTTTTTCTTGGCCCCCGCTTGACTAATCACCCCGAGACTTTCAGGGTAGGAGCGGAGCGCCCCACCGATTTTGAAAAATTCGCGAGGATTCGTCAACCGGCGCCAAAGTTATTCAAAATAGAATTTTCAGATTTCCTATGGAAACACGGTCCTAACTATAACTATCTACTGGCGACCGCCAGTAGATAATATATATATATATATATATTCTACTGGCGGTCGCCAGTTTATAGTTAGGACCTAGTTTCCATAGGAAAAGCGTTTTTTGTTTTCCCAATAACTTTGGCGCCAGTTGACGAATCTTCACGAAATTTTCAAAACTTATGGCCCGCTCCGGTCAGCTCCTATCCTGAAAGTGTCAGGGTGATTTGCCAAGCAGGGGCCGAAAACGTGTTTTATCCATGTTATTTTCCATAGGAAACTTTAGACACGGCTACAGCTCGAACTGCTGAACGAAATTACACCAAAGTTGGCAAAAAGGTAGCCCTTGGTTCAGAAAGAGACCTTTTTAGGTCTCGCCTGACCCAGGTCTTGCGCTGGTCTGGCGAGACTTAAAGTAAGGGCTTAAAAAAATGCTACCGCCAGTCACAGCTTGCAGTGCATGTGCGCCGGCGCGCGCTTGAGCAGAGGCGCCATATGGCGTGATTACTGCTGCGCGTGCACCACTCGCGCACATGCACTGCAAGCTGTGGCCGGTGGTAGCATTTTTCCCCCGCCACGGCAGTCATTTCTCGAAGCGGGTGCTTGCTTTTTTTTTCTCTGTTTATTACTGTAGTAATGGCGGCACCCGTGCTTTAGCTTAAACATCTTAGGCTAAAGTCGGGAGCTGAGATTGCTCCAAAAGTAAAGAAATAGACAATTCTTTTCTTTTGAAGCAATCTCGGCACCTGACTTTAGCTTAAGATGTTTAAACTAAAGCACTTGTGCCACCATTACTACAGAGCAGTAATAAACAGAAACAAGCATTGGCATAGCCAATAGGTCTCGCTTTTGGGACCTTATAAGTATTTAGTTATGCAACTGTTGCATGGCTAAACACTTATAAGGTCCCAATGGCAAGACCTATTGGCTATGCCAATGCTTGTTGTTAAATGGTGTAAACCCGTTCAGTAGTTCCTGAGAAATTAAAAAAAAAGAGGTTGAAAAATGCGTTTCCCATAGGAAACTTTTGACACGGCTACAGCTCGAACTGCTGAACGGAATTACACCAAATTTGGTAAAAAGGTAGTGCTTGGTTCAGAAAGCATCCTTTTTAGGGCTCACGCCCTGCGTTGCAGAGCGCAGACCTGCTCGCGCAGGCGAGAGCCCTTTTGTAGGGGGTTTAGAAACGGAGCCTGGAATCGCACACGCTTGTGCGTGTGCTTTTCCTTTTGGCATCCGCGATTGGCCTTTGAGTGCATGTATTTCTCAAAGACAGCACGCAATAGGCCAAAGGCAGATGCATTGCTCCGCCCATGGCCTATTTGTGTCTATTACGCTCACTAAAGGCCATGTGGTTTCAATTATCGTGCCCAGGCACGGGCGCGATAATTGAAAACACATGTTCGCGCGCGCACCACTAGCGGGCGCGATCGCTTTAGAAAAGTAGCAAAAATGGAAGCTCGTATCACATATATATTTGTGTACCAGAGTTTACCATCGTGAAAATGCTAAATGTTTTGTTTGCTAAAAGAATAGATCTTGCACAGTGTGTTTCTCTGTTGAATATTAAGGCTGAAAAGTTTGGGAAGTGTTAAGTTACAAATGCAGCATTAAAGGTGCAAAAGCATTTTATATGTTTGCATTTTTTAACAAAAGATCTTATTTTGTTATAAAAACGTTCTTGCCTACGTTAAACAGGTTGTGAGAAAAATATCTATCATGTATTTTTGTAATCGTTCAGTAATCTGTGTGCTCCATTGTTGCCCCTGTACTAACAAGTCTGAGTAATCCATGAACTAGAGGAAAATATGTTTGTGGCAATCCCTCTTTCAAAAGAGCAAAAACTTTGCAAAATGCAATTGTTCAATATGTGCACGGTTTATACCGACAGTTAATTTAAAATAAATTTTAAGTATATAACCAAACATCCAGGACAGGAGTTTTGGGCTCGTCCCTTGCATTACAAAGTCCCTTGCTGGGATGGGGCATGTTTAACAGGATGAATGTGTGCCAAGCACCACGTCCAGAAGGAACACAATAAAGGGTTTATTTCAGAAAGACAAGCCCACGCCGCAGCGCGCACCAGGCGATACAGGACTCCCCTGGGGCTTGTCTTTGTGCAGTCCCCTCATCAAGGGGCCCTACGGGCCTGCACCTCGTTGAGGCTGATTTACATTCTCGTTTCAATCATCCACCCAGGCCACAACTAATTGCTGTTTTAAAATTCTGAGAGATTATCTTCACCTTTAATATATTACATTGCGTGCCCTAATTGGACAAGGGGCTGTCCGTGTTATGCAGCAATAAAGCATGAGAGCGCGTAAACAAGAAAACATTTTAATGATGCATGTGGTAATGGTTGGAAAAATGCTAATCGTGATCGTTCTCCATTTTGTGATAATCAGCATGCAAGCATGCAGCATAAATAGATCTAAACATGTCATACTTTATGAAATGATCTGTAACTACGCGCACAGGTATATAAATAAAAAACTTAGAAATTAAAATACTCCTGTAAACAAAACATTCTAACACTCTTGCCACTCAAAATATTAATCTGCAAAAAACACACACCTGCCTAAACTTCCGGCATCAGTGATAAGCACCAATGAGCAATTGGGGGGGAAAGTGTTAACAGCTGCACAGGAAGCAGCCGTTTTCAACCAAACTCGAGTTAGATCATGTTTGCATTGACCACCACTGCACTAACCTAAACCCTAAAACCCTGTCCCCAGCACGACCCCCTACACTACACAAACACCACCGCACTATCCTAAACCCTAAAACACTCCCCCAGCATGACCCCCTCTGCTACCCAAACACCACTGCACTACCCCCAACACGACCCCCTTCACTACCCAAACACTACCCTAAACCTAAAACACAATGCCCAGTGCGACCCCTACACTACCCAAACACCACTGCGCTACCCTAAACCCTAAAACACTACCCCAGCACGACGCCCTACACTACCCAGACACCACTGTACTACCCTAAACCCTAAAACACTACGCCCTACACTACCCAAACACCACTGCGCTACCCAAAACCCTAAAACACTACCCCCAGCACGACCCCCTACACTACACAAACACCACTTCACTATCCTTAAAACACTGCCCCCAGCACGACCCCCTACACTACACAAACACCACTGCACTAACCTAACCCCTAAATAACTACCCCCAGCACGACTCCCTACACTACCCAACCACCACTGCACTACCCTAAACCCTAAAACACTACCCCTGCACATCCCCTTACACTACACAAACACCACTGCACTACCCTAAACCCTAAAACACTACCCCAGCATGACCCCCTACACTGCCCAAACACCACTGCACAACCCTAAACCCTAAAACACTCCCCCAGCATGACCCCTCTGCTACCCAAACACCACTGCACTACCCTAAACCCTAAAACACTACCCCCAACACAATCCCCTTCACTACCCAAACACCACTGCACTACCCTAAACCTAAAACACTACGCCCAGCGCGACCCCTACACTACCCAAATACCACTGTGCTACAATAAACCCTAAAACACTACCCCCAGCACGACCTCCTACACTACCCAAACACCACCGCACTACCCTAAAACACTATCCCCAGCACGACTCCCTACACTACCCATACACCACTGTACTACCCTAAACCCTAAAACACCACCCCCAGCACGACCCCAACACTACCCAAACACCACTGCACTACCCTAAACCCTAAATCACTACCCCCAACACGAACCCCTTCACTACCCAAACACCACTGCACTACCCTAAACCACTATGCCCAGCACGACCCCTACACTACCCAAACACCACTGCGCTACCCTAAACCCTAAAACACTACTCCCAGCATGACCTCCTACACTACCCAAACATCACCGCACTACCCTAAAACACTACCCCCAGCACGACGCCCTACACTACCCAGACACCACTGCACTACCCTAAACTCTAAAACACTACCCCAGCACGACCCCTACACTACACAAACACTACTGCACTACCCTAAACCCTAAATCTATCCCCAGCAAGACCCCCTACACTACCAAAACACCACTGCACTACCCTAAACCCAAACACATTTACCCCCAGCATGACCTCCTACACTACCCAAACACCACTGCACTACCCTAAACCCTAAAACACTACCCCCAGCACGACCCCCTACACTACACAAACACCACTGTACTACCCTAAACCCTAAAACACTACCCCCACCACGACTCCCTACATTACCCAAACACCACTGCACTACCCTAAACCGTAAAAAAGTGACCCGCACCCCATGCCCAATCCCCCTTACCTGTCACTCCTTGTGGTTCCTGCTTCACGTCGTCTCTGAGGAGCGGTGCATGTCGTTGTGAGGAAATGGAACAGCCTATGTTTCCTTACAACGCCGTGGATTGTCTAAATTTTTTTAGAACGCATGGTCATTTACCATACATACCTTTACAACGAAATTCGTTGTAAAGGCATGCGTTGTAAATGACCATGCGTTCGCGATGTACAACACATGCATGGTAATGCATGCGTTGTAATGGTATTGCGTAGTAAAAAAGTTGTTGTAACAGTTGTTTACCGATCGAAGCTGGCCCCGGTTCTTCAGTGAGTCTTTTATTTGATTAGGAGGAAGGAATGTGTTTTTTTACCGAAAAGTGCATTCCCGGCTGGTGTATTGTGAAAGTGTCCACGTGGCCTGGTTTCACTTCCGGTGAGAGAGTGGAAGAGTCGGTTTCGATCTAAAGGAGTTCGCATCCATCGCAGGTCCTCTTGTACACTAAAAAAGGACCAAACAATGCTTTCCTTTCTTTTCTTCTTCTGCTGCACTATCTGTTCTTCCTCCTCTACTGCAAGTGGATCAACTTCGGCAAAACTAGAAGCCATAGTTGTATTAAAAATAAACAAACACACAAAAAAGGTATATCAATATAAAGAGAGGGAAGAAACAGGTCTTCTCTCTATCAAGGACAAAAAGTAAGGGAAATATCAGAAGGATGGATCCTCCCTCTTTCACAATGATATTGATTTCAACCAATCAGATTCCTTTTTTATTTTGCTGACAAGAAGTCGCGTAGGGTGTACGCACTCGTCACGTCACGCAGTATATTAGCAAAACTGTTCAGTCAAATATCATATTCAAACTTTCTATAGTCATTTTTTCAACTTTAAAGTACGCCGAAGTCTCGACTACGGCTCGATCTCAGCGCGATCACGGCACTATCCCGGAAATATGCGTGGGGAGATGTTGCGCACATTAAGCGGTTACACCGCGCATTTCGCAACTTTACTTTAGTCGAAATTATATTGAAAATAATACTTTAAAAATACTTTTATTAATAAATTTAGGCAAACACTTAAAGGAAAACTTTTATTTATAATTAATTTAAAGATATTTCATACTTTACAAATCACGTCAAATTTGCGACCCCAGCGCGACTTTTCAAAATGGCTACCGGAATGTGCGCAGCCATCGTGTAGGATGCGCGAAGGGTGCGCGACTTCTGTATAATGTTAAAAAAAAAAATGAATGAATATAGTTTTTCGAACTAAAAATTATTCACAATTTTTTTAAATATACATATCTATATGTTTAGAAAATAAAAAGAACATAGGATTGAGGTACATTAGACTTACATATTTTCATGTAAAAAACCTTTGAAATTCACTAAAAAACCATAGGTTTCAGGCACGTTATAGTTAGAAATTAGCATTTAAAAAACCATAGAAATTCACTGAAAAAACCATAGGTTTCAGGAACGTTATAAATAATTGGACATTTCACTCGTACAAAACCATAGAAATTCCGGTGTTATAGCTAGTTCAGCTAACTATAACTCGCGCCCCCGCAATGCACTGCTGATGATGTCACATATTACATCATTCATGACATGGTCAGTGACATCACTGATGACATCACTTATGACATCTCAAATGACATCACTGATGACATCACTAATGACATCACTGATGACATCACTCACGCGAACATCTGATGCACCTCCTCACACCTGAATATAACCTTTGATACACCCACTCTAAAATATAGATTGCCATTTTCGAAAAAATAGACACATCAATACCAGTTCCTAAATACGCGCTGACTGATTCCTAGGTCTACACACGCATCCACTCATTCACCCATACAGTCACTCATTCATGCAGTCACTCATCAATACAACACTATCATATGCACTCATACACCTATACAGACACTCACACAGTGCCACATATCCAGAGTTACTCACACACCTAGTCAGTCATGCAAAGAAACAATCATACTTCCATTTACTCACCTATACAGTTATACAGACACCACCTCACTTATTCATACAGATACTTACACATAATTACTCTCTTATAGAATCACTGATACAAATACACACTCATCCATGCAGCCACTCTCACAATTACCGACTCTCACACATAGTTATTTATATACACCATCACCCACATATACTGCCTTTTACATATGTACTTACTTGCACATGTACCACTGAGACATCCATTCACTCACCAAAACTCCCATACACACACTCACCCACCCATACAGCTGTTTCCACATGCACTCTTAAACCCATACACCCTGTGAATCAACCACTCACACATCTATGCACAGAGTCACACACCTCCCATCCAACCACACACACACTCAGGCAGCCATACAAATACTCAGGCAAGCAATCAATAACCCACATAGACACTCCTGCAGCTACTCACCAACCCATGCAGCAGCTTACACAACAACAAACTGACTGATACAGACTTTCACACGGTTTAGTCACTAACCCATGCATTCAGAAAGACACATTTAATAACTCACTTATACAGTCAGTCATGTACCTAGTAAATCCTCCATACAGACACTTATACACCCACTCATTCTTCAATACAGCTTGGCATATATATAAAACAAATTTAAACTTTACGGAAACACACAGTCACTGGATGATGTCATCAGTGATGTCACTGACCATGTCATGAATGATGTAGTATGTGATGTCATAAGCAGTGCATGGCGGGGGCGCGAGTTATAGTTAGCTGAACTAACTATAACACCGGAATTTCTATGGTTTTGTACGAGTGAAATGTCCAACTAACTATAACGTTCCTGAAACCTATGGTTTTTCAGCGAATATATATATACATTTCTCTTTGACAAATTGTCCCACGGTGTCAGCGCCTGCTTTTGCATACCTGGAATCACGATTGGTATTATAAATATATATATATATATATATATATATATATATTCACTTAAAAAACCATAGGTTTCACACATGTTATAGTTAGCTGGACATTTCACTCGTGAAAAACCATTGAAATTCCCCCGTATAGTTAGTGCAGGCAACTATAACTCACGCGACCGCAATCCTCTGCTGATGACGTCAGATATTACATCACTGTATTTAGACACTTATTTACCCATGTCGTCTTACATTAATTTTTAGCTATACATATATTACAAATATTTTTTTTTCATAAAGACACATATGTCATCAGTGATGTAATATCTGACGTCATCAGCAGAGGATTGCGGTCGCGTGAGTTATAGTTGCCTTCACTAACTATAATGGGGGAATTTCAATGGTTTTTCAAGAGTGAAATGTCTAGCTAACTATAACATGTGTGAAACCTATGGTTTTTTAAGTGAATTTGCAAGGTTTTTTAAATGCTAATTCCTAACTATAACGTGTGTGAAACCTATGTTTTTTTCAGTGAATTTGTACGTTTTTTTAAATGCTAAGTTATGTATTTATTTTATTTTATATTTTAAGGTTTTTCACCGTGCGCGTACCGTACGCGCACCGTGTGCTTCGCACACCGTGCGCGCGCTGTGGGCGTGCGGTGCGCTCCGCGCACCGCGCGCCCACATTACGCAGTTCGCGGAATTTTTCAGTTTCTACCGTACGTGCAAGCTACGCGTACTCCGCGATTTTTCACAAAAAAATTAAAGGAAATTTTGGCCCTTGGGGGTCCTTCTGGGACCCCCTGACTAAGGCTAGGGGGTCAGGAACTGTCCACCCTGCCCCCTTTTCACGTTCTCCACCTTTGTTTTTCACCCCCTCAGACTGCGAGAGACAAAATGGCGGCCGACACTTCCTGGTTTCGACCGATTCGAATGTTTACTAAGATCTAACAACCAATCAGAATCGCGCTCGCGCACGGCAGCGTGCACGTACGGTAAGTTTTACCGTACGCGCACGGTGCGCGCTTATAGAGATATATATGCTTTTAAATGCTATTTTCTCAGGAAATACTGAACAGATATACACCAGACCTGCAAAAGGCACATCTCTGACCTGAGGACTACCTCTCTTCCAAATTTCAAGTAATTCTATTCAGCCGTTCGGGCTGTAGCTTGGACTAAAGGTCCTATGGAAAAATGCATGGGGAAAACGCGTTTTGGGACCCCCCCTTTTTCTCAGCCCCCGCTTGACGAATCCCCCCGAGACTTTCAGGGAAGGAGCGGAGAGGAGCGCCCCACCTATTTTGAAAATTTCGCGAGGATTCGTCAATCGGCGCCAAAGTTATTCCAAATAGAATGTTGCGGATTACCTATGGAAACACGATCCTAACTATAACTATCTACTGGCGACCGCCAGTAGATAATATATACATATACATATATATATACATATATATATTTATTATATATATATATATATCTCTCTCTCTCAGCTGAGCGTTGCAGAGCAACGCGATCGCCATGTATCCTTGCCACTTTCGGCGGCGTTCTTCAGCGGGACAGCGAGCCCCTATAAATCCAAAGCAAATGTTGATTCCTCTCCTTTAAATCAACAGCCGAAGACCATAAAGTTGCAAAAAGCGGTAATTTATTGTCGCTTCGCACACAACCCAACGCGTTTCGGGGACAACTCCTTGATCACGAGTACAGGTATCGTTAGCCAATCTGCTTAAGTAAACAAACAATCATGTGACAAATAATAATGGAAAACAGACTTAAAGAGTTACCATCACTCCAGTAGTCGTTTGTAAAATTATATAAATGTGACAAATACATGAAATGTTATTCAAAGCATAGGAAAACATAATAATTGCTGTTTTTAAATGTTTTTTCTCACAATGTTCCTTCACAATGGAAAAATGAATAGTCACATGGATTAGCTCTGAAATTCATTAATCATGTCGTTTTTAGCTTTCAGTCCATTCAATAGAACCCAAGGAAAAACTTTATTGTTTCCCTCTTTGAATTGATAAATCATAACTTGAGTAATACTCAAGAAAATGTTAAAGCCCCAGTGGGCAATCATTATATATCTCGAAATATATATATATAAGGGTGTTGGACGAAAAATTAGCTGATCTTCAATAACAATGAACAGAACTCCATCCTTTTCATGACTGCTTCCTAATCCAACAAATCTGCGATTTAAACAAAAACCAACAATAATCAATAAGTTTCCATAAATAACGCATCGACAAACAGATACACATAAACATACAAAAATGTGTGATGCCGCAGGCTATTAAAAAGATCTTACTTCTTAGAATATAAATGTTAGAAAACAGTGTTAAATAAATTCCCCTAGGAAATTCTGTTATACTCTTGGAAAGATCTTGTAGATACAATTCGTTAGAGTTCGTTAAAAAGTCTATCATCTTGAGTTACGTAAAAATTACCAATTGTAGAGGCATGGATGCAGAGAAAACTGGCAGGATTTATGGGAGAGGTTTTAAAGCAAACTTAAGTTAACTAAAACTTCTTGACTTACTTAACTTTGAGAGTTTCTTTTAAAGTACCCTTTAAATTTATATCAACTGTTGTAGATTTCTATAAGGGTACAGATAATTCTTCGTCACAATTATGTCCTTCAGGGGCCATTGTGCGATATTGGATGATGAGCCTTGATTCTAAGCGTCTTAGATCTTGTACACGATTACCTCCTCTTATATTGACATTAACTGAATCCAAGACCACGAAAGATAGTAATCTTTCATCTTTGTTGTGGGCTGTCTGAAAATGTCTAGCCATTGGATATTGTTTGTCACCATTTCTTATGGCTCTAAGGTGTTCAAGTACTCGCTTTTTGGCTTTATGTAATGTGCTTCCTATGTACGTCTTTTTACAAGGACATTGGAGAGCATACACCACATGATCTGTGTTGCAGGATAGGTGTTTTTGAATTTTGAATGGTTTGCATAAAGGTGATAATTTGCACTCTTTACAGTTTTTACTATATTTGCATGCTTTGCAATTGGGACAAGTGAAAAAACCCTTGATGTTAGAACCCTTCTCTTTAGATGGCTCTAATTTCCTGCAAATGGCATCCTTTAAAGATTTGGCCTTTCTGTATGTAATCTGAGGGATAAGTTTCCACTTGTGAAACCAGGTCTTTATCTGTGGAAAGCACATTCCAAAACTTATTAAGACTCTGTCTTACTTGCTGGGCTTGTGTGCTAAACGTAGTTATAAATCTGATCTTGTCATCTGGGTTGACAGCTTCTACATTAGCTTTAGTCAAAAGATCAATTCTGTTACGGGCCCTGACTTCAGTTTTGGCTTTTCTGATGACTGTTTTGGTGTAACCTCTCTGGAGAAAACGTTTTGTCATAGCTTCCTCTTCTAGGTGATAGCTGTAATCAGTGCTGCAATTGCGTTTTGCGCACAAAAATTCACCCAAGGGAATGCTGTGGATCAGATTTCTTGGGTGGCAGCTTCTCGCATGTAATAGGCTATTGCCTGCTGTTTCTTTGCGGAAGAGCGTGCTTTCTAGTTTGCCTTCTACCACTGTCAGTTTGAGGTCAAGAAACTCTAATGCTGAGCTCGAGAATTGACTTGTGAACTTTAAGTTGAAATCATTACTGTTCAAATCTTCACCAAAATTGATAGCCTCCTCTTCGCTGCCATCCCAGACAACAAAAATGTCGTCTATGTAGCGTGCCCAGACAAATACATTTTTCTTTCTGGTTTCCATTTTATTCACTATAGTCTCCTCCCAAAATCCTAGGTAGAGACCCGCAAAACAAGGAGCAAAGCAACTACCCATAGAAGTTCCTAGGGTTTGCCTATAGATTTTCTCATCAAATATGAAAAAATTTAATGTTAAACAACTGAGCATCATTGAGGTTAACATTTCAGTGTGTGAAGTAAATGAGGCTGATCTTTCTCTCAAGAAGTGTTTGCAAGCTCGTATACCTGAATCATGGGGGATGCAGGTATAGAGGCTCATAACATCAAGGCATAAAAGGTTATACCGAGTTTCCCATTGTATTGTATTAAGGAGTCTAAGGAAATCCCCTGTGTCCTTAATGTAAGATGGCAATTTTTGTACGAATGGCTGGAGAAAAAAATCCACATATTTGGATGTATTCTCCAGAAAGCTTCCCCTAGATGAAACGATGGGTCTGCCTGGGGGATTTAGTTTATCCTTATGAATTTTGGGGAGCAGGTACAATGCCGGTAATTTGGGATATTTGCAGACAAGAAAATTATATTCTTCTTTCTCTATAATACCTCTCTCAAACCAAACTGAAAGTTGTGTTTGATAAGACTGAGCAGATTTCTCGTATTCTTTTTTACTGCTCGCCTCATACTTCTCTGGGTCAGTCAACTGTTTTATACCTTCATTAACATACATCTCACGTGATAAAACCACCACATTCCCACCTTTGTCAGCTTTTTTTATGACTATGGTGCGATCATTTTTTAGGCTTTCAATGGCATGTATTTGGGTGTCAGATAAATTATTATTTCCATACCATCTTTTTCTGGACAATTTCAAAAATTCTTGCATTACCCCTCTTTCAAATACATCAATAGTGTCATTTTTGATTTGTGGAAGGAAAATTGATTTGGGTCTAAAACTGGTGCCTGCACTACAATCAGTACGTGTGATGACATCTAAATCAACCTCTTCATTATCACCTTCCAACTCCCTCAAAGTATTCAATAATTCAATGTCTCCTATGCTGGTTGTGCTAGGGTCATCAACAACACTCAATCTTGTGTCCCTGACCTTAGTCGCAAACCATTTCTTAATTCTGAGTTTTCGTGTGAAATAAAATAAATCTATGCGACTTTGAGTATAGTTAAAATTCTGCGATGGACAAAAAGATAAACCCATAGAAAGGATCTCTACCTCAATGTCGGTCAATGGACGCTTCGAGAGGTTTATCACTGTGTTCTGTTGCATCATTTCTTTTGTTGCTGGCCCCTTGTCCGACTTCCCACTGGGCTTCCCAAATCTCCTAATGTGGTTTTGCTTCCTCTTGATACGCCTCTGCCTCCTCTTCCACGACTTCGATTTGATGTTAGTCTGTTGGCCATAAGTGTGAATTCTGTTAAAATACGTTCTTTTACTCCATCACGTCCTGAAATGCTGGAGATGTCACTTTCGCTGACAATACTTTCTTCTCTTAAGTTGTCACTTGTTTCACCCGCTTCATTGGTGTGTCTTCTTATCTGCTCAACATTGACATCATCAGTAATTGTGTGGGTATCTCGTAATCTATCGTATTTCTTCGCAAAGGTGAACACCTGTCCTTTCTGATAATCAATCAGGTCTCTGTGGAATTTCCTTTGTTTTTTGGTTTTTATGTCTTCCTCATATATATATATATATATATATATATATATTCACAGAAAAAACCATAGGTTTCAGGCACGTTATAGTTAGGAATTAGCATTTAAAAAACCTCAGAAATTCACTGAAAAAACCATAGGTTTCAGGGGTGTTATATTTAGCTGGACTTTTCACTTGTACAAAACCATTGAAATTCCCACGTTATAGTTAGTTCAGCTAACTATAACTCGCGCGCCCGCAATGCGCTGCTGATGACGTCACATATTACATCACTCATGACATGGTCAGTGACATCACTCATGACATCACTGATGACATCTCAAATGACATCACTGATGACATCACTGATGACATCATCCAGTGAATGTGTGTTTTTCTGAAAATTAAATATGTTTTATATATGTATATCTCAAGGTCGATGTAAGAATAAATGGGTATATAAGTGTCTAAATGGATGATTTGTTTTTGAAAAATTGATTGTGTAACTGACTGATTAGGTGTATCATAGTGAATACATGGCTTAGTGAGTAATGTTTAAATATGTAAATATCTGTATCAGTCTCTCACTTTGTGTATAAGTGGCTGCATGGGTTGTTGAGTAGCTACATGGGTGTCTATATAGGTTATTAGTTGGTTTTTTGAGTATCAGTCTGAGTGTCTGCATGGTTCAGTGGGGGGTATTATGTAGTGCATAGTTGCATGAATGAGTGACTCACTGTTTGTATGTGTTGAAGACAGCATGTGTGCAGGACTGTATGGGTGGATGAGTGTGTGCATGGGTGTGTTAGTGAGTGAATGACTGTCTCAATAGTGTCTTTATGAGTAACTACATATGTTTTAAACTAGTATATGTGACTATTTGTGTATAAGTGAGTATATGTGAGAGTGAGAGATTGAAAGAGTTCCTGTATGAATAAGTATGTGTTTCTATAAGTGATTGTTGAAAAGACTAAGTATGTGTAAGTTTTTGGAGAAGTAAGTGTCGTGGTATGTGTATAACTGTATATGCAAGTAAATGGATGTTTGATTCTTTATTAGCATGAGTGACTATGTGTGTGAGTAACTCTATGGATGAGTGGCATTGTGTAACAGGATTTATAGGTGTATGAGTACATATGATGAGTGAGTACATGTATGAGTGACTGTATAGGACTGTTGGTGAATGAGTGGATGTGTATGTGGATCTTAGAATTACTGAAGAGGTTGTTGTAACTGGTATTGGTATGTCCATTGTTTTGAAAATTGTAGTCTCTATTTTTGAATGTCTGTATCAAAGGTTATATTAGGGTGAGAGAAGGTCTGCCACTCTATCACAAGGATGATGTCATCAGTGATGTCATCAGTGATGTCATTTGAGATGTCATCAGTGATGTCATGAGTGATGTCACTGACCATGTCATGAGTGATGTAATATGTGACGTCATCAGCAGTGCATTGCGGGCGCGCGAGTTATAGTTAGCTGAACTAACTGTAACGTGGGAATTTCAATGGTTTTGTACAAGTGAAAAGTCCAGCTAAATATAACACCCCTGAAACCTATGGTTTTTTCAGTGAATTTCTGAGGTTTTTTAAATGCTAATTCCTAACTATAACGTGCCTGAAACCTATGGTTTTTTCTGTGAATTTCAAAGGTTTTTTAAATGCTAATTTCTAACTATGCCTACAGAGATAGGACATGTGAAGAAAGAAGAAAAGATGCACAGAAGGAAAAAAAAGAAGTGCAGAAAGAAGCAACAGAAGTCCTCAAAGACGAAGAAAAGGGCAGGAAGAAGGATAACGTGCAGAAAGAACAAAAAGAAGAGCAGAAAGAAGCCTTGTTGCAAAATCATCCTGTACCTTCAACTTTTTCAGACGGATACTGGTGGTAACTGAGTCTGACTAACCAGTCCTAGAGCCAGTGCTATGTTAAAAGACACTTAGAATACAGTGAAAACACCTACATACACTAGGGAACATTATGCGTTGGGGTCCCCCTGTGATTAGCATGACCTCCTCTGTAAGCCCCTAGTATATAATAGGGCAGGGGGATTAAAACTACCTCTTAAAACAGGCCACAGGGCGTTTTTTCACACGTTAACTCAGGCCCGTCCCCTCCCTTCACCACTGTGTAAACACTCCCTGTGTCCGTTTTTAGTTGGGAGATTAAGTTCATTTGAATCCTGAGGGTCCCTAGGGTCCAACTAGCCCACTAGGTACCTCTAATAAGTGCCACAGAGCTGCGTTGCAGAGAGGTGTAAAAAGTGACACGGCCTGGACCACCTCTCTGCAATGCAGCTCAGTGGCGCTTACTGGAAGCACTTGGTGGGCTAGTTAGCCCCCAGGGGCCCTCAGTATTGAAGGGAAATTATATCCCCAATTTAAAACGTGCCATAGTGCATGTTTGCACACGTCACCTCAGGCCCCGTCCCCTCCCTTCACCACTGTGTAAACGCGCCCTGTGGCTGTTCTAAGTTGAGAGATTAAGTCCCCTTGGATCCTAAGGGTCCCTAGGGTCACTAGACCACTAGGTACCGCCAGAAGGCGCCACAGAGCTGCGTTGCAGAGGGGTGTAAAAAGGGGCTTGGCCTCAGAACACCTGTCTGCAGCGCAGCTCCCTGGCGCATACTGGAGATGCCTGTTGGGCTAGTTGGCCCTCAGGGACCCTCAGAATTGAAGAGGAATTAATTCCTCAACTTACAACTCGCCAGGGGGCGCGTTTGCAGAGTGCTGCAAGGAGGGGGCGTCGCCTCCGGCACGATGCCAGTCTTTTATTTATTTAATTTTTTAAGAAGGGGGGCTGTGTGGTTCCCCTTCTTATTCTAATTTATTGGCCCTGATGACCCCATCCCCCAGGGCCTGTCTCCTAATTATATTTTTTTTAACCCAATCCCCAGGGCCGGCCACTGTTTTTTATTATTTTTAAAAAATATATATTTATAGACACACCTAGGATATGCTGGACAAACCGTACGTACCTATCACCATGACGATTTGCGTGATATTCATTAAAAGGCGACTATGCATACAATGAATCCACGTGGAATGTATTTACACCACTAGTGAAGCTCTGACATGTCTGATGCCCTACCGTGCCTAATCCCGGTAGACACCCTTGTCGTTTATTTATACAAACATGGGTAGCTATTGACGGGCACATTTAATACACATGCACACCAATCCATTCAAAGGGGATTCGACCAAAATTCGACCAAAACTATGCTCACGATTAATAAAACACACATCCACCGCCGGATGTGTAATACTTTTTATTTTACTCTCTGGAAAGGGGACGAACATCACTTGAGAGTCACAGTGCGCTCCTGGCAGAGCCCAATGCTGTGTTACACCCACCATTGCCTGCTGAGTGCCACACACCTCTCTGTTGTATTCCACTAGCTAGTGCATATGCTATGACACTCTCTAGCCCATGTGCACTGTAACACCACCCCGTGAATATGTCATGCCACACTTGTCTTTGCACGGGTTATATTGCCCCATCTAACGTGCCTTCCTCGAAACCTATGTTATAACGCACAGTGCTATGCCATACATATTACAATCTGGGATCCATATCTTTGTCACAGTGCATATGCAACGTTACACTCCCCAGCACATATTTTATATTACAACTTTAGAGACTAGTTAGGTTACACAACACTGCCCTGTGCATATTACACTCCAAGGCGCCTGTGCTATCTCGCACTCTCCAATGAATCTGTCATTGCGCACAATGTATTGCATATTATATTTCACGCCCGGTTCATCTTATATCACACTTTTTGGTGCATAGTTTATACCATACACTATATCTAGTTTTCATTTTCAATCGTGCTCTCAGGACTATGTTCTATATAACACTGTGTTCACCTACCCTTTTCACGGGCATTACATTTTGCGATAGGGGGTGGAGGGTCAGGGGGTGTTTCTGCCAAGTGAGCCCGGAGTCAGTCACAAACGTCCTCTTCTTCCTGAATAAAAGTGAGATTATGCTGCATACTTGTTCATATTTTAAGTAGTTCGCACAGACACACGTTTTAAAAACAATAAAGTTCCTAATACCCGCCTTCTCTGAACAGTTAGCTTGCTGCCCCATCCCCCTCCTCCCTATCCTCTGTTGTGTGAATCCATGGACTAGCCTCCTCCCTCCTGCCATGCATGGTCTGATGTGCTGCCACTGCCCTCAATTTAGTATGATGTACAAGTCCACTCCTCCTGCCCTCCATTGCCCAATTCTATGTCCCATCATTGACCTCCTGCTTAAACTCTGTGCTTAGCTTGCTGCCCCTATTCTCCTTCCCCCTGCCCTCCGATGTCTTTGTGCATGCCCCTGCTCCATCCTTTTTGCCCACCATGTTCCATGGACCTGCCACTCCTATCTACTCTGAGTGTTCTGTTGAGCTGCCACTCCCCTCCCACCTGCCTAGCATTGTCAGATGACTGTAACCTGTCCCTGCCACCTCCACCCTGCCTGTCCACATGCCATGCCCCTATCCTCTTCCTCCTGTCCACATGGTCCATTGTTCTGCCTCACCCTTCTGCCCTCCCTGGTCTGTTGTGCTGCAACTGCTCCTCCTGCCTGCCCCGTGCGGTCTGTTGTGAGGCCCCTTCCCCTGAACTTTCTTGTCTGTGCACAGGTCCTGACCCTCCCTTCTATCCTCCATCGTCCTTTGTGCATGCCCCTGCACCCTCCTTCTTGCCCATCATAGCCATTGTGCTGCCACTAATCCTCCCACTTGCCATGCATGGTCTTCTGTGCTGCCATGGCCCCTCCCACCTTCCCTGTGTGGTCAGTTAGCTGCCCCTGACCCCCTCCCACCTTCCCTCCATGGTCTGTGTGTATGCCATCACAGTCTCACTGTTGCTCTTCATGGTGTGTCTTGCTTCTAGTGCCCATCCTGCCTGACCTCCATGGCTATCTTGCTGCTCCTGCCCTGCCCCCTTGCCCCCAGCCCTCTGTTTACATGTGCAGACCCCTACTCCCTCCCTCCTGGCTTGTCTGTTCCATTGTAATGCCCCTGATCCGTCCCTCCTGCCCTTTATGGTCTGTTATGCTGCAGCTTTCTCGCCTGTCTGTCCCTTATGGTCAGCTAGCTACCATTGCCTCTTGCCCCTCTGTTCTCTGTTGTCCATGTGCATGGCCCTGTCCCCTCCCTCTTGCTTTCTATGGATTGTTGTGCTGCACTCCCGTCCCGCATGCCCTGTGTGGTGTATTGTGCTGCTGCAAACCCTGATGCCTGCCCTGCAGGGTCAGTTTGGTGCACCTCTCCATGTCCCTCCTGTCCTCTGTTATCCAAGTCCATGTCCCTACCCCATTACCTTCCATGATCCAATGTACCATACTTGCGAACATTTTGAACTTGGTAAGAGGGAGATTTTGAAAAAAAACTGGGGTATTGATTTTCCCCTTTGAGTTACATTGAAAAAGAGGAGATTGTAGACAGGAGACAGATCAAATAAAGCCCATTTGAGCTTAAAAACATTAGACGTTTCCTGGCTAAATCGGGTCTGTTGGCATGTATGGTTGTACTACCATTGCCTCTTCCTTCTGCCCACAATGGTCTATTACATTGCCACAGCCTCTCTTGCAAGTCCTGTATTGTTGGTTTGTTGCCCCTGCCCCCCTTTCCACTGCCCTCCATAGTCTGTTGTGCTGCCACGGCCCTTCCTGCCTGCTCAGTGTGGTTAAATTGTTGCCTTTGCACCCTCCTACCTGCCTTCAATTTTCAGAGTCCGTGCCCCTGGCCTCTGCCTCTCAACAGTATCCTAATGAACAACTAGATTGCTAACATTCTATATTTATTACAAAAGTGTGGAACGCCTGACGTCATCTTGATGTAATCAAAACTGTAATACCTAGAGCATTTCCTTTAGAAATTACATATATGAGAGGGTCTTATTGGCATCAAAATTATGGTTAGTGCTCTAAAAGATTAAAATAAGGACATATTTTCTGAGTTTTCAAATAGCGACAAAGCACTTTTAAATTATTTGTTATCTTTATGTTTTTTTATCCAGTTGACCACTTGATTAAATGTTGCCCTTTGGGGAGAGGATGTGGTGTTACTTCCAGAACTGCAGACTTTGCAACTGGGGACCAGGTTGGAGTTTCTGCTTCAGCTCGACATTCTGTGATTCTGGTCAAATCACTTAGTCTCCCCATGTCTACAACCAAAATGAATTTGTTCTTGTGTGATGTAACCAATGCTCATGTAAAGCACTCCAATACCTGACAAGTCTGCACTATATAACACTGCAAAAACACAAAATAATAAGTGTTTTGCACACTTCTGTCATTGGGCTATATTTGGGCTACATCTGGGTGATTTTGGGCTACATTTGGGCTCTTTTGTCTCCGGTGGCCATTTTGGGAGATTTATTTGTTATGAAGTTTCCTAATTTCCTCATGTACTGCAGTCTCCTCAGTAGGAAATGCTTTCAGTTTTTTACTTTGATTCCATCATGAAGGTATTCAGATATGTCACACATTTGCCATAAATTCTGAATGTTAGCACTCTAGTTGCTCATTAGATCACTGTAGTAAAACTACTGTTCACCATGGAAGTCTGCTCCTGGTATTAAAAGTGCATGTTTCAGTCTGCATGTCAGAATTTTTTAATGAAATAGAAGAGGATTTGAGAAGTCACTCAAAATGTGCCCTCATTTTCTTTCTTCAACATTAATCATAATTTCTATGGCAAAATAAACCCCTCATTGTGTTCCTTTTTAAATTAAATGTTTTAAGTGTTACCAGTTTATTCCAATCAAGATGGCTTCAGGTGTGCCATACTTTTGTCATAATGAAGACAGTAAGCGCTCTAGTTGTTTTTAAGAACACTCTGGGACATTCTGTCATTGGGCTATACTTGGGCTACATCTGGGTGATATTTGGGCTACATTTGGGCTCTTTTGCCTCTGGTGGCCATCTTGGGAGACTTATTTGTTATGAAGTTTCCTAATTTCCTCATTTACTGCAGTCTCCTCAGTAGGAAATACTTTCAGTTTTTTACTTTGATTCCATCAAGAAGGGATTCAGATGTGTCACACATTTGCCATAAATTCAGAATGTTAGCACTCTTTTTGCTCCATAGATCACTGTAGTAAAGCTACTGCTCACCAGGGAAAACTGCTGCTGGTATTGAAAGTGCATGTTTCAGTCTGCATGTCAGAATGTTTTTTTTTTTTTTTTTTTTTGAAAATTTTATTGAACAATAAAGCAATTACAAGCATGGGCCTACAACCACCAGGGCCGGCCGCTAGATTCGGGAAGGATCATACAGAGGTTAAGGCAGTAGTCGACTCCCGGGGTCCAGCCCCGTACATGACTCCGGATAGTCCTAGGGAAGCAGGATACATAGGTTTAACATAAATAACAAATAAAAACAAAAGGCAAGGCGTAAGCGCAAAAAATGTGGGTCTGGCTACATCCGGGGGACTCTACTTCTGACCGTCAAATAGCTACTAAAAGGAAGGAGTAATGATAGGTCGGGGGGGGGGGGTCACGGGAGAGGAACGTCTATATTCGATTATCCCAAAAGTCGCAGGGAACCATCAAGGGTCAGGGGGACAGGGCAATATCGGTGTCCACTAGGGGGGGAACACAGATACCCCCACGATACGCGTTCCATTGCCCCCAGATTCTACCCCATGCCCCCGGTTTGCCACGAGCCACATACACGGTCTTCTCCCTGAACATGCACCAGTCCATGTTCTCCTTCCATACGGACACGGTGGGAGGCCGCTGGGAGCCCCAAAGCTGCGCTATATCTCTCTTGGCAATCATGTTCCCCAGGGCCGCCCACCGAGTCTGAGCCGCGTTATAGTCATTGGGCTCCCACACATTCAGGACACAGCGACGCACCTCCGGCAGCAGCACTACCCCGGTGACTCGTCCCATGGTCACATGAACCCGACGCCAGTATTCCGCCACCTCGCGACACTCCCAAAGGATATGGAGAAAGGTGGCTCTGAGTCCACATCCCCGCTTACAGAGCCCGTCTTCAGAAAATCCCATCGAGACCAAACGGGGACCCGTCACATACACCCGGTGGAGAATCTTAAGTTGGACCAGGCGGAGACGGGCTGGAATGGCCACTTCCTTGGGGGACGACAGTGCGGACTGCCAGTCCTCGTCGTCCAGTTCCACCCCATCCCCCGTCCACGCCTCCCGGAGGCGCACCAAGAGGTCAGCCCGATTATTGATAAGTTTTTTATAAATTAATGAAATAGTACTGTCGGGGACATGACCGTCGAGTATGCGGTCCTCGAGGGGCGAAGAAGCCGGGATATTGGTCCCCTCCCCAAAAACGGAGAGCAGGGCATGCCGAATCTGGGCGTAGCGGAAGAACTCCCTTTCCGTAAGTTCGTATTCGCTCTGGAGCGCCGCGAATGTTTTAACAGCACCCTTAATCCATAAGTCTCCCACTCTACTAATACCAATCGTGTCCCAACGTTCAAACCCCTTCGTTGTCCAAAGGCTTCCCAGGCGGTCGGAGGCAAACAGAGGAGTAGCACATGTTAAACGCTCACTCCAGCCCAAGGCTACATTGGCCGCCTTCCAGATCCGTACCGCAATCTTAGTAGGGCCCGTAAGGGTCCGTCCAGCCGAGCTGGAGTAAAGTGCCCTGTTATAGTTGCCGCCGGGAAGCAGGAATTTATCCATCTCATACGCCGGATTCAAGCCAGGCGCATACGTGGCATGGTTAATGGCCGACAGCTGTGAGGCCCAATAATACCTGCGGATGTCGGGAAGCGCGATGCCCCCGTCGTACCAGGGGAGAGTAAGCTTTGCCAGAGCGATACGCGCCCGTCCGTCCCACACCAATCTCCTCTGCAGGCTCTCCACCTCCCGAAAGTAGGACACAGGAATAACATCGAAGGAGTTCTGAAGTGCATAGAGAAATCTGGGAAGAGACATCATTTTAAACAGTGCTGCCCGACCCAGCGGGGACAAGGGCAGCTTACACCACCGAGCCGTGTCCTCCCTCAAACGCCGAAGTGGAAGCAGGAGATTCTGCTCATAGCGAGCCACCGGGTCCAGCGAGACGTATATTCCCAGGTATTTAAAGCCGGACAGAGATAACGGGATCGGAAGCCGAGGCGGCAAGAGAGGAGGGTCACCGGAGATAGGATAGACACAGGATTTAGACCAGTTGATCGTTAGGCCCGAATTTCTCCCAAAGGAAGTCAGAACATCAAAGAGAACATTAAGCGACTGCCGCGGCGAGGTGAGATACAGGAGAATATCGTCCGCATACAACGAGACCCGATCCTCGAAGCCCGGGGCCCAACGGATCCCTCTGATCGAGGGCTCCCAGCGGAGCCAAGCAGCGAGCGGCTCCAAGGCAAGAGCAAACAGCAGAGGGGACAACGGGCACCCCTGCCTCGTACCCCTACCGAGAGCGAAGGGCCGAGAGACCCGCCCATTAACCACCACCTGAGCCATGGGTCCCGTGTAAAGAAGCTTCACCCAGCCAAGAAATCCCTCCCCAAAGCCGAATTTGGTCAAGACAGCCCAGAGAAATGGCCACTCGATGGTGTCAAAGGCCATCGTGGCGTCCAAAGAAACCAGCACGGCTGGTTCGGAAAGATACTCCGCCCTGGCGAGGGCGCCGTGAAGACGCCGCAAGTTAAGAGCGGTGTTACGGTGAGGGATGAAGCCGCATTGATCAGGATGAATCAAATCGCAGATGACGCTCAACAAACGGTTGGCAAGGACTTTCGCCAGGATTTTAGGCTCTGCATTTAGCAGCGAAATAGGCCTGTAGGAGGCACAGCGGTCTCGTGGCTTACCGTCCTTGGGGATCACGACTATCGTTGCCAGACGTTGGTCATCAGGAAGGGAGCCTGCCTCAAGGGACTCCTGAAACATACGACGGAGGAAGGGCGCGAGTTTATCCGGGCGCAACTTATATAATTCAATAGGCAGCCCGTTGGGGCCCATCGCCTTGCCCGAACGAAGGGACCGAATCGCCGTTGCAATTTCATCTACAGACAAGGGGGCGTCCAGCTGCTCACGGTCTTCGACAGACAGGCCGGGCAAAGCAATATCCCTCAGCAGAAGGCGAGAGTCTTCTTCATCCCTATCAGTCACCGGGGAGTACACGGCCCGGAGGTGGTCAGCGAAACATTCCACAATCTCACCAGGCTCAGTCACACACACTCCATCCGAGACACACAGCTCCGGGACCACACGGTTCACTCTCTCCTTCCTATCCAGCCACGCAATCAACTTTCCCGCCTTGTCCCCGGCATCATACAATTGACCCTGCTGTTCCCTATACAACGTTTTGGCGGCGTCAGTGACAAGAGACCTGTATTCAAACTGTTTCAGGCTGAGGGCATGGAGCCCGTCCGGAGTGACACCCGCCTCCAAGGCCGACTCCAGCCCCGAGACGTCAGTCTCCAGCTTCACCACTGCCTCACTCTTGAGTTTCTTAGCCACCACTATCTGGGAGAGGGCGTGTCCGCGGATTACGGTTTTAAAGGCTTCCCACAGGGACATTGCGGACGACACCGACCCCTCGTTGTCAAGGAAGTATTGGTCCATAGCCTTAACCAGGCTGTCGCGAGTCATAGGGTCTCGCAGGTACCACGGGTTAATGGGAGCAATCCGCCCTGCAGACCGCGTCTCGGTGTCAAAGAGCAGCCAAAGCGGGGAGTGATCGGAAATACCCCGCGCCAGGTGCCTGACCTCCCGAATCCGACCAGTCTGTGCCGCGGGCATAAGGAAATAGTCTAACCTAGAAAGACTCCCATGCGCCCCAGAGTGAAAGGTGTACTGACATTGGGTCGGATGCATTAATCTCCAGCTATCTACCAGGCCGAAGGTCTCCAGCAGGCCACCAAGCCATGCCTGGGCAGCGGGGAGGGCCCTGGGTGGATGACGATCCAGGTCACCCGAAACCACCGAATTAAAATCCCCGCCCATAAGCAAAAGGCCATCCGGAAGTTCAAGCAGCATTCGACCCAAGTCCGCGAAGGTGGAGTTCTGGAGGCCCGGGGGGACGTAAACTGAGACCAGGGAAAGGGGCTGCCCCTCCCACCTCCCAGACAGACACACATAGCGCCCTCTGTCATCCGAGACTACCCTAGTGATATCCAACGGAAGTGAGGATCGCAGGAGAATGCCCGCCCCCCTGGAACCAGTTGTGAAACCAGAATGGGCCACGAGGCGGTATCCTCCCCTGTTCATTGCACGACAGACATTGCCCACCAGATGCGTCTCCTGGATAAACACCACATCAGGAGTAAGACGACGCAAATACTGCAGTACTATACCCCGTTTGATACGATCCCCCAACCCATTGACGTTCCATGACATCAGTCTCAACCCGTCCCCCCCCATCCCCTCCAATAGATCAAAGGCCCCCCAGTCAGTAGCACAGTTCCCGTATCTGGACAAAAATCAATACCTCGCCCTGTAAACAGAAAACACACAGCAAAACAACCCCTCCCTCCCCCCAACCCCCCCCCCAAAACCAACTCCCCCCACCCTGCACCCCTGCGGGCCTGAAAACCCCCCCAACTTGCAGTGTGCCTGTCGCCCTACTAACCCCATTCTACGAAAAGACCCCGGAGGAGGAAAGGGACCCGTCCCCGCCCGCCCCCCACACAGGTCCTAGTGAGACAAAATGAACAAAAGAAGTAAAACCCAGCTGAACAGTGCAAAATGACAAAATCAAGGACCAAAAGTCACTCCAAAGGGGACCCGTCACCTTCGGCGCCTGCAGAGGGCCCGGGACGGTCACCTCTGTCCGGCAACGAGTCCAGCCAGTCACTCACGGCCACAGGAGAGTCAAAAAAGGCAGTCCGATCCTCATGTTCCACCCGGAGTTTTGCAGGGTAGAGCATAGAGTACTTTAGGCCCAGTTCACGGAGACGGCGCTTCACCCCCTGGAATCCCATCCGCTGTTTCTGAACAAGTTGAGTAAAGTCCGGATAAAAGTTAATGGATGAGTTCTCATGACGCACCGGGCCGCGGACCCGTGAGGCCTGCAGAATCGCATCTCGGTCTCTGTAGTGGAACAGTTTGGCCACGATAGGCCTCGGGGGGGCCCCCGGCCGTGGCCGACCGCCCGGAACTCGATGTGCCCGCTCCACGGCAAAGAACTTACTTAGGCCTGCAGGGGCCAACTGTTGGAGGATGAGTTCCTCAACCAGGAGGTCAACCGGGCGGCTGTCGGAGGACTCCGGTACGCCTATGACACGGATGTTGTTGCGTCGGGCCCGTCCCTCGAAGTCCTCCAGCCGCCGGGCCATCCGGTCGTTGACCGCCTTAATGTCACCAAGCGCGGCCTGCAGGTCCGACACATCCGTACCAAGGGTGGAGGTCCGCACATCGAGAGCCTGGACCCTCTCATTTGTTTTGGAGAGATCTGCCCGAATTAAGGTGACATCAATCGCCACCGTGTCGATTTTACGGGCCAGGGCCTCGTATTGCGTGGCGATGGTTTCCCTGATGCCATCAATGGCGCCCATGATGTCCTGCAGGGAGAGCTCCGGAGAGACGGTCGTGCCACCACCGACGGCATCCGGGGGGGGGCCAGTCGCTCCAGGGGACCCTCTGCCCTGAGTATAGCGGTCCATGTTGTTGGCCTGGACCGGTCCCCCGCGGAGGGAGGCCTTAGTCTTGCGCCCCTCGGGGCCCCCCTTGCCCCCCATGTGGTCACGGACACCGAAGGGGATCGCTGATCAAGAGTCGTAGGGGCAACGGCACCGCAGACCAGCGCCTCACCAGAGACCACAAAATAACGGTGCGGGGGGACCCAAGGCGATGGGCACTCTAGTGGCCGGTGGTGACAAGGCCTCGCACAGAGGCCAAGGAAACACCCCGCTACATCAATTGCATTCGCAGGCCAGCCCCCTGAAGTCCAAAAGTGAAACCGAAAGTGGTAGAGCGGCCACTGGCACCGCGCTGCGGCCGCTGTTGTTCAATTACGACACGGCTCCACGGTTCACCTTCGCCCCGGGCACCTCCGTCGGGTGGGTCCCAAAAGTTCGAACCACGACAACTCCGGATTCCCAGGTCCGATTCGAGTTCTGAAAAGAGATACGTGCTCAGCCGGTCTTCATCTGCCAGATTCCACAAACCACATCAGGATATTCTCAGGATAAATTCCGAGGAGCAGCAAGGGTCCGGGGAGCCCTGTGCTCACGCGACCATCTTGGATGCGCGCTAGGCTCCTCTACCAGAATGTTTTAATGAAATAGAAGAGGATTTGAGAAGTCACTCAAAATGTGCCCTAATTTTTATTTCTGCAGCACTAATCATACTTTTTATGGAAAAATGTACCCCCTCATTTTGTTCCTTTTTAAATTAAATGTTTTAAGAGTTACCACTTTAATCCAAGCAAGATGGCTTCAGGTGTGCCATACGTTTATCATAAGTAGGACTGTTAGCGCTCTAGTTGTTCTTTGGAACACTCTGGGAAGCTGCAGTAGAACACAAAGAAATCAACTGACAGTCTCTGCCCTTGTTGGATGTACATGTTTTACTGAGAATGTCAGACTTTATTCTCACATGACTGAGAAAGATAATGTGAATTTACAGAACATATGCTCTCAGTTTAGCTTATAGATCACCTTCCAAACCTCTGTGGGAAAAGCATGAGAAAATATTTTTCTCTCAATCATGATATCCCAGCAGAAGGCTTTTTCACATGGTGAAATCACCTTAGATTAACATACCACAATTCCTAAAATGAGTATGGTACCATCAACAAATGATTTATAATGTAACTCAAGTCTTAAAACCTTCTATTAACTGCAATGCTTTTTAATGAGGTGCTATCATGTATATTGGTCCCAAGATGGCTGCCAACACTTCTTGGATGAAGTTATGACAGCCAATCAGATCTCAGGATGAGATGTGTGGTTATGCTCCGCCCACATATATATATGATTTTACTTTTGATTTTCTCAGGAACTACTGAACAGATTGACACCAGACCTGCAAAAGGCACTTCCCTGACCTGAGGACTACCTCTCTGCCAAATTGCAAGTAATTCTGTTCAGCTGTTCGGGCTGTACCTTGGACTAAAGGTCCCTATGGAAAAATGCATGGGGAAAACGCGTTTTGGGACCCCCTTTTTTCTCAGCCCCCGCTTGACGAATCACCCCGAGACTTTCAGGGTAGGAGCGGAGCGGAGCGCCCCACCTATTTTGAAAATTTTGCGAGGATTCGTCAACCGGCGCCAAAGTTATTCCAAATAGAATGTTGCGGATTTCCTAAGGAAACATGGTCCTAACTATAACTATCTACTGGCGACCGCCAGTAGATAATATATATATATATATATATATATATATATATATCCAATCCTGATTCCAGGTATGCAAAAGCAGGCGCTGACACCGTGGGACAATTTGTCAAAGAGAAATTTTTATTCCATAGGATCGCCCAATATATATATATACATATGCTTCTGCTGTTCCGCTTTTTTCTGTGCCCTCTGTTTCTCTCTTTTTCACTTCTTGCTCCCTCTTTCTCTTTTGCTCCCTCCTCTCTTAGTTTATTTCCCCATTTTTCGCACTACCGCCCTCCCCACTGCTGCTGCCCCTGCGGCCCCTCCAGCATGTCTGTCCCACTCCCGCCTTCCAGCGGACCGCCCTTCCCTCGACCCCTACTTAATAGCACCCGCTGTGCAGCAAGAGGAGCTAGACCACTGACCTGGTCACTGTGCCTGCTGTCCCCCAGCGCAGATCCACCAGTAAGTGCTTCCCTGAGAGACCTGTTCTCTCTGTTGTGGTAAGTGTTCGAGGCCCACCTCCACCCGCAGGCTCCTGCCTGCACCTCATCCCTGGTTGTCCAATGGGAGAGCACTCTGCTCTTCTGCTGTTCCGCTTTTTTCTGTGCCCTCTTTTTCTCTCTTTTGCTCTCTCTTTTTCATTTTTCTCTTTTGCTCCCTCCTTCTCTCTTTGCTTTTTTTTATTTTCACATTCCCTGCACTCTCTGCCGCTGCTGCCCCATGGCACCTCCCCCTACATTGTGTCCTTCCCCTTCCCTCCTCCTAGCTGACCGCGCTCCTCCAACCCCCTACTTAATGGCAGTCGCTGCACGGCAAGAAGAGCTAGACCACTGACCTGGTCAGTGTGCCTGCTTCACACGCGTAGCTCCACCAGTAAGTGCTGCCCTGAGAGACCTGTTCTCTCTGCTATGCTAAGTTTTCGAGGCCCTCCTCCAGCCGCAGTCTCCTGCCTGTGCCTCATCCCTGGTGGTCCAATGGGAGAGCACTCTGCTCTTCTGCTTTTTTCTGTGCCCTCTTTTTCTCTCTTTTGCTCTCTTTTTCATTTCTTGCTCCCTCTTTCTCTTTTGATCCCTCCTTCTCTCTTTGCTCTTTTTTCCATTTTGCGCTCCCCGCTGCTGCTGCCCCCGTTACCCCTCCAGTGTGTCCTTCCTGCCACCCAGCTGACCACCCTCCTGACCCCTAATTAATGGCAGCCGCTGCGCAGCGGGCGTGCCCCAGACACACCGAAGGCGCGTCAAAGGCAAGCCCGCTGCGCCCATACCTGACTGCAACCAGCACCAGGGCCCTGGTCCCCAAACCTGCCTCCATTACAATGCCAGCACCCTCTGCGCTCTCAACCCTGCCAGCTTTCGACTTCGAACAACACACAAGGCCCTATCTCTTGTTGACATTGCCGCTGCACCTAAACTCACTGTCGAACCCCATCAGTAGCCCCCTGCTCACCGGAAGCCACCGCACACAAACCTCTGAACTGCATCCTCCTCAACATGTGCTCCCTACACAGGTACACCATAAAAATGTGGGACCTCCTCAACACCGTCACGACCGATGTTGCCTTCCTCACAGAAATCTGGACCAACGCCAAGTCCGCGCCCTACATTGCTACCGCCTTTCCCGATGGATACAAGATCCTGATAAAATACCACCCTGTTGTCCACAAAAGATCCCTCCGCATGACAACCACTAACCCGGACAACACCACGATCAACATGGAACATCTCCACTTCCAGATCCAGACCAACCCCAAAACGACTCTCCACGGAACCCTCATCTACAGATCGCCTGGCCCAGCTCCTTTCACTGACACCATCGCCGACCTCATCGCACCCCACACCCTCGCCTCCACAGACTACATACTACTCGGAGACCTAGACTTCTACCTGGACAACCAAGATGACCCTAACACCACCGCCCTCCCAAAGAACCTCGACAACATAGGACTAAAGCAACTCGTCACCCCCCCCCCCGCTAACACAGTGGGATACACACTCAATTCCATCTTCGCAGGAGGAAACTGAGTTTCCTACTGCCACACCATGAAACTTCTTTGGATGGACCATCCAATTCTCCTTCAGACACCCACCGTACACAAGCATGCACTCTGCCTCCCCCGCAAATGCTGGAACAAAGTCACCGAAAAACAGCTCACCTCCGCCCTCACCAGCACTCCACCTCCAATGACGCCAGACACCAACACCACAGCAAGCAACATGCACCTCTGGATCACTAACTGCACCAACACAATCGTCCCCTCAAGATAGCTACAGGACGACACAACAAGAAAGTAAGCTGGTTCACCCCTGCACTCCAAGAATCCAAGCGCTCCTGACGACGACTTGAAAAGACATGGAGGAACAGCAAAACCCCGGAAGCATGCACTGCCTGCAGAACAGCCACCACAGCACACCACCAACTCATCAAATCCGCAAAGAACTTCCTCCAAGACAGAATCCTCACCAATGCCCACAACTCCATTATTCCAGGAATTTGCCAAACCCAGTAGCGAAACAGACGTCCCACCCTCCCAAGACCTCTGCAACAGACTCGGCACCTTTTGTCACCTCAAGATTAAGAAACTCTATGACAACTTCGACAACCAAGACCTCTGACCGCTTCAACCACCACCCCCAGCAACGCCATCCAACAGACCCTACTCACTTAGACCCCACTTATGACAGAAAACACCTTAAAGACCATGAATAGCATCTACTCCAGAGCACCCTCTGACCCCTGTCCCCTCCATCTTTCACAGAGCTGCCACGGCTAGCGCCCCCAAACTACGCCAGAGGATCAACTGCTACCTCAAGATAGCCACATTCCCCGACGATTGGAAACACGCCGAAGTCAACCACCACCTGAAGAAATCCTCGGCAGACCCACCGGATCTCAAGAACTTCAGGCACATCTCAGTGCTTCCTTTCGCAGCCAAGGTCATTGGAAAGGCCATCAACACCCAGCTGGAAAACTTCATCGAAGCCCACAATGTCCTGGACAGCCCCCTATCCGGATTCCGCTGCAACCACAGCACCAAGACCGCCCTACACACCGCCACCGACGACCACTGCATCCTCCTCGACCAGGGCCAAACAACAGCCCTCATCCTCCTGGACATCTCAGCTGCCTTCGACAGCATCTCCCACCGCACACTAGCCACCAGACTCCACATAGCCGGCATCCGAGGAAAGACCCCCGACTGGACAAGCTCATCGAGTTAGACTCCCACCTTACCTCTCAGAACTGACAGAGACCAGATGTGGAGTACCCCTGGGATCCTCCCTCAGCCCCACCCTATTCAACATTCTACATGTCCCCCCTCACAACCATTGTCTGAAACCACGGCTCAACAACTTCTCCTACACCGATACTCAGCTCATCCTTCCCAAGGAACCCAACATCACCATGTACAACTTCCAAGATGGGTTGAAAGCCGTTGCTACCTGGATGAAGAAGAGCTGCCTGAAACTCAACTTCAAGAGAACAGAAGTCCTCATCCTGGGCTCCACCTCCTTAGCATGGGATGACACCTGGTGGCCCCCTGCCCTCTTAAACCCCCCACACCGACAGACCAGGCACGAAACCTCGGCATCATACTGGACTCATCACTCACTATGATCCGCCAGATCAACACTGTATCCTCGGCCTGCTTCAAAACCCTCTGTATACTCCAAAATACGTTCAGATGGATCCCCTCAGAATCCAGAAAAACAGTCGCGCATGGCCTCATCTCTAGTAGACTAGACTACGACAACACCCTCTACGCTGGAATCAACAAAAAACTCCTCTGCAAGCTCCAGATCGTCCAGAACGCCGCAGCCAGACTTATCCTAGATGTTCCCTGCCACAACATCATCAGCCAACACCTCCGTGATCTCTCTGGCTCCCATTGGAAGAAGAATAACCTTAAAGTTCTTCATGCATGCATACAAGGCCCTCCATAACATCGGACCAGCATACCTGAACAACTGCCTCTCTTTCTACGCACCAAAGAGACACCTCCGATCAGCCGACATCTCACTGGCCGCCATCCCATCCATCTACAAGAACAGAATGGGTGGAAAGTCCTTCTCCTACCTCGCAGCCAAGACTTGGAACAACCTCCTCCTCCACCTCCGGCAAAGCCCTACACTGCCCCAGTTCAGGAAGGACCTCAAGACCTGGCACTTCAGATGACCAAAGCACCCCACGGAGCCCCACCCCCTAGCGTCTTGAGAACCTCACGGATGATTAGTTGCTCTTCAGAAACCCCTGATTGATTGCATATATATATATATATATATATATATATATATATATATATATATATATATATATATATATATATATATATATATATATATATATATATATATATATATATATATGCACTCAAACACCTCTCAGCACTTCCTTTACGGCGAACTGACAGAAACGGACCACCAGGACAAGTTAGTGGCAAAATTTCTTCTTTTTATTGTTCTTAATTCCTCATTTCATGACGCGTTTCGGGCATCAAGTGCCCTTGATCACATACAGAGCTTGTAGTACGTCGTCTTTATATATGTACTAAATGGGAAAGAACACACCCCTATGGTGCTAAACAGTGAAGAAACACTCTCTTTTTTTAGTTTATGTGCTCCAATGCTTTCTTAAACATTCATGATATTGGAAAACAGATTCTGTTATATTGCAAATCACATATATCAGTGATAAATACAATCGTCATAGTGTGGATTATACATAAATAATTTAAAATGTATAAAACATACAAAGAAACATTACATTTTCAATAATAAATAAATATGTATAAATAATTAAAATATACACATTAATTCACCACGACGAAAACATATTTTCGACAGTATTCTGTGCAAATGTCTGCCATTGGAAAAACATATAACTGCTTCAATACGTTTTGTTTTTCAAACTGCATGATACCAGCATAATGCTGTTTTTCACAGTACCTATTCGTATTTTATAAAAGAAAGTGTCTCGTGCAAATTTTGTGCAAAATGTGCTCTTTGGGTATAAGTTTACCAAATTTTTAAAGTGCTTAATGCGTAACATTCACAATTTATGAATAAATAAATAACACAAAATTGTGATAAAAATTTATATAAAATGTGGTTAAAAAAGCTACTTTTTGTGGGTGTTTCTTTTAAGTGAACGAGATGTGCTAGTGCTTAATATTCATGATATCAAATGTTAAAAAGTAGGATAAATTGAAATGTCAATGAGTTTACTCAAAAAGACTTCCATCCAGTAACTAAATTCAGTGTTATCAGGGGTCAACTAATTACATACATCATTGTTTCTATAAATATCCATTGCTACGAAAGCTATTGGGAGATATATATATTGAGTTAAATTACAGAAACGTGTGTAAATCCTCTGTATTATTCAATCCATTCGGGAATTTACTATCGAGTTCTAAGATGGTTTTAGTTTCACGTTGTCTTAACATCTTCTCTCGATTTCCTCCCCTGCGATGTGCTGGGATTGAATCAATTACAAAATAAGATAAGCATTTAACATCGTTGTCATGTGCTTCCTTGAAGTGGCGAGCAACCGGATAAGCCGGATCATTATTAACGATTGCTCGTAAATGCTGCAATATTCTCACGTGCACCTGAAGCTTGGTGCTTCCCACGTACCTAAGCCCACAAGTGCACGTAAGAACGTAAACAGCAAATTCGGTACGACAGTTATAACTACCCTTTATACTTATCTCATTTTCTCTAAAGGGAGATTTGTACTGAGTTGTGTTCACTCCAAACTTGCATGCTCTGCATGATGTGCATTTAAAAAAGCCCTGTCTTGGTTTTAACCAAGATGCATTACTGGTCAATTCTGGGCTGTTTTTAGACAACTTAGACCCCATAGATTGTGTTTTCCTGAAAGTAATTACTGGTTTATTTGGAAGTCTTGAATTCAGGACATTATCAGTGAGAATAATGGGCCAATTTTTGTTCATGATCGATCTTATTTTTCTCTCCTGTCTGCTATATGCTATTATCAGTCTGGGTGTGTCATTAACTGTATCTTCAGGAGTTATATCATTCTCATTGTTGTGTGGAAGCAATGATACTCTAGTTCGACTCTCAGCTTTGTTTACGGCTTCCATTAACGTTTTGTTATTGTAGCCTCTTTTTCTCAATCGATTTAGAGTTTCTTCTCTACATTTGTCATAATTTGCTGGGGTACTGCAAATACGTTTAAGCCTCAACAGTTCCCCGTACGGAATACTGCTGATGAGGTGCTTGGGATGTGCACTGGTTGCGTGTAGTATTGTGTTCCCTGCAGTTGGTTTTCTATAGGCAGTAGTGACAATTTTGCCTTCCTTAATGAACACATTCACATCCAAAAATTCTACTTTAGAATGACTTATATGCGATGTGAAGTGTAAGTTCATACAATTTGTATTGATCTTTTCAATAAATCTATTGGCACTGTCAATGCTCCCATTCCATACTACAAACACATCGTCGATGTAACGCAACCAGTGATCAATGTTGTTCTTATAGGTCTCCAGATGCTGCTTCATGAGGACCTGCTCCTCCCAATAGCCCACATGTAAACATGCGTAGCTAGGAGAGAAGCAGGCCCCCATGGCAACACCCTGTATCTGTTTGTAAACTTCTTTGCCAAACAAGAAATAATTATTATTCAAGCACCAAGTAACGAAAGCTACTAGCATTTTGTTATGTTGATAGTATTCACAAGACCTTGACTCCAGAAAATGATTCAAAGCGATCACACCGGACTTATGCTCTATACTGGTATACAGTGATTCAATGTCTAGTGTTATTAACACCAAATTATCTGTCCAGACAATGTCATTAATTTTCTTTAAAAAATCACCTGTGTCCTTTACGTATGAGGGTAAAGCCTTTACCAACTCCTGTAGAAAGAAATCCACGTATTCGCCCATATGTTCAGTCATGCTGTTGATTGCCGAAATTATGGGGCGACCTGGAATTGGTATAATATTCTTGTGGACTTTAGGTAGTAGGTAAAGAAAAGGAAGAACTGGATATTCGTTGTGCAAATATAAAAATTCTTCTGAAGTTATTAAACCTTCCCGCTTCCAAAATTGTAGCTCCTTCTTTAAAGAATCTTTTGCTTTGTTGTATTCCCTCATGGTAGATTTTTCATAACATTGTTCATTGTTTAATTGTCGCATTGCTTCCAAAATGTATTCTTGTTTGGGCCATAGAACGATGTTACCGCCCTTGTCAGATTTTTTTATCACAATTTCCACATTGTCACTTAGTTTTTTCATCAGATTTTGATATTGGATTTTGTTGTGTTGTAGTTTACTTTTTTTGTAGTTCACTTGGTGGTGTAGCTTTTTAATATCTTCTATGACGCGTTCATGGTAAATATCAACTGCGTCTTTAGGCATCATTGGAAGGAACGTCGATTTTGGCTTGTAAGGGCTTTCACCAGCTCCTTTCTGTAGTAAGTCAATTTTACGCAGTCTCTGTTGTGTATCACCCACAGAATCTTGTTGTTGAATATCCATAACCGGTTCATTGCTTAGATCATGTATGGTTAAGAGTGTTTGAATATCAGATGCTTGCAATCTTGTGGGATTCTTTTGTTCTGTTAAAGCGGTTGATTTTGCTTTTTCTAGACCTGATTTAATGCTGAAGAATTTCTTGAGTTTCAATTTTCGTATAAAGCAGAACACATCCACTCTGGTGTTCGCATAATTAAAGTTGCTTTCTGGACAGAAATTTAAACCCAATGCAAGCAGTTGTTCCTCAGCTTTGGTTAGTGTCACAGTGGATAGATTGATGATGGTTTTTTCTTCTTCATCATTCTCCGCGGTTCCTACTTGCGCCATTGATTTCTCTTCTTCTTTTCTTTTGGCTTCGCGCCGACACCTACGGCGTCGCGCTCTTCTGTTGATGTTCCGCCTTTTTCTATTGGCTTTCGTTCGTTCCTCGGTCTCAGTGTTTGCCTCCGCTCCTCCACTAAAAAATCAATTTCTTCTCCAAGGCTGAGGATTGTGCTACCAGTTGTACTCTCCATATTCAACTCTTCCATACTTGATCCGCTTGTTAGAGATTCATTATCTGTGTTGGAGCTGTTCCCATTACTTAATATTGCTTGCACGCTGCTCACAGCATTAGGTTTCTCTTTGCCACTGAATTTCAATTTTTTCGCTTTTTCATATTTTCGGGCAAACGTGTAAATTTGGCCTAGTTCATAATCGGCCTGGTCGCGTGCAAATTTGTGTATTTTCCTTGCTGTGATCTTATCTTCATGCTTTTTAAGTCGTTCCTTGATCTCCTCTCGTTTTGCCTTAATAAAATCTTTTTTCTCGGATTTCATTAATTCCTTGTTGATGTTGTCAATATCAACTAATAGCGCTTGGCGATCTATTTCTGCATATTTAATCAAAATATGTACCAAATTCATAGACGCTATTAGATTGCTTTCACCCCATTCTCTGAGCATTAAGGGATTGGGGTTATCGAAACTGGGAGCGAGAAAAATCCTTAGACCCCGTGGTATCCTGTTGACTTCTACATACTTTGTTAGGGACTTATGCTCCCACCACTTGGTGACTTCATTTTTCATTTTCTTTTCTAGTTATTTTAACAAAATCTTGACATCATTGTCTGAATTACTTTCTGTCGCTTTGATATTAGACCCAGCGGCGTTTGCTTTCTGTATTTTACTGAAAAGCTCGTTTGCCATAGCTTCTCGTTCTCGTATACGTACTTCGTCTTCCGACATGGTTGAGGATTCTCGATATATATTTCACAGTAAGTTCTTCACCCTGTAGCTTTCTCGGGTTCAGAAACTGATATGCCCAAAGTCCTTATTTCCCCGCCTACTTCAGATGACCAAAGCACCCCACGGAGCCCCACCCCCTAGCGTCTTGAGAACATCACGGTTGATTAGTTGCGCTTCAGAAACCCCTGATTGATTGCTTTATTTATATATATATATATATATATAACCTACTGGCGGTCGCCAGTAGGTAGGTATAGTTAGGACCACGTTTCCATAGGAAATCCGCAACATTCTATTTTGAATAACTTTGGTGCCGGTCGACGAATCCTCGCGAATTTTTCAAAATAGGTGGGGCACTACGCTCCGCTCCTTCCCTGAAAGTCTCGGGGGGATTCGTCAAGCGGGGGCTGAGATAAAACGGTGGTCCCAAAACGCGTTTTTCCCATGCATTTTTCCATAGGACCTTTAGACAGGGCTACAGCCCGAACGGCTGAACAGAATTACTAGAAATTTGGCAGAGAGGTAGTCCTCAGGTCAAGGAAGTGCCTTTTGTAGGTTTGGTGTAAATCTGTTCAGTAGATTCTGAGAAAATAGCCTTTAAATCAATATATATATCTGAGCCAGCTTACGGTGCGCTTACGGTACGCTTACCGTACGCGTACGGTGGCGTGCGCGAGCACGATTCTGATTGGCTCTTAGATCTTAGTAAACATTCGAATCGGCCAAAACCAGGAAGCGGCGGCCGCCATTTCGTGTGTTTCACTCAGAAAAAAAAGAGTGATAACAAGAAAAGGGGGCAAGGAGGAGAGTTACAGACCCCCTAACATTTGTAAGGGGGTCAAAGAAGGACAGAAAAGTACAAAGAAAACATTTATTGATTTTAAAAAAAATCGCGGGGTACGCGTACGGTAAGCGTACGGTAAAAAAAAAAAAAAAAAAAGAAATGAAATGCAGATTTAAGTGTTTAGATATTAGGGGGCTCTAAAAAGAGCCGTTGTGTTTATGAAGTGATTTTTAAGTGGTACCTACAAGTAAGTACCGATGCAGAGTCTAAGGTTCAAGAGGAAGACTCTGTTCCCTTCATCATTGAAGTGCACACCCTCTCCTCTATAAATGTCTTGCATGTCGTAACGCAAGTTGTTGTGGTAAATGGAACCCATACCATAGTCACGGAGGAAAGCAGAAACAGATTTGTTGACGTGCTTTCTTGCTTTGTCAATCTGTGGACAGAAATGATTGGACCAGTTCCATTTTTGCCTTTGGCATATGTTAGAAAACACAAAGGCAGTTTTAGGGAAAAGTGAAAACAGTTGTGCAAAGGTGTCCTTCATAAGCATTTCCAGACCTACCCCAGTCAAAGTGCCTAGGTCATTGCCACCACAGTGCACTATTATGAGGTCAGGGTGTTGGTTTTGCATGAAGGATTTCACCAATGGCATCAATTGGTGCCACTTTAACCCTCTCTGACCAATCCATTTAATGTCTACATTTGGCAAAGCAAGGTCTCTCACCATACCTGTTTTCTCTGCAAACTTTTCACTCCAGAAGACATAGCTGTGTCCTACAATCCACACTGTGAACATCTTCAAAGGAGATCTGGATGCACTCAGGAGGTGTATTTCAGTAGAATGGTAAAAAGAAATGAAAGACAGTTTGGAAATGGAGGCATACATATTTTTTTTTAAAAAAAGAACTGATTGGCTGTTTCATACCATTCTACACTAAAAACTAGGCTGTATGTGTAAATTTATAGAAGCATGTTTTGTATTGGTACAGAAAAATGTGTTACCAAAGAACAGTACTATGGATTTGCTGTTAGGTTAGAAAAGTCAAGCACTCTTGCTCTGTGGAATTGAAACATTGTTTGGCGAACTTCTGACCTAACTCCACACAGCAGTGTTCCATGAGCTGTTGCTATGGTAGCAGGCAGAAGTCAAGTTGGGGGAAGGGTACTAGGCAGAAGTCAAGTTGGGGGAAGGGTACTTTTGGAAAAGGGTTGCTTTTCAACCAATAGAAATGTGTGATTACATTTGAAAAAAAGGGGGAAGCACTGAGATTTGAAATTAACATGTATATATGTGGAAAAAGAGAGGGAAAGTTTGCCATTATCTGGTTCTGCTGAGAGGAGAGAGGTGTAAAGAACAGAGATCCTGGCTCTGATAATCTGCTGTTTGAGTGACACATTTCTTTCACAACTAACTAATTTTAAAGGTGAGTTTAGAGTTTGAGAGGGGATGTATATGGTAAATTAAGAAATGAATAATAGAAATGCAATTCTTTTTGTTGAAGTTGTGTTTATTATTTTCTGTTTTGGGAGAAATTTAAATGTGAGGAACATGTAAAATAATATGGACTATGTCTTCACGATAAATTAAGGTGTACTGGTATAAAAAAAGAATAGTTTAAGGGTTTGAGGTTGGACTCAGTAATGCAAATACATTCAGCATCACTAAGGCTGGTTGCCCTTGCTGGAGTGTAGGCAGTCACCCAGGTTACAAATGGTGCTGGTCTGAAAAAGCAGTTTGGACATGTGCTTTTTAAAAAATCTGAAAAGTGGATTCATAATGTGTCAGTCTGTAAAAGTGATTATCACTTGCCAAAAAAAAGAGCAGTAAGTGTGCTTTCAAATTGGCAAAGAAATTTCGTTTTGTGACTAATGTGAAAACATGACTCTGTGTGCAAAGAGGAATTATAGACAGAGATTTATTGCGTATTACTCTGGTGATTTCACAGTTGCATTAGATGGAAAGGGGGAGCCATTTTTTGGTGCAAAAGCAGACTCTTAGCACATACCCAGCTGCTTACCATGTGGAATCATGCACAGTATTCACAAGCGAGTGGGGTTTGAGGTTTCAGTCAGTAATGCAAATACATTCAGCATCACTAAGGCTGGTTGCCCTTGCTGGAGTGTCGGCAGTCACCCAGGTTACAAATGGTGCTGGTCTGAAAAAGCAGTTTGGACATGTGCTTTTTAAAAAATCTGAAAAGTGGATTCATAATGTGTCAGTCTGTAAAAGTGATTATCACTTGCCAAAAAAAAGAGTAGTAAGTGTGCTTTCAAATTGGCAAAGAAATTTCGTTTTGTGACTAATGTGAAAACATGACTCTGTGTGCAAAGAGGAATTATAGACAGAGATTTATTGCGTATTGCTCTGGTGATTTCACAGTTGCATTAGATGGAAAGGGGGAGCCATTTTTTGGTGCAGAAGCAGACTCTTAGCACACACCCAGCTGGTTACCATGTGGAATCATGCACAGTATTCACAAGCGAGTGGGGTTTGAGGTTTCAGTCAGTAATGCAAATACATTCAGCATCACTAAGGCTGGTTGCCCTTGCTGGAGTGTAGGCAGTCACCCAGGTTACAAATGGTGCTGGACTGAAAAAGCAGTTTGGACATGTGCTTTTTAAAAAATCTGAAAAGTGGATTCATAATGTGTCAGTCTGTAAAAGTGTTTATCACTTGCCAAAAAAAAGAGCAGTAAGTGTGCTCTCAAATTGGCAAAGAAATTTCGTTTTGTGACTAATGTGAAAACATGACTCTGTGTGCAAAGAGGAATTACAGGCAGAGATTTATTGCGTATTGCTCTGGTGATTTCACAGTTGCATTAGATGGAAAGGGGGAGCCATTTTTTGGTGCAGAAGCAGACTCTTAGCACATACCCAGCTGCTTACCATGTGGAATCATGCACAGTATTCACAAGCGAGTGGGGTTTGAGGTTTCAGTCAGTAATGCAAATACATTCAGCATCACTAAGGCTGGTTGCCCTTGCTGGAGTGTAGGCAGTCACCCAGGTTACAAATGGTGCTGGTCTGAAAAAGCAGTTTGGACATGTGCTTTTTAAAAAATCTGAAAAGTGGATTCATAATGTGTCAGTCTGTAAAAGTGATTATCACTTGCCAAAAAAAAGAGTAGTAAGTGTGCTTTCAAATTGGCAAAGAAATTTCGTTTAAGGGCCTAAAGTGAAAACATGACTCTGTGTGCAAATAGGAATTACAGGCAGAGATTTATTGCGTATTGCTCTGGTGATTTCACAGTTGCATTAGATGGAAAGGGGGAGCCATTTTTTGGTGCAGAAGCAGACTCTTAGCACACACCCAGCTGCTTACCATGTGGAATCATGCACAGTATTCACAAGCGAGTGGGGTTTGAGGTTTCAGTCAGTAATGCAAATACATTCAGCATCACTAAGGCTGGTTGCCCTTGCTGGAGTGTAGGCAGTCACCCAGGTTACAAATGGTGCTGGACTGAAAAAGCAGTTTGGACATGTGCTTTTAAAAAAATCTGAAAAGTGGATTCATAATGTGTCAGTCTGTAAAAGTGTTTATCACTTGCCAAAAAAAGAGCAGTAAGTGTGCTTTCAAATTGGCAAAGAAATTTCGTTTTGTGACTAATGTGAAAACATGACTGTGTGCAAAGAGGAATTACAGGCAGAGATTTATTGCGTATTGCTCTGGTGATTTCACAGTTGCATTAGATGGAAAGGGGGAGCCATTTTTTGGTGCAGAAGCAGACTCTTAGCACATACCCAGCTGCTTACCATGTGGAATCATGCACAGTATTCACAAGCGAGTGGGGTTTGAGGTTTCAGTCAGTAATGCAAATACATTCAGCATCACTAAGGCTGGTTGCCCTTGCTGGAGTGTAGGCAGTCACCCAGGTTACAAATGGTGCTGGTCTGAAAAAGCAGTTTGGACATGTGCTTTTTAAAAAATCTGAAAAGTGGATTCATAATGTGTCAGTCTGTAAAAGTGATTATCACTTGCCAAAAAAAAGAGTAGTAAGTGTGCTTTCAAATTGGCAAAGAAATTTCGTTTAAGGGCCTAATGTGAAAACATGACTCTGTGTGCAAATAGGAATTACAGGCAGAGATTTATTGCGTATTGCTCTGGTGATTTCACAGTTGCATTAGATGGAAAGGGGGAGCCATTTTTTGGTGCAGAAGCAGACTCTTAGCACACACCCAGCTGCTTACCATGTGGAATCATGCACAGTATTCACAAGCAAGTGGGGTTTGAGGTTTCAGTCAGTAATGCAAATACATTCAGCATCACTAAGGCTGGTTGCCCTTGCTGGAGTGTAGGCAGTCACCCAGGTTACAAATGGTGCTGGACTGAAAAAGCAGTTTGGACATGTGCTTTTTAAAAAATCTGAAAAGTGGATTCATAATGTGTCAGTCTGTAAAAGTGTTTATCACTTGCCAAAAAAAAGAGTAGTAAGTGTGCTTTCAAATTGGCAAAGAAATTTCGTTTTGTGACTAATGTGAAAACATGACTCTGTGTGCAAAGAGGAATTACAGGCAGAGATTTATTGCGTATTGCTCTGGTGATTTCACAGTTGCATTAGATGGAAAGGGGGAGCCATTTTTTGGTGCAGAAGCAGACTCTTAGTACACACCCAGCTGCTTACCATGTGGAATCATGCACAGTATTCACAAGCGAGTGGGGTTTGAGGTTTCAGTCAGTAATGCAAATACATTCAGCATCACTAAGGCTGGTTGCCCTTGCTGGAGTGTAGGCAGTCACCCAGGTTACAAATGGTGCTGGTCTGAAAAAGCAGTTTGGACATGTGCTTTTTAAAAAATCTGAAAAGTGGATTCATAATGTGTCAGTCTGTAAAAGTGATTATCACTTGCCAAAAAAAAGAGTAGTAAGTGTGCTTTCAAATTGGCAAAGAAATTTCGTTTTGTGACTAATGTGAAAACATGACTCTGTGTGCAAATAGGAATTACAGGCAGAGATTTATTGCGTATTGCTCTGGTGATTTCACAGTTGCATTAGATGGAAAGGGGGAGCCATTTTTTGGTGCAGAAGCAGACTCTTAGCACACACCCAGCTGCTTACCATGTGGAATCATGCACAGTATTCACAAGCGAGTGGGGTTTGAGGTTTCAGTCAGTAATGCAAATACATTCAGCATCACTAAGGCTGGTTGCCCTTGCTGGAGTGTAGGCAGTCACCCAGGTTACAAATGGTGCTGGTCTGAAAAAGCAGTTTGGACATGTGCTTTTTAAAAAATCTGAAAAGTGGATTCATAATGTGTCAGTCTGTAAAAGTGATTATCACTTGCCAAAAAAAAGAGTAGTAAGTGTGCTTTCAAATTGGCAAAGAAATTTCGTTTTGTGACTAATGTGAAAACATGACTCTGTGTGCAAAGAGGAATTACAGGCAGAGATTTATTGCGTATTGCTCTGGTGATTTCACAGTTGCATTAGATGGAAAGGGGGAGCCATTTTTTGGTGCAGAAGCAGACTCTTAGCACACACCCAGCTGCTTACCATGTGGAATCATGCACAGTATTCACAAGCGAGTGGGGTTTGAGGTTTCAGTCAGTAATGCAAATACATTCAGCATCACTAAGGCTGGTTGCCCTTGCTGGAGTGTAGGCAGTCACCCAGGTTACAAATGGTGCTGGTCTGAAAAAGCAGTTTGGACATGTGCTTTTTAAAAAATCTGAAAAGTGGATTCATAATGTGTCAGTCTGTAAAAGTGATTATCACTTGCCAAAAAAAAGAGTAGTAAGTGTGCTTTCAAATTGGCAAAGAAATTTCGTTTTGTGACTAATGTGAAAACATGACTCTGTGTGCAAATAGGAATTACAGGCAGAGATTTATTGCGTATTGCTCTGGTGATTTCACAGTTGCATTAGATGGAAAGGGGGAGCCATTTTTTGGTGCAGAAGCAGACTCTTAGCACACACCCAGCTGCTTACCATGTGGAATCATGCACAGTATTCACAAGCGAGTGGGGTTTGAGGTTTCAGTCAGTAATGCAAATACATTCAGCATCACTAAGGCTGGTTGCCCTTGCTGGAGTGTAGGCAGTCACCCAGGTTACAAATGGTGCTGGTCTGAAAAAGCAGTTTGGACATGTGCTTTTTAAAAAATCTGAAAAGTGGATTCATAATGTGTCAGTCTGTAAAAGTGATTATCACTTGCCAAAAAAAAGAGTAGTAAGTCTGCTTTCAAATTGGCAAAGAAATTTCGTTTTGTGACTAATGTGAAAACAAATGTAGTAATATATTTAAATAAAATAAAGGAATTTTTTTTTAGTTTTGTTCAGGTATTGCTGAAGAGCAGTGAACAAAATTTAAGATGCCTACAAAATCCAGAGTAAAAAAAGACCACAAAAAAAACCTATATTTGAAGACAACTGGAGGACCTAAGTTAGTTGAAGATGCTCATGTTGGGAAAAAGAAAAAATCTTCTGGTAAGCAGACAAAAAATTTTCTAAAGAACATATTCAAAAAAAGGAAAAATGTACAAAATGTCTGTACTGGAAAGAATGTTTTCAATAGCAAAGGACAGGAAAAAATTGAGAATTTAGTTAATGCAAATATACCTTCTGCAACTAAAAAGATTAACTTAAACAGAAAAACAGCGTTTAAAGAGATACGTAGAAAAATGTTTCAGAGAAGAGTTATGTCCAATTTGATAAAGGATGTGAAGAAATATAAGCAAAAGGCTAAGTTTTATAAGAGAAAAAAAGAAATTGAAGCCATTGCAGCAAAGGCATTAGAATTAAAAAGGAAACTATTCATTTTAATTTTGAATAGGATGCGTACATTAGACAAAATGGTTAATGTACTGAAATCACATAGCAAAAGGAAAAGAGTAGTGAACAGAACAAACTTTTCTAAAGTGTTTTTAGGAAAATGGATGCATAGTTCAAGTAGTGAACCTTTTTTTAATGAAGAGAGTTATTTTCAAAGTAATAGTTTGCTGCATGCAGTTGACACCAGAGGTCGTGCTTATGAAGTGAAAAATGGTTGCATAATGGAGAAGGAGATAATGGTTCCAAGAGATGAGGTACAAGTGATGGCGGATGAGGCTATGGGGAGACGTCCTAAAGCCCCAGTGTACACTTGGAATTGTAGTAGTATTTGCACTGTGCGTCAGGAATCTATTGATAAAGTTCGTGAGTTTCTAAGAGAATATAGTAAAAAAAGTGTAAAACAGAAGATTAAGGTGCTTCAAAGTCTGGATTCATGCAGAGTGAGAGAGAATACTGGTTTGCAGGGTCATTCTCTGGCTTGTCTATCTACAAAAGTGTGTAATAGTGTTTTCCATCATTTTAGGATGCTGGCTGTTCATCATACTGAAATGAGAAAGTTTGTGAGACGGTTGTATTTTGCTAAAAGTCCAGCAATAAAGTTAGATGAATTGAATAGGGCTCTGTTCCGTGGAACGGTATCAGATGTAGAGAAGGTTGTTGATGAAATTCAGTTTTGTTACTTTGGTCCTGAACAAAACAGTGCAGAGAAGGACACAGTAAATGAGGAAGAAGTGGAAGTGAATGTAGAACCCTCTGTAAGTAAGACATTTAATGATCACATAACAAAATTTGCAATAATCTCTAATGAAAGACCAAATATTACTTGTATTTGTTGCCGCAGAACTCATTATAGAAAACAAACTAGGAATGTTGATCTCTACAGAAAGAGTGAAAATGAAGATAATTATAAGTGGAAGGATTTTGCCACATATATATTTCTTGAAAATTGTTTTGAATTGGGTGAAGATCAGCGTATTTGTAAATACTGTTACAACAAGTTAGAGGAAAATAGAATGCCGACCAGAGCTGTACATAATAATTTAGAATTGGATGCTATTCCTGCTGAACTTTCTGAATTAAATACATATGAGTCTATATTCATTCAATGTGTTCATCCGTTCCAGACCATAGTACGTATGGAGCCCAAAACTGGTAAATTACCTCCTTCAGATTTACTGAGAGGTTTAAAAGGTAGAGTGGTGTATTTGCCCTTGGATTTGAAAAAAAATATGGAAACTATTGATGCGGATACTTTGGAAACTGAACCATTAATTATTCTGGTTAATGGTGTACCTACAAAGAATAAGAAGATTTGGCAGGAGCTGGTAGATGTACGGAAAGTACAAAGAGCAAATTTGTATTTGAAAAGGAATAACAAATGGTATGAATCAATTTATATAGAAGAAGAAGAAGAAGAAGAAGAAGAAGAAGATTTACAAGAAGACACAGAAACACCAACTGGACAAATTGAAAAAGTGGACAAGTCAAAGGAAGAAGAAATTTATGAACATTTTAGCATACATCCTCTTCATTCAAAAGAAGTTATGGGAGACAATATTAATCTATTTCAGATGAAGAAAGCAAAAGGAACTCCCGTGAGTGTATGGGAGGAGAGCTTGGAAGCTCGATGTTTTCCCCAGCTGTTTCCTAAAGGAAAAGGAGGACGATACGATGAACGTCCGGAACAGATTCCAGCTTCTGAGTATCGGACTACAAGACTATATGCTGAAGATCCCAGATTTCGACAAAGTATTCCTTATTTGTTCCATCTTTTATTTGAAAGCGACTTGTCTGCATTGTCTTATGCAGTAAATCACATTTTAAAAAGTGGAGTACATTTACAAAATGTGTCTGCTAAGGATTTTATGGAGAAAGTGGAGCACCGAGATGATCATTTGGAAACACAACTGATCAATCTGATGGCTTGTCAGCGTGGGACAAATGAATATTGGTACCGACGCCATGGTGAATTAAAATGCATGTTACGGAATTTAGGAACACCAACATGGTTCGTTACCCTAAGCTGTGCCGAGTACGCTTGGGATGATTTACTGGATTTTCTACGAGAGGCAAATTCAAACATTAAAAACATCGAATACAAGACAGCAGGAGAACTGTGCTCATTGGATCCGGTTAATGTTTGCAGATATTTCAATCATAGATTTGAGGCTATGATGTCCTTCATCTGCAATAAAAAAAATCCACCTCTAGGAGAAGTAGTGGATTTCTTTTGGAGAAAAGAGTACCAGGCAAGAGGTGCTCCTCATATTCATATGCTGTTGTGGATCAAGGATGCCCCAAAGTTTGGAACAGATACTGATGAAGCAGTGTTATCTTACATTGAAGAATATGCAACATGTGCTATACCAAAAAGCACAGAAGAGAAAAAGTTAAAGGAGCAAGTTTTACGTTTCCAAAGTCATCGGTGTGGAAAATACTGTCGACGGAAATACAAGAGCAAAGATAAATACTACACTAAATGTCGATTTGGATTTCCTAGACCTGTTCTTTCAAATGGAAGAGTTAACAGTTTTATGTCATCTGTGAGACATACTATCACAAGAAAATCACCTAAGAATACCTACAACCTTAAAAGAAAAGAAGAATCAAAAAATATAAATGACTACAACCCAGTGATTTTATCCATGTGGAACGCTAACATGGATATACAGTATGTAGCTGACAATTCCATTGCTGTTGCTCGATATGTAACGTCTTACATTACGAAATCAGAAAAAACAGAATTGAAGGAAATGTGGGAAGAGATTTCTCACGAGAAAACTGTCAGTAAGAAGCTGTACAGTTTCAGTTTGAAGATGTTATCGCATCGAGAAATTGGATCCTACGAATGTTCAGATAGGTTATCTTCTGCAAGTCTCTACTCGAAATCAAGAAGAATAATTTGGGCAAGTTTAGGCCTTGCAGCAATGAGAAATCGGGTACTGAAATCTGTTGGAGAAATTGAATATTTGGCCGAGAATGACCCAGAAAGTACAGATATTTTGAAATCAAACATGTTGGACACATATTATCCCAAGAGAAGTCATCATCTGGAGAACATGTGTCTCTATGAAGTGCTGCAGAACTACATTTATTCACGGAAAGCCACAGAAGACATCAACAATGGAAAATATAAAGTCATTGGTGAAGAAGGATGTTTGGTGAAGCAAACAAAAGGAAGTTTGATAAATCACAGGAAGCTGAGTTGCGACACTACTGACAAAAAGGAATTTTACTACTTGGCTCTTTTACAGCTGTTTAAACCATGGCGTACAGAGGATGAACTACTGGGAGAATTTCAAAGCTATGAAGATTCTTTTAATGCTTGCAAAGACAGCATACAATGCAGTACATTCTCAAGTTATCTGCAAATGTTAAATGAAGAAATTGAACAGGAAACTACAATTGCAGCAGAAATAGCTAGAGACAGTTCTCAGGACAGCCAAAGTTCAGGAACACTCAGTCAAGATCCCCTAGGACAACCAATCGTTGAAAATGAAGCATCAATAGCCATGAATGAAGTGGAAACGGCTATGAATCAAGCTCAAGAAGAATTTATAGACTTACAAAATTTGGAAAGACAACTGAACGAAGAGCAGCAACAAATTTATGAAGAGATCAGAAACAAAATTGATCACGGATTTCTACATGAAAAAAAAGAGTGCTCATGCACATCATTTCATCCAATCAGGATGTATGTAAGCGGACAAGCTGGAACTGGAAAAAGTTTCCTAATAAAAGTCATCAGAAGCTACCTACAGCAAAAAACGGATTCTACTTTGTCTTGTGTGGTTACTGCTCCAACTGGGTTAGCAGCATATAACATAAAAGGAATCACTTTACATCGTTTGCTAATGTTACCAGTGGAGCATGAGAACAAAATACAATACAACAAGCTAACTGGAGAAGCATGCTTGGAAGTTTCAAGAGTATTGAAGAAGATGCAAGTTCTCATTATTTTTATTTTTTTTTTGAAACCGTTTATTACAAAACTCAAAAAATATACAAAGATGGGCCTACAACCTTCCGGCCGGCCGCTAGTAGACAAAAGGAGCATATGATACACATTGTAGAGCGGGCGTTGCGGCTGAGGAAGATGCACAGGAGTTAGCAGCGTTGATAGCCACACCATCCGGACCCCACTGTACGGTTTCATTTTAAACTGAAAAAACAAGCAAAAAAAAAAAAAAAAACCCACAAGGCAATCCACAATCCAAAATAGCAGCATGTGCTCCCCTGAGAGGGGGACCCTACCAGTCCATAGGAGTATCAAGAAGGGGAAGAGATCAGAACTAGGGCTGGGTAAACTCAATGCTCGGAACAAGGAAGATGGGTCGGCTAAGGGGATGGGGCAGGCGACGGATCGGGCAATAACGGCGGAGCACAAATTCCCCCGCGGTAGGCGTTCCAGGGGCCCCATACTTTCACCCATGTCCCAGGCTTACCTCTCGCCACATACACCACCTTTTCCCGAAACATGCACCAATCCATATGTTCCTTCCAGGCCGAGACAGTCGGGGACCTCTGGGATCCCCACAGTTGAGCAATATCACGCTTGGCCACCATATATCCCAGAGTCACCCACCACGTCTGTGGCGCCGAGTAGTCGGTAGGTTCCCACACATTCAACAGGCATCTCCTCGCTTCGGGTAGCAGCACCACATGCGTAACCACACGCAGGACCTCATGCACACCACGCCAGAATCGCTCCACCTCCGGGCATTCCCACAGTATATGTAGAAAGGTCCCCAAAGCGCCACACCCACGCTTACACAACCCGTCCACAGCATAACCCATACGCAGGAGCCTTGGCCCCGTCATGTAGACTCTGTGGAGTATCTTGAGCTGGACGAAGCGAAGGCGGGTCGGTATGGCCACCTCTTTCGGGGAGGCCACCGCAGAGGTCCAGTCCTCGTCGTCCAGCTCCAGTCCATCGGCAACCCAAGCCTCACGAAGGGCAGTCAGCAATCCCGAGCGGTCATTGATCAGTTTTTTGTAGATCAGTGAGATCGTGCTGTCCGGAACGTGTCCATCCAGCACTCTATCCTCCAGGGGGGAATACTCCGGGATGGATGCAACATCCGGGAAGACGGAGCCCAGTGCGTGACGGATCTGCAAATACCGAAAGTACTCTCTGTCATGCAACTGGAATTCCGTCTGCAGCATCTCGAACGTTTTAAATCCTCCCCTCGTCCAGAGATCCCCCACTTTGCTGATGCCTATCATGTCCCACTTCTCGAAGCCCTTCGAGGTCCACAGGGAGCCCAACTGTTCGGACGCGTATAGTGGCGATGCCCGGGTCAGACGGTCCTTCCACCCCATCGCCACATTGGCCGCGTGCCACACATGCACCATGACACGCGTGGGGCCGGTCAGCCGAGCGTCGGGCGCGCTGGAGTAGAGCGCTCGATTATAGTCCCCACCCGGGAGTAGCATCTTATCCATTTCGAATGCCGGGTTTAAGGCGGGCCCGTACAGGCCGTGATTAATCGCAGCCAGCTGGGAGGCCCATTAGTACCGTTTGATATCCGGGAGGGCGATCCCTCCGTCATACCATGGGAGCGTCAGCTTCGCCAGCGCGATACGCGGCCTCCCGTCCCAGAACAGGCGGCGCTGCAAACTCTCCACCTCACGGAAGTAGCGCGCTGGGACGAGGTCCATGGTGTTCTGCAAGGCGTACAGGAAACGCGGCAGAGACATCATCTTAAACAATGCCGCCCGGCCGAGCGGCGAAAGCAGCAAGCGCCGCCAGCGCGTGACATCTTCCTTCAGGCGCAGGAGGGGGGGAAGCAAGTTCCGATCATACCGGGCCTCCGGGTCCAGAGTAATGAAGACACCCAGGTACCGAAATCCCTGCGGGGCGATCTGGATCGGACAGCCCCGCGGGAGAATAGGAGCCTCCCCAGAGAGAACATACACACACGATTTAGCCCAGTTGATGACAAGGCCGGAGTTACGACCAAATTAATGCAAAACATCAACCAGTACTATCAGTGATTTACGTGGGGAAGCTAGGTACAGAAGGATGTCATCAGCGTATAGGGATACGCGGTCCTCATACTCGGGGGTCCAACGGAGACCACGGATGGAAGGCTCCCACCGCAGCCACTCCGCCAGGGGCTCCAAGGCAAGCGCAAAAAGGAGCGGCGATAAGGGGCAGCCCTGCCGCGTGCCCCGGCCCAGCTCGAACGGAGCCGATACTCTACCGTTCACCACCACCTGCGCCAATGGGCCCGAATACAGCAATTTGACCCAACTGATGAACCCAGCGCCAAAGCCAAACTTCGCAAGCATCGCCCAGATGTATGGCCATTCAAGCGTGTCAAACGCCATAGTGGCGTCCATGGACGCCAAAATGGCCGGCTCCCGGATGTACTGAACACGTGCGAGCACCCCATGCAAACGCCGCAAGTTAAGGGCCGTGCTACGATGGGGAATAAAGCCGGACTGATCCTGGTGAACCAGTTCGCCCACCATGCCGACCAGCCGATTGGCCAGGACCTTGGCGAGAATTTTGGGCTCCGCGTTCAGTAGCGAAATGGGCCGATAGGATGTAACCCGGTCCCGAGGTCTCCCCTCCTTATGGATAACCATGATTGTAGCCAGACGCTGGTCCAGCGGGAGGGAGCCCACCGAATGAGCCTCCAGGAACATCGATCGGAGATGTGGAGCCAGCGTATCCGGTCGCAACTTGTACAACTCGATGGGGAGACCATTAGGACCCATGGCCTTGCCGGAAGCGACCGAACGTATGGCGAGGGCGATTTCGTCGGAGGTTGGAGCGGCGTCCAACGACACTCTGTCCTCCTCCGAAAGGGAAGGCAGCGCGATATCCCTGAGCAGGGCACGGGAATCCTCTTCAGAGCGGGAAGACACCGGGGAATACACCCCACGGAAATAATCCGCGAAGCAGGAGACAATTTCTTCCGGCTCAGTAACACACACACCATCCGTTTTCTCAATCAGCAGGACTACACGACTCGCTCTCTCCTTTTTGTCCAGCCACGCAATCAATTTACCAGCCTTATCACCCACATCATACAGTCTCCCCTGTTGCTCTCTACTGAGGCCCCTGGCCGCCTCCGTGACGAGGGCCCTATAGGCCGCTTGCTTGAGTTGGAGGACATGTAGTGCGGCATCCGTCACCCCACATTCTAGATTACCCTCCAACTCGGCTATCTCAGCTTCCACCGGGTCACCTCCTCCCGCTCGCGCCTCCGGGTGTGGGAAATGAGGGACAGGGCCTCTCCTCATAGTACTGTCTTGAATGCCTCCCACAGTGAGACAGCCGACGGCACGGACCCCACATTCTCGTCAAAATAGCGCTGGAGGGATTTAATCAATTCAGCGCGAATGGTGGGGTCGCGCAGGTACCAGGGATTGATCGGGACCACCCTACCCTCACCCCTCGGAAAAAGATCCAGGTGTAACAGAAGCGGGGAATGGTCCGAGATACCCCGTGCCAAATGACGCACCTCTCCCACCCTCCCAACATAGGCCGCCGGGACCAGGACATAATCTAGTCGTGAGAGACTACCATGGGCCCCCGAATGGAAGGTATACTGTAACTGCGTGGGATGTTTTAAACGCCAGCAATCCACCAATCCCAAGGTGTCCAATAGACCAGATAGCCACGCTTGGGCCCGGGGGAGGTCCCTAGGGGGGTGACGATCCACAGTCCCGGAAACCACCGCATTGAAATCCCCCCCCACCACCAGAATCCCCCCCGGAAGGTCAAGGAGGAGGCGCCCCAGGTCCGCAAAGGTAGTCGACTGCAGCCCCGGCGGGACGTATACTGACACAAAAACGACCACTTTGCCCTCCATCCTTCCCACCAAGACCGCGTAACGTCCCCTGTCGTCATGGAGCACCTCATCAATCTCCAACGGGAGCGAGTTCTTAACCATGATGCCCACACCCCTTGAGCCAGACGTGAAGCCCGAATGGGCCACTAGGCGATAGCCACGCCGATTCATGGCGCAGAAGGAGTTGCCAATGAGGTGTGTCTCCTGCAGAAAAACTACATCGGGCGAGATTCGCTTCAAGAACTGCAGGACCACACCTCGTTTTATCCTGTCCCCCAGTCCATTCACGTTCCAGGACAACAAAGTTAGTTCCCTACCCCCCATCGTAGACAGAAGCCACCATTTGTCCCCCCGAGAGCACTATAGAGCTAGCACAATAATACTTTTGCCTTGTGGTAAAAACGAACAACACCCCCCCATCCCTGCCCACCCGCCCCAACAAAACTCCCCCCTCCCTGCACCCCTGCATGAGCCCAAACAGCCCCCCCAACGTGCAGTGTGCCTGTCGCCCCATATATTTAGTAAAAACTAGCTAAACCCCCTAGAGGAGGAAGGAGAACCCCCAGTAGACCCCACACAATCTCCATAGGAGGGGAAATTATACAGACAGACGCTTAATCGAGAGTGGCATCATTTTTGTCCAGAGTGAAGCAGAATATTACCCCCTCAGTCCCGATCCAGTGTGCCGTCTCCCCCCGCCGCCCCCCCCGCCCCCCAGATCACGATCCCCAGACAGAGTGTCCAGCCAGTCTCCGGCCGCTTCGGGACGGTCAAAAAAGTGCGTGCGACCCTCTACCTCCACTCGCAGCTTGGCTGGGAAGAGCATAGCGTATTTAAGGTTCAGTTCCCGAAGACGGCGCTTGACGCCTTGGAAGCTCAGTCTCTGCTTCTGGACCGCGGGGGTGAAATCAGGGTAAAAGTTCACCTCCATCTTGTCAAGCTTAACCGGCCCATGCAGTCTGGAGGCTTGCAGGATAGCGTCTCTGTCCCGAAAGTTGAAAATCCGGGCAATGAGAGGCCGCGGAGGGGCTCCGACCTTCGGCCTTCTCCCAGGAACCCTGTGGGCCCGCTCCACCGCGAAGAATTTACTCAGCCCCCGTGGCTGGAGATGGGTAGCGATCAGGTCCTCCACAAATAGGTCCGCCGCCGCTTCCTCCCGTCCCTCGGGCACCCCGATGATGCGGATGTTGTTCCTCCGGGCCCGACTCTCGGAGTCCTCCAGGCGCCGATCCATAAGCGCGCTCGCCTGACTAAGCCGGCGCACCTCTGTTTGTAGTGCCGCCACCTCAGTAGTAAGGCCCGATGCGGTGTGGGCCAAAGAATCAACTCGGTCGTTGGTCTTGGAAAGATCGGCCCTCACCAGGCCAACATCCACGAGGACCGAGTCGATCTTCTGTGCCAGTGTGTCGAACCGCTGGCCCACCGAGGCCTTCATCTCGGCAATGGCGCCCATGACATCACGCAGAGTCAGATCCGTGGGCACGTCCGGGGCATCAGGAGGGCCCTCAGGGGATTTGTGCGGTCCGCCGGGAGATCCCTTCTGGAGGGTATAGCGGTCCATACTGTTGGCCTGATGGGTGGTGCCACGCCGGGTCGATTTGGTCTTTGCCCGGTCTCCATCTTGTTTCGTGGCCATGGCCACCAGTCCCCCGGTCGCACCAGCCACGTCGTGAAGAGCAGGCAATCAGGGCCACAAGCTCCGGGGGGGGCCACCTCAGATCGGCGGGGTGGGTCACAGCCGGCGGGCAGGCCGAGTCTCCCCGCGAGACCACACCAACACAAAGAGCCCCGCGACCCAACCCTGCAGAGACAGCAAGGGGGTGCGAAAGCGAAAGCGAAAGTGCGGGGTACGCGACTCGCCAGGCCCGGCCCGCCGCTGTTGTTCACTTTGTCACTGGGTCACCCCTCAGCGCAAATCCGGGGTCTGGCGAGGAGAAGGCCGCAGACTTCGATCGGTGCTCACTCCGGTGTCCGAGGTCCGATTTGACAACGGGAAACGGGTGCCACCTCAGCTCAGGCTCACCAACACATTCCCCTCGTCCGAGACAGGATAAATTCAGGATAGTCGTAGGAGGTTGCGGAGGTCCTCGGGAGCCTCGCACCTACGCGGCCATCTTGGTTGCGCGCTAGGCTCCTCCCCCAAGTTCTCATTATTGATGAGGTGAGCATGGTATCAAACTTAATGCTTGCCTTTGTGCATTTAAGAATGCAGCAAATTCTGAAGACAGACTATGACGTGTTATTTGGAGGAAAACACGTCATAGTTTTTGGAGATCTTTTGCAACTTACTCCAGTTAAAGGACAACCAGTGTTTAATACTGTGACACATGAAGACACGAAGAAGTCATTGGGAAGCATCGGTAATACAAATATTTGGTCCTTCTTTGAGTACAAGGAACTTACTACTAATATGAGGCAAGCAAACGATGAAGAATATGGAAGTATTCTGAAAGATATCAGAATTGGACTACTCACTGAAGCTGGCAAAAAAGCATTACAGAGTCGGCTGCTACATAATTTATTTCCAAAGGAAGAAATAGTTGCAGAGAAGATATACAAGAACATTGCAGAAAAGAAAAGTGTCATCTGCTTAATGCCAACTCTACGTGAATGCTCAATATTCAATGAGGAGCTTTTGAAATTGGAAAAGGAAGATATCAGGAAATTGGAAGCAGTGGACAAAATTGAGGATGGAAGAATGACTGTCACATTAACAGGCACACTGAAAAATAAATTGGATTCACTAGAGAAGAACATTTCCAAAACAGCTGGATTAGAAAAAAATCTATATGTTTGCATGAACTGTAGAGTATTTTTAAGGAGAAATTTGGATGTTGAAAAAGGTTTAGTTAATGGAGCTATGGGAAGAGTTGTGGGTTTTATTAATTATCAGAAAAAAGATGGAATTGAATGTTTAAAAATAAAATTTGATCAGATAGAAGAAGTTAAAGACATTTGTCGTTGTTCAGTTCGTTTCATGCTTGTGAAAGACTTATATGTACGTAGGAAGCAGTTTCCGTTTTCGCTAGCATATGCTGTAACTATTCACAAGTCTCAAGGATTGACTGTAGATTGTGCATTTGTGAACATTGGTTCAACTGTGTTCAAAGAAGGTATGGCATATGTTGCTTTGTCACGAGTGAAAACATTATCAGGTTTATTCATGATAGACTTTGATGATTCAAAAGTTAGTGCTGATACAAATTGTGTAAAGGAGTATAATAGATTAAGAAGAAGCTATGCTCCTCATTTAGGTCAGTATCCTGTGTTGGAGAAACGTGTAGTTTCTCGTAAAAGGAGAAATGAGAATATCTGTAATGAAGATGTAGAGAGGAGGAAAAAAAAGAGGAGTGATGTAATTGCAAGCAAAAAGAATAAGGAAAATGAAGAACAGGTTGTAGGATGTCATTTTGAAAATAGCTCTGGTGTCAACTGCTACGCTAATGTAGTGCTGAATGTTGCATTTTATCTGGAAAGTTTGCAAGAGCAGATAATAGTAAATCAGGGAAAAAGATTCTGTTCTGTGCTGAGTCTCCTTTTTGAAAAGCTGAGTAATGATAAAACTCAAATAGAAAGTGCTACCGAAATTAGAAAAGTTTTAGATGTATGTTCAGGACGAACACAGTTTTCTCAAAATGTACAGCAAGACGCACAGGAATTCTTGATGTATTTTCTTCAGGTACTGGAAGAAGAAGGGGTTCCCATTGAAAATTTATTTGGTCTCTCTTATAAATGGGAACATAGTTGTGAAAACTGTTATAATATATGTGGCTCTAATGTTGATAATGAAAGGTTTATTTATTTAACATTGCCAGAGAGTAAAACAGTCACTTTTGCTAAATTAGTTAAAGATGCTAATCATAGCATGCAATGCGGTGAGTGTAAATCTGACATGTTTTCAACGTTAATTTTAAGGAATACGGACAGTATGTAATTTTAATGATGCAACGATGTAGAGCTGATGGTTCAAAATTGGATACTTTAATAAAGAAGTTTACAGGACAGCAATTATCAATTTCAGGAAAAACTTTTGTAACAGTTGCAATAATTTTCCATGATGGACCTACTGTAACTTCTGGTCATTACACAGTTTATCTTAAATGTGAAAAAGGCTGGACACTGTGTAATGATTCCCAATTGATTTTTAAGCAAAGTTTGCCTTTTGATTTAGCAAATTCCTATCTAATCTTCCTGAAACCTAAATTTTAGAGAGATTTGGCAACATCTGGACAAAACAATTTTACCATTTTATTGGATTACCATTTGGAATATACAAATAAAAAGATTTAACAAATTATCATTTGGCCTAATGGAAAGGTAACCAATTGTAATGTGGAATTTTTCCATTTTTTAAGGAAACTTTGGAAAACCAAAAAATTAGAAAAAATCGGTAACATCTGCACAATTTAAATTTTGGAATGTTATTGGATTGCCATTGGAAATTTTTTCAAAAAAGATTTTTAAAATTACTATTTGGCCATGCGGAAAGGTAAACAATTCTATTGTGGACTTATTTAATTATTAATAAATCTTTCGGTAACCAAAATGTTACAGAGAATCGGTGAGATCTGTACAATTTAAACTTTAGATTTTTATTGGATTACCATTGGAAATTTAACCAAAAAAGAATTTTAAAATTACTATTTGGCCTAAAGGAAATGGAACCAGATGTATTGTGGAGTTATTTGAGATATATTATTGTGATTATACTTCTGAAACAAAAATATCAGACGGTATTTTAAAGAAATAAGTATTGAAATTAGATGATATTTTTTAAGAATATTATGCATTTCTATAAAGTTATGTTTATGCAAAAAGAGATTGTGGGCTTTTTTAAAACAATCTTTGAGATTGTTAATTTTTTTTTTTGCCCGCTGTTAAATGATGAATGCAATTGCTTTCACAATTTATAGTGAAATGCAATATATTCTGAAAACAGCAAAAAAAAGGCAAAAATATTTTTTGAAAAATATGTAAATATGTGTACTGTATTATAAAATGTTTTATTAAATATTAATACTTTTTTCTTTTTTTTCAGATTGAGATAGAAAATTTTCGAAAACTAGAACCATTTTTAAAGCAATTAAAAAAAAATTTAAATGAATAAATATTTTTTTGAGTGGGTATGGTAAGTCAATAATATCATGGTCCCTTTTTTCCACTTCTCTACAATCACATTTTCAGTTTTTATTGTAGTCTCTCAAGGACCTTGTAATGTGATAATTGATTTTTAGTGTTTTTAAAAAAAAAAAAAAAAAAATTACGCGTACCGTACGCGTACGGTAAAAAAAAAAGAAAAAAAGTTTTTAAAAACATATATAAAAAAAAGATGAAAGGTAAGGTTGGCTCTTAAAAGAGCCGTTGTGTTCATGCAGGGACAGAGGAAAGAAAGATTGGGAATATTAGATGGTACGACAAGTGTGCTGATCTATTTTATTGTTCACTAGGGAAATACTGGTCTCCCTATAACTAATTAGATCATGACAAGTGGCGCACCGTACTTCAACCCTCGCAAACCGAGGGTTAATTTCCAGAGGACCAGAAAAAGGAGATGCTCCCCCCACAGATGAAGGGCTCACCTGACCTGCAGAAGAAGGACTCAGCACTGCAGATGATGGTCCAGGCTGAGCTGCTGTGGATGTGCTTGGTTGATTTACTGAAGGGTTACCTTCAGTAAGTCGAGCATGTGTCCTTCTGTGTACATCCTTAAGGTGTCTCATCATGGTGTGATTCCCAAAGGAATACTTCCTGTCGGGATTCCCTCTTGAAAGTACACGCTTACACAGCTTACAAGTCACTAAGGGTGCATTTACCTTTTGCTGGCCTTCTGGAAAAGAAAAATACTCCCATATGTAAGAGGTCTTTTGTTTCCTCGCTCTCTGCCTCAAGGTAGTGCTGCTAGCCTCACTCTCAGAAGAGCTCTGCTGTTCTGCCATCGTATCACAAAGACAACCCAGCTCCTTCTCCTAAGGGATCACAAGCAGAAATGAGGGGAATGGGTGTGGTGTAGGAGAGTTCTAGAACTGAAAGTAGTTTCAACCAATCAAAAGTTGTGTTTCATGATCACATGACCTACCGTACGCTTACCGTACGCTTACGGTACGCTTACGGTGCGCTTACGGCAAAAGTACACATGCGCGTAAAAAAGACACGCGCACGCGCGCATGCGCAAAACAGGCACGCCCCTTCACTTCCGCGTAACGTGCGCGTGCAGCGTACGCATTACGCGCTATGCGCGCGTGACGTGCATCTACGCAAATTGCGTAAATGAACGCAAACAGCGTAGAAATCTAACGTAAATACAGCAAGACGTGCCGTACGCGCACGGTAAAAAAAAAAAAAATTATTGCTAATACATTTTACCTGTTTATTTAAAAAAAAATTGTAAAATAAAAACATATTGTAGAATTTTTAAAATTTAACCATAGTCTTTAAAAAAGGATAGACAATTAAAATAAAAATATGTAAAAAAAAAAAGAAGAAAAAAAAAAAAATTTGCATTTATAAAACCTTGCAAATTCACTGAAAAAAACATGGGTTTCACTCACGTTATAGTTAGGAATTAGCATTTAAAAAACCTTAGAAATTCAATGAAAAAACCAAAGGTTTCACACATGTTATAGTTAGCTGGACATTTCACTCGTAAAAAACCATTGAAATTCCCCCGTTATAGTTAGTTCAGCTAACTATAACTCGCGCGCCCGCAATGCACTACTGATGATGTCACATATTACATCACTCATGACATGGTCAGTGACATCACTCATGACATCACTGATGACATCTCAAATGACATCACTGATGACATTATCCTTGTGACAGAGTGGTAGACCTCCTCTCACCCTAATATAACCTTTGATACACACATTTAAAAATAGAGACTGAAATTTTCAAAAAAATGGACATACCAATAACAGTTACAACAACCTATTCAGTAATTCCAAGATCCACATACACATCCACTCATCCACCAACAATCCTATACAGTCACTCATACATGTACTCACACATCATATGTACTCATACACCTAAACATCCTGTAACACAATGCCACTCATTCATAGAGTTACTCACACATAGTCACTCATGCTAATAAAGAATCAAACATCCATTTACTTGCATATACAGTTATACACACACCACCACACTTACTTTTACAGAAACTTACACATACTTAGTCTTTTAAACAATCACTTATAGAAACACATACTTATTCATACAGGAAGTCTACCAATCTCTCACTCTCACATATACTCACTTATAAACACCAATACTCACATATACTAGTTTAAAACATATGTAGTTACTCATAAAGACACTATTGAGACAGTCATTCACTCACTAACACACCAATACACACACTCATCCACCCATACGGTCCTGCACACATGCTGTCTTCAACACATACAAACAGTGAGTCACTCATTCATGCACCTATGCACTACGTAATAACCCCCACCGAACCATGAAGACACTCAGACACTCATACTGATACTCAAAAAACCAACTAATAACCTATATAGACACTCATGTAGCTACTCACCAACCCATGCAGCCACTTATATACAAAGTGAGAGACTGATACAGGTATTTACACATTTAAACATTACTCACTTAGCCATGTATTCATAAAGATACACTTAATCAGTCAGTAATACAATCAATTTTTCAAAAACAAATCATCAATTTAGACACTTATATACTCATTTATTCTTCCATCGACCTTGAGATATACATATATTAAACATATTTAATTTTCAGAAAAACACACATTCACTGGATGATGTCATCAGTGATGTCATTTGAGATGTCATCAGTGATGTCATGAGTGATGTCACTGACCATGTCATGAGTGATGTAATATGTGACGTCATCAGTAGTGCATTGCGGGCGCGCGAGTTATAGTTAGCTGAACTAACTATAACGGGGGAATTTCAATGGTTTTTTACGAGTGAAATGTCCAGCTAACTATAACATGTGTGAAACCTTTGGTTTTTTCATTGAATTTCTAAGGTTTTTTAAATGCTAATTCCTAACTATAACGTGTGTGAAACCCATGGTTTTTTCAGTGAATATATATATATCTATATATATATATATCTAGATATAACAAACCACATCCTTGGAGGTTACCGGGACACTTGTATCTCGGTGCAATCCCAGGGTCCAAGGCTCCCTGTTACTCAATATAGTTCCACAATGCGCCGAAGCATTCCATGCACTCCTTCCAATAGATCTCAGGGCTTCAAAGTGATTTATTATACGAAAACCGAGCCATACATGCCCAAGGTGTTTCGGCGTGATATATATATATATTATATATAATATATATAATATATATATATATATTATCTACTGGCGGTCGCCAGAAGATAGTTATAGTTAGGACCGTGTTTCCATAGGAAATCTGAAAATTCTATTTTGAATAACTTTGGCGCCGGTTGATGAATCCTCGCGAAATTTTCAAAACTAATGGGGCGCTCCGCTCAGCTCCTACCCTGAAAGTCTCGGAGTGATTCGTCAAGCGGGGGCTGAGAAAAAAGGGGGGTCCCAAAACGCGTTTTCCCCGTGCATTTTCCCATAGGACCTTTAGTCGAAGGTACAGCCCGAATGGCTGAACAGAATTACTTGAAATTTGGCAAAGAGGTAGTCCTCAGGTCAGGCATGTGCCTTTTGCATATATGGTGTCAATCTGTTCAGTAGTTCCTGAGAAAATTGCATTTAAAACCACATAAATATCTATAAGCACGCACCATAACGTGCGCAAGCGTAATTCTGATTGGTGGTTACATGTCAGTCAACATTCGAATCGGTCAAAATCAGGAAGTGTCGGCCGCCATTTTGTGTGTTTTGTGTGTGACAGTGAAAAAGAAAGGTGGAGAACGTGAAAAGGGGGCAGGGTAGAGAGTTCCTGACCCCCTAGCCTTTGTGAAGGGTGAAAAAAACATTTTTTTTTTTTTTTTTTTAAACCTTAAAAAAAAAAACATTTTAAACGAGCCATTCCATATTACAGGATACAGTCAATCTATAACTATATACATAGGAAGCTTATTGTAAAATAAATATATAAAAAATATAATAAAACATACATAACTTAGCATTTAAAAAACCTTACAAATTCACTTAAAAAACAATAGGTTTCACACACGTTATAGTTAGGAATTAGCATTTAAAAAACCTTTCAAATTCACTTAAAAAACCATAGGTTTCACACATGTTATAGTTAGCTGGACATTTCACTCGTAAAAAACCATTGAAATTACCCCGTTACAGTTAGTTCAGATAACTATAACTCGCGCGACCGCCACTCTATCACAAGGATGATGTCATCAGTGATGTTTTGAGTGATGCCCCTGACCATGTCATGAGAGATGTAATATGTGACGGCATCAGCAGTGGATTGCGGGCGCGCGAGTTATAGTTATCTGATCACATACCTTGATCACAGCCCTTGATCACATACAAATTCTAAATCGCCATTACAATTTTTATGTGTTTGCTTATTGTCCGCCTACTTCCACCCTTCTGTGTCACATGGTAATGGTCATAGAAAAAAGACTTGCGTTGCACAATGAAGTATGCGAGGTCCATTGCGAAGTACACTTAAATGTGTAATTAGGGTTTTTGTTATGCAATATTATCAATAAAGTAAAAACCTTCATCGTATTTAACATAAAAATTGTTAAAATACAGGTACCTTGATATTATACTCTTATGTGTGTATACACCTATTTTACATTTATCTTATGTAAAAAATGTCTCTCTGGATAAATCCATTAAAGCATAAAGTATAGCAGCAAGTCTTAATAAAAATAAAATCATATACTGGATGAATCCAGTGCAACAACAGAATAAAGTACATATGTACAATAGCAGCAAGGAAAAATGTGATTAACGTTAATGTGCAAAATGGTGCAAAATATATCAATATACAGTGCAATAGAGAATTTACGAAGGAAAACCAATTTCAGTATAATAAATATGTACACAATCATAAGTACCATTAACAGTAAAATTCCGCTCATGAAAAATACTATTAAAAAGACACATAATGTAAGATTGCACATAAAAAGAAAAAAAGTTTTTTCATATACTTAAAAAAGGTTCAGATTTAGGAAAAAATTATAATTTTTATATATATATATGTGTCTGGCGACAGGTGATGTATTTTCAAACGCACATTTTATATCTCATCTATGTACTTTGCATTGGTGTTACCAATGGTTATTGAATTAAAACATGGATAACGACAAGACTCTATTTTTTCTCTCTCTCTTATGTTCTGGAATGGCTCTATACTGCAAGTACAAAATATTGTTTCATCTTATTTCTGATCTTTTTTTCTCTTTCTCACTTCTCGATGTGCCCATTCATAAAAAATTGTGCATATCCTCAGTGTTATTCAACCCATTAGGCCACTTACTATCGAACTCAAGAATGATCTTAGTTTCCAACTGTCTTAACTGGCGCTCCCTATTTCCACCCATCCGTGGTTTCGGGATAGCTTTGATTACATAATATGTAAGACAGTTAATATCATTAGCATGGGTTCGCTTAAAATGACGTGCTACTGGGTAAGCCGGATCGCTATGTAGAATGGCCCTAATATGCTGCAATATTCTGACATGCACCTGCAGCTTCGTACTTCCAATGTAGTTAAGGCCGCAGGTGCATGTCAGGACATATACAGCATACTCAGTTTTGCAGTTATAGAGGCCATGAATTGGAATTGGAGACACACTGAATGGAGTTGAATAATGAGTCTTGTTGCAGCCAAATTTGCAGGCTCTACAAGTGGCGCATTTTCTGAATCCGTTATAGTTTTCCTGGTCTCTGGGGAACTTTTATTAAGGATAGATCCCATAGATTTACCTTTTCTGAATGTGATCACTGGAGTTTCTGTTAATCTATTGCAGAGCACATTGTCTGTCATCACTATGGGCAAATGCTTTTTGATAATGGCTCTAATTTTGCGTTCTTCATTGCAATAGGTCGTGATTAATCTTGGTGTATGCACCTTGAATAATCTAGTGTCTGATTCACATTGTGTCTCGATATTGACATTCTTAAAAAGGCTATGTCTAGGTCGTGTGCTAGCTTTCCTGATAGCTTCGCCTATGATTTTATCGCTATACCCTCTAGCTTTCAACCTTCCCACCATTTCGTTAGTGCATGAATTGAAATCTGACTCATTATTGCAAATACGCTTGAGTCTGAGAATTTCTCCATACGGGATGCTTGCAATTAAATGCCTGGGATGCGAACTTTTAGCATGCAGCATAATGTTCCCTGATGTTGGCTTTCTGTATAATGTAGTAGCAAGTCTACCTTCCTTAATATGCACTAACACATCCAAAAATTCAATTTGTGTCTTATGGATATGGGATGTGAAAACTAGGTTCATAGTGTTTTTATTGATATCTTCAATAAATTGATGGGCTTCTGTCTCATTCCCTTTCCACAGTATAAAAACACCGTCTATGTATCTCAAGTATATATATATATATTCACCGAAAAAACCAAAGGTTTCAGGGGCGTTACAGTTAGGAATTGGCATTTAAAAAACCTTAGAAATTCACTGAAAAAACCATAGGTTTCAGGGGTGTTATAGTTAGCTGGACATTTCCCTCATACAAAACCCTAGAAATATCCCCTGTTATAGTCATTTGAGATGTCATCAGTGATGTCATGAGTGATGTAATATGTGACATCATCAGCAGTGCATTGCAGGGGCGTGAGTTATAGTTAGCTGAACTAACTATAACAGGGGAATTTCTAGGGTTTTGTACGAGGGACATATCCAGCTAACTATAACACCCCTGAAACCTATGGTTTTTCAGTGAATTTCTAAGGTTTTTTAAATGCCAATTCCTAACTATAACTTCCCAGAAACCTTTGTTTTTTTCAGTGAATTTCAAAGGTTTTTTAAATGCTAATTCCTAACTATATCAGGCCTGAAACCTATGCTTTTTTTTAGTGAATTTCAAAGGTTTTTTAAATGCTAATTCCTAACTATATCAGGCTTGAAACCTATGTTTTTTTCAGTGAATTTGAAAGGTTTTGTAAATTACAATTTTTAATGTATTTTTGATACTGATTTACTACATTTTTTTAAACTATATATTTTTAGATTTTTTTTTTAATTACATTATGCATTACAATACAAAATATACTTTCTCAGACTGAATTACTTTAGTTTAAATACTTGGCAAATAGGCAACAGACTTTTAAGTACAGTAGTTACAGTTGTTGCAATGGCCAACCCAATTTCAAACACAAAGCAACATTGAGCTCAATGTGAATTTCTAGTTAAATGCAATTAGTTACTTTATGGATTACTTTTCTAACCAAAGGACTGGATCCTAGATTCAGTCCTTGGACATCTCCTGTAAACAGCTGAGTAAAAGCGTTTTGGTTACAGTTGTTATTTTTAAGGAATATTATTGTATTTTAAAAGTTGACACTTAGAAATGTTTTCACATAGAATCACCAATGTTATCCTATTGCAGAAAATTCACTTAGCAGGTAAGTAGTGTTATCGTTACTTTTTCTTACTCAGTGGTGGATCCTGGATCCAGCACTGGCCAACCTCCTGTAAACAGTTGAAAGAATGTGTTTAAGTCATACAGACGATTTTTTAGGAATATTTTTTGTTTGTGAAAATAGACACTTAGAAACTTTTCTGCTGAAAACCACACAGTGTATTCCTATGGAAGGAAATACAAGTTACTGGTAAGTACGCTTTAATTACTTTTCAGGGTCAGTGCTGGGCTAAAAGATGCAGCACTGGGTTCTCTCCTGATTACAGGTGAATAAATCGGAATTCGTAGTTCGGCTGATTTTAGAGGAATACTTATACATTTCAAAAATGGACACTTAGAAAATTTTCTGGTGAAAACCACACAATGGATTCCTATGGAAGGAAATACAAGTTACTGGTAAGTACGCTTAGAAATACTTTTCAGAGTCAGTGCTGGGCTAAAAGATGCAACCCTGGGTTCTCTCTTGATAACAGGTGAGTAAATCAGAATTCGTAGTTCGGCTGATTTTAGAGGAATATTTGTACAATGGTGAAGGAAGGGGGCGGGGCCTGAGGTGATATGTGTGCAAACATGCCCTGTGGCGTATTTTAAGTTGGGGAATTAATTCCTCTTCAATCCTGAGGTCCCCTGGGGGCCAACTAGCCCACCAGGTACCTCCAGTATACGCCAGGGAGCTGCGTTGCAGAGAGGTGTTCAGAGGCCACACCCCTTTTTACAACACTCTGCAACGCAGCTCCGTGGCACTTAGTGGAGGTATCTGGTGGGCTAGTTGGTCCTCAGGGATCCTCAGGATTGAAGAGGAATTAATTCCCCAACTTAAAACGCGCCACAGGGCGTGTTTGCACACATATCACCTCAGGCCCCACCCCCTACCTTCACCACTGTGCAAACGCGCCCTGCCCCGTGGGGTGTTTTAAGTTGGGGAATTAATTCCTCTTCAATCCTGAGGTCCCCTCTTGTCCAACTAGCCCACCAGGTACCTCCAGTATGCGCCAGGGAGCTGCGTTGCAGAGAGGTGTTCAGAGGCCACACCCCTTTTTACAACACTCTGCAACGCAGCTCCGTGGCGCTTAGTGGAGGTACCTGGTGGGCTAGTTGTTCCCTAGGGGACCTCTGGATTGAAGAGGAATGAATTCCCCAACTTAAAACGTGCCACAGGGCGTGTTTGCACAGCATCACCTCAGGACCCGCCCCTACCTTCACCACTGTGCAAACGCACCCCGTGGTGCGTTTTAAGTTGGGAGATTAAGTCCCCTTGAATCCTGAGGTCCCCTGGTGGCCAACTAGCCCACCAGGTATCTCCGGTAAGTGCCATGGAGCTGCCTTGCAGAGAGGTGTAAAAAGGGGCGTGGCCTCATTACACCTCTCAGCAACGCAGCCCCATGGCGCATACTGGAGGTTCCTGGTGGGCTAGTTGGCCCCCAGGGACCCCCAGTATTGAAGGGGAATTCGTTCCCCCTCTGCAAACACGCCAGGGGGCGCGTTTGCAGAGTGACGAAAGAAGGGGTGCGTGGCCTCCTCCCGATCCCGTTTTTTGTTGTTGTCTTTTTAAGAAGGGGGGCTGTGTAGCTCCCTTCTTTTTCTTATTTTTTGGCCCTGGGGATCCCATCCCCCCAGGGCCTGCTCCCTATTTATTTATTTTTAAACTGTGGAGGGGGGCGCGTGGCCCCCCTCCCGAGGCCTTAGTTTGCCCCGGGGACCCCATACCCCGGGGCATGGCCCTTTTTTTTTTGGGAGGGGTGCTGCCTTGCCCCCCTCCTGTGGCCTCTTTTGACCCCATCCCCCGGAGCCGTTTTTTTAATTTTTATTATTTTTATTTTGGGGAGGGGGGCCGCGTGGCCCCCCTCCCGGGCCACTGCTGGACCCGGGGACACCATCCCCCGGGCCTGGCCTCCGTTGGGGACCGTGGGGGGTCCCCAATCCCCCCCATCGCCCCACCAGCTCCCCGCCTCCTGCGGGAGCCGGCATTGCTTTTCCACATGGGGAGCAGCTAACATGCTGCTCCCCATGTGGAAAAGCAATCTGCTTTGCTATTTGGAAGAGAGAGCAGGTTTCCCTGCTCTCTCTTCCAAATAGCAAAGCAGTTTGCAATGGCAGGGTGGGAGCCGTGAGGCTCCCGACCTGCCATTGCAAACAGCAGTGTCCCGGGGGTGGCGGTCCCCAGGGCCACGACAAGGCTCCAGGAGGGGGGCCGCGCGGCCCCCTTCAAACTTAAGTTAAAGCCCCGGGGGGTGGTGGTCCCCGTGGTTTGGGGGTCCGTATCAGACCCCCTACTTTAAATATGTAGTGCCCCGGGGAGGTGGCGGTCCCTGGGGCGTGTGGGGGGGCTCGAGCCCCCCCACACAGGTTTTTTTTTGTTTTCTTAAGACAAGCCCCGAGGGTGGCGGTCCCCGGGGCTGCGGGGGGGCCATGAGCCCCCCACATACATTAAGATAAGCCCCGGGGGTGGCGGTCGCCGGGGCTGGGGGCCCCTCTGGGCCCCCCATAACTATGAAAAATTGCCCCCGGGACTTGGCCCCCCCGGGGGCTAATTGTAAACGAAGCGTGGGAGCCGAAGATGGCTGCCAACACTTCCTGATCTGGAGTGTTGACAGCCAATTAGCATTCAGCTCATGCACGACAGGGTGCGCGCTGGGTGCGGGGAGGGTCCGCGGATCCTCCCCGGCCATAGATATATATGTACTTTTAACTGTAATTTTCTCAGGAACTACTGAACGGATTTACACCATTTAAGCAAAAGGCACGAGTCTGAACTGAGGACTACCTCTTTGCCAAATTTGGTGTAATTCCGTTCAGCAGTTCGGGCTGTAACTGCGACAACAGGTCCTATGGGAAATTGCAAGGGGAAAACGCGTTTTGGGACCCCCCTTTTTTCTCAGCCCCCGCTTGACGAGTCACCGTGAAACTTTCAGGGTAGGAGCGGAGCAGAGCTGGCCAAAAGTTTGGAAAATTTCGCAAAGATTCATCAATCAGCGCCAGACTTATTGGGAATAGAATGTTGCGGATTTCCTATGGAAAATAGGTCCTAACTATAACTATCTACTGGCGAGTGCCAGTAGATAATATATATATGTATATATTATCTGGGTAATGGAGTCCACTATGGATTGCAGTGGCATTGTGACCAGGTGACTAGGGGTTACTAATTTTTCCTCCAATGAGGTTGTTGCAGGACATTTAAAGGTGGGGGCGGAGTTACATTCAAGGAGCAGCCGCATTTGAGGAAGGCCATTCTGGCCGAAATGCATTATGCACACGCTGTTTTGAATAAAGGACTCCTTGTTTTCCCCGAAGTGGCCTCTTCTCCTTTCTTACCATTTGGGTTGATTTGTGTATGGATTCTGCGCGTCTGCCAGTGGCGCTTTAAGAGGCTCCGTTTCTGTCAGTGGCGCCAGTAGTGCTGGCACCAGCTGTCTCAGCTTGAACTGCTCTTCCGAGGTATCGGATCAACTCCTGCCCGCCCTGGGATCCGGCTGAGCAAAGGCTTCTACCAACGGTGGTTCGTGATTGCACGAGGATTTGAGTGCATTGTCACCTCGTTTCAAAGCACTGCAAAATTCCGGCGCCCAAGGTTGGAACGTCAAAGGGATCCAAGGGAGCCTGATAACATCGGACCTGGATGTCCCGTCCTTACATAACGCACCTTTTTCCTGCTACCTTTCCCCACGCAACATCGAGCCAGAAACACTGATTTCTGGGTAATGGAGTCTACTATGGATTGCAGTGGCATTGTGACCAGGTGACTAGGGGTTACTAATTTTTCCTCCAATCAGGTTGTTGCAGGACATTTAAAGGTGGGGGCGGAGTTACATTCAAGGAGCAGCCGCATTTGAGGACGGCCATTCTGGCCGAAATGCATTATGCACACGCTGTTTTGAATAAAGGACTCCTTGTTTTCCCCGAAGTGGCCTCTTCTCCTTTCTTACCTGGAGGGGATTTGTGTCTGTATATATATATATATATATATTTATATACATGTATAATGTGTGTGTTAGACCTGGTACCACTGGCGTGAGTCTCCCTTCCATTGTTTGCCATTGTCTCCTCTGTTTTTTATATGTTTTTGCTGGTTTACATGCTTTGGGCCCTGTGCTACTGCTATTCAGTGCCACTGTGCAAGTGCTTCCTATTGTAAATTGTTGTAATGGATTAGTGACTCCATGATTGGCTTATTTGATTTACTTGTCAGACCCTAGTACAGTGCACCATGTGTGCCCAGGGCCTGTAAATCAAATGCTGCTAGTGGGCTTGCAGCACTGATTGTGCCACCCACAGAAGCAGCTTGTAAAGCGTGTCTCAGGCCTGCCATTGCAGAGCCTGTGTGCAGTCTAGTACTGCCATTTAGACTTGGTAAGTGCACCCACTTACCAGTTCCTAAACCTTCCCTTTTCTACATGTTAGCCACCCCTAAGGTAGGCCCAAGGCCAGGGTGCATTGTAAGTAAAAGGTAGAACATGCCCTGGTGTGTGTGGCATGTCCTGATAGGGAATTACAGACAATTTCGTTTTTCGCTATTGCAATGCTACCTGTCCCCATAGGCTAGAATGGGCAGTTTGATTATAACATCTTATAATCCTAACTGACCCAGGGAACATGGTAGAAAAACGAATTTAGTATGCCTGAACTCAAAATGTTAAAATACATCTTTTATTTAAGGTGAATATTGCATTCTGTGTTTGAAAATACCACTTTTAGAAAGTAGGTCTTTTCTTACCTAACAATCCAGCCTGCCTCTGCTAGGTTGTGTATTGCATGTCTGGTTTGTGAGTGACAGGAGGACCTGGGCTCCAACAGTTTGTGAGCCAGGGCTGGGCTGAATAGGACCTTGGCTGAATAGAGAGTGGGGGGCGGAGATTTCCATTCACTCCCCTGAGCCCTAATAGAATAGAGAGTAGGGGGAGGAGATTTCCTTTCAGCTACCGAGGCCAGGTCTGCTTTCAACAATGCTGTCTCCACCTCCTGCCAGGAAGCTGCACAAGTGAGGACAGAACTGGTTTTGGCCAGGTACAGACAATCTCTGCCTTCAGAGAACAAAGAAATTAGTAGTATAAATATTGGGGCCCAGACCCCAAGACTTTAGATCACTTCTGGGAATCAAGACAAACCTTTGCCAAGGAGAGGAACCATAAGAAGTTGAAGGAGTTGACTGCCCCTGTGCCAGTGGGCTATTTTCTGGGGTTGGCCTGCAGTGGTTTCTTATTTGCCAAGGAAAGGAGAAGGAACTTTTATTGAACTTTAATCATCTTGAAGAAGAATCTCCAAGGGCTTGAACTCTGCTTGCCTCCTGCTGAAGTCTCAGGGATACAAGAATTCACACCCAGCTCCCACCTGAATTTCCTTCCTGGGAATTCTGGCTGCAGAAGCCTGCGTATTGATGGGGGCTGGAAGCGCGACTCAGTGAGAAGAAGCGTGTCCCATCCGCAGCTGTTGCCGTTGCATCATCAGAGAAGTGTGTCGCCACTGCAAGGGTCGCCGTCGCATCACCGGAGAAGCGTGTCTCCGTCGCAGCTGTTTGTCGTAGCATCACCGGAGATGCGTGTCGCCACCGCAAGGGTCACCGTCGCATCACCGGAGAAGCGTGTTGCAGGGCATGTCGCGGCTCAGAAGTTCCAGAGTCGCCACATGGCCGTCGGGCGTGCATGCATCGCCTTCACGTCGTCGCATCGCGGCGCCATCTTGTCGCATCGCAACCGGAATGCAACACAAGATCGTCGCATCACCTCCTCTCCTCTAAGGAACAGACGCATCGCCGACTTTGCGCAAGCACTGAGGAACAGACGCATCGTCTCCCCCGAAGCAAGGAACCGACGCATCGTTCTCACTGCGAACCTTTTGTTTACGTTGTGTGACGCATCCAAAGGTACTTTGTGAAAAACGTGTCGCATTTACCATCATCTTTGAACTAAGCTATTTCTACCATTTAAAAGTCATTTTCTTAATACTGTATTGTGGATTTTTGTCGTTTGGGTCTTGTGTTAAGTCTATATAAAGAATACTTCTTTTTTTATAAAACCTGTGTGGTGGCCAGCTGTAGTGTTTTCACTGTATTACTGAATGTGTTCACAAATACTTTACACACTGCCTCTGAAATAAGCCTTCCTGCTCGTGCCAAGCTACCACAGGGTTGAGCAGGGGTTATTTTAGTAGTGTAGCCCCCTTACCCTGACTAGAAGCAAGGGTCCCTATTTAGACAAAGGTGCAAACGATTGCCAACTAGAGAACCCCAGTTCTATCATCATATATATATATATATATATATATATATATATATATATATATATTCAGTGAAAAAACCATAGGTTTCACACATGTTATAGTTAGCTGGACATTTTACTCGTAAAAAACCAATGAAATTGCCCCGTTATAGTTAGTTCAGCTAACTATAACTCGCGCGCCCGCAATGCACTGCTGATGACGTCACATATTACATCACTCATGACATGGTCAGTGACATCACTCATGACATCACTGATGACATCTCAAATGACATCACTGATGACATCACTGATGACATCATCCAGTAAATGTGGGTTTTTCTGAAAATTAAATATGTTTTATATATGTATATCTCAAGGTCGATGGAAGAATAAATGGGTATATAAGTGTCTAAATGGATGATTTGTTTTTGAAAAATTGATTGTTTAACTGACTGATTAAGTGTATCATAGTGAATACATGTTTTAGTGAGTAATGTTTAAATATGTATATATCTGTTTCAGTCTCTCACTTTGTGTATAAGTGGCTGCATGGGTTGGTGAGTAGCTACATGGGTGTCTATATAGGTTATTAGTTGGTTTTTTGAGTATCAGTCTGAGTGTCTGCATGGTTCGGTGGGGGGTATTACGTAGTGCATAGGTGCATGAATGAGTGACTCACTGTTTGTATGTGTTGAACAGACCATGTGTGCAGGACTGCATGGGTGGATGAGTGTGTGTATGGGTGTGTTAGTGAGTGAATGACTGTCTCAATAGTGTCTTTATGAGTAACTACATATGTTTAAAACTAGTATATGTGACTATTGGTGTATATATGTGAGTATATGCAAGGGTGAGAGATTGGAAGAGTTCCTGTATGAATAAGTATGTGTTTCTATAAGTGATTGTTTAAAAGACTAAGTATGTGTAAGTTTCCGTAGAAGTAAGTATGGTGGTGTGTGTATAACTGTATATGCAAGTAAATGTATGTTTGATTCTTTATTAGTACGAGTGACTATGTGTGTGAGTAACTCTATGGATGAGTGGCATTGTGTAACAGGATGTATAGGTGTATGAGTACATGTGATGAGTGAGTACATGTATGAGTGACTGTATTGGACTGTTGGTGAATGAGTGGATGTGTATGTGGATCTTAGAATTACTGAAGAGGTTGTTGTAACTGGTATTGGTATGTCCATTGTTTTGAAAATTTTAGTCTCTATTTTTGAATGTGTGTGTCAAAGGTTATATTAGGGTGAGAGGAGGTCTGCCACTCTATCACAAGGATGATGTCATCAGTGATGTCATTTGAGATGTCATCAGTGATGTCATGAGTGATGTCACTGACCATGTCATGAGTGATGTAATATGTGACGTCATCAGCAGTGCATTGCGGGCGCGCGAGTTATAGTTAGCTGAACTAACTATAACGGGGCAATTTCATTGGTTTTTTACGAGTAAAATGTCCAGCTAACTATAACATGTGTGAAACCTATGGTTTTTTCACTGAATTTCTAAGGTTTTTTAAATGCTAATTCCTAACTATAACGTGTGTGAAACCTATGGTTTTTTCACTGAATTTCTAAGGTTTTTTAAATGCTAATTCCTAACTATAACGTGTGTGAAACCCATGGTTTTTTCAGTGAATTTGCAAGGTTTTTTAAATGCTAATTTTTTTTTTTTTTTTTTTTTTTCTAACATATTTTTAATTTAATTATCTTACCTTTTATAAAGACTATGATTAAATTTTTAAAATTCTTTAATATGTTTTTTTAAATATATTTTTTAAAATAAACATGTAAAATTTATTTGCAGTACTTTTTTAAAAAAAAAAATATTTTTTTAGTACGCGTACCGTAAGCTCACGGTAAGCGTACGGTTTACGCCACGTCCGTAATCTATCTACGCTGCTTGCGTATAGTTACGCACTTTGCGTAGCCGCGCGTACTGCGCGTGGGACGCGTGCGCGCTTACGCTACACGCGCACGTTACGCGGAAGTGTCGGGTAGTGACTGTTATGCGCATGCGCGCAAGCGCGTGTCTTTTTTACGCGCATGCGTACTTTTTGCCGTAAGCGTACCGTAAGCGTACCGTAAGCGTACGGTAGGTCATGTGATCATGAAACACAACTTTTGATTGGTTGAAACTACTTTCAGTTCTAGAACTCTCCTACACCACACCCATTCCCCTCATTTCTGCTTGTGATCCCTTGGGAGAAGGAGCTGGTTTGTCTTTGGGATACGATGGCAGAACAGCAGAGCTCTTCTGAGAGTGAGGCTAGCACTAGCAGCACTGTCTTGAGGCAGAGATCGAGGAAACAAAAGCCCTCTTATGTATGGGATTATTTTACTTTTCCTGAAGGCCAGCAAAAGGTAAATGCACCCTTAGTGACTTGTAAGCTGTGTAAGCGTGTACTTTCTAGAGGTAATCCTAACAGGAAGTATTCCTTTGGGAATCACACCATGAAGAGACACCTCCAGGATGTACACAGAAGGACACATGGTCATCTTTTTGGAGGTAACTCTTCAGAAAGACGAGCCAGTACATCCACAGTAGCTCAGCCTGGACCATCATCTGCAGGGCTGACTCCTTCTTCTGCAGGTCAGGTGAGCCCTTCATCTGTGGGGGGAGAATCTCCTTTTGCTGGCCCTCTGGAAATGAACCCTCGATTTCGGAAGGTTGATATTCATTGCACATTTTGTAAAGATCTAATTTGCCATAGGGAGACCAGTGTTTCCCTAGTGAACAACAAAATAGATCAGCACATTTGTCGCTTTGAATAATTTTCCCATGCTTCCTTTCCTCTGTCCCTGCATGAACACAACGGTTCTTTTAAGAGCCAACCTTATCTTTCATCTTTTTTTTACATATGTTTTTAAAAACTTTTTTTTATTTTTTTTTTACCGTACGCGTACGGTGCGCGTACTTTTTTTTTTTTTTTTTTTTTAAAACACTAAAAATCATTTATCACATTACATTGTCCTTGAGAGACTACAATTATTATTATTGACTTACCATACTCACTGAAAAAATATTTATTCATTTGTTTTTTTTAAAAATAGTTTTAAAAATGTTTGTAGTTTTCGAACATTTTCTATATCTATCTGGAAAAAAAGAAAAAAGTATTAATATTTTTAAAACATTTTATAATACAGTACACATATTTACATTTTTTTCCCAAAAATATTTTTGCCTTATTTTTGCTGTTTTCAGAATATATTGCATTTCACTATAAATTGTGAAAGCAATTGCATTCATCATTTTACAGCGGGCAAAAAAAAATACCAATCACAAAGATTGTATTAAAAATGCCCTGATTCTTTTTTTACTTAAACTTAACATTATAGAAATGCATAATATTGTTTATCTTTTTAGTTGCAGAAGGTATATTTGCATTAACTAAATGCTCAATTTTTTCCTCTCCTTTTCTATTGAAAACATTTTTTCCAGTACAGACATTTTGTACATTTTTCCTTTTTTTGAATATGTTCTTTAAAAAATCTTTTGTTTGCTTACCAGAAGATTTTTTCTTTTTCCCAACATGAGCATCTCCAACTTAACTTAGGTCCTCCAGTTGTCTTCAAATATAGGTTTTTTTTGTGGTCTTTCTTTACTCTGGATTTTGTAGGCATCTTAAATTTTGTTCACTGCTCTTCAGCAATACCTGAAAAAAACTAAAAAAAAAATTCCTTTATTTTATTTAAATATATTACTACATTTTTTATGTTCTTTAGAAATCTTAAAATACTATAAACCCCTTTCCTATAAATGAAAATCACAATAACACCTTCACAAATTAAATTTCTAAAAATAATTCCTGTGTGCACACAAAGTCATGCTTTGAAATTAGGCAGAAAACTGCTTTTTCAGACCAGCACCATGTGTAACCTGGTTGACTGCCTACACTCCAGCAAGGGCAACCAGCCTTAGTGATGCTGAATGTATTTGCATTACTGACTGAAACCTCAAACCCCACTCGCTTGTGAATACTGTGCATGATTCCACAGGGTAAGCAGCTGGGTGTGTGCTAAGAGTCTGCTTCTGCACCAAAAAATGGCTCCCCCTTTCCATCTAATGCAACTGTGAAATCACCAGAGCAATACGCAATAAATCTCTGCCTATAATTCCTCTCTGCACACAGAGTCATGTTTTCACATTAGTCCCAAAACGAAATTTCTTTGCCAATTTGAAAGCACACTTACTGCTCTTTTTTTTTTCGGGGCAAGTGAAAATCACTTTTACAGACTGACACATTATGAAACCACCATGTGTAACTACAACAAAAACAATTTCCATTTCTATTATTCATTTCTTAAGTTACCACATACATCCCCTCTCAAACTGTAAACTCACCTTTAAAATTAGTTAGTTGTGAAAGAAATGTGACACTCAAACAGCAGATTATCAGAGCCAGGATCTCTGTTGTGTTCACCTCTCTCCTCTCAGCAGAACCAGATAATGGCAAACTTTCCCTCTATTTTTCCACACATATACTTGTAAGTTTCAAATCTCAGTGCTTCCCCCTTTTTTTCAAATGTAATCACACATTTCTATTGGTTGAAAACCAACCCTTTTCCAAAAGTACCCTTCCCCCAACTTGACTTCTGCCTAGTTCCCTTCCCCCAACTTGACTTCTGCCTGCTACCATAGCAACAGCTCATGGAACACTGCTGTGTTGAGTTAGGTCAGAAGTTCGCCAAACAATGTTTCAATTCCACAGAGCAAGAGTGCTTGACTTTTCAAACCTAACAGCAAATCCATAGTACTGTTCTTTGGTTACACATTTTTTTTTACCAATACAAAACATGCTTCTATTAATTTACACATACAGCCTAGTTTTTATTCTAGAATGGTATGAAACAGCCAATCAGTTCTTTTTGTTTTGAAAAAAATATGTATGCCTCCATTTCCAAACTGTCTTTCTTTTCATATTGCCATTCTACTGAAAGACACCTCCTGAGTGCATCCAGTTCTCCTTTGAAGATGTTCACAGTGTGGATTGTAGGGCACAGCTATGTCTTCTGGAGTGAAAAGTTTGCAGAGAAAACAGGTATGGTGAGAGACCTTGCTTTGCCAAATGTAGACATTAAATGGATTGGTCAGAGAGGGTTAAAGTGGCACCAATTGATGCCATTGGTGAAATCCTTCATTCAAATCCAACACCCTGACCTCATAATAGTGCACTGTGGTGGCAATGACCTAGGCACTTTGACTGGGGTAGGTCTGGAAATGCTTATGAAGGACACCTTTGCACAACTGTTTACACTTTTCCCTAAAACTGCCTTTGTGTTTTCCAACATATGCCAAAGGCAAAAATGGAACTGGTCCAATCATTTCTGTCCACAGATTGACAAAGCAAGAAAGCACGTCAACAAATCTGTTTCTGCTTTCCTCCGTGACTATGGTATGGGTGCCATTTACCACAACAACTTGCGTTATGACATGCAAGACATTTATAGAGGAGATGGTGTGCACTTCAACGATGAGTCTTCCTCTTGAACCTTAGACTCTGCATCGGTACTTACTTGTAGGTACCACTAAAAAAATGACTTCATAAACACAACAGCTCTTTTTAGAGCTCCCTAATATCTAAACTCTTAAATCTGCTTTTCATTTATTTATTTTTATTTTTTTTACCGTACGCTTACCGTAAGCTTACCGTACGCGTACCCCGTGATTTTTTTTAAAATCAATAAATGTTTTTTTTGTACTTTTCTGTCCTTCTTTGACCCCCTTACAAATGTTAGGAGGTCTGTAACTCTCCTCATTGCCCCCTTTCCTTGTTTTCACTCTTTTTTTTCAGAGTGAAATACACAAAATGGCGGCCGCCGCTTCCTGGTTTCGACCGATTCGAATGTTTACTAAGATCTAAGAGCCAATCAGAATCGCGCTCGCGCACGCCACCGTACGCTTACCGTAAGCGTACGGTAAGCGTACCGTAAGCGGGCTCAGATATATATATTGATTTAAAGGCTATTTTCTCAGAATCTACTGTACAGATTTACACCAAACCTACAAAAGGCACTTCCTTGACCTAGGGACTACCTCTCTGCCAAATTTTGAGTAATTCTGTTCAGCCGTTCGGGCTGTAGCTCGTTCTAAAGGTCCTATGGAAAAATGCATGGGAAAAACGCGTTTTGGGACCCCCCTTTTATCTCAGCCCCCGCTTGACGGATCCCCCCGAGACTTTCAGGGTAGGAGCGGAGCGTAGCGCCCCACCTATTTTGAGAAATTCGCGAGGATTCGTCGACCGGCGCCAAAGTTATTCAAAATAGAATGTTGAGGTTTTCCTATGGAAACGTGGTCCTAACTATAACTACCTACTGGCGACCGCCAGTAGGTAATATATATATTACCATAGGTTTCACACATGTTATAGTTAGCTGGTCATTTCACTCGTACAAAACCATTGAAATTCCCCCATTATAGTTAGTTCAGCTAACTATAACTCGCGCGACTGCAATCCACTGCGGATGACGTCACATATTACATCACTCATGACATGGTCAGTGACATCACTCATGACATCTCAAATGACATCACTGATGACATCATCCTTGTGTAAGAGTGGCAGACCTCCTCTTATCCTAATATAAACTTTGATACACACATTGAAAAATACAAACTAAAGTTTTGAAAACTATAGAGATACCAATACCAGTTAGAGCAACCTATTCAGTAATTCCAAAATCTACATACGCATCCACTCATTCATCAACACTTCTATATAGTCACTCATACATGTACTCAGTCATCATATGTACTCATACACCTATACATCCTGTTACACACCTACACTCATACATAGAGTTACTCACACACATACTCACACATGCAAATAAACATCCATTTACTTGCATATACAGCTATACACACACCACTACACTTACTTCTACAGAAACGTACACATACTTACTCTCTTAAACAATCACTTATAGAAACACATACTTATTTATACAGGAACTCTTCCAATCTCTCACTCTCATATATCCTCACTTATATACATCAATACTCACATATACTAGTTTAAAACATATGGACTTACTCATAAAGACACTATTGAGACAGTCATTCACTCTCTTACTCACCCATACACACATTCACCCACCCATACTGTCCTGCTCACATACTGTCTTCAAAACACATACAAACAGTGAGTCACTCATTCATGCATCTATACGCTAAGTAACATCCCCCACTGAACCATACAGACACTCATACTGATACTCTAAAAACGAACTAATAACCCATATACACACTCATGTAGCTACTCACCAACCCATGCAGCCACTTATACACAAAGTGAGACACTGATACAGATATTTAAATATTTAAACATTACTCACTAATACTTGTATTCACTAAGATACTGTTAATAAGTGTTATACAATTAATTTTACCAAAAAAACCATCCATTTAGACACTTATTTACCCATGTATTCTTCCATTAACCTTTAGATATACATATATAAAAAATATTTATTTTTCAGAAAGACACATATTCACTGGATGATGTCATCAAAGATGTCATCAGTGATGTCATTTGAGATGTCATCAGTGATGTCATGAGTGATGTCACTGACCATGTCATGAGTGATGTAATATGTGACGTCATCAGCAGTGGATTGCGGTCGCACGAGTTATAGTTAGCTGAACTAACTATAACGGGGGAATTTCAATGGTTTTGTACGAGTGAAATGTCCAGCTAACTATAACATGTGTGAAACCTATGGTTTTTTCAGTGAATTTGCAAGGTTTTTTAAATGCTAATTCCTAACTGTAACGTGTGTGAAACCTATGGTTTTTTCAGTGAATTTGCAAGGTTTTTTAAATGCTAATTCCTAACTATAATGTGTGTGAAACCTATGTTTTTTTCAGTGAATTTGCAAGGTTTTTTAAATGCTAATTCCTAGCTATAACGTGTGTGAAACCTATGGTTTTTTAAGTGAATTTGCAAGGTTTTTTAAATGCTAATTTCTAACTATAATGTGTGTGAAACCTATGTTTTTTTAGTGAATTTGTAATGTTTTTTAAATGCTAATTTATGTATGTAATATATTTTTTATATATTTATTTTACAATAAACTACCTATGTATATAGTTATAGATTGACTGTATCCTGTAATATGGAATGGCTCAGCTCTTTTTTTTGGAATTTGGATAAAGTTGAACAGCATAGTTAATATCTTCTATAAACAGTTTAAAATGTTTTTTGTTTTTTTTAAGGGTTTTTCACGGTGCGCGCACCGGCAATTTTTTTTATTAAACGAAATGGTTTTTTTTTATTTACGAGGTCCTTTAGGGACCCCCTGAGAAGGTCTAGGGGGTCAGGGAGTGTCTTCCCTGCCTCCTTTTCATGTTTTAGAAATTGGGTTAAAAGTAATTCATTTCTGATGCGTGCGTGCACCGTGCGCGCATACGTGCGAGCACCGTGCACGCACGGCAAGTCATGTGATTATGAAACAACACTTTTCATTGGTTCATAGTAGTTTCTGTTCCAGAATCTTCAAACACCACACCCACTCCCCTCACTATTTCTTCGTATTTCCTGGGACAAGGAGCTGAACAGCTATTCTAGTACAATTTTACTTGAAAATGGCAGAACAGCAGTCTACTTCAGGGAGTGAGGAGGAGACCTTTGTGGTACCACCAAGGCAGACCAAACAAAAAGTCTCTTTTATCAGGAAATTCTTCACCATTCCAGAGGGTCAAAAGAAGGTCAATGCCCCGAAGGTGACATGCACTATTTGTGGAAGTGTGTTATCCAGAGGGGATCCCACCAAGAAATACTCGTTTAGTATTTATTCAATGTTGAGACACTTCAAGACAGTGCATCCTGTACCTTATGCTTGAGAGTCAACTAGAGCCCTAAGAGACAACCCTCCACCTGCTCAGCCGAGCACATCATCTGCGGCCGCAGATTCTCCGTGTATCAGGTCACTGGACATCCGCCCACTTTTCCAGAAGGTGCACATATATTGTAATGTGTGCAATGCTGTTCTTTGCTACGCTGAGAGCAGTATTAACTTGATCAAAAACAAAATACAGCAGCACACATGCTCCAGCCCATAATTTTTTTCATTTATTGTTTTTGCTCCTGTTGAACAGTGTTTCATTACCAGTTTTTTTTTGTTGCTCTAAAAAAATCAAAAAAACATACAAAATTGTTAAAAAACTAAAAAAAAAAATACAAATAAAAAAGACAAAAAAAACAGTTCTTTTCAGAACTCACTTCACTTCTCCAAGAAGAGCTATATTCCTAATATACTGTGTTGTAATTTTATTGAATGAATGTGTAGTGTATACATGAAGGATTGAAATGATTGAAATGACTGAGTGAAGAGGAGGAAAGGACAGACAGAATGAGTGAGAAAAGGAAAGTATGATCAGTCATGAAAGGGAAGTGAAAGACTGACTACAACAATAGGACTAAGGGTTGAGGTACAGGTAAGAAGAGTGAATGAGTAAGGGAATGGCAGTGAGTAATGGAGAGTGATGGAGGGGGAGTGAGAAAAGGGGAGTAAGGGACGGAGATAGGAAAAGGAAGTAACAGATGAAGCGGATGAAGTACAGCAGGGTAAAGGGATTGAAAGTAAGAGAAGTGGAGTGATGGTGAGATAAGGGGTATGAGGATTAGAAAAGGGGGTAAGGGAAAGTGAGAGATGGGGAGTGAGGGGATGGAGGGATTTAGGAAACTGGAGTGAGAGAAAGGGAGTCGGGATTTCAATGAGCAAAGGAGAGTGAGGGAGAGTGAAGGAAAGAATGCGAAAAGGTGAAGGGGTGTGAGATACAGACAGGAGGAAGTGATGTAGGAGAATAGGAGTGACTATGAGTAAAGGATAGTGACAATTAGGGAAGGTGAGGGAAGGAGAATGACGGAGAAGGTTAAAAAATTAACATAGATGGAAAATGAGTGATGGAGAGAGGAGGAGTGGTAGAAACGGAGATGTTAAGGAAATCAAGGGTAAGACAGACAAAGGGAGAGAGACAGAAACAGAGACAGAGAGCAAGGAACTGAGAAGGAGTAAGGCAGTTAGAATGACTGAGACATATGGAGACAGGGAGAGAAACATGGTTGAAAAAAATAGTGATGGAGGCAGTAAACCTAGGGGAGTAGTAGAGAAGGAGTGAGGGAGTAACGAAAGAGCAGTAAAGGAAGAAGAGAGAGGGAAGGGGAATGAGAAAAGCAGAGTGAGGAGAAGTGAAGAAAAGGGAGCACTTGACCAACAAAATAACTTAATTAGAAATAAATGTTTTTTTTAATTACAAGAAAAATGGATTCAATTTCCTAAATTTTCTTTCTAGATCTGAAAAAAAAGAAAAAAAGTAGTAATATTTAACAATACATTTTAGAATACAGTACACATATTTTCATATTTAACAAAGTAATTTTTTGCCCTTTTTTGCTGTTTTCAGAATATATTGAATTTCACTGAAAATAGTGATATCAATTGTATTCATCACTTAACAGCGGGCAAAAAAATAAACAATCTGAAATGTAACATATATATTAAAAATATCTTCTAAAAACAATAACTATTTGCAATAAATAACGTCTGTAAATCTTGTTGCTTAAGCACATACACCAAAATAATATCTGTCAAAGAAGTCCACAATAGAAACATTTACCTTTCCATGAGGCCAAATGGTAATTTTTAAATCCTTTCTAGGTGAAATATCCAATGGTAATCCTATAAAATCGAAATAATGGTTTCTTCAGATGCTGCAATTTGTATCTAAAATTTTAGTTATAGAAAAATTAAGTAGGAATTTGGTAATTCTGCAGGCAAACATTGCTTGAAAATCAATTGAGAATCATTACACAGTGTCCAGCCTTTTTCACATTTTAGATAAACTGTGTCATGACCAGAAGTTATAGAAGGTCCATCTTGGAAAATTATTGCAACTGCAACAAAAGTCTTTCCTGATATTGATAATTGATTTCCTACAAACTTCTTTATTAAAGTATCCAATTTTGTTCCATCAGCTCTACAACGTTGCATCATTAAAATTATATACTGTCCATATTTCTTCAAAAATAACGTTGATAACATTTCTGATTTACATTGAGAACATTCCATGTTGTGATTTGCATCATTAACTAATTTACTAAAAGTCACTGATTTACTCTCTGGTAATGTTAAATGTATGAACCTTTCAGAATCAACATTAGTGCTGCATGTGTTCATACAGTTTTCACAACATATTTATAAGAGAGACCAAACATATTTTCTATTTCTACCCCTTCATCTTCCAGTACCATAAGCATATACATTAAGAATTCCTGTGCATCTTGCTGGACATTTTGTGTAAACTGTGTACATCCAGAACATACATCTAAAAGATTTCTAACATTAGAAGCACTTTCTATTTTAGTTTTATCATTACTCAACTTCTCATAAAGGAAACTCAGCAGAGAACAAAATCTTTTTTCATGATTTAGTATTATCTGCTCTTGCAAACTTTCAAGATAAAATACAACATTCAGCACTACATTAGCATAGCAGTTGACACCAGAGCTATTTTCAAAATGACAACCAACAACCTCTTCAACATTGTCCTTTTTCTTTTTGCTTGCAATCACATCACTCTCTTTTTGTTTTCTCTTCTGTACATCCTCATTACAGATAATCTCAATTCTCCTTTTCCAACAAACAACACGTTTTTCAAACACAGGATACTGACCTAAATGAGGAGCATAGCTTCTTCTTAATCTATTATACTCCTTTACACAATTTGTATCAGCACTAACTTTTGAGTCATCAAAGTCTATCATGAATAAACCAGATAATGTTTTCACTCGTGACAAAGCAACATATGCCATACCTTCTTTAAACACACTAGATCCAATGTTTCCAAAAGCACTATCTACAGTTAATCCTTGAGATTTGTGAATAGTTACAGCATATGCTAGAGAAAACGGAGACTGCTTCCTACGTACATATAAGTCTTTCACAAGCAAAAAACGAACTGAACAACGACTAATGTCTTTAACCTCTTCAATCTGATCAAATTTTATTTTTAAAAATTCAATTCCATCTTTTTTCTGGTAATTAACAAAACCCACAACTTTACCCATAGCTCCATTCACTAAACCTTTTTCTACATTCAAATTACGTCTTAAAATTACTCGACAGTTCATACATACATGAAGATTCTTTTCTAAACCAGCTGTTTTCGATATGTTTTTCTTTAGAGAATCCAATTTAGTTTTCAATTTGCCTATCAATATAATAGTTATTCCTTCATGCTGTATTTTATCCACGGCTTCCATTCTCATAATCTCTTCATTTTCCAATTTCAAAAGTTCTTCATTGAATATAGAGCATTCATGTAGTGTTGGCATTAAGCAGATTACAGTATTTTTTTCTGCAATTTTCTTGTATATTTTCTCTGGAACTATTTGTTCTGTTGGAAACAAATTACATAGCAATCGACTCTGTAAAGCTTTTCTGCCATGTTCTGTGAGTAGTGCAATTCTGATATCTTTGAGAATACTTGCATAATCATCATCATTTGCTTGCCGCATATTGGAAATGAGTTCTTTGTACTCAAAGTATGACCAAATATTCACATTACCTATACTTCCTAATGACTTTTTCATGTCTTCATGTGCAAGAGTATTAAATACTGGTTGTCCTTTAACTGGAGTGAGCTGCAGTAGATCCCCAAAAACTATAACATGTTTTCCTCCAAATAACACGTCATAGTCTGTCTTTAGAATTTGCTGCATTCTTAAATGCACAAAGGCAAGCATTAAGTTTGATACCATGCTTACCTCATCAATAATGAGAACTTTCATTTTCTTCAACACTCTTGAAACTTCAAATTAATGCTTCTCCTGTTAGCTTGTGGTATTCTGTTTTGTTCTCATGCTCTACTGGTAACATTAGCAAACGATGTAAGGTAATTCCTTTTATGTTATATGCTGCTAACCCAGTTGGAGCAGTAACAACACAAGACATAGTTGAATCAGTTTTTTTCTGTAGGTAGCTTCTAATTACTTTAATTAAGAAACTTTTTCCAGTTCCAGCTTGTCCACTCACATTCTGATTGGTTCAAATGATGTGCATGAGCACTCTTTATTTTCATGTAGTAATCCATGATCAATTTGTTTTGTGACTTCTTCATACATTTGTTGTTGTTCATCATTCAGTTGTTGTTCCAAATTTGGTAAGTCTATTAAATCTTCCTGAGCTTGATTCATAGCTGTTTCCACTTCAGTCATGGCTATTTCAGCTTCATTTTCTACGATTGGTTGTCCTTGGGGATCTTGACTGAGCGTACCAGAACTTTGACTGTCTTGAGAACTGTCTCTAGCTGCAATTGTAGCTTCTTGTTCAATTTCTTCATTTAACATTTGTACATAATTTGTGAAAGTACTGCATTCTATGCTATCTTTGCATGCATTAAAGGAATCTTCATAGCTCTGAAAATCTCCAAGTAATTCATCCTCTGAACGCCATGGTTTAAACAGCTGTAAAAGTGCTAAGTAGTAAAATTCCTTTTTGTCAGTAGTGTCGCAACTCAGTTTCCTGTGATTAATCAAACTTCCTTTTGTTTGTTTCACCAAACATCCTTCCTCACCAATGACTTTATATTTTCCATTGTTGATGTCTTCTGTGGCATTCCGTGTAAAAATGTAGTTCTGCAGCACTTCATAGAGACATATGTTCTCAAGATGATGACTTCTGTTTGGGTAATATGTGTCCAACATATTTGTTTTCAAAATGTCTGTACCTTCTGGTTCATTCTCTGCTAAATATTCAATTTCTCGAATAGATTTCAGTACCCGATTTTGCATTCCTGCAAGGCCTAAACTTACCCAAATTATTCTTCTGGATTTGGAGTACAGACTTGCAGATGATAACCTATCTGAGCATTCGTATGACCCAATTTCTCGATGCGATAACATCTTTAAACTGAAACTGCATAGCTTTTTACTGACAGTCTTCTCGTGAGAAATCTCTTCCCACATTTCTTTCAATTCCGTTTTCTCAGATTTAGTGATGTAAGATGTGACATACTGAGCAACAGCAATAGAATTGTCAGCTACATACTGAATATCCATGTTAGCATTCCACATGGATAAAATGACTGGGTTGTAGTCATTTATATATTTTGACTCTTCTTTTCTTCTTAGGTTGCAGGTATTTTTCGGAGATTTTCTTGTAATGGTATGTCGCACAGCTGACATAAAACTGTTTACTCTTCCTTTTGAAAGAACAGGTCGTGGAAATCCAAATCGACATTTTGTGTAGAATTTATCTTTACTCTTGTACTTTCATCAACAGTATTTTCCACACCGATGACTTTGGAAACGTAAAACTTTCTCTTTTAAATTTTTCTCTTCCGTGCTTTTAGGTATAGCACATGTTGCATATTCTTCAATGAAAGATAAAACTGCATCATCAGAATCTGTTCCAAATTTTGGGGCATCCTTGATCCACAACAGCATATGAATATGAAGAGCACCTCTTGCTTGGTACTCTTTTCTCCAAAAGAAATCCACAACTGCTCCAAGAGGTGGATTTATTTTATTGCAGATGAAGGACATCATAGCCTCAAATCTATGATTGAAATATCTGCAAACATTAACCCGATCCAATGAGCACAATTCTCCTGCTGTCTTGTATTGGATGTTTTCAATATAAGAAAATCCAGTAAATCATCCCAAGCGTACTCAGCACAGCTTAGGGTAAGGAACCATGTAGGAGTTCCTAAATTCCGTAACATACATTTCAATTCTCCATGGCGTCGGTACCAATATTCATTAGTTTCACGCTGACAAGCCATCAGATTAATCAATTGAGATTCCAAATGATCATCTCACTGTTGCACTTTGTTAATAAAATCCTTTGCAGACACATTATGTAGATGTACTCCAGTTTTTAAAATGTGATTTACTGCATAAGATAGTGCAGACAAGTCACTTTCAAATAAAAGGAATATCAACCAATTCTAAATTATTATGTACAGCTCTAGCTGGCATTTTATTTTCTTCTAACTTGTTATAACAGTATTTACAAATACGCTGATCTTCACCCAAATCAAAACAATTTTCCAGAAACAAATATGTAGCAAAATCCTTCCACTCATAATTATTTTCTTTTTCACTTTTCTTATAGAGATCAACATTCCTTGTTTGAGTTTTATAATGGCTTCTCCGGCAACAAATACAAGTAATATTTGGTCTTTCATTAGAGATGATAGTAAATTTTGTCATTTGATCTTCAAAATTTTTACTAACAGTGGGTTCTACATTCTCTTCCACATTTTCTTCAATAACTGTGTCATTTCCTGCACTTTCTTGTTCTGGACCAAAGTAACAAAACTGAATATCATCAGTAACCTTCTCTACATCTGATACAGATCCACGCAACAGAGCACTATTCAACTCATTTAACTTTAGTGCTGGACTTTTAGCAAAATAAAATCTTCTCACAAACTTTCTCATTTCAGTATGATGTACTGCCAGCATCCTAAAATGGTGAAAAACACTTTGACAAACTTTCCTAGAAAGACAAGCCAGAGAATGTCCTTGCAAACCAGTATTCTTTCTTACTGTGCATGGATCTAGTCTTTGAAGCACCTTAATCTTCTGATTAACACTTTTTTTTACTATATTCTCTTAGAAAGTCACGTAATTTATCAATAGATTCTTGTCGTACAGTACAAATACTACTACAATTCCAAGTGTACACTGGGGCTTTAGGACGTTTCCCCATAACCTCATCAGCTAACACTTCTTCCTCATTTCTTGGAACCATTTTCTCCTTTTCCATTACACAACCATCTTTAACTTCATAAGTTCGACCACTGGTGTCAACTGCATGCAGCAAACTATTACTTTGAAGATAACTCTCTTCATTAAAAAACTGGTTCAGTACTTCAACTATGCTTCCATTCTCCTAAGAACACATTACAAAAGTTATTTTTTTTCACTACTCTTTTCCTTTTGCATTTTGACTTCATTACATTGACTATTTTATCTAATGTACGGATCCTGTTCAAAATTAAAATGAATAGTTTTCTTTTTAATTCCAAAGCCTTTGCAACAATTGATTCAATATGTTTCTTTTTCTTATAAAATATTGCTTTCTTCCTATATTTTTTCACAACCTTTAGCAAATTGAACACCACTCTTCTCTGAAACATTTTTTTACGAATGTTTGAAATTCTGTTTTTCTTTTTAAGTCATTCTTTCTTGCTTCTGATTGTACATTAGCATTTAGTATTTTCTTTCTATTGTCTTGTTGTTTTCTTCTTGAAACACTATTTGTAGTGGATATACTTTGTAAATTTTTTCTATGTTTGAGGATATTTTTAAAAAAATCCTTAGTCTGCTTACCAGAAGACTTTTTCTTTTTTCCAACATGAGGTTCTTCAACTAATTTTTGTTGTCCAGTTGTCTTCAAATATAGATGTTTTTGCTGTTCTTTTCTCTTTCTTGATTTTATAGGCATGTTTAATTTATTTCAGTGTTGTTCAGCAATACCTAAAGGAAACTAAAAAAAATACCTTTATGTAATTTAAATATATTACTATATTTTTTTGAGCTTTTCAAATCCTATCATATGAGCTGCCCCTTTCCTACGAGTGCAAGTCTTACAGAACAAGAGCAACACAAATGAAATCTCTGACAACAATTCCTGTGTGCACACAGACTCATGGTGTGATTCTAGGCAGAAAACGATATTTGATTGGCAATTTCAAAGCACATTTACTACTTTGGTAGAGCAAGTGATAATTACTGTAACAGCCTGACACATTTTCCTTATAGTTTAGACAGGCAGAAAAGAGCACATGTTCTAACAGCTACTTGAGACCATGAGCATGTGGAACCTGGGTGAGTGATTAGACTAGAGCAAAGGAAATGAGCCTTGGTGATGTTGAATGTGTTAGCGTTACACACTGCTATCTGAAATACCACACAGTGCTGAATAGTAAGCAAGGGAGTGCAGGAGAAACAGCTGCCTGTGTGCTAAGAGTGTGTTTCTGGAGACTGTGTATTGTCAGGTGCAAGAGAGATCTGCATGAACGCTTCCACAACTTCATGAAGACTGCAGAGATGTATGTAAGATCACCTGTGGTAAGGGTTAATTGGAGTTTTGAACATGTAGGAACTACCTCACCCATTGCAGGAGTGGAAGGAAAATCTACCCTGTTGTTTTCAAATGCGTTAGCATTTGCCTCTCATCTGTGAGATGGTGATGTGTGCTGTATGCTAACCATCACAGTTCAAGAAAACAAGCTGCTCCTTTCCTACGAGTGCAAGTCTTACAGAACAAGAGCAACACAAATTAAATCTCTGACAACAATTCCTGTGTGCACACAGACTCATGGTGTGATTCTAGGCAGAAAACGATATTTGATTGGCAATTTCAAAGCACATTTACTACTGTGGTAGAGCAAGTGATAATTACTGTAACAGCCTGACACGTTTTCCTTATAGTTTAGAGAGGCAGAAAAGAGCACATGTCCTAACAGCTACTTGAGACCATGAGCATGTGGAACCTGGGTGAGTGATTAGACTAGAGCAAAGGAAATGAGCCTTGGTGTTGTTGAATGTGTTAGCGCTACACACTGCTATCTGAAATACCACACAGTGCTGAATAGTAAGCATGGGAGTGCAGGAGAGCAGCTGCCTGTGTGCTAAGAGTGTGTTTCTGGAGACTGTGTATTGTCAGGTGCAAGAGAGATCTGCATGGACGCTTGCACAACTGCATGAAGACTGCAGAGATGTATGTAATATCACCTGTGGTAAGGGTTAATTGGAGTTTTGAACATACAGGAACTACCTCACCCTTTGCAGGAGTGGAAGGAAAATCTACCCTGTTGTTTTCAAATGTGTTAGCATTTGCCTCTCATCTGTGAGATAGTGATTTCTGCTGAATGCTAACCGTCACAGTTCAAGAAAACAAGCTGCCACTTTCCTACGAGTGCAAGTCTTACAGAACAAGAGCAACACAAATTAAATCTCTGACAACAATTCCTGTGTCCACACAGACTCATGGTGTGATTCTAGGCAGAAAACGATATTTGATTGGCAATTTCAAAGCACATTTACTACTGTGGTAGAGCAAGTGATAATTACTGTAACAGCCTGACACATTTTCCTTATAGTTTAGAGAGGCAGAAAAGAACACATGTCCTAACAGCTACTTGAGACCATGAGCATGTGGAACCTGGGTGAGTGATTAGACTAGAGCAAAGGAAATGAGCCTTGGTGATGTTGAATGTGTTAGCGTTACACACTGCTATCTGAAATACCACACAGTGCTGAATAGTAAGCATGGGAGTGCAGGAGAAACAGCTGCCTGTGTGCTAAGAGTGTGTTTCTGGAGACTGTGTATTGTCAGGTGCAAGAGAGATCTGCATGAACGCTTGCACAACTGCATGAAGACTGCAGAGAAGTATGTAAGAGCACATGTGGTAAGGGTTAATTGGGCTTATGAACATGTAGGAACTACCTCACTCATTACAGTACTGCAAGGAAAATATACCCTGTTGTTTTCAAATGTGTTAGCATTTGCCTCTCATCTGTGAGATGGTGATGTGTGCTGTATGCTAACCATCACAGTTCAAGAAACCAAGCTGCCCTTTTCCTACGAGTGCAAGTCTTACAGAACAAGAGCAACACAAATTAAATCTCTGACAACAATTCCTGTGTGCACACAGACTCATGGTGTGATTCTAGGCAGAAAACGATATTTGATTGGCAATTTCAAAGCACATTTACTACTGTGGTAGAGCAAGTGATAATTACTGTAACAGCCTGACACATTTTCCTTATAGTTTAGAGAGGCAGAAAAGAGCACATGTCCTAACAGCTACTTGAGACCATGAGCATGTGGAACCTGGGTGAGTGATTAGACTAGAGCAAAGGAAATGAGCCTTGGTGATGTTGAATGTGTTAGCGTTACACACTGCTATCTGAAATACCACACAGTGCTGAATAGTAAGCATGGGAGTGCAGGAGAAGCAGCTGGCTCTGTGCTAAGAGTGTGTTTCTGGAGACTGTGTATTGTCAGGTGCAAGAGAGATCTGCATGGACGCTTGCACAACTGTATGAAGACTGCAGAGATGTATGTAAGAGCACATGTGGTAAGGGTTAATTGGAGTTTTGAACATGTAGGAACTACCTCACCCATTGCAGGAGTGGAAGGAAAATCTACCCTGTTGTTTTCAAATGTGTTAGCATTTGCCTCTCATCTGTGAGATGGTGATGTGTGCTGTATGCTAACCATCACAGTTCAAGAAAACAAGCTGCCCCTTTCCTACGAGTGCAAGTCTTACAGAACAAGAGCAACACAAATTAAATCTCTGACAACAATTCCTGTGTGCACACAGACTCATGGTGTGATTCTAGGCAGAAAACGATATTTGATTGGCAATTTCAAAGCACATTTACTACTGTGGTAGAGCAAGTGATAATTACTGTAACAGCCTGACACATTTTCCTTATAGTTTAGAGAGGCAGAAAAGAGCACATGTCCTAACAGCTACTTGAGACCATGAGCATGTGGAACCTGGGTGAGTGATTAGACTACAGCAAATGAAATGAGCCTTGGTGATGTTGAATGTGTTAGCGTTACACACTGTTATCTGAAATACCACACAGTGCTGAATAGTAAGCATGGAAGTGCAGGAGAAACAGCTGCCTGTGTGCTAAGAGTGTGTTTCTGGAGACTGTGTATTGTCAGGTGCAAGAGAGATCTGCATGGACGCTTGCACAACTGCATGAAGACTGCAGAGATGTATGTAAGATCACCTGTGGTAAGGGTTAATTGGAGTTTTGAACATGTAGGAACTACCTCACCCATTGCAGGAGTGGAAGGAAAATCTACCCTGTTGTTTTCAAATGTGTTAGCATTTGCCTCTCATCTGTGAGATGGTGATGTGTGCTGTATGCTAACCATCACAGTTCAAGAAAACAAGCTGCCCCTTTCCTACGAGTGCAAGTCTTATAGAACAAGAGCAACAAAAATTAAATCTCTGACAACAATTCCTGTGTGCACACAGACTCATGGTGTGATTCTAGGCAGAAAACGATATTTGATTGGCAATTTCAAAGCACATTTACTACCGTGGTAGAGCAAGTGATAATTACTGTAACAGCCTGACACATTTTCCTTATAGTTTAGAGAGGCAGAAAAGAGCACATGTCCTAACAGCTACTTGAGACCATGAGCATGTGGAACCTGGGTGAGTGATTAGACTAGAGCAAAGGAAATGAGCCTTGGTGATGTTGAATGTGTTAGCGTTACACACTGCTATCTGAAATACCACACAGTGCTGAATAGTTAGCATGGGAGTGCAGGAGAAACAGCTGCCTGTGTGCTAAGAGAGTGTTTCTGGAGACTGTGTATTGTCAGGTGCAAGAGAGATCTGCATGGACGCTTGCACAACTGCATGAAGACTGCAGAGATGTATGTAAGAGTACATGTGGTAAGGGATAATTGGGCTTATGAACATGTAGGGACTACCTCACTCATTACAGTACTGCAAGGAAAATCTACCCTGTTGTTTTCAAATGTGTTAGCATTTTCCTCTCATCTGTGAGATAGTGATTTCTGCTGAATGCTAACCATCACAGTTCAAGAAAACAAGCTGCCACTTTCCTACGAGTGCAAGTCTTACAGAACAAGAGCAACACAAATTAAATCTCTGACAACAATTCCTGTGTGCACACAGACTCATGGTGTGATTCTAGGCAGAAAACGATATTTGGTTGGCAATTTCAAAGCACATTTACTACTGTGGTAGAGCAAGTGATAATTACTGTAACAGCCTGACACATTTTCCTTATAGTTTAGAGAGGCAGAAAAGAACACATGTCCTAACAGCTACTTGAGACCATGAGCATGTGGAACCTGGGTGAGTGATTAGATTAGAGCAAAGGAAATGAGCCTTGGTGATGTTGAATGTGTTAGCGTTACACACTGCTATCTGAAATACCACACAGTGCTGAATAGTAAGCATGGGAGTGCAGGAGGAACAGCTGCCTGTGTGCTAACAGTGTGTTTCTGGAGACTGTGTATTGTCAGGTGCAAGAGAGATCTGCATGGACGCTTGCACAACTGCATGAAGACTGCAGAGATGTATGTAAGATCACCTGTGGTAAGGGTTAATTGGAGTTTTGAACATGTAGGAACTACCTCACCCATTGCAGGAGTGGAAGGAAATCTAGCCTGTTGTTTTCAAATGTGTTAGCATTTGCCTCTCATCTGTGAGATGGTGATGTGTGCTGTATGCTAACCATCACAGTTCAAGAAAACAAGCTGCCCCTTTCCTACGAGTGCAAGTCTTACAGAACAAGAGCAACACAAATTAAATCTCTGACAACAATTCCTGTGTGCACACAGACTCGTGGTGTGATTCTAGGCAGAAAACGATATTTGATTGGCAATTTCAAAGCACATTTACTACTGTGGTAGAGCAAGTGATAATTACTGTAACAGCCTGACACATTTTCCTTATAGTTTAGAGAGGCAGAAAAGAGCACATGTCCTAACAGCTACTTGAGACCATGAGCATGTGGAACCTGGGTGAGTGATTAGACTAGAGCAAAGGAAATGAGCCTTGGTGATGTTGAATGTGTTAGCGTTACACACTGCTATCTGAAATACCACACAGTGCTGAATAGTAAGCATGGGAGTGCAGGAGAAACAGCCGCCTGTGTGCTAAGAGTGTGTTTCTGGAGACTGTGTATTGTCAGGTGCAAGAGAGATCTGCATGGACGCTTGCACAACTGCATGAAGACTGCAGAGATGTATGTAAGATCACCTGTTGTTTTCAAATGTGTTAACATTTGCCTCTCATCTGTGACATAGTGATTTCTGCTGAATGCTAACCATCACAGTTAAAGAAAACAAGCTGCCCCTTTCCTACGAGTGCAAGTCTTACAGAACAAGAGCAACACGAATTAAATCTCTGACAACAATTCCTGTGTGCACACAGACTCATGATGTGATTGTAGGCACAAAACAGTATTCCTGGGTGATACCAGTACACCTTAACTTATGGTGAAGACATACTCCATAATATCTTACAAGTTCAAGGCAGTTAAATATCTTCCAAAACATAAAATGTAAAACACAACTTTAAAAGAAGAAACAAATTTCTAATATTTATATCAAAATACACCGCATACATCCCCTCACAAATTCATAACTCACTTTTAAAAGTAGTTAGTTGAGAAAGAAATGTGCCACTCACACAGCAGATTATGAGTGCCAGAATCTCTGAGCTGTACTCCTCTCACCAGAACCACTAAATGGCAACATTTCCCTCTCTTTTTTCACACATATACATGTTAACTTCAAATCACATTGCTTCCCACATTTTTTAATGGAAACACACATTTCTATTGGTTGCAAATTTCAACCGTTTCCAAATGATTCCTACCCCCAACATGACTTCTGCCTGCTACCATTGCAACAGATCATGGAACACTGGTGTGAGCAGAGAGGTCAGAAGTGCAGCACACAATGTTTCTAATCCAAAGAGCAAGAGTGCTTGACTTTTCAAACCTAACAGCATATCCAATGTAATCTTCTGTGGGAACACATTTTTCTGAACCAATACAAAACATGCTTTTAAAAATTCAAACATACAGCCTAGTTTTTAGTGTTGAATGGTCTGAAACAGCCAATGAGTTCTTTTTATTAAAAAAAAGTATGCAAGCCTCCATTTTACAACTATCTTTCTTTTCATATTGCCATTCTACTGAAAGACACCTTCTGAGTGCATCCAGATCTCCTTGAAAGATGTTCACAGTGTGGATTGTAGGTCATAGCTATGACTACTGGAGTGAAAAGTATGCGGAAAAAAGATTGTGAAAGCCCTTGCTTTGCCAAATGTAGACATTAAATGGATTGGTCAGAGAGGGTTAAAGTGGCACCAATTAATGCCTTTGGTGAAATCCTTTCTACATCTCCCACAGCCTGCACTTATAATTGTGCACTGTGGTGGAAATGACCTAGGCACTTTAACTGGGGTAGGTCTGGAAATGCTTGTTAAGGACACCTTTGTGTAATTGATGTCACTTTTTCCACAAACTACCTTTGTATATTCTAATATATGCCAAAGGCAAAAGTGGAACTGGTCCAACCAATATTGTCCGCAGATTGAGAAAGCAAAAAAGCACGTCAATAAGTCTGTTTCTGCTTTCCTCAGAGACTGTGGTATGGGTTCTATATACCACAACAACTTGCGTTACAACATGCAAGGCATTTATAGAGGAGACGGTGTACATTTCACAGATGAAGGGAACAGAGTCTTCCTCTTGAACTTTAGACTCTGCATCGGTACTTACTTGTAGGTACAAAAAAACACTCAATGAACACAACGGCTGTTTTTAGAGCCAACCAACATCTAAACACTTAAACTTGATTTTTAATTCTATTTTTTAATGATTTTTTTGCCGCCGTGCGCGCACCGCGCAATATTTATAATTTGTTTGTTTTTTTGGGACCTTAGGGGTCTTTCATGGTCCCCCTGAGAAGGCCTAGGGGGTCAGGGACTCTCTACTCTGCCCCCTTTTCACGTTCTCCACTTGTGTTTTTAGCTCTCTTCTGCCTCTAAAACTCAAAATGGCAGCTGGGAGGTGCACCCCGTGATTTTTTGAAAAAAAATCAAATGTTTTTTTCATGCTTAGGGGTCCTTCAGGGACCCCCTGACAAAGGCTAGGGGGTCAGGAACTCTCTACCCTGCCCCCTTTTCACGTTCTCCACCTTTCTTTTTCATGTCACACACAAAATGGCGTCCGACACTTCCTGATTTTGACCGATTGGAATGTTGACTGACATCTAACCACCAATCAGAATTACGCTCGCGGACATTTGGTGCGCGCCCCGTGCGAGCACCGTGCGCGCACGGTGCGCGCATATAGATATTTATGCACTTTTAACTGCAATTTTCTCAGGAACTACTGAACAGATTGACACCATATATGCAAAAGGCACATGCCTGACCTGAGGACTACCTCTTTGCCAAATTTCAAGTAATTCTGTTCAGCCGTTCGGGCTGTACCTGCGACTAAAGGTCCTATGGAAAAATGCATGGGGAAAACGCGTTTTGGGACCCCCCTTTTTTCTCAGCCCCCGCTTGACGAATCACCCCGAGACTTTCAGGGTAGGAGCTGAGCGGAGCGCCCCATTAGTTTTGAAAATTTCACGAAGATAAGTCAACCGGCGCCAAAGTTATTCAAAATAGAATTTTCAGATTTCCTATGGGAACTCGGTCCTAACTATAACTATCTACTGATATATATATCACCACACATACAAATATTCACTGAAAATGCCAAAGGTACAGGAACCTTATAGTTAGGAAATATAATGTAAAAAGCCTTACAAATTCACTGAAAAATCCAAAGGTTACAGGGACGTTATAGTTAGGCTCAGATTGTACCTGCACCAAACTATAGAAATCCAGCAGTTATAGTTGTCTGAGTTAACTATTACTTATGCCCCGCAATGCACTGCTTATGACCTCACAAATTACATCACTCATGACATGGTCAGTGACATCACTTATGACATCACTGACAACATCTCAAACGGCATCACTGTTTACATCATCCACATAACCACTCACACACCCTCTTGCACAACAAGAGTACTTCCTGCTAACTATATCAAGTAAGTGTTTCTTTGTTTGGTGGAGATATCCTCATATTCTTTGGCTTAAACAGCACGTCACCAAAACCAGCAGGAAACCCGCTGGTGGGGGGGCCTTTAGGTAAGATGTAAGAAGGTGGATGGGGTGGGGGCTCACTCATCACAGTAACTACAGATTGCGCTCCGATAGATCAACTATGCATTCACTTCGACCAATGAGTTCAGTTTGTTTTCCAACCTAGAATTGCAGGGAAAACACACTTGCTTTGCCTTCGTCAAGCTCTTGAAGTTAAGATCCTGTGTCCTTCAATCAAGTGGCACTTCAACTAGGGAACCTGCTATGTCTATAACTGTTAGTGCTTCCTGTTGAGGTTTATTTTTGTGGAATGTGCTTCAGGGCCCCAATGAAACCTCACTGGCCCGTTTATCCAACAAGAGTCCACAGCTTTTCCCAAAATGTCTGCCCAACTGGAGTACTTTCTACTGGTTATTTAGTAAGTGCTACATCATTGGGTAAATTTCTGGTGTGTATTCTACACTACAACTGCGTAAGGGACCAGGAGGAAATGTCTGCAGTGACCTTGTGTGCGTTTCAGCAATGTGATTGTTCCTTGTGCGTCTTCATCCAGAAATCTGTGATAACATGAATGTTCTTATAGAGAAGATAACGATAGTACAAAGAAGTGAACCTCTACCAAACAATGTTACTTCCTGTTAACGATATAAAGTAAATGCTTCTTTGTTTGGTGGAGATGTCCTCATATTCATATTTTGTAGCAGCTAACAGCATTTTGTCTGTCTCTAGCTTTAATCATGCATTCCTAGGCCCATTTTACACATGGGCAACATAATAGTAAACTGTTGGTAGGACATCGCAAGGCTGTATTTATGTTATTTTTATTTAAAAAAATTCAATTTGCAAATTTGTCTCGAACTGTTGCAAGACCTACATTCCAGTACCATGGACATCCACGGAATTGGCTTGATTTTTAAGAACACCAAAAAGCATAAATACACCTGAAAAAATTATTGTTTGAGGTTAGTGCTATACTGAATTCACATAAAAATGTACATGTTAATTTGCAAATTTATGTTACAAGACAGTTTGACTACATTTTGATGGATTTGTGATCGCGTGGTGACTGCGAATCCCACATGACTAAGGAAAAAAGGGGTTTCATTGGGTAAAACTCTTTTCATGGTTCTGGAAAGGAAGTCCCCACCAGTTTTTATCTCCTTTCACTGTGTTTGCTAAAACTTTAGGTTATATTTACCAGAGCTCCAGTTGTGTTGCTAGAATTATTCTGTTTTTGATTTTTCACCTTTTTTCTATTAAAATGACATCTAGAAAAAATTCAAAGATCAACACCAGGAGGAGAGAGATACCAGCTCTTCAGAGGAGAAATGCCCTGCAAAAAAGCAGTCCATCGCTTAGGAGTATTTTTAGTATCACTTCTGGAGAGAAGAAAGTAGTGGCTAAAAATGTGCAATGTAACCTCGGTGATATGGTGCTTTCCAGAGAAACCTCAAAGTAATATTCGCATGGTAAAAGTAGCATGCTTAGACATTTGAAAACCATACACCAAAGGCACCTTGCAAGAGCGGTGTGTTAGCGTCATGCGTCGCAACCTTACACTTCATCTGCAACGCCAATTGCACCTTGTGACACTCTTCTAGCAGAGGTACAAGAGCTTCTCCCAGAAAGAGTCCCTCAACTTAAAAAGATTTGCAAATTTTGCACTGCTTGCAAAAAAGGTTTTCACTGTTGTTGAACAGTCTGTTGCCACTGTTCTAGAAGCAGCCAGAAGTCACAAGTGTTCATTAACACTCGCTACAGAAGTTTTGAGCATTTTCTTTTAAAAGTTCATTTTTTCCAGTTGCCATTTTAAATAAAAAAGAAAACACAAAAAACTAAATGTTAAAAAACACACAAAACAATTCAGAAAACTAAAAAAAACAAAGGCTCTTGTTAGAACCACCTTTCTTGATTTGAAAAAAGAAAAACTATCAGGCACATGCAGCAACCATTTTTGCAAGCGCAAACGGTGTGATTCGCAAAAATCGGCCGTTTGCGCCCACAAAAAGGGCAAGGCACTCGCAATTTGAGAATTCGCAAATTATTGTGATTTCTTAAATTGCAATTGCATTTAAGGAATCACAATTTGCGATTCCTTAAATGCAATGAAAGAACCACTTTAGAATGGCAACTTCGCTACTAAGGGCGCAAATTACCATCAAGTTCAACTTGATGGTAATTCAAAAAACTTTCAAAAATGCAATAAAGTGCATTTTTCAAAGTTGTAGGTAACACACACATATGCCCTTGGGGCATGTGTGTGCGAAACTTGTGTGCCCCCAGCAATTTCAGGGTTGCAACAGGGTGTCCTTTTGACACCCTTGAACCCTTGAAAGTGCAAGCGCAATTTGCGAGTACCTATTGGTACTCGCAAATTGCGCATGCAATCCCCATTCATTCCTATGGGCCTGAGGCCCATAGGAATAAATGGGAAGACATTCCTTTATTGCGTCCCGCAATTAAGGAATATTTGGGAATCGCTAATTTTATAGTGATTCCTACATGCATAGCCTTTTGCAATTCCTTAATTGCGATTCCTTAATAATCGCAATTAAGGAATCGCAAAAGCCTACATTGATGCATGTACCTGTATGTGTCTTAAAGTATGAGTGGCTTTATGGGTAAGTGTATGTGTTAATGACTATGAGTTAGTAGGTGGGTGAGTGAGTGGCTGTGAAAGTGAGTAAGTGGGTGTTCCAGTGCCTATATTACGGTTTGCCTATGTCAGTGTATATATCAGTGTGTGCCTGGGTGTGAGTGTGTGTATCGATGTCTTGGTCTGTTAGTATCTGTATTGGTGTGTGCCTGGGTGTGTTAGTGCCTGTTTTGATGTGTGTCTGAGTGTGTCAGTGGCTGTATAGCTGTGAACCTGGGTGTCTAGTGGGTATGTCAGTGGTTGCCTGGATGTGTCAGTGTGTGTATCAGTGTTTGCCTTGGTGTGTCAGTGTCTGTATCAATGTGTTCCTCTGTGTGTAAGTGGTTGTATATGTGTGTAGCTGTGTGTGTGGGTGGCCATACTGATGTGTGCCTGGGTGTGTCAGTAACTAAATCATGTGCTTAGGTGTGTATCTTAAGAATGTGACATTTTAGAACAACACTGCAGGAACTAATTAGTTAAGTATGTTATCGATCAATGAAGTCATACTTGTAAAGTGCAGCTTGTCACCCGAGAGGGTATCCAGGCACAGGCTTAAGGTCTCAGTTGAAAAGCCACGTCTTGGACACCTTCCTGAAATTGGTCGGCGAGATGCGGAGGTGGAGGGGTAGAGGGTTCCTGACTTTCATGGCGAGATGGGATAAGGAGCTTACTGGTGTGTCAATCAACCAGTCAGGGTTTGTAAAGCGCAGCTTCTCACCCGTGAGGGTCTCAAGGCGCTGTTGGGGGGCTGAGTTTATCCGAAGAGCCTGGTCTTGAGGTCCTTCCTGAATTGCGTCTGCGAGGGTGATTTCCTGAGGTGGATGGGCAGGGTGTTCCATGTCTTCTAGGTGAGGTAGGACATTCCTAAAGTTCTGGTCTTGCAGATTCTTGGGAAGGTAGCCAGGGAAAGCTGGTCAGAGCGGAGGTGTCTGTTTGGTATGTAGAATGTGAGTCACTGATTCAGGTATGCAGGTCCAGCGTTGTGAAGGGCATTATATGTCTCAGTGAGGAGTTTGAAGGTTATTCTTCTATCAACTGGTAGCCAGTGGAGGTTGCGGAGGTGTTGAGTGATCTAGTTGCGACGGGGATGTTGAGGATTTGTCTTGCTGTGGTGTACTGCTGTATGAAAGAAAGTACAGACTCATCTGTGTCTGTTCTAACTTTTGGTGCATCTTAATCCACATCAACATCTGAATATGAGGAGCACCTCTTGCCTGGTACTCTTTACTCCAAAAGAAATCAGTCATTTCTCCAAGAGGTGGATTCATTTTGTTGCAGGTGACAGTGAACTTGACTTGAAATCATTGGTTAAATACAGCAAAACACTTGCAAGATTCAAAGAGCAAAGCTCTCCTGGTGTCTTTAGATTGAAGTCCTGAATTGTATAGTTTGCTTCTCTCAAAAAGTCATGTGAGTCGTTCCATGTGTACTCTGCACAACTGAGGGTCACAAACCAAGTTGGTGCACCTACATTTTGTAACATACATTTCAGTTCATCCTGACAATGATACCAGTATTAACTTTGCCACGTTAGCATGCCACAAATTTTATCAAATTGTATTCCATCTTCTCATCCTTTCCATTAATTTTGTCAAGAAAGTCTCTTGCAGAGATACTTTGCAGATTAACTAATGTCTTGAGAATATGTTTAACAGCATACAATAGTCCAGCCATATCACTTTCAAATAACAGGTGGAATATTAATGGAATATGTTGACGAAATCTAGGGTCCTTAAAATATAATCTTGTCGATCTATACTTAGCTGCTGGTATTTTCACTGGACAGCCATCACACTGTTCGCCTACTCCAGTTGGAAATAGTTGTGGAGTATAGTGAGCTTCTAAACTCTTCTCCCAGACACCCATTGAGCTCCTTTAGCTTGTTTAATCTGGTATAATTCAATAGCATCTCCCATCACATCTTTGGAATGTAATGGATGAATTCTTCAATGCATTTGTTCAGATTTAGTTCTATCCACTTTTTTAAACTGTCCAGTTGAAGGTAATATTATTATTATTTTTTTTTTTTGGTTTTCAAAACCTTTATTGAGAATACCGAACATGAACCACAGCATGGTGTCTACATCCCTGAGTGGGCCGGCATAGAGAAAACAGTATGTGTCAAAGCAGTATAAGCGGGGGAGGGGCACACAGCAACCCGCCTACAACCACAACCACTTAACGCCGGCTGCGTTAAGTGGAACATACTCAAGTCGGTTCGGCAGCGGGTCAAAGCAGTATGTTTGGAAGTTGTTGTCAGAAGAACAACGGTTTCACTTATACACATTCATAGAAGAAAGACACCCGTGCGTGTTGATGCCTGCTTACTAACTCGTTGTTAGCGGTATTCGCCATAGGCCTTCACACGGTGATAGCATTACACTGGCGAACGCCACATAGTGGTAGAGGAAGCGCCAGCCCAAAATGCTGCGGTCTTTGCATTGATTCTAGTGTTACCATCATACTACTTTGCTTAGCTAGGTTCAGAGGCATTGCGCATACTAGTAGATGATGGCGTTGGCAAGGGCAGCGTCGTGCAGATTTGACTCTTGCACAGGCGTCACAAAGCCATTGTGGCCACATGACAGCAATCAAGTCTCCAGGGCACAAGGCGGAGTATTACCCCTGCCAGGCTCAATCCTCTGTAACCATTCCAGGTCTGCTCGTAGGCACTGCCAGTGAAACTATAGACCATGCATCAGAAAGCAAGAACAAATGAAGAAAAAAAAGGGGGGGAGAAAGGGGCAGGGTCATAGAGGGGGGAGGGGGTATGGCGGGGAGGGAGTGGTAGGACATTGCGTGTGTAGTACCACACACATGTGGGCTCCATGGGGCGTGGGGTATGAGCCATGGCGAAGACCTAGAGATATAGCGCAGGTTGGTTAATCAGTGGGGTTCCAGAGACTATCTGGGTCGGGGGGTGTACAGCGTCGTCGAAGAGGTGTAGAGGCCCGCAATATTGGCGGTTGCAATCTAGCGTGCTCTATTCGACCTAGGCGATCTACCGGGGGCTTCCACAGTTTTGTATATTGGGTGTCTCGGAGCTGTAGGCGCGCTGTGAGCAGTTCCATCGCCACTGTGTTCCACAGGCGGGTGAACCATACGTTTATTGAAGGCATTTCTGCCTTTTTCCAGTAAAGAGCAATGGTCTGTTTAGTAGCACCAAGCATATGGAGGCTGAGATGCCGATTTCGGGGAGTCATGGCTCGTAGATTCACTAGCCTGAGACCCAGGATGAGTGGGTTGTCAGGCAGCGGGTAGCCTAGTACCTTCCTAATGTGGCTAAGGACTTCTTTCTAGTAAGTTTCCAAGGGTGTGCACGACCACCAAATGTGTATGAAATCTCCCAGGGTGGTAGTGCATCGCCAACATAGGGGCGATGAGTTAGGGAACATTTTATGTAGTCTATGGGGAGTGTAGTACCATTGTGTCATTACCTTGTAGGCAGATTCCTGCTGGGGAATACTGTGAAAGGTTTTCGGTATGTTGCGCCAGAGGCGCTCCCACTGAGAGGATGCAATGTCGGTGTCAGGTTGCCACTGCTGTTGGTAAGGGTGAAGGTTAGGGGGTTGCAAGTGCTGGAGAACCTGGTATATGCTGGATAATAATCCCCTAGAGTTATCAAAAGTGTGGGCCAGCTGTGCGAACGGGTTGAAAGGGCATGTGGTTGCTTGCAATAGAGCGGATGCCTGTATCCAGTGTCGGAGTTGTACGTATTGGAATCTCGCCTTCTCGTAAGCTGGAATTCCTGTTTGCATTGGTCGAAGGTTCTAATATTGTCTCCTATGAATAAATCTCGAATCGTTCTACAACCCGTTTCCGTCCATTCTGCGAAGTAGGGCGGGTGGAGAGCAGGAGGGAAGTGGGGGTTGCGGGCGATTGGAGTATGCGGAGACGGGAAGGAAGTGAGACCTCTGCGGGTGGCGAGTCTGTTCCAAATCTCGAGCACTCTCCTGGTAGGGACCGCCATGTACGCACTACGAGAGCAAACCTCTTGTGAGAGCCACGTGTGATCCCATATAGGGCGACACGTGACCGCCCTGTCCATATGGAACCATACTTTTTCACTTTCCTAGGCCGTCCACTCCGGTATAAAGCGGAGGTGTGATGCCCAGTAGTACTCTAGCAGGTTAGGGCAGGCTAGCCCACCCCTGTCTCGCAGGAGCATGAGAATTTTGCTAGAAAATTGTGGCGTCTCTCCTCCCCATATGAACGCGACGAGTTCGCGTTGAAGGCCCTGGATTTGATGTTCTGGGATGGGTGTGGGCAGTGTCTGAAAGAGGTAGAGTATTTTCGGGAGAATTGACATTTTGGCGATATTGAGGCGCCCCAGCCATGAGAGTGGCCAGGACCTCCATGTGCGTATGTCGGCTAATACTGCAGTTTTACATTCTTGCCAATCTACTTGGGACCAGGTGGCCAGATCTGGGGTCAGATTGAGCCCCAGGTATCTAATGGTGCTGGTTGCCCATTGGTAAGGAACAAGAGCTTGTAGAGCTGTTATTTCGGCTGCCGGGATCGTGAGATTGAGGGCTCATGATTTTGCGTGGTTGATTTTAAGCCCTGAAACTCGTTTGTAAGACTGGAGCAGGGTGTGCAGCGCTGGCAGCGAGCAGCTTAAGTTGGACAATGTGAGAGGCAGATCGTCCGCGAATAGAGCGATCTTGTGATTTATGCCACCGAGGGTAAGACTGTGAATGTTGGGTGACTGGCGGATCATGATTGCAAGGGGCTCTACTATGAGGGCAAATAATAAAGGGGATAGGGGGCACCCCTGCCTGGTGCCCCTGAGGATGGAGATGGGGCGTGTGAGTTGACCATTGACTCATAACCTAGCAAGCAGTGAGAGAGAAGGGGCCATGATGCGTGCTATCATCTGAGGGCCTAATCCTATTTTCTGCAAGACAGCGCAGAGAAACACCCAGTCCACTCTATCAAACACTTTCTCAGCATCGAGGGAGAGTGGACAAGAGGGTATCCCCCAGTGGTGTGCTTTCCCAACCAGATGTGCGACGCGGCGCACATTGTCTGCCCCTTGGCGCTGGTGGATAAATCCCACCTGGTCCCGCTCGATGAGGCCAGGAAGGTGCGTGCTAAGACGTTTAGCTAGAATCTTGGTGTAGGGTTTGAGATCAGTATCTAATAGAGCGATGGGGCGAAAGGAGGAGCAAAGCGTGTGGTCCTTTCCCGGCTTGGGGATTAGGGCAATTTCGGCCATGGCCATGTCGGCTGAGGGCCCGATTGTGTCCATAAAGAAGTTAAAAAGGCGCAGCATATGTGATTGAAGTTGCGGCAGGAAGGCACGAAAGAATGAGACTGGGAGTCCATTGGGGCCTTGCATTCTGTAGAGTGGAAGTTCCTTAAGGGCGTTGGTTAGTTCTTTGAGCGTGATGGGTACTTCTAATAATTGGGAATGGTATGAGCTAAGAGGGGTCCACTCACAAGCACTTAAGGTAGACAATACTTGATCTGGGTCAGGTGCATCACATGTGTAGAGGGACGCATAGTAATTTTGAAATGCCTGAAGCTTAGCGGCTTCCGTAATGGCCCAAGACCCGACTCCGAGCTTTAGTTTAGCTATGTGTACTTTTGCAGCCCGCATGCAGAGTCGGCGCGCCAGAACTGTACCCACCCTGTCTCCTCCCTCGTAATAGCGCTGCCACAATGCCCGGAGGGCGTGCTCCGCCTTGTTCATTCTATGAGCTCGGAGCTGACCCCTAAGTATAGCCAAACGCCTCTTGTGTATCGCCAGGGCCGCTCCTGGTCTAGTTTTTCAAGCGCCTTTATGTCGTGTGTGAGGTTGTCTTCGAGCAAGCGGGCCTCTCAGGCCTGGGCTATAGCGATGGATGAGAGAGTACCGCGGATCGTAGTCTTGAACGCATCCCAGCGGACAGGGAGTGCCGTTACTGGGAAATCGTTGGTCTCGAAATAGGATGAGATAGCAGTCCTGAGTTCCACCGTGTCTACGGGGTCCCTAAGAATGTGGGGAGGAAACCTCCATCTGGTAGGTCGCCTGGGGCCAGCAAAGCATTCATGGATAAGGAGCTCAACAGGTGCATGGTCGGAAATTGAAATGTCGGACATAGAGGCTGAGAGGATGTCTTTAACCAGGGAGTGCGAGACAAAGAGATAATCTATGCGTGAATAGGAGCGATGGACATGTGAGTAGTAGGAATAGTCACGAATCTCGGGTGAGTGGTAACGCTAAATGTCCACAAGACTTAGTGTTGTGATGTGTCTCTTTGTTGCCGCCGACATGGCAGCCACCCTATGGAATGAGCCCCTGCTGCGGTCAAGTTCCGCATCCCATACTAGATTAAAATCTCCCCCCAGTATGAGGTCTGAGTCTACTTGTGTGATGTGCTCATGCAGTAGCCCCCGCAGGAAGGAGTCTTGGCCCGTGTTTGGCGCGTAGGTGTTGCATAGGGTAAGGGTGCGGTGTTCCATTTTGACCACCACCTTAAGAAATCTGCCATCTGCGCTACAGATCACTCCGGGTTCTCCCTGCAGGATACCCGTCGACAGAGGATAGCTACACTCGCTGTCCTAGTGGGTGCTGAGCTCCAGAATTGAAGAGGGAATCGTGGGTGAGTCATGCGGGATATGTCAGCTCTGAGGAGGTGGGTCTCCTGCAAGTAGACAATGTCTGGGTTTCGTAACAGGATATATCTCCAAATCTGGCACCGCTTGTTGGGGGAGTTGAGGCCCTTCACGTTAAGGGATAACAGCTTCAGGCAGGGTACAGAGGTCATAGTCGTGAAATGCCAGGGGCAAGCGCTGTCCCAAGCCATAGGCTCGGGGAGTTGTGGAAGGCAAGCTGGCCGAGACCCAATGAGGAGTAGGAGGGCCTCGAGGTTGTGGCAGTAGCTGCGGGGTAACGGAGTGGGAACATGCACATTAGCCCATAAGGATCTCTCTCAGCAATGAAGGAGCCCCCCTGCCGGGGACAGGGTAGGAGAAGGAAAGACAAGGTAGAGGGCAGGGGTGAGCAATAAAAAAGGAATATAGTAACGGCCAACATGGCCAACAGAACCTATTCCAGTCTAGGGAGAAGCCGGGCACAGTGGCACAGGCTGTCCCGGAGATCTCACTCTCCAAGAAATAGGAGTGGGGGCTGGTCGCATAGTAATTTTGAAATGCCTGAAGCTTAGCGGCTTCCGTAATGGCCCAAGACCCGACTCCGAGCTTTAGTTTAGCTATGTGTACTTTTGCAGCCCGCATGCAGAGTCGGCGCGCCAGAACTGTACCCACCCTGTCTCCTCCCTCGTAATAGCGCTGCCACAATGCCCGGAGGGCGTGCTCCGCCTTGTTCATTCTATGAGCTCGGAGCCGACCCCTAAGTATAGCCAAACGCCTCTTGTGTATCGCCAGGGCCGCTCCTGGTCTAGTTTTTCAAGCGCCTTTATGTCGTGTGTGAGGTTGTCTTCGAGCAAGCGGGCCTCTCAGGCCTGGGCTATAGCGATGGATGAGAGAGTACCGCGGATCGTAGTCTTGAACGCATCCCAGCGGACAGGGAGTGCCGTTACTGGGAAATCGTTGGTCTCGAAATAGGATGAGATAGCAGTCCTGAGTTTCACCGTGTCTACGGGGTCCCTAAGAATGTGGGGAGGAAACCTCCATCTGGTAGGTCGCCTGGGGCCAGCAAAGCATTCATGGATAAGGAGCTCAACATGTGCATGGTCGGAAATTGAAATGTCGGACATAGAGGCTGAGAGGATGTCTTTAACCAGGGAGTGCGAGACAAAGAGATAATCTATGCGTGAATAGGAGCGATGGACATGTGAGTAGTAGGAATAGTCACGAATCTCGGGTGAGTGGTAACGCTAAATGTCCACAAGACTTAGTGTTGTGATGTGTCTCTTTGTTGCCGCCGACATGGCAGCCACCCTATGGAATGAGCCCCTGCTGCGGTCAAGTTCCGCATCCCATACTAGATTAAAATCTCCCCCCAGTATGAGGTCTGAGTCTACTTGTGTGATGTGCTCATGCAGTAGCCCCCGCAGGAAGGAGTCTTGGCCCGTGTTTGGCGCGTAGGTGTTGCATAGGGTAAGGGTGCGGTGTTCCATTTTGACCACCACCTTAAGAAATCTGCCATCTGCGCTACAGATCACTCCGGGTTCTCCCTGCAGGATACCCGTCGACAGAGGATAGCTACACTCGCTGTCCTAGTGGGTGCTGAGCTCCAGAATTGAAGAGGGAATCGTGGGTGAGTCATGCGGGATATGTCAGCTCTGAGGAGGTGGGTCTCCTGCAAGTAGACAATGTCTGGGTTTCGTAACAGGATATATCTCCAAATCTGGCACCGCTTGTTGGGGGAGTTGAGGCCCTTCACGTTAAGGGATAACAGCTTCAGGCAGGGTACAGAGGTCATAGTCGTGAAATGCCAGGGGCAAGCGCTGTCCCAAGCCATAGGCTCGGGGAGTTGTGGAAGGCAAGCTGGCCGAGACCCAATGAGGAGTAGGAGGGCCTCGAGGTTGTGGCAGTAGCTGCGGGGTAACGGAGTGGGAACATGCACATTAGCCCATAAGGATCTCTCTCAGCAATGAAGGAGCCCCCCTGCCGGGGACAGGGTAGGAGAAGGAAAGACAAGGTAGAGGGCAGGGGTGAGCAATAAAAAAGGAATATAGTAACGGCCAACATGGCCAACAGAACCTATTCCAGTCTAGGGAGAAGCCGGGCACAGTGGCACAGGCTGTCCCGGAGATCTCACTCTCCAAGAAATAGGAGTGGGGGCTGGTCATCTTCGTTGTAGATCTGGGTGATGTTATTCCCTCGGGAGCACGGTCCGGGCCGCTGTCGTAGCATAAAACAAGTCCTAGGTGGTAGCGTCGGCCGGTCTGATGGGAGGATAACGGGGCAGCAGTCGTACTTCGGTAGTTGGCTCGCCAAGGAGGGGGGAGCACACATCCAGCTCATCAGCGGGTGGGGTGTCCAGTTATCTGTTGTCGGACGCTTGGGATCCTGAGGGCGACTGACCTCCTTCTAGGGATTGTATGTGTTGGATGATATCCTGCTTTTCTTGGGAGGAGCTGCGGCGCCCCCGGGAGGATGGATGTTGCGCGCGGTGCACTGTGGTCCACTGTGGCTTTAGTGGAATTCAAGCTTTGGTAGTTATGAGTGAAGGACTCTCCGGGGGAGTGTCGGAAATCTGTAATAGTTGGGCCGCCTCCCTGTAGGACCGTAACACTCAGCGCTTGGACTCCCATTGGAATATGAAAGCGAAGGGGTGCCCCCATTGGTAGCGGATATTGAGTTCCCGGAGTTTGTCCGTGACGGGTCGGAAGGCCCTGCGGCGTCGAAGTGTTGTGGGGGCCAAAGCTTGGAACAACTGGATGGACGTACCCTTGAACAGTATCTCAGGTTTGTCCCTGGCAGCTTTAAGGATAGCCTCCTTCTCGACGAAGAAATGGACCCGAGCCAAGATATCAGGGGCGAGACCAGGTCTCCTGGGAGGGTCAGTGCATGTGGTCCAAGGCGGGGGGGAGGTGTCTTCATCTCCCCTGATGTCGTGAAGCAGGTCGGCCACGAAGGTCATGATGTCAGCACCTTCTGCTCCAGCCGGAATCCCCCTCAGGCATATGTTGTTCCTGCGCCTCCTGTTTTCCAAGTCTTCTTTTTTGACCGGCAGCTCATTATGTTGCTCTTCAAGGGTAGCCAACCTCTGCCATAGGTGTTCCTGATCCTCCGTGCGGGCGTCCAATGTCTTCTCCAAGTCGTCCACTCACACCCCGAGTTCTCCCATGTCTTTCCGGAGTTCCTTGACACAGGCCTAGACCTCTGTGTGCAGGGACCCAATTTTGGTCTTAAGTTTGTGCATAAAGTGGGCCATGAAGGTGTGTGTGACCGGTTCCGAGGGACCCCCAGTTGCTGACGCTGCCTCCACTGTTGGTGATGGTCCCGGTTTGTTCCAGAGGGCCATGACCGTATTGTCTTTAGGGGCTGCTGAGGACTCTTTTCCGGTCTTTGAGCGAGTCATGTTCTCGTGGGGGAGGTGCCTCGAGTCAGGGGCCCCGGGGAATGCGCCACCGACCTCTGTCTGTCGCAGACGATGTCTATGTATTCCACTCCAGAGGCATGCAGGCGTTCAGGAAAGGACACAGTGTGGGGCGCTCAGGCGCAATTCCCTGCGGCTCAGGACACTACCCCAGGGTTCCTCGAGGAGGTGTAGATTCCAGACGCTGATAAGTTGCCGGGGGTATTTGGAGAAGTTGGCGCAGGGGCAGTGGGGGGACTCCACAGTGTTATGCTGTGGTGCAGTGTCCACCCTAATGTATGAAGATAGGCGAGGCAAAGTCACGCTTCCCCCGATCCCCCAATCCAGTATCCAGGAAGCAGAATGGCCAACGCTTGTGGTCCCAGGGAGTGCACAGAAATGCTCACAGTGGCGAGGGGGCACCTTGGAGTTCACCCCCCCGGCAGTACCCAAAGTCAAGAGGTCTGCTTTCAAAGCTCAGGGCAGCCTCGCTTATGTCTCATTGTTTCCTCTGGTAGGCCCAAGCGTCTCGTGGCTCAGTTGTACCCTGCCCCCTCGCAGGGCTGGGCAGACATCGCTGGGGCACACTGGGGGGCCTACTGTCTTCGCCACCCACTCAGCAGCTGCAACCACTGACACCACTCCTCTGTGTTAGCCCACTTCGTCTGCGCCAAGCCGCATACCAACGGTGCACTGGGGAGAAGGACAGGGGTGTAGAGGGCCCCAGCAGAGTTGCAGGAGGGCGGCAGCATCTGCATTAGGTAGGAGAGCTAGGCCCAGGCCCAGAACGGCACTTCGACCTGTGAGGGCTTAGAGGATCACTTCCGGCAGTGCAGGCTCCTAAAGAGGTGGCAGGCTAGTGGTGGTTGGAGGTGGCATAGGACTTTGGGACACGCTCAGGACAGGCGCATGGAGGGCCCCAGAAGGGTTGCAGGGAGGCGGTCGTGTTAGCGTGTAATGGGGGGGGTCTGAGCCACGGCCCGGCGCAACACTTTGTTCCGGGGGGGTGCAGGGGTTCTCTGCCAGCAGTACAGGGCTCAAGAATAGCAGCAGGCAGTGGCGGCTGGTAGGGGCCCAGGTCTTCAGGACCCCCTCAGGTCCACGGCGTCTACACCCCCCAGTCTCCGCATCTGTATAGTCTCGGGCATGTATGGGGGCCCCAGTAGGGCCGCAAGGAGGTGGCCTCATCGGCACGGAGTAGGGGAGCTAGGCCCAGGTCTTGCGCGGCTCTTCGTGCTGGGAGGGCGTAGGGTGTTCCAGCCGTGTGGGATTCGAAAGGAGTGGCAGGCTAATGGCGGTTGGTGGGGGCTCAGGTCTTCAAGACGCTGCTCCTCGGTATACCCTCCCCCCAGCCTCCGTATCTGCGTGGTCGCTGCGGACGCGGGCCCCACTGCAAGGCCTCACCCTCTCAGGCTGAAGCGTGGCACACCAGAGCTGCAAGATGGCGTGGGCTCCTGTCAGTCCGTGTCCTCCCCCGCTCTGCAAGGCAGCGTTGTTGGGGGTCCCATTAATCAGGGCCCCCTCTGGGCTGCATCCTCTTCCTGGTGGTGTCGCTCTGATCCCCGGGTGCGCCTCGGTGCCCCCAAGAGTCTCCGGCATGGGCTTACACGACCCAGCTGGGGAAGATGGCGGGTGTCCCTGCCGGCCTCTCGCGTTGGGGCATCTCGACTGGGGCAGCAGGGGATCAGCGGCAGTAGGGACTCCCCGGGGCACAGCCACATGCACCCCTCGCAGGTAGTGTGGACTCTCTTCCTGCCCTGGATGCTACCGGGAGCAGCGACTGCGAGAGCGTGGGACTGGGGCAGCCAAAATGGCAGGCAAGCCGTTGGGAGCCGGGCCTGTTGTGCTCCGCGGTGCTTGACTCCACTATCAACAACTTTGGGCGGTCACCAAGCCTCCGATCAGTTGCGCTGATCGGTCCTCTGTCTGAGCGCGTCCAACCCAGGCACTTCTGGAGCCATTGCACCGCTATTTAAGGCTAATAATGTCGGCGGCGGGCCGGAGCTCAAGCGGCGTGCGTCTCACTCCATTAGTAGCAAGACCACGCCCCTGAAGGTAATATTTTATACTCAATATAACTTCCATCTGTGGGAACATCTACATATTTGTAATACACGTTGTTGCCAGAGGTTTTTTTTTTGTGGGCACACTATTGACTAGAATAATAAGGGGTTCATCTATAGCTCTCTCCACACCCACAATTTCAATATTACATATAAAATCAAAAGGTAAGTACACAACTCTACCTCTAAGACCTTTACTTAGTTCAGTTGGTGGAAGTTTTTCCAGTCTTTGGTTCCATACAAACTATTGCTTGAAATGGGTGTATGGATTGTACCAGTATTTTTTCATAAACATTCAGGTGACAAAGTTCTTCATTAAATATCTGAATTAGTGTATCAGTCCCTTTTTTGGGTGTGGCATTGGATATGTAAGCAACTATGCCAACATATGACTGGCTCTCTTAGTAACTCTCTGGGTCTGTGATTGTGTATGTTAGTGCCTGTATGGAGTGCTTACTAGCTGTGTTTGGTTTGGGATCTGTAACCGTGTGAGTGAATGTTTAAGTGCATCTGTCACTGTCTGACTGGGGGTGTGAGTTACTCTATGGTATTGTAAATAAGTATATGAGTGGCTGCGTGGGGGAACAACTGCATATATAACTGAGTGTATGGCCCTGTGCAACTCTCTCTGTATCTGAGAGGATATGACAGTGACTGCCAACCAGTGAGAATGAGTATGTACTTCTCTGGGTAGAGTAATCAGTGCTACAACCCCACAAGTACTATTTAATTAGTAGACCCTGGTCATGGGTATAGCCCTGTACTTTTGACTTACAAATAGATTAAATATACCAATTGTGAGTAGGTCAATGAAACATTTTTAAAACATGCACTTTACAAATAATAAACTTTTCATTCTCTTAAAACCAATTGACTGTCTCGGTATGTAGCTAGATTGGTTAGTAACTGTTTCATTGTCCAAATGGGTATGTAACTAACTGTATACATGCATATATCAGTCAGTCAAATTTAACTATATTCAGCTGATTAAAGCCATCAAAGTACAAGTAACAAAGCAGGACAGATCAAATCTACAATCAATAAAATACATAAGTGTAAATAAAACGATTATTAATCTTCGTAGAGTCCTGCTCCACTCAAAGTTCATTATCCACAATAGGACAAAATACGCTCCTTCGAATAATACAACGGTTCATACAAAAATGAGCACACCTCAAGTACCATAACAGAAAAAAGTAACAGCAAAAAATGGAAGTACAGCCCACTAACACATAATTAGGCCGGGGAATAAATAAATAAATAAGATAAATAAATAAGATACAATTAGCCCAGCTTAAACTTATCCAACTTTACATATAAAAAGAACGTAAGAATAAATTTTAAATAACATAATTCAAGGCCGTGTCCACAGGGAAGTTCATAAATGACCTATTCCTGCACCTGATTGCTCCTGTTAGGAAACTTGCTACCCCAAAACAGACCATGGGTGAGGCCAGCATTTGTAAGTATACCAGCGCCGGCCTAACTTGCTCGAAGTTACATCCTCTAAGCAAGGGAGTAATACATTTTCTGAGTAATGAGTTGTGATATGCGCAGAAAAATATTATGTGAAGAGTATTCTGGTCCGAGAAGTTGTCACAAGGACAAGGATTTAATGTTCCCTCTTTGAAATACCCTTTAGGAAAAGCAAGGAGCCAGGGAACCCTATTCAGCCTAAATCTAGTCAAAACAAAAAGGTGGTATGGTTTGTTTATATAAGATAAATATGGTTGCATCTGTCGACCCAGACTCAGTATAACAAATCTTCTCACCATGGGATTTTTCAATTCATTCTCCTCCCTTAGTACTCTTCGTCTGTCTAAAAACTGCTGCTTGATGTCTCTAATGGCCGATTTACCCAATGCTGTGAAACTCAAAAATAAGTCGGGGCAGCCAAGAAATTCCATCTGGTCCTTAATATATCTAAACCACGGAATGTCTAACACCTTTTCCAGGGTGAGACAATCTCCAATGACCAATTGATTACGATTTGGAGTAGGTTGTGCCCAAATTCTCAACCAACGCAATAATGGGGCATATATCAGATACTGTACAAATGGGCGACTACTTGCATCAGACCTCGACTACATATATAACTGAGCATATCAGTGCCTCTTTGGGTCTGTGACTGGATATGTAAGTAACCTTCACACTTTCTATCATGTAACATGCATTCATAACTCAGTATATGTATATACAAACCATTATTTTTTTTTGTCGATTCTATTTTTTCTAAACATCTTTTTATTCAACCAAAGTCAGCGTTACATTGACATGATCGTACATTGAGAATCAAGTGCTCGTACACATTAACATCTGCAGTGTGACGTGCATTCCGTTGTACAATTAGATTGGTGGAAAACGTGAATCCCAGTCCGCCCCGTGTATAGGTGTCTTACTGCGCCCCAAACTCCCTGTAGTCTTCCCACCTCTGCCATATTTTACCCCATTTCTTAGGGTAGCCAAATTGTTCGTTCTGCCGCGCTGCAGCAGTCCATATCTTTTTTCCACTGGGAGACCAGAGGTGGTTGGGCCACTCCCCATGTTCTGGCTATGTTCATTTTTCCGCAACCATTGCCGCCACTTGCAGCCATAGTTTCGAGTATTTAGGCCATGTCAGTTCCCTGGTCACGCATAATATATGCCACCTAGCGTCTGTCGGACCTGTTGTTAGCACTTCGGTGAGAATATTTGCAATTTTAGACCTGTATCTCTGTATGACCGGGCAATCCCATAAAATGTGAAAGAATGTCCCCTTCTGGGTGCACCTATACAAACCATTATTAATGTATCTATGAAATCTCATTGCTGTTCTCAAATTTTTAATGCAGTGTTATTTGAAATCTCTTATCAGACAAAATGTCAAGTCTAAATTACAAGAATGGTATCCATCTCTCAGTACAAAAGAACCAATAATGGCAACCTTTCCAACTCTGCCTTCAGTGATTCTGATGTACTTAGCAAATCATAGCCTTCCTTTCACTGTTTTTATCACTCCAGTTTTTAATGGGCAGGTTTTTTTTTACCCTTTCTTAGTCTCCTGTTAAGAAGCACAATATGGTAGTGTTTTTGGGTGGATTCGAGATTCCATCATGATTCTCAGCATGGCCCAGTGTAACTACGCAACAGATTTGCAAATCTATAGAGGAGCCCGTAAAAGCATTCAATGTTGTACTGTTAATTCTTTGCATCTACATATGACTTTGTAAGATAGTACTGAATTAGAAAATAAACACTCCATAATAAGCCATGTGTTTAAACCACTCCTTTTTTTTAAATTTCACAGTGCAGTCTTTTTAGAATCCTTCCCCCACACTGTTTTAGCTCAGTTTCTATACCACCCCATTTGGAACAACACTTTCTATGAACAGCATACTAGCTTCAAATTCAACTGTAGCAGGTGTGGCTGACCGATTGGAAATATAAGCATATCCAAAATAGTATAACCTTTTTGAAATTATTCCAGAGCCAATCACCGATCTATTCACTTTCTCCTGAAAATCACTACCTAATTTTTGCTACCTGCATATTTATACCATCCAATGAAATATGTTCTTTTTAAATGAGATGCTGCCCTTTATTGGAACTGCCTTTCATTTTGAAAACCTTCTAATTCCACTCTAGCCTTCTCAAGTGTGCTACTTCTCCTTGCCTTCAAAATGGTTGGAGTGTAGATTGCGGGACATAGTTTTGTGTTTTGGGCCAGGCAGTGTGCTAGAAAGAGTGACATTAACAAGGGCTTGGGTTCGTCTGCTGTGGCCATTACCTGGATTTGGCCAGAGAGGGTTAAAGTAGTATCAATTATTGAAAGCATTGCCAACATCTAGACCTCATGACTGTGCACTGTGATGGCAATGACCTAGACACACTTACTGTGGTATAACTGGAAGTCCTAATGAAGGATACCTTTTCTCAATTAATGGTATTTTTCTCTCATACTCCCTTGGTGTTCCCCAAAATTTGCCAAAGGCAGAAATAGAAGTGGTCACACTAATTCTGCCCACAGATAGACAAATCCAGGAAACATGTCAATAAAACAGTTTCTGCATTTCTCAGAGACCATCACATGGGCTCTATATGGAAAGGATGTGGCCTAACAGCTAGAATGGTCGACCTCAAAACTGGGGATTCGGCAGCACACCCAACATCCTGTGATTCTGGGAAAATCACTTAATCTCCCCCTGCCTAAAAAAATTAATGTGTTCTTCTGTAACGCAACTGGAGCTGACTTAAAGTGCTATATAAAACTCACAAAATAAATACCACAACAAGTTATGCTTTGTCATGAATGGTTTAAATAGAAGAGATGAAGTTTATTTCACATAGAAAGGCAACAGGGTGTTCCTCAACAACTTGAAAGACAGCATCCTGTTTTATGTGTAGTTATCATCTAGATACACTAAACACAAAGGCTCTTCTCAGAACCAGCCCTTTTCCCAAACACTGGTTCATTTTCTTTTTAAATGGTTTTCTTATTTGAATTTGTGAATCCATCAGGAATCCACAAAACAAAGCACACATTCCATACAAAGCAGCATATTTTGGATTCATAACTGTGTGAGTGACTTTGTGCGTGTGTTGATGGCTGTGGGAGTAGGTGTGTGAGTGCCTGAGTGCATCTCTCAGTGTCTAATCCAGTCTATGAGTGGGTGCAAGAGTATCTCACTGGGTCTGCGAATGGGTGTGAGTGACTGACTGGCTCTGTGAGTGGATATAAGATTGTATGAGTGGGTCTCTAAGTGGGCTTCTGAGTATGTGAGTAGGGGAGTGGGTGCATAAGTGTCTGAGTGGGTCTGTGAGTCGGTGTATGAGTGCATCTGTGAGTGGCTACATAAGTGTCTTAGTGAGTCTGTGAGTAGGTACAAGGATGTCTCAGTGGATCAATGAGTTGCTCTGTGAGTGACTGAGTGGGTATTTGAGTGGGTATGTGAGTGTCAGAGTGGGTCTGTCAGTAGGAGTACACATGTTTGGCTCTGCCGGTGACTGTATGAGTGACTTAGTGGGTCTGTGAGTGGGTGCATGAGTGTCTAACTGGGTTTATTAGTGGCTGTGACTGTGTCTGAGTGGCTGTATCAGTGGGTGTATGAGTGTCTGAGTGGCTCTGTGAGTGAGCACATGAGAGACTGACAGGGTCTGACAGTGAATGTGTGAGTGTCTGTGTGAGTCTGTCAGTGAGTATGGCTCTCTGTGGGTCTGTGACTGGCTGTATGAAGGTTTGTGTGAGTTGGTGTGAGAGTGTTTGAGTAGTTCTGTGAGTAAGTATGAGAGTGAGTATGTCTGAGTTGGTGTGAGAGTGTCTGAGTAGGTCTGTACAAGGGTGTATGAGTGTCTGAGTTGGCCTGTGAGTGGGTGTGACAGTGCCTGAGTGAGTCTGCAAGTGGGCACATGAGTGTGTGAGCGGGTCTGTGAGTGCATGTGTGATTGAGTTGATCTGTGAGTGGGTGTGTGAGTGTCTGCATGCATCTGTGAAAGTGTGTGTATGTCTGAGTGGGTCAGTGAGTGGGTGTGAGATGTCTGAGTAGGTCTGTGAGTAGATAAATGAGTTTCTGAGTAAGTGTTTAAGTGTATATTTTTTCATTTTCTGTCTCAGTGGGTCTGTGAGTCGGTGTGAGAGGGTCAACGGAGTCTACCAGTGGGTGTATCAGTATTTGCATTGATCTGTGAGTAGGTATGAGAGAGTCTGAGTCAAACTCTGAGTGGGTATCTGAGTGGGTGTATAAGTGTCTGAGTAGGTCTGTGAGTAGGTGTGACCATGATTGAGTAGGTCTGTGAGTGGGTATGTGAGTGGCTAATTGGGTCTGTGCATGGCTCTGTGATTGTCTGGAGTGGGTCTGTGAGTGGTCTTTGAATAGTAGTGAAAGTATTTCAATGGGTCTGGGAGTGGATGCGAGAGTGAGTGAGGGAGTTGGTATGAGAGTGTCTAAGTGGGTCTGAGAGCAGCGAGAGTCTGTGTGGGTCTGTGACTGGGTACAGGAGTGTCTAACAGGATCTATTAGTGGCTGTGACAGTGTTTTAGTAGGTGTGCCAGTGGGTATGAGAGTCTGAGTGGGTCTGTAAGTGGGTACATGAGTGTCTGACTGGGTCTGAGTGTGTGTGTGTGTGCATGTGTGTGTGTGTGTGTGTGTGTGTGTGTGTGTGTGTGTGTGTGTGTGTGTGTGTGTGTGTGTGAATGTCTGTGTGGGTCTGTGAGTGGATGTATAAGTGTCTGTGTGTTTGTGACTGGCTAAGTTAATGTCTGTGTGGGTCTGTGAATAAGTGTGAGGGTGCCTGAGTGGGTATGTGAGTGGATGTGTTGGTCTGTGAGTGGGTGTGTGAGTGTCTGTGAGGGATTGTGAGTCAGAGTGAGATTGACAGAGTGGGTTTATGAGTGGGGGTATGTGTCTGAGTGGGTCTGTCAGTAGGTACATAGGTGTCTAAGGGACTCTATGAGTGGATGTGAGATTGTTTGACTGGAGCTGTCAATGGGTATACAAGTGTCTGAGTGCATCTGTGAGTGGGTGCCTGAGGGTCTTAGTGAGTCTTTGAGTGGGTGTGAGAGTATCTGCATGTACCTGTGAGTAGCTCTGTGAGTGGGTGTTCAAGTCTCTGAGTGGGCCTCTGAGCGGGTATGAGTGTGTCTGTGTTATCTGTGAGTAGGTGCATGAGTGTCTAGCTGGGTTTATTAGTGGCTATAACAGTGTTTGAGTGGGTGTGTGAGTGTCTGAGTGAGTCTGTGAGTGGGCACACGAGAGACTGACAGGATCAGAGAGTGAATGTGTGAGTACCTATGTAGGTCTGTGAGTGGGTGGGTGTCTCTGTGCATCTGTGACTGGAAGTGTGAATGTTTGTGTGGGTCTGTGTGGGGGTGGGAGTGTCTGAGTGGGTATGTGAGTTGGTGTGAGAGTGTCTGAGTAGGTCTGTGAGAGGGTGTGAGTGTCTGAGTGGATCTGTGAGTGTTCATGTGTCTGAGTGGGTCAGTGAGTGGTTGTGAGAGTGTCCGAGTTGGTCTGTGAGTGGGTGTATGAGTTTCTGTGTAAGTGTATATGTTTTATTTTCTGTCTGTGAGTGGGTGTGAGAGGGTCAAAGTGAGTCTACTAGTCAGTGTATCAGTGGGTGCATGAGTGTCTGCGTAGGCCTGTCAGTGGGTGTATGTGTCTGGGTGGGTCTGTGAGTTGGTGTGACTGTGACTGAGTGGGTCTGTGTGTAGGTGTGTGAGTGTCTGAGGGGGTCCGTGAGTGGCTCTGAGAGTCTGAGTAGGTTTGTGATTGGTGCATGAGTGTCTGAGGGGGTCTTTGAATGGGAGTAAAAGTATTTAAATGGGTCTGGGAGTGGATGTGAGAGTGAGCCTGTGAGTGGGTGTGACTGTGAGTGAGTGCATCTGTGAGTGGGTGTAGGAGTGTCTTAGTGGGTCTGAGAGTGTCTGAGTGGGTCTCTGGGTGGGTATGAGAGTGTCTGTGTTGGTCTGTGAGTGAGCGCATGAGAGTCTAATTGGGTCTATTAGTGGATGTGACTGTGTCTGATTAGTTCTGCCAGTGGGTGTGTGAGTTTCTGAGTAGCTCTTCTAATGGGTGCATGAGTGTCTAACTGGCTCTGAGGGTGAGTGAGGGCCTGTGTGGGTCTATGACTTGCTGTGTGAATGTCTGTGTGGGTCTATGAGTGTCTGTATGGGTCTGTGAGTGGGTTTGTGAGTGTCAGTGTGGGACTGTGAGTCGGTGTTTGAGTGTCTGAGTGAGTATGTGGGTTGGTGTGAGGCAGTCTCAGTGGAACTACTAGTGGGTGTGAGACTGCCTGAGTGGGTCTGTGAGTGAGTTTAAGAGTGTCTGTATGGGTCTGTGAGTGGCTATATGCGTGTCAGAGTAGGTCTGTGATTGGGTGTGTGTCTGAGTGGGACAGTGAGCAGGTGTGAGAGTGTGTTAGTTGGTTTGTGAGTGGGTGTATGAGTATCCGAGTGAGCGTGTGAGTGTATATTTTTAATTTTCTGTCGTAGCCGGTCTGTGATTGGGTGTGAGAGGGTCTAAGTGAGTCTAATAGTGGGTGTGTGAGTATCTCAGTGTGTCTGTAAGTGGTGTGAGCATGTCTGGGTAGGTCTTTGAGTAGATTTGAGAGCCTCTGAGTCGCTCTGTGAGTGGGTGTATAAGTGGGTCTGCGAGTGGGTGTGACAGTGTCTGAGTGAGTCTCCAAGTGGGTGTGTGATTGTTTGAGTGGCTCTGTGAGTGGGTGTAAGTGTACTGAGCATCGCTGCATGTTTGAAAATTCTCTCACATAGAGCCCATCTGAATTCCCTCACAGATCCCTATATTGCTCTAATAGGGTCAGGGTACCTCTACCCTGAACCTTTCTACTACATTGCAATCTCACATTTTACAGCCATTAACAGTCCCCCGATATCTAAAATTGTGGTCCCAACTTTCTACATAGGTTGCGGCCAGCCAATCACAGCATTGCTGTTGGCGTATTGATTTGTGAAATACTGCAATGGATTCATGAAGGATTCTCGTCTTTAGATATAGAAATTAGTTTTTCCTTTAATATCTCAAAAACTGAACAAATTTACACCAAAACACAAAATTCACGCATTTTGGACCAATATCTAGCTTTTTGCCAAATTTGGTGTAATTCTGTTCAATGGTTCGGGCTGTAGTTGTGTCTAAAATCTCCATGGGAATTACCATTGGAAAAACACTTTTTTTGACCCCTCTATTTTTCTCAGCCCCCGCTTGACAAACTCACCCCAAAACTTTCCATGCACAACCAGATAAAGTGGGGCACTTTTTGGGGAAAATTTAGTGATGATTTGTCAAACGATGCCAAAGAGAAAAGCAAGTTTAAAAAAAACTTTTCCTATGGAAATGAGAGCCTAACTGTAACTATCTACTGGTGACCACCAAAATAAATATATATATATATAAAACCTATATATATATATATTGCCTATATATATATATATTACCTGTATATGTATTACCTATATATATAAAAACATATATATTACCTACTGGCAGTTGCCAGTAGGTAGTTATAGTTAGGACCAAAGTTTTTTGTTTTGCCAATAACTTTGGCTCCGCTTGACGAATCTTCACAAAATTTTCACAAAGCCTCCCTTTTTAGGTCTCGGCTGCGAAGGCTGCACTTGCGCAGTCTCGCTCCGAGATTTAATGTTTTTCAGAAGAGGGGCTTGAACCCGCCCCTCTTCTCCCCTCTTTGCATTGGCTGGCCTCTTAAATGCTGGTCAGCCATTGGAGAAGAGCTTTGTCTCTCCAAAGAAGCCCCGTCTTTTCTGGATTCAGGGCGTGTTTTTTTACTTTCTTACTCTCCTCTGGAATGTAAACATTTCAGCCAATGGCAAGAGGAGAGAAAGAAAAACACGCCCCCCAATCCGAAAACGCCGCTGCGTTTCTCCGAGGCATTTCTGCTTGACCTCGGAGAAAGGCAGTGGTGTTCATGGCATCCTCTCCCCCTGCTCTCGGCTCCCTCGGTGCTCCAGTGTCCGGCTGCTGCTCTGGTCTCCTACCCCTGTCCTCTCAGGCTGTGCACGCAGGTATTTGCCAGCGCCTCTTATACCCGGCTGTCTTTTATTCCCTCCTTTGCTCTCCACGCCCTCCATAAAGTACAGCGCGTGCACTTCGCTCTTCTATGCCCGATGTTGCCTTTGGGCCGAGCTGCTGCCTGGCTTCGGCACTGGGAAACCAGTCCAGAGTCCCCGTTTGGCCTCGACATCCTGTGATTCTGGGCAAATCACTTAATCTCCAGGTGTCTTGAAAAATAATAATGTGACTTTGTGTAATGTAATCTGGAGGTCATCGAAAGCGCTCTAATGCCCTGGGATTAAATCTGCGCTATCTAAGACTGCAAAGAATAAAATAAAAATCCAAGCTCTCTGAGCCTTTCCTTCCTGCACACGCCAGTCCTCCCTCTCTTTGCTTTCAGTGGCTCTCTGTCCTTTCACTGCCTCCCCTCCCCTCCCCGCTTGCTAGTCAGTTCCAGCACTTGCTTCCTTCTCTACCCCCATTCGCACCCCCACGCCCCTTCCACACACCTCCCATGCCTAAGTAGGCACTTCGTACATCAGCCGCGAGCCCCGGAGCACACAGGAGTCGTGGGGCGCGCCGGGATTTGCCAGTGCCTCTTCTGCCCGGCTGTCTTTTATTCCATCCTTTGCTCTCCACCGCCTCCATAAAGGACAGCGCGTGCACTTCGCTCTTCTATGCCCGCTGTTGCCCTTGGGCCGAGCTGCTGCCTGGCTTCGGCACTGGGAAACCAGTCCAGAGTCCCCGTTTGGCATCGACATCCTGTGATTCTGGGCAAATCACTTAATCTCCAGGTGTCTTAAAAAATAATAATTTGAAAATAATAATGTGACTTTTTGTAATGTACTCTTTAGGTCATTGAAAGCGCTCTAATGCCCTGGGATCAAATCCGCGCTATCTAAGACTGCAAAGAATAAAATAAAAATCCGAGCTCTCAGAGCCTTTCCTTCATGCACACGCCAGTCCTCCCTCTCTTTGCTTTCAGTGGCTCTCTGTCCTTTCACAGCCTCCCCTCCCCTCCCCGCTTGCTAGTCAGTTCCAGCACTTGTTTCCTTCTCTACCCCCATTCGCACCCCCCACCCCCCTTCCACACACCTCCCTTGCCTAAGTATCCCTCGTGCCCTCGAGTCCTTCTTCCCTTTCCGGGCCTCTTTCCTGTCTCTTCCTGTTCTTCTGATAAACATCGGCCATCGCTGTGTGGATGCGCCCTTCCTTTGTGACCCCGTGACCGCGCCTAGCACCTCAAGATGCCACCTCTGCAAAATGCTCACGTCCCGTTCACAACAATCCAGTGACTGTCGTCTCTATAAAGTGAATATAAAGACAGTGTGACAAATAATTGTCCTCTGTGTCACTTACTCACATGTACAAAGCAGATTACTGTATATATTAACATAGGGATGTGTACAATGAGCATGCTATGTTGCACACGGTACGTACATGCATAGCAGAATCATGCATAAAGAAACATACAACTGTGTATAGTGAGCATGGTGGTATCTTGCACACATTACGTACGTTACGTGCACGCTTTGCAGAATCTATTTAAATAAATATACAGATTTGTACAGTGAGAATGATCACCGGTATAGTTCTACACATTACATATATATTCACCCAATTCACGATTGTATGTAGAGCCTATTTGTGTGTGGGTGCATAAACAAACACCCACAGACAGAGCAGCAAACAGACTGTTGTACACATTCCGAACATGTGTGGGCACTCATCTATGCATATTAGTGTGTTCGTAAGGATGTGTGTATATGCGTGCTTTGCGGCGAATGGTTATACCGGTTGTGTTTGTGTATTTAGAGCAGACGATTGTCACGCCATCATAAACACCTTTTAATAACTCTGTGTGTGTGTGTGTATGTAGGTGACCCTTTTCTGGCTCTATATGTGTGTGGGTTGCTCTATGTGAGTGGCTCTCTGTGGGTGGCTCTGTGTGTGTGGGTGGCTCTATTTGTGTGTGTGGCTCTGTGTGTGGGTGCAAATGCAATAGGTCTCGCATTTGAGAGTGATTAAGCTATTGACATTGTAAATAACAATGCCGTTTCTTTAAATGTTTTAAAAACAAAAACATAAACATAAATAATGTCATGAGCAATGCCAATATCTCTAACTTTAAAAATGCAGAGACCGTTGCATTGTAAATGCTTGTTGGTTCAGCTGCTGTGTTGAATGGTTTAGGGTGATCCATCAAGAGGGGGCCGAAAAAAAGGGGGGTCCCAAAATGCATTTTCCCCATGTTCTGTCTAAGGGGATTTTTCATTTTTTGAAAATGACTACACCCCGAACTGCTGAACGAAACTACACCAAATTCGGCAGAAAGCTAGATGTTGGTCCAGAAAGTGTGCTTTTTGTGATTGGTGTAAATCCATTCAGAAGTTTCAGAGAAATGAAAGTCTAAAAAATATAGATATCTGGGGGCGCAAGTCCTTGCAGTGGACTCAGAGATCCTACTAAAATTTGATTGGCTGCCAACACTTCAACCAGGAAGTGTTGGCAGCCATCTTAGGACTCGGCTTAAAGAATAGTCTCAGAGAAAAAGTACGAAATAAAGAAAAGGGGGCATTGTGGGAATACCTTGACCCCCCAGATATGGTAGGGGGGTCCCACAGGCACCCCATCGGGGTTTGATAGCTTTTATTTTTTTTTAATTATGCCACATACTCGCGGGTGAATACACGTCAAAATAAAAAAAATATGTGGGCTCCCACGCATTTTTTTTCTAAAGCCACAGTGTGGCCAAGTCCCAGAGGCATGAGGGTAATGAAGGAGGGGATCTCATGAGCCCGGCCTGCCTCCTAGGCTTTTCTTAAACCCTGGGGACCACAACCTCCCCTGGGCACCAACATTATGTAATAAAAAGATAATGCAGGGGAGGCCCTATGGCCTCCCTGCATATCAGGACGGCAATGCACTCTTACCTGTAGGGTGCTTGTTTGGAGTTTCGCAAAGACGCTATGAGCCAACTTCCCAGTACCCTACCTTATAACCAGTGTATGATTATATCCACTAAGGCTACGCGATAAGGCTCAGGGAGGAGGGCCAGATACTGGATGCTGACGTGTTCTTGTTGTCGACCTCTATTAGAAGTCCATCAGGCACTCATGTGTATTCGTATTTTTTAAAATTTTTACACAATTTTTGTTGTGTGCAGCTTCCTCCCAGTGTTTTGTCTGGAAACACTATCTCTAATTAGGTAACTTTGGAGAAAATGGGGGTTCCACTTCCAAATGGAGGTGCGCATAAGTATACTGAGACCTATCTAGGTCTTATTCAAGTTGCAGTTAATTCAAAAGTGATTCTTACAAAGTTAATTTCAATTTCAATCCATTGAACTTTATTCAATTCTTTAGACATTTTTCATTTTATTAGCAAATTCATTGTTTGCTGAGACATCTTTAAATTACATTTCACAACCACCCAATGCATTTCGGGTCATGGGGTGACCCTTCTTCAGGGGTCTCTAATGGAAAAACAAAGAAATATTTTGAGCCCATGAGCCACATTATCAAACATAAAACTCTAAAAGGTTTACACGTATTGTTCTTCATACATAAATTGCTGTTGTAATATGACACTTTCTGTTGTTAAATCAGGTAATAACTAATCTTGTTGTCACCCGAAGGTTACCCTATCAAATTATCAAAAATAAACGCCCTAGATTGAGCTGACAAACAATCCAAACTCGCACGAGGTCTTTTGTGAGCTTTAAATAAACAGGGGAAAAAACCATTCTTAAAGTAAAGCATCGAAGGTCCTCGCGCTAATGAATAAACGAACAAACAATCTTGTGCGTGCTGTTTCACAGACGCTATCTGACTCATTAACTCTGTTTATGTGCTAAAACATATTGGCGTGTTCAAAACAGAATGCCCATAACTATTTATAACTGTGTAAATTCATTAAGAAGACGACTATAATGAAGCTTAGTGTTTCATACTCAACACTTACATTTGTGTAAAACGTAGAACACGCCTCAGTATTCCTCCAATGGAAATCCTGCTTACTAGCCTGGATATTATCTTTCTATATAACAGCTTCCTGATTGGTTCAAACGCGATCACATGATCGCGGATATACAAAGTCAAAATATCGGGCATCACGATGTATATACCTTCTAAAGTTTGAACAATCCGCATTTCTAGGCTGTAATGAACCCTTGTATTACCTTAGTTAATTCTCTAAGCGCTAACGCACATTTTGAAAACTAAAACTTTCATAATGTGAAATACATAATTTAAACTGTATATTTGTGTTCCTATATCATAAATAATAACGTGGTTCATTCTTAAACTAAAAGGCACAAGAACTAGTACATAAATGTAAAAGCTTTAGGTACAAACACAAAATATAACTTGCAATTGGAGTGTTTTGTTCGGCCATTTTGGGTTGGGGTAAAAACATATGTGAATGTTAGAAACAGGAGTTCAATGTCGTTTTCCTCAATTTCTATTTAAAGAAAGCAGGATAATTCTATCCTGTCATTTAGGCCTATCGGTTGCATACTGTCCATTTTACGAATCCAAAAGTATTCTGCTTTTAATCTCTGTTTGTGAGCATCCATAGAAGGGTGTGGTTTGATTACTTCCAATATGGTAAATCGCAATTGTGAAATATTATGTCCTGCTTCCATCCAATGAGTGGCCACTGTAGACTTTTGATTTTTTTGTCTGATATTGCTTTTATGTTCAGTTATTCTTATTTTTATTTTGCGCTCTGTTTGTCCTATGTATAGCTTTCCACAATGACACTTTATTCCATAAATTACCCCTTTGGTATCACAAGTACTTGAGTGAAGTAAAGGAATATTTTTTCCTGTCATTGGATGCGTAAAAGACTGACCAGTCATCACATTATTGCAGTGCATGCAATTTTTGCATCTTCTTATTCCCTTATACGTTGTATTGTCACTCAATGTCCTCTTTCTTTTTAGTAATTCTTTCACATTCTTAGATCTCTTGTAGGCAAACGTTATTTGATTCGCAACTAATGGTTGAAGATCAGGTTCCTGTGTTATGAGAGAGCAATGTTTTCTCATGATTTTAGTGATCTGGGTGGTTTGTACTGAATATTTCAACACACATACTGTGAGTTTTTTATCAGATTTTTCTTTCTTGCCAAGTAAAGAATCTCTGCTCATTGCTAATACCTTTGTTTTGGATTCTTGTAATATGGCCTTTAGATATCCACGTTTCTTGTATTTTTGGATCTGCTTGTCGATTGTAGAGGATAAGTTGTTAGGATCCGATGTGATTCTTTTATAGCGGATAAATTGGGACAAGGGTAAATGCTTTTTAAGTGAATGGTGATGTAAACTCTCATAGTGGAGACTACTATTTCTGTCAGTGTCTTTAATGTGCACATCAGTATATTTGACCATTCCTCAAAGTTATTTTAACGTCCAGAAATGCTAGCTCATTTTTATCAATTTGGTGAGTGAATTTAATCCGTTCGTGCTGTTGATTTAAAACATGAATATTTTCTACCAGTTTTTCTTTGACTCCTTTCCAAATTATAAAGATATCGTCTATGTATCTTTTAAATACCATGATGCCAATTAACCAATCTGGGTTGTTGAGTATGTGATCACTTTCAAATTTAGCCATGAATGTATTTGCGTAGGATGGTGCCCCCGCAAAACCCATGGATGTTCCACTACATTGTTCATAAAATTCATTTTCCCATTCCAGGTAACTGTGAAATAGCGCAAAGTGTAGCAGTTCCAACATAAATACTTTATCGGTTCCTGTTACGTCATTTTTCAGTAGACACCATTCCATAGCTTCTAGCCCCTCATTGTGAGGGATGGAGGTGTATAGTGATGTTACGTCGATGGAGCATAACCATATTTCTTCATTCACTGGAATTTCAATGCTGTTCAGCATATTCAAAAATGCGGTGGTATCCTTAACGTAAGTACACCAATTCTGTACCAGAGGTTGCATGAACCAATCTAGGTATTGCCCTAGAGGTTCAGAAATTGATCCACATGCGGACACTATAGGTCTGAAGGGTGGTTTAGTGGCATGCTTATGAATTTTTGGAAGCATGTAGAACTGAGGTCTCCGAGGATATTTTATGTTCAAAAATTGATATGTTTTTTCAGTGATCCTTTTCATCTTGAGTGCCTTATCCAGGATATTTTTTAATGTATTTGCAAATATATCTGTAGGATCTTGATCCAGTTTATGATACGTGTTAGCATCTTGTAAATGTGTACGCACACTCTCCATGTAAAATTCCGTGTTCATTACCACTAGGGCTCCCCCTTTATCCGCTCTTTGTATGGTAATGTTTGTCATTTCCTTCAAAGATCTTAAAGTGTTCCATTCTTTTTTGGAAAAGTTACTTTTGGTACCACTTTGGTAGTTGATTTCCTCATTTCAGTGGTGATAATTCTTTCATAAGCATCAATGGTTTTGTGTGAGGTAGGTGCACAAAATGTGCTCTTAACTCTGAACTCTTTGGTGGTACTTTCAGGTTTTTCTGATGGTGGAAGATTACTGAAGAAATTCTTTAGGCGCAATGTGCGCAGAAATTTAAAGATGGATATTTATGTTTCTTGGGGATTCGACTTATATACTGGAACAAATGTCAGACCTTTATTCAGGAGATTAGTTTGAGCCGTAGTCAAGTGGGTGTCCGATATATTTATGACAAGGTCATCTTCCTTTTTGCTGATCGTAGTTCTCGTTCTGTCTCCGTTTCCTTTGTTTTTTCTTTTTCCCCTCCTTGTTTTGGGGGTTCTCCCGTTGTTACGGACGTTGAAGGAACATTGTTTGCAGCCGGGCTTGTTTCTTAAAAAAGCCACCTTATTTTGTTGATCTTTACGTGCAGTTTGTACACTTTTTCCCATTGGCTTTCTGTTTTGTGCTGTTTCTGAATCGGATATGACACTTTCTTGTGACGAGCTGACGTTGACTGGTGGTTGTTGCCACTTTCTTTGATTGTACACTTCTGCCCAACTATAAACTTCCTCTAGTTTATAATCTATAGTATCACGTCTATATTTTGTAATCTTCCTGTCTTCAATTTCTTTGGAGTATTTTTCCAGTTTATTGTTCATATCTTCCAATGTTGCAGCCAAATCTTCATGAGTATTGAGTTCACGCTTTATTCCTTCAAGTTCTTCTTCCAATGTTTTAATTTCTTTTGAAAGCTCCTCTACAATCAATAAAATCAGATCCAAGCTGCATTTATTTAATATTTGGTACCATTTATTGAGGAAAGCTTTATTGCTCCTGCACAACACAGGCTTTAAAGCAATTATCAAACCTCTTGGGATACGTTTATTTCTATGATAGTGAATTAAGGTTGTTGCGTGCAGTCACTGATTAATTTCACGTTTACTAACATGCTCCAATTGTTTCAATAGTTGATTAACTGTGCTCAACTGTGGACCGAAAGCTCTAGTTTCCTTTATCAATCCATAAATCTGTTCGGCTTCCTCAGGAGTGTAAGCCAAAACTTCTACCTTGTTTGTAGTGATTTGCGCAATTTCTTCTAGATTCATTTTCTGTGCGGTGCTCACGATGGGGGGTAGACAAATTGAAAAACTCCATTAGAAGTCCATCAGGCACTCATGTGTATTCGTATTTATTTAAATTTGTTCACAATTTTTGTTGTGTGCAGCTTCCTCCGAGTGTTTTGTCTGGAAACACTATCTCTAATTAGGTAACTTTGGAGAAAATGGGGGTTCCACTTCCAAATGGAGGTGCGCACAAGTATACTGAGACCTATCTAGGTCTTATTCAAGTTCCAGTTAATTCAAAAGTGATTCTTACAAACTTAATTTCAATTTCAATCCATTGAACTTTATTCAATTCTTTAGACGTTCTTCATTTTATTAGCAAATTCATTCTTTGCTGAGACATCTTTAAATTACATTTCACAACCACCCAATGCATTTCGGGTCATGGGGTGACCCTTCTTCAGGGGTCTCTAATGGAAAAACAAAGAAATATTTTGAGCCCATCAGCCACATTATCAAACATAAAACTCTAAAAGGTTTACACGTAATGTTCTTCATACATATATTGCTGTTGTAATATGACACTTTCTGTTGTTAAATCAGGTAATAACTAATCTTGTTGTCATCCGAAGGTTACCCTATCAAATTATCAAAAATAAACGCCCTAGATTGAGCTGACAAACAATCCAAACTCGCACGAGGTCTTTTGTGAGCTTTAAATAAACAGGGAAAAAAAACATTCTTAAAGTAAAGCATTGAAGGTCCTCGCGCTAATGAATAAACGAACAAACAATCTTGGGCGTGCTGTTTCAGAGACGCTATCCGGCTCATTAACTCTGTTTATGTGCTAAAACATATTGGCGTGTTCAAAGCAGAATGCCCATAACTATTTATAACTGTGTAAATTCATTAAGAAGATGACTATAATGAAGCATAGCGTTTCATACTCAACACTTACATTTGTGTGAAACGTAGAACACACCTCAGTGTTCCTCCAATGGAAATCCTGCTTACTAGCCTGGATATTATCTTTCTAACAGCTTCCTGATTGGTTCAAACGCGATGACATGATCGCGGATATACAAAGTCAAAATATCGGGCATCATGATGTATATACCTTCTAAAGAGTTTGAACAATCCGCATTTCTAGGCTGTCATGAACCCTTGTATTACCTTAGTTAATTCTCTAAGCGCTAACGCACATTTTGAAAACTAAAACGTTCATAATGTGAAATACATAATTTAAACTGTATATTTGTGTTCCTATATCATAAATAATAACGTGGTTCATTCTTAAACTAAAAGGCACAAGAACTAGTCCATAAATGTAAAAGCTTTAGGTACAAACACAAAATATAACTTGCAATTGGAGTGTTTTGTTCGGCCATTTTGGGTTGGGGTAAAAACATATGTGAATGTTAGAAACAGGAGTTCAATGTCATTTTCCTCAATTTCTATTCAAAGAAAGCAGGATAATTCTATCCTGTTATTTAGTCCTAACGGTTGCATACTGTCCATTTTACGAATCCAAAAGTATTCTGCTTTTAATCTCTGTTTGTGAGCATCCATAGAAGGGTGTGGTTTGATTATTTCCAATATGGTAAATCGCAATTGTGAAATATTATGTCCTGCTTCCATCCAATGAGTGGCCACTGTAGACTATTGATTTTTTTGTCTGATATTGCTTTTATGTTCAGTTATTCTTATTTTTATTTTGTGCTCTGTTTGTCCTATGTATAGCTTTCCACAAGGACACGTTATTCCATAAATTACCCCTTTGGTATCACAAGTACTTGAGTGAAGTAAAGGAATATTTTTTCCTGTCATTGGATGCGTAAAAGACTGACTAGTCATCACATTATTGCAGTGTATGCAATTTTCGCATCTTCTCATTCCCCTATACGTTGTATTGTCACTCAATGTCCTCTGTCTTTTTAGTAGTTCTTTCACATTCTGAGATCTCTTGTAGGCAAACGTTATTTGATTCGCAACTAATGGTTGAAGATCAGGTTCCTGTGTTATGAGAGAGCAATGTTTTCTCATGATTTTAGTGATCTGGGTGGTTTGTACTGAATATTTCAACACACATACTGTGAGTTTTTATCAGATTTTTCTTTCTTGCCAAGTAAGGAATCTCTGCTCATTGCTAACACCTTTGTTTTGGATTCTTGTAATATGGCCTTTAGATATCCACGTTTCTTGTATTTTTGGATCTGCTTGTCGATTGTAGAGGATAAGTTGTTAGGATCCGATGTGATTCTTTTATAGCGGATAAATTGGGACAAGGGTAAATGCTTCTTAAGTGAATGTTGATGGAAACTTTCATAGTGGAGACTACTATTTCTGTCAGTGTCTTTAATGTGCACATCAGTGCATATTTGACCATTCCTCAAAGTTATTTTAACGTCCAGAAATGCTAGCTCATTTTTATCAATTTGGTGAGTGAATTTAATCCGTTCGTGCTGTTGATTTAAAACATGAATATTTTCTATCAGATTTTCTTTGGCTCCTTTCCAAATTATAAAGATATCGTCTATGTATCTTTTAAATACCATGATGCCAATTAACCAATCTGGGTTGTTGAGTATGTGATCACTTTCAAATTTAGCCATGAATGTATTTGCGTAGGATGGTGCCCCCGCAAAACCCATGGATGATTCCACTACATTGTTCATAAAATTCATTTTCCCATTCCAGGTAACTGTGAAATAGCGCAAAGTGTAGCAGTTCCAACATAAATACTTTATCGGTTCATGTTACGTCATTTTTCAGTAGACTCCATTCCATAGCTTCTAGCCCCTCATTGTGAGGGATGGAGGTGTATAGTGATGTTACGTCGATGGAGCATAACCATATTTCTTCATTCACTGGAATTTCAATGCTGTTCATCATATTCAAAAATGCGGAGGTATCCTTAACGTAAGTACACCAATTCTGTACCAGAGGTTGCATGAACCAATCTAGGTATTGCCCTAGAGGTTCAGAAATTGATCCACATGCGGACACTATAGGTCTGAAGGGTGATTTAGTGGCATGCTTATGAATTTTTGGGAGCATGTAGAACTGAGGTCCATTGACGCTTATGAAAGAATTATCACCACTGAAATGAGGAAAATCAACTACCAAAGTGGCACCAAAAGTAATTTTTCCAAAATAGAATGGAACACTTTAAGATCTTTGAAGGAAATTACAAACATTACCATACAAAGAGCGGATAAAGGGGGAGCCCTAGTGGTAATGAACACGGAATTTTACATGGAGAGTGTGCGTACACATTTACAAGATGCTAACACGTATCATAAACTGGATCAAGATCCTACAGATATAGTTGCAAATACATTGAAAAATATCCTGGATAAGGCACTCAAGATGAAATGGATCACTGAAAAAACATATCAATTTTTTAACCTAAAATATCCTCGGAGACCTCAGTTCTACATGCTCCCAAAAATTCAAGATCTTAAAGTGTTCATTTCAGTGGTGATAATTCTTTCATAAGCGTCAATGGACCTCAGTTCTACATGCTCCCAAAAATTCATAAGCATGCCACTAAACCACCCTTCAGACCTATAGTGTCCGCATGTGGATCAATTTCTGAACCTCTAGGGCAATACCTAGATTGGTTCATGCAACCTCTGGTACAGAATTGGTGTACTTACGTTAAGGATACCACCGCATTTTTGAATATGCTGAACAGCATTGAAATTCCAGTGAATGAAGAAATATGGTTATGCTCCATCGACGTAACATCACTATACACCTCCATCCCTCACAAAGAGGGGCTAGAAGCTATGGAATGGAGTCTACTGAAAAATGACGTAACAGGAACCGATAAAGTATTTATGTTGGAACTGCTACACTTTGCGCTATTTCACAGTTACCTGGAATGGGAAAATGAATTTTATGAACAATGTAGTGGAACATCCATGGGTTTTGCTGGGGCACCATCCTACGCAAATACATTCATGGCTAAATTTGAAAGTGATTACATACTCAACAACCCAGATTGGTTAATTGGCATCATGGTATTTAAAAGATACATAGACGATATCTTTATAATTTGGAAAGGAGCCAAAGAAAAACTGGTAGTAAATATTCATGTTTTAAATCAACAGCACGAACGGATTAAATTCACTCACCAAATTGATAAAAATGAGCTAGCATTTCTGGACGTTAAAATAACTTTGAGGAATGGTCAAATATGCACTGATGTGCACATTAAAGACACTGACATAAATAGTAGTCTCCACTATGAGAGTTTCCATCACCATTCACTTAAGAAGCATTTACCCTTGTCCCAATTTAACCGCTATAAAAGAATCACCTCGGATCCTAACAACTTATCCTCTACAATCGACAAGCAGATCCAAAAATACAAGAAACGTGGATATCTAAAGGCCATATTACAAGAATCCAAAACAAAGGTGTTAGCAATGAGCAGAGATTCCTTACTTGGCAAGAAAGAAAAATCTGATAAAAAAACTCACAGTATGTGTGTTGAAATATTCAGTACAAACCACCCAGATCACTAAAATCATAAGAAAACATTGGTCTCTCATAACACAGGAACCTGATCTTCAACCATTAGTTGCGAATCAAATAACGTTTGCCTACAAGAGATCTAAGAAGGTGAAAGAACTACTAAAAAGACAGAGGACATTGAGTGACAATACAACGTATAAGGGAATGAGAAGATGCGAAAATTGCATGCACTGCAATAATGTGATGACTGGTCAGTCTTTTACGCGTCCAATGACAGGAAAAAATATTCCTTTACTTCACTCAAGTACTTGTGATACCAAAGTGGTAATTTATGGAATAAAGTGTCCTTGTGGAAAGCTATACATAGGACAAACAGAGCGCAAAATAAAAATAAGAATAACTGAACATAAAAGCAATATCAGACAAAAAAATCAAAAGTCTACAGTGGCCACTCATTGGATGGAAGCAGGACATAATATTTCACAATTGCGATTTACCATATTGGAAGTAATCAAACCACACCCTTCTATGGATGCTCACAAACAGAGATTAAAAGCAGAATACTTTTGGATTCGTAAAATGGACAGTATGCAACCGTTAGGACTAAATGACAGGATAGAATTATCCTGCTTTCTTTGAATAGAAATTGAGGAAAACGACATTGAACTCCTGTTTTTAACATTCACATATGTTTTTACCCCAACCCAAAATGGCCGAACAAAACACTCCAATTGCAAGTTATATTTTGTGTTTGTACCTAAAGCTTTTACATTTATGTACTAGTTCTTGTGCCTTTTAGTTTAAGAATGAACCACGTTATTATTTATGATATAGGAACACTAATATACAGTTTAAATTATGTATTTCACATTATGAAAGTTTTAGTTTTCAAAATGTGCGTTAGTGCTTAGAGAATTAACTAAGGTAATACAAGGGTTCATTACAGCCTAGAAATGCGGATTGTTCAAACTCTTTAGAAGGTATATACATCGTGATGCCCGATATTTTGACTTTGTATATCCGCGATCATGTGATCGCGTTTGAACCAATCAGGAAGCTGTTATATAGAAAGATAATATCCAGGCTAGTAAGCAGGATTTCCATTGGAGGAACACTGAGGCGTGTTCTACGTTTCACACAAATGTAAGTGTTGACTATGAAACGCTATGCTTCATTATAGTCGTCTTCTTAATGAATTTACACAGTTATAAATAGTTATGGGCATTCCGCTTTGAACACGCCAATATGTTTTAGCACCTAAACAGAGTTAATGAGTCAGATAGCGTCTGTGAAACAGCACGCACAAGATTGTTTGTTCGTTTATTCATTAGCGCGAGGACCTTCGATGCTTTACTTTAAGAATGGTTTTTTCCCCTGTTTATTTAAAGCTCACAAAAGACCTCGTGCGAGTTTGGATTGTTTGTCAGCTCAATCTAGGGCGTTTATTTTTGATAATTTGATAGGGTAACCTTCGGGTGACAACAAGATTAGTTATTACCTGATTTAACAACAGAAAGTGTCATATTACAACAGCAATATATGTATGAAGAACGTTACGTGTAAACCTTTTAGAGTTTTATGTTTGATAATGTGGCTGATGGGCTCAAAATATTTCTTTGTATTTCCATTAGAGACCCCTGAAGAAGGGTCACCCCATGACCCGAAATGCATTGGGTGGTTGTGAAATGTAATTTAAAGATGTCTCAGCAAAGAATGAATTTGCTAATAAAATGAAGAACGTCTAAAGAATTGAATAAAGTTCAATGGATTGAAATTGAAATTAACTTTGTAAGAATCACTTTTGAATTAACTGGAACTTGAATAAGACCTAGATAGGTCTCAGTATACTTGTGCGCACCTCCATTTGGAAGTGGAACCCCCATTTTCTCCAAAGTTACCTAATTAGAGATAGTGTTTCCAGACAAAACACTGGGAGGTAGCTGCACACAACAAAAATTGTGTACAAATTTAAAAAAATACGAATACACATGAGTGCCTGATGGACTTCTAATAGAGTTTTTCAATTTGTCTACCCCCCATCGTGAGCACCGCACTGAAAATGAATCTAGAAGAAATTGCGCAAATCACTACAAACAAGGCAGAAGTTTTGGCTTACACTCCTGAGGAAGCCGAACAGATTTATGGATTGATAAAGGAAACTAGAGCTTTCAGCCCACAGTTGAGCACAGTTAATCAACTATTGAAACAATTGGAGCACGTTAGTAAACGTGAAATTAATCAGCGACTGCACGCAACAACCTTAATTCACTATCATAGAAATAAACGTATCCCAAGAGGTTGGAGAATTGCTTTTAAGCCTATGTTGTGCAGGAGCAATAAAGCTTTCCTCAATAAATGGTACCAAATATTAAATAAATGCAGCTTGGATCTGATTTTATTGATTGTAGAGGAGCTTTCAAAAGAAATTAAAACATTGGAAGAAGAACTTGAAGGAATAAAGCGTGAACTCAATACTCATGGAGATTTGGCTGCAACATTGGAAGATATTAACAATAAATTGGAAAAATACTCCAAAGAAATTGAAGACAGGAAGATTAAAAAATATAGACGTGATACTATAGATTATAAACTAGAGGAAGTTTATAGTTGGGCGGAAGTGTACAATCAAAGAAAGTGGCAACAACCTCCAGTCAACGTCAGCTCGTCACAAGAAAGTGTCATATCCGATTCAGAAACAGCACAAAACAGGAAGCCAATGGTAAAAAGTGTACAAACTGCACATAAAGATCAACAAAATAAGGTGGCTTTTTTAAGAAACAAGCCCGGCTGCAAACAATGTTCCATCAACGTTCGTAACAATGAGAGAACCCCCAAAACAAGTAGGGGAAAAAGAAAAAACAAAGGAAACGGAGACAGAACGAGAACTACGATCAGCAAAAAAGAAGATGACCTTGTCATAAATATATCAGACACCCACTTGACTACGGCTCAAACTAATCTCCTGAATAAAGGTCTGACATTTGTTCCAGTATATAAGTTGAATCCCCAAGAAACAGAAATATCCATCTTTAAATTTCTGCGCACATTGCGCTTAAAGAATTTCTTCAGTAATCTTCCACCATCAGAAAAACCTGAAAGTACCACCAAAGAGTTCAGAGTTAAGAGCACATTTTGTGCACCTACCTCACACAAAACCATTGACGCTTATGAAAGAATTATCACCACTGAAATGAGGAAAATCAACTACCAAAGTGGTACCAAAAGTAATTTTTCCAAAAAAGAATGGAACACTTTAAGATCTTTGAAGGAAATGACAAACATTACCATACAAAGAGCGGATAAAGGGGGAGCCCTAGTGGTAATGAACACGGAATTTTACATGGAGAGTGTGCGTACACATTTACAAGATGCTAACACGTATCATAAACTGGATCAAGATCCTACAGATATATTTGCAAATACATTGAAAAATATCCTGGATAAGGCACTCAAGATGAAATGGATCACTGAAAAAACAGATCAATTTTTGAACATCAAATATACTCGTAGACCTCAGTTCTACATGCTCTCAAAAATTCATAAGCATGCCACTAAACCACCCTTCAGACCTATAGTGTCCGCATGTGGATCAATTTCTGAACCTCTAGGGCAATACCTAGATTGGTTCATGCAACCTCTGGTACAGAATTGGTGTACTTACGTTAAGGATACCACCACATTTTTTAATATGCTGAACAGCATTGAAATTCCAGTGAATGAAGAAATATGGTTATGCTCCATTGACGTAACATCACTATACACCTCCATCCCTCACAATGAGGGGCTAGAAGCTATGGAATGGAGTCTACTGAAAAATGACGTAACAGGAATCGATAAAGTATTTATGTTGGAACTGCTACACTTTGCGCTATTTCACAGTTACCTGGAATGGGAAAATGAATTTTATGAACAATGTAGTGGAACATCCATGGGTTTTGCTGGGGCACCATCCTACGCAAATACATTCATGGCTAAATTTGAAAGTGATCACATACTCAACAACCCAGATTGGTTAATTGGCATCACGGTATTTAAAAGATACATAGACGATATCTTTATAATTTGGAAAGGAGCCAAAGAAAAACTGGCAGAAAATATTCATGTTTTAAATCAACAGCACGAACGGATTAAATTCACTCACCAAATTGATAAAAATGAGCTAGCATTTCTGGACGTTAAAATAACTTTGAGGAATGGTCAAATATGCACTGATGTGCACATTAAAGACACTGACAGAAATAGTAGTCTCCACTATGAGAGTTTCCATCACCATTCACTTAAGAAACATTTACCCTTGTCCCAATTTATCCGCTATAAAAGAATCACATCGGATCCTAACAACTTATCCTCTACAATCGACAAGCAGATCCAAAAATACAAGAAACGTGGATATCTAAAGGCCATATTACAAGAATCCAAAACAAAGGTATTAGCAATGAGCAGAGATTCCTTACTTGGCAAGAAAGAAAAATCTGATAAAAAACTCACAGTATGTGTGTTGAAATATTCAGTACAAACCACCCAGATCACTAAAATCATGAGAAAACATTGGTCTCTCATAACACAGGAACCTGATCTTCAACCATTAGTTGCGAATCAAATAACGTTTGCCTACAAGAGATCTAAGAATGTGAAAGAACTACTAAAAAGACAGAGGACATTGAGTGACAATACAACGTATAAGGGAATGAGAAGATGCGAAAATTGCATGCACTGCAATAATGTGATGACTGGTCAGTCTTTTACGCATCCAATGACAGGAAAAAAAATTCCTTTACTTCACTCAAGTACTTGTGATACCAAAGGGGTAATTTATGGAATAAAGTGTCCTTGTGAAAAGCTATACATAGGACAAACAGAGCGCAAAATAAAAATAAGAATAACTGAACATAAAAGCAATATCATACAAAAAAATCAAAAGTCTACAGTGGCCACTCATTGGATGGAAGCAGGACATAATATTTCACAATTGCGATTTACCATATTGGAAGTAATCAAACCACACCCTTCTATGGATGCTCACAAACAGAGATTAAAAGCAGAATACTTTTGGATTCGTGAAATGGACAGTATGCAACCGTTAGGACTAAATGACAGGATAGAATTATCCTGCTTTCTTTGAATAGAAATTGAGGAAAACGACATTGAACTCCTGTTTCTAACATTCACATATGTTTTTACCCCAACCCAAAATGGCCGAACAAAACACTCCAATTGCAAGTTATACTTTGTGTTTGTACCTAAAGCTTTTACATTTATGTACTAGTTCTTGTGCCTTTTAGTTTAAGAATGAACCACGTTATTATTTATGATATAGGAACACAAATATACAGTTTAAAATATGTATTTCACATTATGAACGTTTTAGTTTTCAAAATGTGCGTTAGCGCTTAGAGAATTAACTAAGGTAATACAAGGGTTCATGACAGCCTAGAAATGCGGATTGTTCAAACTCTTTAGAAGGTATATACATCGTGATGCCCGATATTTTGACTTTGTATATCCGCGATCATGTCATCGCATTTGAACCAATCAGGGAGCTGTTATATAGAAAGATAATATCCAGGCTAGTAAGCAGGATTTCCATTGGAGGAACACTGAGATGTGTTCTATGTTTCACACAAATGTAAGTGTTGAGTATGAAACGCTATGCTTCATTATAGTCGTCTTCTTAATGAATTTACACAGTTATAAATAGTTATGGGCATTCTGCTTTGAACACGCCAATATGTTTTAGCACATAAACAGAGTTAATGAGTCAGATAGCGTCTGTGAAACAGCACTCACAAGATTGTTTGTTCGTTTATTCATTAGCGCGAGGACCTTCGATGCTTTACTTTAAGAATGTTTTTTTTCCCTGTATATTTAAAGCTCACAAAAGACCTCGTGCGAGTTTGGATTGTTTGTCAGCTCAATCTAGGGCGTTTATTTTTGATAATTTGATAGGGTAACCTTCGGGTGACAACAAGATTAGTTATTACCTGATTTAACAACAGAAAGTGTCATATTACAACAGCAATATATGTATGAAGAACATTACGTGTGAACCTTTTAGAGTCTTATGTTTGATAATGTGGCTGATGGGCTCAAAATATTTCTGTTTTTTTCCATTAGAGACCCCTGAAGAAGGGTCACCCCATGACCCGAAATGCATTGGGTGGTTGTGAAAATGTAATTTAAAGATGTCTCAGCAAAGAATGAATTTGCTAATAAAATGAAGAACGTCTAAAGAATTGAATAAAGTTCAATGGATTGAAATTGAAATTAACTTTGTAAGAATCACTTTTGAATTAACTGGAACTTGAATAAGACCTAGATAGGTCTCAGTATACTTGTGCGCACCTCCATTTGGAAGTGGAACCCCCATTTTCTCCAAAGTTACCTTGTTGTCGACCTGCAATGCAATAAGATGTAATTAACTATAGTGTCGTGAATACAAGGGGTATCACCACAGCTCTACAATTTTATCCCTAAGCGTGTGGACATGTATATTACGTGAGTTGTCCTACCTTGCGATCTAGAGAAATGAGGCGTAGCGTCCTAGTAGTCTTGTGATGGCTTCAAGAAGCTATTTCAGGGGCGTGGTTTTTGGTAGGCGTGGTTGCTGTGAGATGTCTTTAGCTAGGATATTCAGGAGTCCTCTCTGTGATGAAAGAATACAGAATAAGTTACTTATATTCCTTTAACCAATAATACATCGCATCACCTTATCACACTGTGTCTTATAATACATTAACACTTACTTGCAAGTATCCCCATTAACTTGTTCCATAACGATCTACTGTTAAAACAAATAATAATACACACCAAACAACAATGCGACAAAACTCTAATGTCCTTTGAATATCGTGGTTTGCAAAGTCTCAAAAGTCTTTCAATGCTTTTTCTTTCAGCAGAAAAACGTTCCAAAAATTGTCTTTATTCTTCTTTAAATGAACACAGCAATGTTCGTTGCTTTCTTGCGATGGGTGCCTAGGTTAAAAGGAAAAATGTTCACTTAGCTTTCTTTGATGTTTTCTCTTTCAGGAGCAAAAAGGCTTCCGAATTTCCCACCGTGATGTCTGCCAACGGAGCACCAGAACCAAGAAGAAGTTAAATGGATGCCGCGTCGGAAGTCAGATCAGCGTCTTCGGGACCTGTTGTCTCCTTGACAACAGACGGAAGGCTACGCACCTTCCAGAACTTGGGTGTGGCAAAATATAGTATTGCCACACCCAAGATGGCTGCTGTACGTAGCGCGTGGCGTGACGTGCAGCGTCACTCGACTCCTCGTTCTTCTCGGCAGCCAAACGGGACACCCTGAACACTGCATCTCTCTCACGAACGTGAGTCCCTGCATGATTGTCTCTTCCTCCCTGTACAACGGACTAGTCATATTAAGCGCACAAATAAGCACATCGCAATACATGTGTTACAAAAGTGAATTCGCACAAATAAGCACAACACAGTACGAGTGTTACAAAAGTGACAACACATAGTAAACAAGCATTGATACAACTGAACATACACGTGGCATGAATTACATACTTTACAATATAATAAAGATGCATAACACAGTTGCATGACATCTATGGCGTGCTGGTTGCATGGGATAGGGGTGGGTTTCAACAAGGGAATCATGGCTCAGCAATGAGCAAGGAAACGCTCACTGTGCCAGGCTGCATGTTTGCTGGGGTTGTCGGGATTGACAGGGTAGCAAAGCCATGACACTGCAGCCCTGGGGCCGCCACCTCCCGGGGTACTGTACTATACAAATGCAGGGAACCGCCACCTTCCCGGGGCACATAAAGATATTAATATTTAGAATGCAGGGGAGGCCCAGCAGCCCCCGGACTGACACCTCCCCCAGGCTGAAATAAGAGATATTTGCAGGGGAGCCATGTGTCTCCCCTGCAGCCCTGGGGACCGCCACCTGCCCAGGGCACAAACATAAGGGGGTCCGTTGCGGACCCGCAGCCCGAGGACCACCACCTCCCCAGGGCTAAGTGTTTGAAAGAGTGACCCCTCCTAGTGCCCTAGGTGGCCCTGGGGGACCACCACCCCCCAAGCTGGCTCTAGCAATGTCCCGGGTCCCACCACCAGGACATTGCAGTTTGCTATTGCTTGGTGGGAGCACCGCTCCCGCCAAGCAAATTCAAACACCGATTTCAGCAAGGGAGAGCAGAAAATGCTCTTGCTTGCTGAATGCGCAGCATGTCTGAGAAACAGACACATTGCTTTGTGCTAACATGCAGCTCCCTGGGTCTCAAAGCAATGCCGGCTCCCACATGAGTCGGGGAGCTGGCAGGGAGCACCGGGGCCTTCAGGCTCCCCCAGCAGTCCCCAAGGTTCCAAAAGTAGGAGCCCTGGGTAGGACCAGGGCACCCACACTAAAGTCTGGGCCCCAGGAGATGGGGCCCCCGTGGTGGAAATAGGTCCGGGAGGGGGGCCGCTCAGCCCCCTCCATTTGAATTATATAAAAAAATAAAAGGCCCCTCCCTTTTTTAATATATATTTTTTTCTAAAGGGTCAGGCCCCGGGGTATTGGGTCCCCAGGGCCCTAATGGTCGAGGGAAGGGGGAGCCACACGGCCTCCTTCCTAAAGGATGGGAAAAAAAACTGGCAATTGGCTGAAGGCCCCACCCCCTTTCTCCAACACTCTGCAAATGCGCCTCCTGGCACGCTGCTCGTTGGGAGATGAAGTCCCCTTGGCTGCAGAGGGTCCTTAGGGGCCAACAACACCTCCTGTTACCTCCAGTAAGCCCCACACAGTGGGATTGCTGAGAGGTGGTCAGAGGCCATGCCCCTTTCTCCACCACTCTGCAATCACACCCCCTAGTTGGGGGATGAAGTCCCCTTGGCTCTTGATACTCCTTCGGGACCAACCACCCCTCCTGTTATCTCCAGTAAGTCCCACAGAGCAGGATAGTTGAGAGGTTTTTATGGCTACGACCCCTTTTTCCACTACTCTGCAAACGCGCCCTCTGGCACACTACTGGTTGGGAGAAGACGACAACTTTAGTCTGGAGGCCCTCAGGAGTAAAGTGGAATTAATTCCCCTGCCAGCAGCGCACCAGGAGGTGCGTTTGCAGAGTGGTGAAGAAAGAGAGTGGGGCCTTAGTTTTTGTTAAATCTTTTATTTTACTTTTTAGGAAAGGGGGCCCTTTAAAAAAATATATATAGTATATGAAGTAAAGGGCCCCCTCCCAGGCCGATTTTAGCCCCAAGGACCCCATCCCGGGGTCCCGACCTTTTCTTTTTTTAATTATTATTAAAAGGAGGTGTGCCAAAAGGCCTCCCTCCCATGCCATATTTGGCCCCTGGAGACCCCACCCCCTGGGGCCTGTGCCTTTCTTTTTTTTTTAAAGGGGAGGGTGTCACACTGCCCCCCTCCTGTGCCGATTTTCTCCCCAAGGATCCCATCCCCCAGGGCCTGGCCACAGTATTGGGTGCCTTGGTCACCCCCAGGGCACCCAGTAATTTTCGTTGGGGACCGCGGGCGGAGCCTGAATGATCCCACGGTCCCTACCAGCTCCCCACTTCCTGTGGGAGCCGGCATTGCTTTTGGACAAAGGGAGCTACTAACATGCATCTCCCTCTGTCCGAAAGCAATTCTGCTCCATTTCGTGCAAGCAAGTGCATTTTGCATGCTCTCACTTGTACGAAGCAGAGCAGTATTTGCTATACTCTGCCAATCCATGGCAAATTGCAATGTCCCAGGGGTGGGCGCCCCGGGACATTGCTGGATCCGGCCCTGGGGGGTGGTGGTCCCCAGGCCTGTGGGAGGGCCGCGTGGCACTGCACTTTCAATTTATACCATTTGCCCCGGGAAGGTGGCGGTACACTGGGCTACGGGGGGCCTGAGACCACCATTAATATTATATTTAGCTCCAGGAAGGTGGCGGGGAGGCCGCCTGGCCCTTCCGCATTTCTGTCATATTTTGTCCCGGGGAAGTGGTGGTCCCCGGGGTTGCCCTGGGGAGGCGGTGATCCCGAGGTCTTTGGGGTTGCCACAAGAGCAACCCTGCATAAATAATGAAAAATGCCCCAGGGAGGTGGCAGTCCCCAGAGCTTTAAGGATACTAGGAGGGCGGCCCGTGTGCCCCCTCCTACATATTTGCAAATGCCTGCATTGTTTTTTTTTTACTTGGTGGGATTCGTGAATACAGAGCAACTTCTTTTTTAAAGTGCTTTTTTGCTCCTGGGGGTCCCTGTGGACCCCCCACCCAAGGGGCGTAAGAGGTCAGGGTTTATTTACCCTTCGCCCTTTTCTTTTTATTTGATATTTTTTCTTTGACTCAGTTCAACCGAGTCACAAGATGGCTGCCAACACTTCCTAGTTTGAAGTGTTGGCAGCCAATCAGATCTCAGCACGAGATTGGGAGGGGTCATAGATCCACCGTGTCCCTATATATAGAACTGGAAATGTCTTTACATTTCTCCTCAACTACTGAACTGATTTACACCAAACTAAGGCAGATCCCCAAACCAACATCTACCTTCCTGCCAAATTTGGTGTACTTCCATTCAGCAGTTCGGGCCGTAGCCGTGTCTAAAGATCCTATGGGAAATAACATGCTGAAATGCATTTTTAAGCACCCCCCTGGTTCTCAGCCCCTGCTTGGCGGTTCACCCCAAAACTTTTAAGATAGCAGCTGAAGTGAGCATTGTATTAGTTTTGAAGATTTCATGAAGATTTGTGAAATGACGCCAAAGTTATTGGCGAAACAAAAAATGCTTTTACTATGGAAACTAGGTACTAACTATAACTACCATCTGGCGACATAGTATGGTACTTTACCAGTCCAAAGCTGTATTACTGTGCTTGGACTGTGGCTTTTGTCATTTAACAGCTTGGCATGGATAGCACTGTGCTATTCCTATGCTTAAAGACTTTGCTGTACAAATGGCAAAAGACTTTGGGGCATATTATCAAGACAGGCAATAAAATTATCGCCGCTTTAGCAGCAGAAAACTGCCACTAAAACGGCGATAATGGGCTTGATAATATGCTCTATGGAATTCCAATTGAAGCTAAGGTTAGATGTCCTTCACATCTAACATGGGTTAGATTCTAAACTTGGGGCTTCCCTTCTCAATGCCCCTTTCAATAAAGTAATTGTTCTATGATGTTACCTCAGTTGATTTCTCATTGCGATTGATATTACTGTACAAGGTGTCACCTTAAAACTCACCATTCTCTATTACTATTCCGGTTAAGTACCAGATCTTAAGGGCATCTCAGTGTCAACTACACAATCTAACTTTTAAAAAGGTTTTACATGGCCGTGCAAAATAGAAGATTAAAGTGACAATGTATAATACACTTTAGATCATTCTGATTAAGTACCCGGCCTATACTACGTGTTCTCAGGTGTCAGCTAAATAACCAGAGAATTTATCATACATCTATTCCTCTGTTTACCTCCACCCAAGAAAGAGTCAGTATATATACAGTATTTGAGATGCCATGATTATATTACCTACTGGCGGTCGCTGTAAGGATCGCGGATGTTTCTGCAGGAGCGTCTGGAGTCGTGAAGATAAGTCCACAGTCGTCCCCCGTGTTTCCCCGACTCTATCAGACTCTAGAGTGCGGAGAACCCACCGGGGAAAACAGGGAAACAAAACAAGGATAGGTGGGGGGATCCGGTAGGTCTTGATAGGTGATTCCGGCAGGAGGAACAGCAGGAGCGTCACAGGGCAAACAAGAAGGTCTCCCAGCTGTAATGTAAAGATGGTTAGTGGAAATCTCTGTATCGCCACCTGTGCTCCTTCAATTCTGTATTTCCCCAGCACCTACCGGGAATATCGTCTGCTGCTATGTATGAGTCTGTGAGAACAAGCAGGTGTGTTCTAAGTAGTAGTTCCTTTGCGGGCAGCTGCGGGGAGTAAGTATACAAAGATCGTAAACCCAGGGAGGTAGAGTATACCGTTAGTACATAGGAGAGGTGGAGGAAGATCAAATACCTTGCTTAATGTGAAGAAGAGTGGGAAACCTAACCCCCTGCTCAATGGTCCTCGCAATTTATCACCACCGGATTCCTGATAGCAGCTCAGGATGACGAAGGGGATGGATATAAAGGTGAAGGGAGGAAAGATACTGGGGACGTGGAAATTGCACAAAGGAAAAGACTCCAAATATACCCAACCTTGGAGTTACCTTAACAGCAGGTAAAACTATAACTATATATACGCCTAATAAGGTTTCAGGTATAACTCATTGAGAAACGAGGCGTTGGTATGAAGACACCCCGACAGGAAGCGCTGGAGATGGAGAATGCGCTCCGTCGATATCAGTCTACCTCTTTTAGTACGAAGCGACACAAGACAGGAAACCCCTGGACCTCTAAGCACCCAGCAGACCTTACTTGCATGAAGATGCCACAACCAGAGGAAACGGAGAGAGAGGACCCCGTCAGCACTTCGTAACAACAGGATCCACAACGCTACCACCAACGGAGCCGGGAAACGTCCCCGACTCACAACAGGAAACCGGAACTAACGCTACAGGAAGTCAGGCAACAGCACTTGGGACGGAAATGGGGCTCAATGCTAGAACGCGAAGCGGCGTGTACACGCTCTTCGCCCCTTATATACTCGCTACCTGTAGGGGCTGATTTGCGAGGCATGACAGTACTCTCCCCTCACAACGCCCCTCCCCTAGCTTAGGTTTATGAGGGTACCTTTGATGAAACAACCGTACCAACCGGGGAGCATGTACTTCACTCGCAGACACCCAAGAACGTTCTTCCACCCCATAACCTTTCCAATGTAGCAGATACTGAAGTGTTTTACCCACGAAGCGGGAGTCTACAATGGTGTCCACTTCATATTCTTCAGAGTCTTGTATAGTAACTGGCGCGGGTCTCTTAGGGAGTCGTGTACCAGGTGCAACAGGCTTAAGCAATGAGATATGGAATACCAGGTGGATTTTAAGAGATGCAGGCAGTTCGATCTTCACCGCCACCGGATTGATCAGTCTCACCACCTTATAGGGACCAATGTATTTAGGGCATGAACTTGCGAGGACCACTGAGTCTGATGTGTTTAGTGGAAAGCCACACCTCATCCCCAGGAGCATATATTGGTTCCAACCTCCGGTGTAGATCTGCCCCCTCCTTGTATCTCACTTTCGCCAAATCAAGGTTGACTAATGTCTGTTTATGTATGTCGTGTAATCTCTGCACTAGGTCATTGGCGGCAGGAGTTGGGCTGCTAATGGGGATCCCTAGAGGCAACAGCTTGGGGTGAAAACCGTGTGAACAAAAGAAAGGAGTATGGAGGGTGGAGGAATGTGGGCTGTTGTTATATGATATTTCTGCCACCCACACCCACTCATCCCACTCCGCGGCTGAGTGCAGAGCTTGGTTCCGTACATATTGTTCAAAGCACTGATTGACTCTCTCTGTTTGGCCGTCAGACTGGGGGTGATGACTGGAAGAGAGTCTAACGTCAATTTGCAGCAAGGCACAAAGACATTTCCAAAAACGAGACACAAACTGGGCCCCCCTATCAGAAATCAAGACCGAGGGAAGGCCATGTAGCCGTACAACATGTTGCAAAAAGATAGAAGCTAATGCAGCGGCTGTAGGTAACCCCGTTAAAGGAATGAAGTGAGCTGTCTTCGTGAAGTGGTCCACCACCACCAGAAAGGTGTTATTCAAGCGCTTGGTGACTGGTAGTTCCACTATGAAGTCAAGTGATACTGTGTGCCACGGGCCGGGAGGTGTAGCAAGAGGGAGCAGAAGACCCACCGGGTTTTGATGGGAACTCTTAGTTTGCGCACAGACATGACATGACTTCACATACTGTTCTATGTCCTGCAACATAGTGGGCCACCAGAACCGCTCACGTATAATCTGGATGGTCTTCTTAATACCAGGGTGACCCGACAAAGGGTGCGAATGATACCAGTCCAAGACCTGTGTTTGTAAAGCAGGAGTGGACAACACCACCCCCCCTCGGACACACACCAATCCATCCGTACAGACCCACTCCTCAGCCCCCACAAAGTCAGGCATGGCCATCGAAAGTTGACTCTCCTGTATCTGAGCCCTGAAGTCTTCCTCCCCGAACACTCCCCCTAGGACGCGCCCTTCAGGGATGACAGGGGGCGCGACCTCAGGCACATCGGGTAGCTGAAATCCCAACCGGGACAGGGCATCGGCCTTGCCATTTTTCCTCCCAGGGCGGAACCTAATAGTGAAGTCATATTCACAGAAGAACTGGGTCCATCTAAGTTGCCTCATGGACAGCGCCTTGGTGGATTTAAGGTACTGGAGATTGCGATGATCGGTGTAAATCACCACCGGAAAACGTGCACCTAAGAGGTATTGCCGCCACTCCTCAAAGGCTTTCTTGATCGCTAGGAGTTCTTTGTCCCCCACCGCATAGTTGTATTCCGCGGGAGAGAACTTGTGAGAAAAATAAGCAATGGGATGGCCCACCCCGGTGTCAGGATCGGCTTGACTCAGAACCCCTCCCACTGCCACTTGAGAAGCGTCCACCTCAACCACATAGGGCAAGGCTGGATCCGGATGGCGCAAAACCGGGGCGCGCGTAAAGGCCTCCTTCAAACTCCGAAAAGATTTGTCAGCCGCAGCCGACCAGATGTACGGGACCCCCTTCCGCAAGAGGAGCGTGAGGGGAGTTGCCAACTCCGAGTATCCTTGAATAAAACGCCGATAAAAATTGGCGAACCCCAAGAACTTCTGCAGGTCCTTCACGGAATTAGGGGATGGCCAGTCGAGAACCGCCTCGACCTTAACAGGATCCATACGAAGTCCGAGTGGGGAAACAATAAAGCCCAAAAAAGGCACCTCTCGAGTATGGAAAGTACATTTTTCCAGCTTGCAGTACAAATCATGAGCACGTAAGCGTTCCAACACACGCCGGACGTGGCCCACATGTTCGGTCATGGAGGAAGAGAATATCAGTAAATCATCGATGTAGGCGATGACATGAAGGTCCAGCATATCCCAAAGGACTTCATTAATGAAAAACTGGAACGCAGCTGGAGCGTTACAAAGCCCAAAGGGCATTACCAAATATTCAAACAATCCGTATTTGGTACAGAAAGCAGTTTTCCATTCATCTCCCTCCTTGACACGCACTAGATGGTATGCGCCACGTAAATCCAATTTGGTGAAATAGTTGGCATTACGTACTCTGTCAAGGAGGGAGGAGATCAAGGGCAAGGGATACCTGTTTTTAATAGTAACCTCATTCAATCTCCGATAATCGATGCAACATCGAAGGCCCCCTCACGCTTAGGAATAAAAAACAGCGATGAGGAGGCAGGGGATCGGGAAGGCCGAATAAACCCTTTCTCCAGCATAGTGTCCAGGTATTCTCGTAGGTATGTATTCTCCTTCTCGGTAAGGGCGTCCACCCTACTGCAAGGGATTCGAGCCTCCGCCTCTAAATCAATGCGGCAGTCGTAAACCCTATGCGGGGGAAGGACGTCTGCCTCCTTAGGATCGAATACTGCGCTCAAATCACTGTAACAATCGGGCAGCTCGGATCTGGGGTCAGTCTGGTCCACCATAGAGGTTGCAAGAGCTACAGGTACAAGAGATTTGACAGGACGAAACTGGAGTGTGGCTGCCGCCCAGTCAATGATTGGGTTGTGTGTTTGCAACCAAGAGATTCCTAAGAGTACTGGTATCTGCGGTGAGTGAATCAAGTCAAATTCAATAGTCTCATAGTGGTTCGGGTCTATATGCATATGGAGGGTGCATGTCCTGTGCGTTACGGGGCCTGAAACGAGAGAACAACCATCAATAGTGATGACCGCATTGGGCACCTCCTTCTTGACGCATGGAATTACATTGTCAGTTGCCCACTTCTCATCCATAAAATTACCAGAGGCCCCAGAATCGATCATGATGGCCACATGCAAACCCAGGTGTTCTACTGAGAGGTAAGCTGACACATAGAGATGAGTGACTGATCTAGATTCAGGGTCAGAGGAGGAGACTGTAAGGTCAGAAATGCCCAGGAGTCCTGTCTCCATGTTTCCTAGGCTTTCTAGTTTCCCGAACTCTTTGGAGGTAGGGGTTTCACGGGGCATGACCGCAGGAAATGACCGGCCTTCCCGCAGTAGAGGCACAGTCTGTTGGTGCGTCGCTGTAACAGTGAGTCCGACCCCGACAGTGTCCTCCTCTGTCACTCTCCCACTGACTTGGTGTCCCCCTCCATATCCCCTCTGTACCCACACCACCCGGTCTCACGGATCAAACCTACAGCCTTTGGCAGCGTCGAGACGCCTGACGAACACTGTTTCTTTAACTGGGACGAGCTAGCAGCAGACCCCGCCCCCGACGAGAACGTCACAGAGACAGAGCCGTCATATCCCGGAAGGCGAGGACGAGAGGTGTGTGTAATCACCGGAGCGGAGAAGAGAGCGAGAGAAGGAGAACGAGAGGAGAACCAAGAGGACCGAGCGGAGAGTATCGTGGACGAGAAGAACGAGGAAACAACCAGACGAGGAGCGGAGGTGCCGGTAGCTGAGCCCGGAGGCCAACGACCCCGTGATTCGCCCCGCCACGTTTCCGAGGGAGAAGCGTGGCACCAGCAGGTACGGGCTCGTATCTCGGGTTGGGCGGGGCTTCGTAGTGTGCCTAGAAAATAAGCGCCGTACCCCTCACCGTACCCTTTCCTCACTACCTTCGTCACATAGGTTAGGAGTTTTGAGCACGGTGATCCTCCTGCACTCCCTGGGCCCCCTCACAAAATATCCTTTGAGCAAACCACTGATTCGCCTCTCCCTTCTGTCCCTTCTTCCTTCACCCCACCCTGAGGACCGGAGAACCGCCCTGCCACGAAGACCTCGACACCCTGGAGCGGAGGCAGAGAGGGAAGACGCCCCCTACCAGTCGCCGGACCCCGGAACTAGACGAGGAGAGCACCTTACCATACTATAGACCCTCAAAAGATAGAAAACGTGCACCTAAAAAGAATAAAGTACCTAGAGAAACAGCTCCTGTTTCCGAGCCTCCTTCCTTCCCGCAACAAGTGGTGGAGAATGCAGGCATAAGTACAGGCATCTGTAAAGAAAAGATGGACGAACTCCTCCAGCACATTATACAAGGACAAGAAAAGTTAGGATGGGTGGTAGAACAACAGCTGAAGTCCGCAGAAGCGGATAGAGAGACCTTTAAATCTACCATCGCGGCTCAGTTAGATGGCATCCAAACGATGATTCGAGACCCTGGTACCGGACCCGTACCAACTCCCAGACCAGCACTGCCGGGACCATCCGGGATATCTCTCCAGAAATACGTAGCCGGAGAGGATCCCGATGCGTTCCTCCTGAACTTCGAAAGAGCCGCTCTAGCCTGCGGATGGCCAGTAGAAAAGTGGCCTTTCTTTCTGGCACCTTTGCTCACCAGTGAGGCCCAAGCAGCCTATCAGGTTGCTAACGCGAATGGCACCGTTCCATATGGCACCATCAAGGCCATCATTCTGGACCATCTAGGCCTGGATGCCGAGGCATACAGAGTACGGTTTAGAAAAGAAAGAGGGAGACCCGGCGAGAATCCCAAGACTTTGTTTTTTCGACTAAAAATGGCTGCCGACAAGTGGTTGACCCCGAACACCAGTACTAAAGAGGATATCATGGACAAAGTGTACCTAGAGCAATACCTGGAGGCTCTACCCTTCAGCATTCAAAGATGGTTGCGGCAGCAGCCACACTTGACCGTGGCCCAAGCCATAGAACTGGCGACCTCATACGCCCGAGCCCAACCTCGGAGCGCTCCATGGGAGACCGAAAAACCACCACGCCCCTCCCCGTTGAAACCAGAAAGGAAACCCCGACCTCCAGGAGAAACCCTCCCTTTAAAACCGTTCAAACCCGAAACCTACCCCCTGAGAGGACCACAGTGTTTTGAATGTGGGAATTGGGGGCATATAGCCCATTTATGTCCACACCGCAGATCCACCGAAGAACCCATGGAAGTGGGATACGTACCCAAGTCCGTCCTGTACAGCGCGGAACTTGGGAGTTCCTTCTACGTAAGTGTAATGGTGAATGGGAGAACAGTCCGGGCTCTTCTTGATTCAGGGTGCCGACAGTCTGTGATTAAAGAGAAGTTGGTAGAGTCCACACAGGTGCTGCCCCACTCAGTAGTAAACATCAAGTGTGTACATGGGGACATAAAACCATATCCGGTGACTGTCCTACGCCTAGAGCTCCCGGGTGGGAATCAACATAGAGTAAAATTGGGGGTATTAGAATCCTTGCCTGAGGAGTTGATTATTGGGACGGACAACCCCGAATTCCTGGAGCTGTTTTTTCACTCTACTCGTAGGCCGTCCATGCAGACACAGAACTCCCTACTACAGCGTCCGGTCCATCCCGCGTATATCACCCCAGAACCATGGGTGGGAGACAAAAACTTTAGCTTCGCCCAGGCAAACGACCGATCGCTCTTCAATGCGTGGGAGCATGCCCACCAGTCTAAAGACGACCCTAACCCCACGTACCCTCGATTCACCATCAGAGAAGGGTTGTTATACAGAGAAGGAAATAAGGGCGAACCCCTACAGCTGCTGGTACCCTCCCCCTTTCGGGATCAAATAATGTTCTACGCTCATTCCCATCTCCTGGCAGGACACATAGGGAGTGAAAAGACGACTCAGAACGTACTTCGGCATTTCTATTGGCCAGGTATCTATAAAGATATCAAACTGCACTGTACAACATGTGAGGTGTGTCAAAAGAAGAACGTACACCGCCCTCCCCAGGTTCCCTTGCAGTCATTACCCATCATCGGAACCCCCTTTGAGAGGGTTGGCATGGACCTGATAGGACCCCTGCCAAAAACAAAGAAAGGGAACCAATACGCACTGGTTATAGTCGACTATGCCACTCGCTTCCCGGAAGCCTTTCCACTGCGAAATCCCACCACCAGAATAATCGCGGATAAAATGATAGAACTGTTCTCTCGGGTTGGGTTCCCGAAGGAAATCCTGACGGATCAGGGTTCTCCGTTTATGTCACGCCTAATGAGGGAAGTGTGTCAACTAGTGGATCTACGTCAAATAAGAACCTCCGTGTACCACCCTCAAACCGACGGCCTCGTGGAAAGGTATAACGGGACACTCAAGACAGTCCTTAAAAAGATGCTCTCAGTAAGTGGGAAAGAGTGGGACGCTCTTCTACCTTTGTCCCTGTACGTCATAAGAGGACAAACCCAAAGCAGCCTGGGATGTTCGGCCTTTGAGATGCTCTACGGAAGGCAGCCACGCACGCTACTAGAGATGACCAAAGAGGCGTGGGAGAAAGAGACGGGGGAAACCCATGGAATATTGGAGTATACCCAAGACCTGAAAAACAAACTAGGAAAATTGAGAGACCTGGCCTATGTACACCTAACCCAAAGCCAGACCCGCCAAAAACACTGGTACGACAAAGGGAAAAAATGGAGACAACTGAAGATAAACGACTGGGCGTTGGTGCTCTTGCCCTCGGCCACCCGACGGTTCCAAACGGAATGGATGGGACCTTATAAAGTGACCGACACCATTGGGAAGACCAGTTATCGTTTACAAATATCCCCTAGGAAAACACAGGTATACCATATTAATTTGCTTAAGAAATGGATCGGACCTCCGCCCAAAGACGTCCACATGGCCAGACCAGCACCCGAGCCCACTACTTCTACGTTGGGGGACTTGAACATAAACGACGACATATCGCTGCACCAGAGGGAGACCTTGCTCGAAACTCTGACGCCCTATGACTATTTGTTTTCGGATGTGCCTGGGAAAACATCGGCGATTGAACATCGAATCGACACTCCCCCTGGAACGGTAGTGAAGAGGAGACCCTACCGCATTCCAGCCGCCAAACGCCCGGCCATACAGAAGGAGGTCCGGGAAATGCTACGGCTTGGGATCATAAGACCGTCTCGTAGTGAATGGTCATCACCGATTGTAATGGTACCAAAGCCGGACGGAAGTACCAGGTTTTGCATGGACTTCCGAGCCCTAAATCAATTGTCCTCTTTCGATGCATACCCCATCCCACGGGTGGATGAGCTCATCGAACAATTAGGTGAAGCCAAATATATCAGTACGCTAGATCTAACAAAGGGGTACTGGCAGGTACCCCTGAGGGAAGAAGACCGCAAAAAAACTGCCTTCGCAACACCCGAAGGATTGTTTGAATTCAACGTCCTACCCTTCGGCCTGCATGGAGCCCCCGCAACATTCCAGCGGTTGATGAACGAGACCCTTCGTGACCACTCCACCTTTACCTCAGCCTACCTGGATGACATTATCATCTTCAGCCCTAGCTGGGAAGAACACCTCATTCATCTCGCTTTAGTTCTTCAAGCACTCAAAAAGGCAGGGCTACACATAAACGCAAAGAAATCCCGGGTGGGCTATCAAAAGGTAAAATATTTGGGGTACATACTAGGCCACGGGGTTATTGAACCCCAGATCGAGAAGGTCCGGGCTATTTCAGAAACACCCTTTCCCACCAATAAAAAGGAAATGAGAGCCTTCCTCGGGTTGATAGGCTATTACAGAAGATTCATCCCCTCCTTTTCGGACATAGCCTCCCCTTTGACAGACACCCTAAAAAGACAAATCACCCCTCAGGCTTTTCAGTCCCCATCCCCGGCTATGTGGAAAGCCTTTAACACCCTGAAAGGGATCATTACCACAAATCCTGTTCTGGCATCCCCCGACTACTCCAAGCCCTTCATCCTTCATACGGACGCCTCCGACTATGGGGTGGGGGCGGTGTTATCGCAACAGACGGACGAAGGAATCGAGCACCCCATCCTGTACATTAGCAGGAAACTGTTCCCCCGAGAAGTGAAATATCCCACAATTGAGAAAGAGTGTTTAGCCATCAAATGGGCAGTGGACAAATTGAGGTATTATCTGGAAGGCCACCCGTTTACGCTCTATACTGACCATGCCCCATTACAATGGATGAGCCGCAACATGTCGAACAATCCCAGAGTGTTGCGCTGGTTTCTATCACTACAACCCTTTTCCTTTACCGTCCTCCACCGTAAGGGTGTTGAGAACGGTAGCGCGGACTTCCTCTCACGACATCCTCCCCCCGATCGGGAGAATCCAAGGGGGGAGGTGTGTAACAGTGAGTCCGACCCCGACAGTGTCCTCCTCTGTCACTCTCCCACTGACTTGGTGTCCCCCTCCATATCCCCTCTGTACCCACAGCACCCGGTCTCACGGATCAAACCTACAGCCTTTGGCAGCGTCGAGACGCCTGACGAACACTGTTTCTTTAACTGGGACGAGCTAGCAGCAGACCCCGCCCCCGATGAGAACGTCACAGAGACAGAGCCGTCATATCCCGGAAGGCGAGGACGAGAGGTGTGTGTAATCACCGGAGCGGAGAAGAGAGCGAGAGAAGGAGAACGAGAGGAGAACCAAGAGGACCGAGCGGAGAGTATCGTGGACGAGAAGAACGAGAAAACAACCAGACGAGGAGCGGAGGTGCCGGTAGCTGAGCCCGGAGGCCAACGACCCCGTGATTCGCCCCGCCACGTTTCCGAGGGAGAAGCGTGGCACCAGCAGGTACGGGCTCGTATCTCGGGTTGGGCGGGGCTTCGTAGTGTGCCTAGAAAATAAGCGCCGTACCCCTCACCGTACCCTTTCCTCACTACCTTCGTCACATAGGTTAGGAGTTTTGAGCACGGTGATCCTCCTGCACTCCCTGGGCCCCCTCACAAAATATCCTTTGAGCAAACCACTGATTCGCCTCTCCCTTCTGTCCCTTCTTCCTTCACCCCACCCTGAGGACCGGAGAACCGCCCTGCCACGAAGACCTCGACACCCTGGAGCGTAGGCAGAGAGGGAAGACGCCCCCTACCAGTCGCCGGACCCCGGAACTAGACGAGGAGAGCACCTTACCATACTATAGACCCTCAAAAGATAGAAAACGTGCACCTAAAAAGAATAAAGTACCTAGAGAAACAGCTCCTGTTTCCGAGCCTCCTTCCTTCCCACAACAGTCGCCTCTGTCGTTCTTCAGGAGTTAGGGGCCCTCTCACTATTCCTATTTGCATAGGTTCACTATCATCGGGAACTTTGATCACCTCAACTCCTTTTGCTTTGGCGGGAACATATCGCGGTTCCCCTTTCCCCTTTTCCTGCTTCCTTTCCTGGATACGGTGTTCAATTTTCACCACAAGGTCTATCAACTCAGGACAGGCTGCAGGAAGGTCCACTATCTGTGAAAGGGCATCTTTTAAATCATCACGTAGCCCTCTGTAAAACAGTGTACCCCGCTTTTCTTCGGGCCAATTGGATTCAACTACCAGTCTCTGAAATGTAGTGATGTAGGCCACCAGGTCTTGATTGCCTTGTCTCAAGGCCAATAATTCAGAGTCTGCAGAGTGTGTATATGTGTGCCTATCAAAAAGCTTGCGAAACTCTCTCTTGAACTCGATGTAATCATACAATAAAGGGTCATCCTGGTCCACTAGAGGTATAGCCCAGTCCGCGGCCGCCCCACTAAGGTAGGAAACCATAAATGCAACCCGGGCCTGATCTGTGGGGAAGCAGGTGGCTTTACAAGAAAAATGCAGCTGGCAGTGGCTAAGAAAGGCGGCACACCGCGAAGCATCCCCCGAAAACCTTTCTGGAGGAGCTAACGGGATGGAGGTAGGGGTGGTAACCTGTATCACTGGGTTGGGTGGATCTATTCTCCCTCCCGCGGCCCCCATCTCCTGTCGATGCTGGAGGGAATCTATTCGGGCAGATAATGCCTGGGTTTCCGCTTGCAGGTTGCCGAGCATGCCGGCGACATCTGCCAGCGTAACCACACCTAGCTCCATGACGCTCGGGCAGAATGTTCTGTAAAGGCTTCGCGTTCTGTAAGGATCGCGGATGTTTCTGCAGGAGCGTCTGGAGTCGTGAAGATAAGTCCACAGTCGTCCCCCGTGTTTCCCCGACTCTATCAGACTCTAGAGTGCGGAGAACCCACCGGGGAAAACAGGGAAACAAAACAAGGATAGGTGGGGGGATCCGGTAGGTCTTGATAGGTGATTCCGGCAGGAGGAACGGCAGGAGCGTGACAGGGCAAACAAGAAGGTCTCCCAGCTGTAATGTAAAGATGGTTAGTGGAAATCTCTGTATCGCCACCTGTGCTCCTTCAATTCTGTATTTCCCCAGCACCTACCGGGAATATCGTCTGCTGCTATGTATGAGTCTGTGAGAACAAGCAGGTGTGTTCTAAGTAGTAGTTCCTTTGCGGGCAGCTGCGGGGAGTAAGTATACAAAGATCGTAAACCCAGGGAGGTAGAGTATACCGTTAGTACATAGGAGAGGTGGAGGAAGATCAAATACCTTACTTAATGTGAAGAAGAGTGGGAAACCTAACCCCCTGCTCAATGGTCCTCGCAATTTATCACCACCGGATTCCTGATAGCAGCTCAGGATGACGAAGGGGATGGATATAAAGGTGAAGGGAGAAAAGATACTGGGGACGTGGAAATTGCACAAAGGAAAAGACTCCAAATATACCCAACCTTGGAGTTACCTTAACAGCAGGTAAAACTATAACTATACATACGCCTAATAAGGTTTCAGGTATAACTCATTGAGAAACGAGGCGTTGGTATGAAGACACCCCGACAGGAAGCGCTGGAGATGGAGAATGCGCTCCGTCGATATCAGTCTACCTCTTTTAGTACGAAGCGACACGAGACAGGAAACCCCTGGACCTCTAAGCACCCAGCAGACCTTACTTGCATGAAGATGCCACAACCAGAGGAAACGGAGAGAGAGGACCCCGTCAGCACTTCGTGACAACAGGATCCACAACGCTACCACCAACGGAGCCGGGAAACGTCCCCGACTCACAACAGGAAACCGGAACTAACGCTACAGGAAGTCAGGCAACAGCACTTGGGACGGAAATGGGGCTCAATGCTAGAACGCGAAGCGGCGTGTACACGCTCTTCGCCCCTTATATACTCGCTACCTGTAGGGGCTGATTTGCGAGGCATGACAGTCGCCAGTAGGTAGTTATAGTTAGGACCTATTCCCAATAACTTTGGCGCCGGTTGACTAATCTTCGCGAAATTTTCAAAACTCGTGGGGCGCTCCGGTCCGCTCCTATCTTGAAAGTTTCAGGGTGATTCATCAAGCGTGGGCCGAGGAAAAAGTGGGGTCCCAAAACGTGTTTTCCCCATGCAATTTCCCATAGGAAACTTTAGACACGGCTACAGCCCGAACTGCTGAACGGAATTACACCAAATTTGGCAAAAAGGTAGCCTTTGGTTCAGAAAGATCCCTTTTTGTTAAATGGTGTAAATCCGTTCAGTAGTTGCTGAGAAAATAAAAATAAAAAAAGTTTCGATATCTATGGCCAATCAGGATCCGCGCACCCTCCCGATCACAAGCTGAATGCTAATTGGCTGTCAACACTCCAAAGCAGGAAGTGTTGGCAGCCATCTTGTGCCTCGGTTGATCTGAGGCACAAAAAATAAGTCAAACAAATGCAAAAAAAGAGGAAAGGGGGCAGGGTAGATACCCCCTGACCCCCTAGGCCTGCTTAGGGGGTCCCACAAGGACCCCCAGGGCCCCAAATGTTTTTAGTTTTTTTCAAATCGGCAAAATGCGCGACGGATCTGCGGGCGCGAAAAAAAAAAAAGCATGGGCTCCTGCACTTCGTTACTATTTAGCCCCCAGGTGGGCCAAGTCCTGGGGAAAATATTTTTATTGTAATGGGGGCCCAGAGGGGCCACCCAGCCCTGGGCACCGGCACACCCCGGGGCTTTTAAAAAATATGTGCAGGGGGCTCACAGCCCCCCCAGCCCCGGGGACCGCCACCCCGGGGGCTTATACACTACATGGGTGGGGGTCTCAAAGGCCCCCCAAGCCCCGGGGACCGCCACCCCCGGGGCTTTAAGAAAATATTTGCGGGGGGCTCACAGTCCCCCCGCAGCCCCAGGGACCGCCACCCCCGGGGCTTGGGTTTTAAAAAAAAAAACCTGTGTTGGGGGCTCGAGCCCCCCCACACGCCCCGGGGACCGCCACCTCCCCGGGGCTCTAAATATTATATTTGGGGGGGTCTGTGATGGACAACCCAGCCCCGGGGACCACCATCTCCCTGGGGCTTTCGTAATGTTGGGAGGGCGGCCACGCGGCCCCCCTCCTGGAGCCCTGTCATGGGCCTGGGGACCACCACCCCCCAGGGCTGGCTCCTGCAGTGTCCCGCGGTGCCCACCCCTGGGACACTGCAGTTTGCTATGGCAGGGCGGGAGCCTCGCGGCTCCCGCCGTGCCATAGCAAACTCTGCTTTGGTATTTGGAAGAGAGAGCAGGAAACCTGCTCTCTCTTCCAAATACCAAAGCAGATTGCTTTTCCACACGGGGAGCTGCATCTTAGCAGCTCCCCATGTGGAAAAGGAAAAGCAATGCCGGCTCCCGCAGGACGCGGGGAGCCGGCGGAACCGTGGGGGGATTGGGGACCCCCACGGGCTCCAACGGAGAGGGCCAGACCCGGGGCATGGGGTCCCCGGGGCCATAAGTGACCCGGGAGGGGGGCCACGCGGCCCCCTCCCCAATTATAAAGCAAAACAAATTAAAAAAACAAAGGAAAGGCCGGCCCCGGGTGATGGGGTCCCCGGGGCCAATTATGGCATTGGCAGGGGGGCTTCGTGGCCCCCTTCCAAAGTTATATAAAAAAAAGGGGTCAGGCCCTGGGGGATGGGGTCCCCAGGGCCAAAATATTAGGAAAAAAAGGGGGACCACACAGCCCCCCTTCTTAATTGTTTTTTTTTTTAAAAGACCAACATCACGCTGGAGGCCCCGCCCCCTCCCTGCAGCACTCTGCAAACGCACCCCCAGCGCGTTTGCAGATGGGGAACTAATTCCCTTGAATACTGGGGGTCCCTGGGGGCCAAGTAGCCCACCAGGAACCTCCAGTACGTGCCAGGGAGCTGCGTTGCAGAGAGGTGTTCTGAGGCCACGCCCCTTTTTACACCTCTCTGCAACGCAGCTCTGTGGTGCTTAATGGAGGTACATGGTGGGCTAGTTACACCCCAGGGACCCTCCCCCAACTTAAAATGCGCCACGGGGCGCGTTTGCACAGTGGTGAAGGGAGGGGGCGGGGCCTGAGGTGACATATGTGCAAACACGCTCTGTGGCGCGTTTTAATTTGGGGAATTAATTCCTCTTCAATCCTGAGGGTCAATGGGGGCCAACTAGTCCACCATGTAACTCCAGTAAGCGCCACATAGCTGTGTTGCGGAGTCTTGTAAAAGGGGGCATGGCCTCTGAACACCTCTCTGCAACGCAGCTCTCTGGCGCATACTGGGGGTAACTGGTGGGCTAGTTGGCCCCTAGGGACCCTCAGGATTGAAGAGGAATTAATTCCCCGATTTAAAATGCGCCACAGAGCGTGTTTGCAGACATGTCATCTCAGGCCCCGCCCTCTTCTTTCACCATAGTGCAAACGCGCCTCCTGGCGAGTTGTAACTTGGGGAATTGATTTCCCTTCAATACTGAGGGTCCCTGAGGGCCAACTAGCCCACCAGGTACCTCCAGTATGCGACAGGGAGCTGCGCTGCAGAGAGGTGTTCAGAGGCCACGCCCCTTTGCAACGCAGCTCTGTGGCGCTTACTGGAGGTACCTAGTGGGCTACTTTGACTCTCAGGATTCAAGGGGACTTAATCTCCCAACTTAAAACGGCCACAGGGCGCGTTTACACAGTGGTGAAGGGAGGGGGCGGGGCCTGAGGTGACGTGTGCAAACACGCCCTGTGGCGCATTTTAAGTTGGGGAAATAATTCCCCTTCAATCCTGAGGGCCCCTGGGGGCCAACTAGCCCACCAGGTGCTTCCAGTAAGCGCCACTACGCTGTGTTGCAGAGTGGTGGTCCAGGACGTGCCCCTTTTTAGCTCTCTGCAACGGCGCTTACTGTTGGTATCTGCTGGGCTAGTTGGACCCAAGAGACACTCAGGATTCAAGGGGACTTTATCGACCAAATTAAAACAGCCACAGGGCGTGTTTGCACACTTCAGCTCAGCCCCCCCCCCCCTTCACCAGTGTGCAAACGCACCCTGTGGCGCGTTTTAAGAGGTAGTTTTAATCCCCCTGCCCTATTATGTACTAGGGTCTTACAGAGGAGGCCATGGTAATTACAGGGGTACCCCAACACATAGTGTTCCCTAGTGTATGTAGGTGTTTTAACTGTATTCTAAGTGTCTTTTAGCATAGCACTGGCTCTAGGACTGGTTAGTCAGAGTCAGTTACCACCAGTACCCATCTGAAAAAGTTGGGGGTACAGGATGATTTTGCAGCAAGACCTCTTTCTGCACCTCTGTTTGTTCTTTCTGCACGTCTTCCTTCTTCCTGCACTTTTCTTCGTCTTTAAGGACTTCTGTTGCTTCTTTCTGCATTTCTTTTTCTTCTTTCTGTGTGTTTTTTCTTCTTTCTTCACATGTCCTACCTCTGTAGGCATAGTTAGAAACTAGCATTTAAAAAACCTTTGAAATTCACTGAAAAAAACATAAATTTCAGGCACATTATAGTTAGGAACTAGCATTTAGAAAACCTTAGAAATTCACTGAAAAAACCATAGGTTTCAGGGGCGTTATAGTTAGTTGGACATTTCACTCGTACAAAACCTTTGAAATTCCCCCGTTATAGTTAGTTCAGCTAACTATAACTCCCGCGCCCGCAATGCACTGCTGATGACGTCACATATTACATCACCCATGACATGGTCAGTGACATCACTGATGACATCTCAAATGACATCACTGATGACATCACTGATGACATCATCCTTGTGATAGAGTGGCAGACCTCCTTTCACCCTAATATAACCTTTGATACACACACTCAAAAATAGAAACTAACATTTTCAAAACAATGGACATACCAATACCACTTACAACACACCTATTTAGTAATTCCAAGATCTACACATACATCCACTCATTCAACAACAGCCCTATACAGTCACTCATACATGTACTCACTTATCATATGTACTCATACACCTATACATCCTGTTACACAATGTGTCATCCATAGAGTTATTCACACACATAGTCACTCATGCTAATAAAGAATCAAACATTCATTAAATTGCATATACAGTTATACACACACCACCACACTTACTGCTACAGAAACTTACACATACTTACTCTCTTAAGCAATCACTTATAGAAACACATACTAATTTATACAGGAACTCTTCCAATCTCTCACTCTCACATATACTCACTTATATACACCAATACTCACATATACTAGTTTAAAACATATGTAGTTACTTATAAAGACACTAGTGAGACAGTCATTCATTCACTAACATACCCATACACACACTCATCCACCCATACAGTCCTGCACACATGCTGTCTTCAACACATACAAGCAGAGAGTCACTCATTCATCCATCTATGCACTACGTAATACCCCCCACCGAACCATACAGACACTCAGACACTCATACTGATACTCAAAAAAACAAATAATAACCTATAGAGACACTCATGTAGCTACTCACCAACCCATGCAGCCACTTATACACAAAGTGAGAGACTGATACAGATATTTATATATTAAACATTACTGAATGAGTGGGTGTACAAGTGTATGAATGGATGATTTTCTAGGTGCGTAACTGACTCTGTAAGTGAGTCATTAAATGTATCTTACTGCAGACTAGTGACTAAACAGTGTGAATGTCTGTATGTGTCTGTGTGTTGGTGTATAAGTGGCTGCATGGTTTGTGAATAGCTATATGAGTGTCTATATGTGTTATTGATTGGTTGTCTGAGTATCTGTATGGGTGCCTGAGTGTTTGTGTGGGTAGGGTGTGTGTGACTCTATGCATAAATGTGGGAGTGGGTGAATCTATGGGTGCATGGTTTTAAGAGTTCATCTGTGATGGACTGTATGGTTGGGTGAGTGTATGTATGGGTGTGTTAGGGATTGAATGTATATCTCAGTGGTACATGTGTGACTAACTACATATGTGAAAGGCAGTATATATGTGTGTAAGGGTATATAAGTGGGTATATGTGAGAGTGTGTGATTGTGAGAGTGGCTTTATGGATGAGTGTGTGCTTGTATCAATGATTGCATAAGAGCGTAAGAATGTGGTATTATTTTTATGAATAAGTGAACTTGAGTCTGTTTAACTGTATAGGTGAGTAAATTGGACTGTGTTTAATTATTTGCACGACTGACTAGGTGTGTCAGTACCTCAATGGATTATTGGCGGTGTGTGAGTGTCTATATAGGTGTATAAATGCATATGATAGTCTTGTACAGAGTGACTGTAAATATGAGTGACTGCACGGGTGAGTGAGTGGAGGTGTATGTAGACCTAAGAGTTAATGAGTGGGTATGTAGTTATTGGTATTGGAGTATCTATGGTTTTCAAATTGGCCGTCTGAAATTTTGAGTCGGTGTATCAAAGGTTATATTAGGGTGTGAGAAGATGCGCTAATTTATCACATGGATGACGTCATCAGTGATGTCATCAGTGATGCCATTTGAGATGTCATCAGTGATGTCATCAGTGATGTCACTGACCATGTCATGAGTGATGTAATATGTGACGTCATCAGCAGTGCATTGCGGGTGCGCGAGTTATAGTTAGCTGAACTAACTATAACAGGGGAATTTCTAGGGTTTTGTACGAGGGAAATGTCCAGCTAGCTATAACGCCCCTGAAACCTTTGTTTTTTTCAGTGAATTTCAAAGGTTTTTTAAATGCCAATTCCTAACTATAACGTGCATGAAACCTATGGTTTTTTCTGTGAATTTCAAAGGTTTTTTAAATGCTAATTCCTATCTATAACTTATCTCTAAAGATATCATGTTTAATGATTTTGATTGGATTTCTATATTTTTCCAATTCAGTGTGTCAATTTCATTAATTCTGGTTTTTTTAAAATACTTTTTTATCACCATTTTTTAAACTTATTTTTTCAATTAATTCTTTTAAATATTAAAAAATATTATTTGAATTTAATGGGTATTTCAAAATATGTTCAAAACTTTATTTTATATATATTTTTTCCATGTTTTTGGATCCCCGCACCCAACTCGAGCGGATCCGTGCACCAAACGCGATAGGATGCGCGCACCCTGCGCGCATTTCGACGTTTTTTCTTTTTTTTTTAAGGGGGCCCCAGGGGGTCCTTCTGGGACCCCCTAAGCACCTCTAGAGGGTCAGAGTATTTCCACTCTGCCCCCTTTATATGTTTTACACACTTATTCCCCTTGCTTCTTCAGCCTCGCTTCTACCGAGGCAGAAAATAGCCGCCAACAGTTCCTGGTTTCGAATGTAGACAGACACTCGACAGCCAATTAGCATTCAGCATGCAATCGGGAGGGTGCACGCTCGGTTCGGGGAGGGTGCGCTTACGGTGCGGGTAGGGTGCGCGGATCCTCCCCGGCCATAGATATATATGTACTTTTAACTCTAATTTTCTCAGGAACTACTGAACGGATTCACACCATTTATGCAAAAGGCACGAGTCTGAACTGAGGACTACCTCTTTGCCAAATTTGGTGTTCAGCGGTTCGAGCTGTAGCTGCGACAACAGATCCTATGGGAATTTGCATGGGGAAAATGTGTTTTGGGACCCCCCTTTTTTCTCGGCCCCCGCTTGACGAATCACCACGAAACTTTCAGGGTAGGAGCGAAGCGGAGCTGGCCAAAAGTTTGGAAAATTTCGTGAAGATTCGTCAACCGGCGCCAGACTTATTGGGAATAGAATGTTGCGGATTTCCTATTGAAAATAGGTCCTAACTATCTACTGGCGACCGCCAGTAGAATATATATATATATATATATATATATATCCCTTAAATTCCCAAAAGGAATCATAGCATATAGTGATTTGAAGCAAACAATTGCAATATAATGGCCGATGCATTTCAGCTATCACCAGGAAGGGGGGAGCAGCCCCTTGGGCAAGGGTCTTTGCTCCCACCATACATAAACAGGCATATTCAGTCTTTATGCTCCCCTGGGATGCCAATGCCCCCACCCTAAAATAAATTGCCACAGTCTTTCTGCCCCCCAGGAACACAAATGGGGGCAATAGACCCTTATCTGCCTCCGGGGGGGCAAAAGCCCACTAGGGACCATGGATTATTTTTTTTCGACGGTCAGGGATGATGGCTGCACATTCTGGGCATGCCAATGTCCACACCCACCCAAAAATGCCACAGTCTTTCTCCTCCCCAGGAGGCAGATATGGGAAATAGGCACCAGGGATTATTATTTTTTCTTTCTACATAGGGTGTTGTGGCTGCCCTGAATGTGCTTGCCGATGCCCTTACCCAACAAAAAAATTAGCCACAGTCTTTCTGCCTCCACTCGGGAGGCAGATGGGGCAATAGCCCCTGATCTGCACCCCTGGGGGGCAGAAAACCCACTAGGCACACAGGATTATTATTTTTTCTTTCTACATAGGGGTGGAGGCTGCCCAGAATGGGCATGCTAATGCCCCCATCCCCCAAAAGAATTAGCCACAGTCTTTCTGCCTCCACCTGGGAGGCAGATGGGGGTAAGGGGTAGGGAAACCTACCAAACCTACACATTTCTGAAAATTAGACACCTGGGGTAGTCCAGGGAGCTGTGACTTGCATGGATCCCCCAACGTTTTCTTACCCAGCTTTCCCTGCTATCCTACAATTTAGCTAAAAAAATCAAATGTTTCCTACATTTCTGTGTGGGAAAGTTGTGGGATCACCAGGCTGACACAAATTTCCTACCACCAAGTGTTCCCCCAGGTCCCCTGATAAAAATGGTACCTCACTTGTGTGGGTGGGAAAAGTACCCGTGGCAAGGAAGGGCCCAAAGCATATTGTGGAGACATCAAAACTATCTATCAGAAAATTACCTGGATTTGCAAGGAGGTCACCTGCGCTTTTGGTCCCGGGCTCGGCGGCTATCTAGAGAAACCTACCAATCCCACATATTTCTGAAAACTAGACACATGGGGGAGTCAAGGGAGGTGTGACTTGTGTGGATCCCTCAACGGTTTCTTACCCAGAATCCCCTGCAAAACTCAAATTTAGCTGGAAATGTTTTTCTCACATTTCTGTGTAGAAAAGTTGTGGGATCACGGAGCTGACACACATTTCCTACCACTCAGCATTCCCCCAGGTCTCTTGACAAAAATGTTACCTCACTTGTGTGAGTGGGCCAAGTACCCTCTGCAGGCAAGGGCCCAAAACGTATTATGGAGACATCAAAATTATCTATGACAAAAACAACCTTATTTTGCAAGTAGGGCCACCTGCGCTTTTGGTCCCCGGCTCGATGGCCATTTTGGGAAACCTACCGAACCCAGACATTTCTGAAAACGAGACCCCGGGGGGACTTCAGGGAGGTATGGCCTGCATGGATCTACCAATGTTTTGAAACCCAGATTCCCCTGCAAAACTCAAATTTAGCTAAAAAAAAATCAAATTTCTGTTTGGAATCACCGCGCCCGCACAAATGTTCTATCTCTCAGCGTTCCCCTCAGTCTCCCCAGTAAAATGATGAGGTTTGCAGAGGATTCTGGGTAGGAAAATGTTGGGGAATCCACACAAGTCACTCCCCTGGGTATCTAGTTTTCAGACATGTCTGGGATTGGTAGGTTTCTTTTGATGGCCGCCGAGCCCGGGATAAAAAATGTAGGTGATTCCTTCGCAAAATAAGATCTTTTTGTAATCGATAATTTTGAAGTCTCCACAGTGCGTTTTGGGCTATTTCCTGTCGCGGGCAATAGGCCTACCTACACAAGTGAGGTACCATTTTTATCAGGAGACTTGAGGAAATGCTGGGTTGGTGGAAGTTTGTTGCTCCCCTTAGATTCCAGAACTTTCCATCACAGAAATGTGAGGAAAATGTGTTTTTCTGATTTTTGTTTACAAAGTTTGAGGTTTGCAAGGGATTCTGGGTAACAGAACCTGATGAGAGTCACACAAGTCACCTCATCCTGGATTTCCCTGGATGTCTAGTTTTAAAAAATGTATAAGTTTGCTAGGATTCCTTCGGTGCCAGCAGAGCTAGGGTCCAAAATCCACAACTGGGTATATTGAGAAAAAAGGGTCAGTTTTCACTGGAAAAATGTGATGTGTCCTTGCTGCGTTTTGGGTCGTTTCCTGTTGCGGGCACTAGGCCTACCCCCACAAGTGAGGTACCATTTCTAGTGGGAGACTTAGGGCAACACAGAATAGTAGAACACATGTCATTACCAATTGACTTTCTTTGCATTTCTGCCTTCCAAATGTAGGACAATGTGTAGAAAAGAAGCCCTTTTGAAAAATCTCCTCTAATTCACATGTTTGTATGGGTACACACAATTCCATAGATGTGCAAATGACCACTGTTTCTAAACTTTATATTTTGATCCCATTTTGGAAATATATAGGTTTCCTTGCCACCTATTTTTCACTCTTCATATTTTATATTTTACCAAATAAATTGCTCTCCTCTCCTTCAGATCTCTATCAGGCCCTATATTTTTCTTTGAAGGTCCTACCCACCGAAGGTTTTGTTGGAGTTGTCACCTACCTGCCTCCTTGACCCAGAGCAATGTTCAATCAGATTTCTCTAATCGAATAGAGCCCTATCTGTCTAGATCTAATGTAACGCTCTTGGGTGATTTTATTTTGCATTTGGAGAAAACTCTTTGTACTGAAAAGCAGGTTTTCTTGAAAACTATGGACTCCTGTGGTCTCCCTCAGCTGGTGAGGAGCCCCACGCATACGGCCGGACACATCTTGGACAGAATCTTATCTAATGACCCCTTGATAGAGGTGATGGATCCTATTCCACTCTCCTGGTCTGATCACTTTGCCATCCCATTCCTTATGGAAATGCCAGTATCTCACCTAGACCCTAATTTTAAGAACAGGGTGGAGATGAAAAGAAACTTTAGTCGGATAAATAAGGAGGATCTTCTTAATAAACTTAGCAACTATTGCTGCCTTCCTTACCTGGATGTTAACTCTTTCTATGACAACTTCTCCAACTTGCATTTGGCGGCCTTGGACTCTCTTGCCCGTCGTAAGAAGCACTATGTGGCCAGAAAATGCCCTTCAGCCCCATGGTTCTCTGAAAGGCTGAGAAAGCTTAGACAGGTTTGCCGACACCAGGAAAGAAAGTGGTGCTGCGATCTTACCTCAGTCGAAAGGGACCTGCACAAACCTAGATTGAAGGAATATAAGCTGGCCATTAATGAGGAAAAGGTCACTTATTATTCCAAGATGACGGAATCCATAAAATCCCCGAGGGAACTTTTCACTGTGATCATGTCAGGTTGTCAGTAGCACAAGAATATAAGCAACGCCACTAACCTTACACTTGTTTTTTTTTTTGATAATGCTTTTTATTATTATTTTTACAACAAACAAAAAACCACAGCTCATCACATTACACTTATGTAATCGACAGTAGTTGTGCTGTCCAGTTGTGGGATGTACATCCTGTTCTCAGAGGGGGTATCTGTTGTTACAACCCATATATCGTCTCTGCACTGTGATGCCGGGGGAGAACCGGGGAAGTAAAAAACAGGGGATGCTTTGCGGGGGGAAGCCAGGATGTGGGCCATGAGTATGGTGTCTCGGTCAGTTCAGCTGCAGTGTGCAAATGGTGGGACTTTGTGGGCAAGCACCAGGACAGCTGAGCCAGCGGCAGTAGGTCGTGTAGTGCCCCCGGGGGGGGGTTTGAGTGCCTCACTCGTTAGCCGGGGAAATGGGGGCAATGTCATGTGTGCTCTCGTTCGAGGTAGATGCTTCTAGGTCGGTAGTGGTATGTTGAGATGTGCCCGAATCGGCACGCGATTGCAAGTGCTGGAACTGGTGTGATAGTATGGCCCATTCCATAGATATGGGATGCTTTCTCAGTCCTTTCACCTCCTCCTCCCAGAGTGTTTCTTCTTTCGCTGCCGCCCATTTTTTCACCACTCCCACCCATGCCTCTACAGGGGGGCCTAATGGGGCTTGCCAGTTCATGGCAATGCTTCTTTTTGCTAGCAGCGTTGCTAGGGTGACGAAGCGGATGGGTACTTTGCGTGTTTTTGGTCTACGGAATATTCCGAGAGCGACCGCCTCCCAGGTGTGTATATCCGGAAGGCCTGTAAGTTTTTTGAGTGTCTCGAGGACTACTGACCAGAACTGTCATAGGGTCGGGCAGCTCCAGAAAATATGGTGAAAGTGTGCATCTGACGAGTGACATCTGAGGCATAAGAATCGAGTGTCCGGGTAGAACCGCTGCAGGTGCGCTGGTGTTAAATACGCTCTATGTAAGACATAATACTGTATGTTTTTAAAACGTGCGTTCCTCGATACTTTTTTATGGGACTCTAGGGCCCTCTCCCACTCCCTGTCGTGTAACTGACGTTCAAGTTCGTCCTCCCATGTGGCTCGGAGAACAAGTAGTGGTTTATTCGCTAGCTCTCTTATAGATTTATAGATCCATGTAACTAAGTGCCTACCTGTACTCATATGTAGGATAGTGTGAATGACCGGGTGGGTCTTGGGCTCACCTGTGGAGAGGTCTGCGTGTGGCCGGAAGTGTTCTAGGAGCTGTCGGTGGGTTAAGAACTGTCCCGCGGGTAGATCGTAATCCTCCGTGAGCTCGTCATAAGGTCTAAGCTGCCCTTCTGCGAACAGTGCCTCCGCGACTGTTATATCGCATTCCGTCCATGCTCGGAGCATGGCTGCTGTAAAGTATGTCTCCCGCTTGGGCCAGCCGACCAGCGGCAGCCGTGGGGAGTAATGTGGGGTCCCCGTCGACATGCGGTGGATTCTTTGCATACATCGGCGGGCCACTGACACCTGTAACGGATATGTCCGTCGAGGTTTAGTACCTGGGAGCAGTAGGCGACGCAGTTCTGGGGTTGGGACCCGACCCTGAGACGTATGAGTTTCTCCCGTATTCCTACCCGCCGTCCAGTACGACAGCCATTGTAACTGCGCCGCCCACTAACCTTACACTTGTGACCAGCAGAGACGATGGTAGTTGATAATTTCCCCAATTCCCTTGAACGTAACCCCCAGCAGAGGAAAGAAATCCTGCTGCGTGAGATCGTGCCCAGGGGAAAAAGGGAAGGGGATAAAATGAAAAACTGGATGCAAGCACTCTGGTCTCTTCAGGGTCTGGTCTAGGAGTCTGTATAGTACCCGTATGGATGTGACCCTGCAGGACAGGAGAAAAAAAAAGCACAACAGATATATGGGAGCTCACACTAATATTCGACAGTATAACTAATAACCTTTACACCTACTCACCAGAAGCTCAGCAGCTAGGATACTAAAATAAATCACTACTGTAAACGAACCAGGAACAGGATAATTACGGTCCTCTAAATCATTGTGGTGAACTACTAATGTGGTAATACAAACTACCTAAATAGTTCCAATGATCACACCGCCTAGAGATGCTACTCCGCAATCTCTATTAATTCCACGGTGTTTTCTCCTGCAATTCTATATTGGCATTGCAAGAGTGAGTCAAGAAAAAGAATAAGTTTCAGCAACCATACGTAGATAAACACTGCACTCCTGTGCTGAGAAATGGTAATGTCAGTTTTTGTCAAAAATAAAAGCCAAACAACATGAAATTAAATAGCACAACCAGTCGATAATGCGTGCAGGAATCTTGTCCTGCCCTCGCTCTCAAAAACCCAGAAAATAGGGGCAGACAGTGGCACCAGCGACCGAGAACAGCCAAAATGTTGCGGTGCTAAAGAAACACGCTCCGGCCTGTCTTCCGAATATGCAGGGTAAAGAATGAAATGAAACCTAGAGTCGCGGTACCAAAGAAAAATGCTCTGGCGTTTCTTTCGCGAGTACTGCGGCTCTGAATAACTGAAAGCAAAGAAGAAACGGTACAGGAAGGAAGCGCATCGGCTTTTCTTCCCGAATTACCTGTACCGCCGAATTAACTTTTTTCAGGGCAATCCAAGGCACGGGTACTGCGAACGGGAGAAAAACAGTCCTCGGGAAGAATCAGGAACGATGCTGAAAAGGCTTCACGCTGGAATCCGGCGGGGAGCACCATCCGCCATCTTGGTTAACTTCCACAACGATTGTCAAGCACCTTCCGCATGCGGAGGAGGTGCTTATATACGGCCTGCCCTTTAACTCACCCCACTGCCTGCTGGGAACTGTAGTCCATGGGGCCTTTTCTTAATCTAAGCCTGGGAGCTGGCTTATACATGTTGCGGTAAACAACCTGTTTGACTGTCTTCAGGTGGGTGATCGCTACAGTACCCTCACTCAAGGACCGTTGACTCGGCGGTCGGCCAGGTTTACCAGGATGCACTGCATGGAATCGTTCGACTAACTCAGGGCAATGGAGATTATCTTCAGGTTCCCATGTTCTGTCTTCCACCCCAAACCCTTTCCAATCCACTAGGTATTGAATCCGACCCCGTACCAGCCGGGAATCAAGGATCTCTTGTACCTCATACTCTTCCTGACCATCTACGTCTATGGGGAGAGGCTTTTCTGGTAGTCTCATGCTAGCAGGACAAGGTTGGAGTAAGGAGACATGGAAAACAGGATGGATCTGCTATGAATGAGGTAACGATAACCTCATGGATACAGGGTTGATAACCTCCTCGATACTGTAGGGGCCTACATATTTTGGTTTTAGTTTATTTATACCCCTCAGGTGCAGGTTTTTTGTAGATAGACTCCTTCAAAAGATGCATGTTGAGAGAGATGCTCAGCTGATAGAACCTGCTAATGGCCACCAGGGCCGAAGAAAGAGTGGATCGACAAGCCGCTGACATGTAAGCTGGAACTGCGAAAAATGAATCAGCATTGGCCATGAAAAGTAAGGACAAACACCGAAAAGACACATGAAAGTCGCCATCTACAAAGAAAAAAAGGTTGTGTTTCTGATGTGAGTTTTCATATCCACATGAAGACAAATGTCTCACCATAGGCCAGACGTGCAAAGGCTGTACTAAGGAGAACCACTTCATAACGGTCTGCTGAGCGAAAGAGAATCTAACTGCATCACAGCAAGAAGAGGGAATGGATGCCAGAAAGTTCTAGATGCCTTCTCACCATTCCCACAAAACAAAAAGGTGGCATCAGTTACAACAAGTAGAAACCAGACAAGGTTGATCATCATCAAGTTTGTCCTACAGAGAATCATCAACATCATCATCAAACACCAGTGAGGAAAATGGATCCATGCTGATGGTATCTACCGACAAATGATGAGGACATGTAGGTCTGGCTGCTTGCAAGGAAGTACCAATGACAAAGGTAAACCACTAGAATAAACAACAAAACTCATTTGGACATTGTCCCAAGATTACAATACAGGTCAAAAGGTTGCCCCACAACCTTCATTATAGACAGTGGTACATCTATTAACATCATGTCAGTTGAGAGGTTTGACAGCTTATCTCTTGTGCCACGCCTCCACCTCTCAAACACAAAAGTATACATGTGGGCAGCTTCTAAACCATTACAGAGTAAAGGGACACTCAGAGTAACTTTGAGACATAAAGCAATATCCGTGCACGCTCCAATTCATGTTCTTCAAGGAGCTTCGCCCAGTTCTTGCCTACTCAGCTTTGCCACCACCGCCGGCATGGGAGTGATTTCCATCAATTACAACCCTCACACTCAATCTGACGTTGTGAGTCAGTTCCCATCATTATTTCATGGCCTGGGCAGGCTCAAGACAATGAAAATGCAACTTCACATCAATGAGGAGGTTTGCCCTATTGACCAGTTCACTGCAGAGTCACTTTCCACTTACAAGGAGCCGTTGTGAAAGAATTAGAAATGCTGTCGAAGCATGACGTCATCAACCGCTCCACTGGCCCTACGCCATGGGTGTCGCCCATAGTGGTGGTGTAAAAAAAGAACAGCGAGGGTGCAGTGCGCGTATGTATTGATATTCGGTAGGCCAACAAAGCAATTGAGAGAAAAAGACATCCTGAACCACACATAGAGGACATGATCATACAACTGAACAGCGCCAAAGTTTCCTCCCGTCTTGAACTGAACAAAGGATATCATCAACTCGAGTTGGAAGAGAATTGCAGGTACATCACTACTTTTTTACTTATGTTGGTTTGTTCCGATACAGAAGGTTGAGTTTTGGAGTGTCGTCAGCTGCAGAACTATTTCAGGATGTTATACTTCGAATAATTCAACCTGTCACAAATGCTTTTAATTACAGTGATGACATATTGGTTTTTGGAGCGACACAAAAGGAGGACGGCAAGGTTGTTTCACAAATGTGCCAATTACTTGCTGATGCCGGTCTTACTCTGAACGCAGCAAAGTGTGAGTTTCACAAGACCAACCTCAATTTCTTTAGACACATATTTTCAATGTGTAAATGACTCCTAGCCCTGACAGAGTAAAAACTCTGTTAACTACTTTCCTACTGCATGATCTCACTATGCTGCAATCCTTTCTATGTATGGCCAGCTGTTGCACACGGTACATTCATGATTTTAGTACTGTGTGTGCTTCATTAAGAGAGGTGACAAATAGAGATGTCCCATTCCAATGATCTGTTGAATGTGCAATTGAGAATGCAACGAGGTGGCCTACTTTGACCCCCAACTACACACTGAGATCACAGTGGATGGGAGCCCGGTGGGTATGGAGGCAATCCTTGCTTAACATAATGGTCATTTGAATGCTCAGAGGAACATTTTGGCCTATGCTAGTCAGAGTCTGTCTGACATTGAACGTGCCTATTCTCAGCCGGAGAAGGAGAGTCTGACTGTAGTAGGCGCCAGCTATCATTTTCATGTATTTCTGTACAGAAAACGTTTCACTGTCATCACAGACCAGCAAGTGCTACTCACCATCTTCAGAAATCCAAAAGCCAAGATGCCCCCTCACATTGAGAGGTGGGGTCTGAGACTGCAATAGTATAACTATACAATTTTACACAAGCCAGATAAAGACCAGAAACCTGCTGATTATGCTTCATGGGTACCACTAAATCGTCACAGTTCGACATCAAAGACAGGTAGGAGTGAAGTCTAGTACGTCAGTGGCCATATCAATTGAATAGATTATTGAGGCTACAAAAGCTGATAAGAACATCCACATTCTCGAAGACATCATTCTGGCTCAATCGTGGAAAAGGAGTGTTCGACCTCTTGTTGACGATGTTGAATTTCAAAAATTCAAAAATGTACAGGATGAACTGTCTGTGACCAAAGAAGGTGCTGTATTGAGAGCCTCCAGAATTGTCACACCTGAGAGCCTGTAACAACAGGTAATTGAAATAGCACATAAAGGACATCATGGTATTGTAGCTACCAAAAGAGCCGTAGGATACCGAGTGTGGTTACCCCGCTTAGACGAGCGAGTTGAGAGGGAGTGCCATCTTTGCAACTGCCTTTTCCCCAAAATGACTCAACGTCCACTGACCCTGTCTGACCTTCCTACGAAGGCTCGTGAAAGGACTGCAGTTGATTTCCTTGGACGCTTAGGGAATGGACATCATCTCATGGTAGTCATTGATGAATATTCACGTTTCCCTGTGGTATTGGATTTGTCGTTGTAATAATCAAAGGGGGAGAAAGAAGAGTATATGATCCACTCAGCTTCTTTTACTCAAATGTCAAAATATCAAGTGGAGAGTGAATCACTAGTCCTGAAAAAACCAGGGTGTATAGTGCCAGTACTGAGTACTATTAAGAAACCCTCATTCACGTTTTTGTAAGTGGGAATGAAGCGGTATATTTGGATTCTCCGCTCAGTTGTTACCAACGTGACAGCATCATCATTGGGTTAATAAAATGCTTCCTCCACCCGGAGGTCGTCCCACTGGTTATTTCAGTAGTGATCGTAGATAAAGGGGGTGTGAGTGTTAAGTGAAGTGATGTGTAAAAGGATATTTAAAAATCTCGTAAAACCAGTACATGCCTTTAATTAGACTGGGTTCGAGATTGTTTAAAAAGGTTATTCTGTGTGCACTTATTAGACTGGTTATGGTCTATTGCACTATACAAAAATGTGTCCAAAAAAAGGTCGACATGTTTCAGCCCTCTAAATGCCCCGAAGGATGAAGTGGGCTTTCTTCAGGACCTAGCAAAGTGAAGGGGACCCCAATCTCCAGGGGTCACCAGTGAAAAAAGTGGAAATTTTGTTCCAATTACTAAGTTCAATTTGAACCTACATTGTTGAAAAAGTAAATAAGTGAAAGGGGGAGGAAAGGGAAGCAAAAAACAAAAAAAAACTTTGTTAGGTTAGTACATGTGCTGTATCAGTGCCAAAAAATATTGTTGCGTTGATCATTTTCACAACTAAAAAATGGCAATTCTTCAAAGATAAATGGCAAATATTATACACTACTCATTTTCACTTCAATCATGGCAAAAATCGTCCCTCCTTCCAGCAAGAACTCGGAAGACACTGTATCCATTTTGTCATATGATTAGAACTACTCATCACAGCCAAAGATACTAAATCCATTTTGTCATATTGTTAAAACCACTTTTGATAATCACTCTTTAGAGGAAAAGACAGACACTGAAGCACGCTTGTCTGCAAACACGGGGTGTTATTAAATGCACAGGGATTGGGAAGTCTCAGCTAGAAAAAGACTCACATACTAGTTAGCATATCGAAAATTACATGCAGTCGATTGCATTCTGGTGGGGTCAGATCAGAGCCGATATATTGATGGTACGGGTATCAGAACGTACGCAAGTTTAGCTTTCTGCTATGGAGGAGGATGTAAGTCAACTGCAGGGCTCTTCTAGTGGGATATCATGGTGAAACACTCTCTTATACTGTGCAGATAACTATCATTTATTATGGCTAAAGTTGGGGATGTGCGGTCGTAAGTGTATGTGAGAAACGCCGTCCACAAACTCCATAACAGTAGTGATAAACTCCCTAGTTGCCAAGTTCTATTTAGGTGCAGGTAAGTTAAACAGAATACGTGAACATATCAAGCATGCACGCGAGGAATGTTGAAGTCGCGGTCATACCTTGTATCCCTTGTTGTGGGCTACATCGGGTGATTTAAGGAGGTCGCTCACGCTCTAGGAGTAGTTGAAAAGGGAAAGGGAAAAGAAAGGAGAGTACATAAAACGGGCCCATGGATCATGCATTACGGTTTCAGTGGCGGCGTCTTCCTCCATTACCTCTTCGGCGTGGGTTCGTCACCAGTGCTGACTCTGCCTTCTGTGACCCGGAAATGATATGGGTACCTGCCTAATGTGGTTTAAAAAGGGGAAGGCATAGAAAGAGAGAGAAGACTCATAGTTCGTTATAAATCAACAATAAACTTGCGTTATTGGCCCCAGATTTCTTACTTGTAAATCATACACAAATGTTAATCCATTTTCCTGAACTATGAATAACAGTGTGTCTTGTTACTCATATTTTTATTAACAACGTTCTTGTGATATGGGAAGGCAACCTTGAAAATCTGATTGAATTCCACCAATGGCTGAATACCAGGGACGAGTGGTTAAAATTTACGTACACAGCAAGCCCGAACAAACTAGACTTTCTGGATGTAACAATCTTTATTGAAAATGACAGAATACAGACGAAAACTTTCTTCAAATCAACTGCCAAAAATAGCCTCCTGTCATATAAGAGTTTCCATCCACACCCAATGAGAGAGAACCTTCCCTACGGCCAATTTCTCCGGTTGAGACGGAACTGTAGCAACATTCAAGATTATAAGAACCAAGCCAGTGACCTCTGTGAGAAACTTCAGAACAGAGACTACCCCGTTAGTACCATCAAAAGGTGTCAGAAGAGGGCCAGAAATCAACAAAGAGATACCCTCCTAGACTCTACAGTGAAAGAACCCACAGAAAATCTGATCACCTGTGTTAGCACTTATAGCACAGTATCCAATGATGTTAAAAAGATCATCAATAAGAACTGGAAAATTCTTACCTCTGGATCCCTGAACTGGCCAAAACCTAGGTTCTCGAACAAAAGAACAAAGAACTTGAAGGATATGCTGGTACACACAAGACCACCTGCACAACCAATGAATGAGCCTCCACTGAGGCTTTGCAATAATACACCCGTTACCGGACATTTCCCTTGCGGCACGTGTTCTGTCTGCCATCTTACAACGGCGACGAAAACATTGCAACTATTACCAAACCTAAAATGGACAATCAGAACTCACACCAACTGTAACACTACCCACGTAATTTACATGATCACTTGCCCCTGCGATTTACGCTATATCGGAAAGACGTGCCGCAAAGTCAAGCAAAGACTTTGCGAACATAGGAGTAATGTTAAATGTAAAAAGAGTACCACCAAAATGAGCAGCCACTACATGGAGAAAGGACACACGGTCAACGACCTACAATGGGTTGTGCTAGAGACCCTGACCACCAGGAACTATAACGCCGAAAAAATTCTCTATGAAAAGGAGCAAAGGTGGGTGTACCGTCTCCGAACACACACACATGGGCTGAACGACAACATCCCATGGTTCAGCATTAAGAATTAACTGTATGTATATACATTCCCTTTCTCGTTTTGTTTTCACTCTTCTCCTGTGACTCAGCTTTGTGAAACAATAGTATCTATGGAACTTTATTCAAACAACAGTACCTCGGAATGGACAAAGGAAAGATGTGCATAGACACACTTTTTCCTTTATATCGGGCAGTTAACGATTATCGAAAAATATGAGTAACAAGACACACTGTTATTCATAGTTCAGGAAAATGGATTAACATTTGTGTATGATTTACAAGTAAGAAATCTGGGGCCAATAACGCAAGTTTATTGTTGATTTATAACGAACTACGAGTCTTCTCTCTCTTTCTATGCCTTCCCCTTTTTTTATTTTTATTTTTTATTTTATTAGAAACCGTTAGCACACAATAAAAGACATACAAGGGCCTATAACCACCAGGGCCGGCCGCTATAGAGCCCGAGGGCCCGCAGTGTAGCGCCATACATTCAAATGAACCAGCGTCAAAGTACCCGGCAGTCCGTAAGCACCTATAACAGACCATGGCCATAGGCCAGGAGTGGTTTAAGACAACGGTTTCATTTTTTATTAAACATAACACACACTCAAGGCAATGAGAGTCCGAGATAGCAGCGTGCTCTTCCCAGGACAGGGAACATCATACAGTGTCCAAAACGATTCTGGTCCAGAAGCGGTGAAGGGGGGCAATGGAAAAACAAAGCATGGAACACACATTACACCCTCCCGCAGAATGCGCAGCTAGGGGGTCAAAGCAATATCGACCTCTAATGGCAAAGGCGGGGCGCAGATACGGCCTCGATATAAATTCCACGGACCCCATACCCTACTCCATTTCCCTGGCTTTCCTCTCGCCACATACACCGTCTTTTCCCTAAACATACACCAGTCCATATTCTCCTTCCATACATCAACCGTGGGCGGCCTCGGGGAGCCCCATAGCTGTGCAATGTTACGCTTAGCCACCATATACCCCAAGGTCACCCACTGCGTCTGTGCCGCATTGCAATCATTCGGTTCCCAGACATTCAACAAACACCTCCTAGCCTCTGGCAACAGGGCCACGTGCGTGACCCCCTCCAGTACAGTATGGAGACCGTTCCAGAATCGCACAATCTCCGGACATTCCCACAATATATGAAGGAACGTGCCCGGCAGGCCACATCCACGCTTACACAATCCATCCATCGAATAACCCATACGCAGCAAACCGGACCCTGTGACATACACTCTATGGAGGATCTTCAGCTGTACAAACCGGAGGCGGGCCGGGATCGCCACCTCCTTGGGGGAGGCCACCGCCGACACCCAGTCCTCATCATCCAGCTCTAAGCCATCGCCTGTCCATGCCTCTCTCAGACGGAGCAGCAAGTCCGCGCGATCGTTGATGAGTTTCTTGTAAATCAAAGAAATAGTGCTGTCGGGCACATAGCCATCCAACACTCTATCCTCCAGTGGAGAATACTCGGGGATGGCAGCAACGTCCGGAAAAACCGAACACAGCGCATGGTGGACTTGAGCATATCGGAAATACTCTTTATCGTTCAATTTATATTCCTTTTTAAGCATTTCAAACGTTTTGAAAGCTCCCTTCACCCAAAGATCACCCACCTTACATATACCAATCATGTCCCATTTCTCAAAGCCTTTCGATCTCCACAAACAGCCCAACCGCCCAGAGGCATACAGCGGCGTCGCCCGAGTCAATCGATCCCTCCACCCCATCGCAGCATTCGCCGCGTGCCACACACGCTCCGCCACCCGCGTGGGTCCCGTCAGCCGCGTGTCCGGGGTCACCGAGTACAGCGCCCTATTATAATCCCCACCTGGAAGCAGGAATTTATCCATCTCGAACGCCGGGTTTAAGGCAGGACCATATATCCCGTGGTTCACAGCCGCCAACTGAGACGCCCAATAGTATCGTTTGATATCAGGGAGTGCAACCCCCCCATCGTACCAAGGAAGCATTAACTTGGCGAGAGCAATCCGCGGCCGCCCGTCCCAAAACAGTTGGCGCTGAAGACCCTCAACCTCCCGGAAATAGCGGGCCGACACGACATCCAGAGTATTTTGCAAGGCGTACAAAAAGCGAGGCAGCGACATCATTTTGAACAATGCCGCCCGTCCAAGCGGTGAAAGCGGAAGTCGTCGCCATCTTGCGACGTCGGCCTTCAGCCGCTGGAAGGGAGGGAGAAGGTTTCGCTCATAGCGGACCGCGGGATCCAGTGAGATAAAGATTCCCAAATATTTGAACCCCAGGGTAGCAACCTGAACAGGGCAGTCTTGTGGCAGGAGGGGGGCTTCCCCGGAGAGGACGTAGACGCACGATTTGGCCCAGTTGATAACCAGGCCGGAGTTGCGGCCAAAGGAAGTCAACACGTCCACCAATACCATTAGTGACTGTCGGGGGGAAGTGAGATATAGAAGGATGTCGTCCGCGTAAAGGGAGACACGGTCTTCGAATTCCGGGGTCCATCTAATGCCTCGCAACGACGGCTCCCAACGCAGCCAGGCGGCGAGAGCCTCCAAAGAAAGCGCAAAGAGAAGGGGTGATAGCGGACATCCCTGTCGCGTACCCCTCCCCAGTGCGAAGGGAGCCGACACCCTACCATTCACCACCACCTGAGCCAGTGGGTCAGCGTATAACAATTTTACCCAACCAATAAACTCAGGGCCGAATCCAAATTTCGCCAAAAAGGCCCAAAGATATGGCCACTCCAAAGTGTCGAACGCCATAGTAGCATCTAGAGATGCCAAGATGGCTGGCTCCCGTATAAACTCGGCTCTAGCCAGCACACCGTGTAACCGCCTCAAATTTAGGGCGGTATTCCGATGGGGTATAAAACCGGACTGATCCTGATGAATCAAGTCGCCCGCGACCCGAACCAGTCGGTTAGCCAACACCTTAGCCAGAATTTTGGGTTCTGCGTTCAACAGCGAAATGGGCCTATAGGAGGCGCAGCGGTCTCGCGGCTTCCCATCTTTGTGTATCACCACTATGGTGGCGAGGCGTTGGTCAGGGGGAAGGAAGCCCGCCGCACGTGCCGCCGAAAACATGTCACGAAGATACGGCGCTATCTTATCAGGACGTAACTTATATAGTTCAATGGGAAGACCATTAGGACCACCCGCCTTACCAGACGCGATCGAGCGAATGGCCAAAGCAATCTCATCCGACGACAACTTCGCCTCCATCAATGTTGCATCCGCCTCCGATAAGGTTGGCAGTGCGATGTCTCGAAGCAACAGATGAGAATCCTCCTCCGAACGCACGGAAACCGGAGAGTATACCCCGCGGAAGTGATCCGCGAAGCAGTCAACAATCTCAACAGGGTCAGTCACACGAACTCCATCCACTCTCTACACAACGGGCACCACCCTGCTCGCTCTCTCCTTCTTATCCAACCAAGCAATCAACTTCCCGGCCTTATCCCCCACGTCATACAGACGCCCTTGCTGTTCTCTATACATCCCTTTAGCAGCTTCCGTGACTAGCGCTCTATAATCTGACTGTTTGAGGCTGAGAACATGCAATTTCTCATCAGTAACTCCACGCTCCAAGTCCTCCTCCATTTCAGCTATTTCAGTCTCCAGGCGAACCACCTCAGCTCTCTCGCACCTCTTAGTATGGGAGATAAGAGACAAGGCCTGCCCCCTGACCACCACCTTATAAGCCTCCCATAGGGAGACGGCCGACGACACCGACCCCACATTATCAGTGAAGTAGTGATCAGTGGACTTGACCAACTCCGCGCGGATCTTAGGGTTACGAAGATACCAGGGGCCAATAGGTGCCACCCTTCCCTCTGTGCCAGGGTCAACCCTCAGTTGCAACCATATAGGGGAATGGTCAGAAATACCTCTGGCTACGTGACGCACCTCCCCAATCATCCCCCGCTTGGGTCGCCGGCATGAGCATATAGTCGAGTCTCGAGAGACTCCCATGGGCCCCCGAGTGAAAGGTATACTGCGCTTGTCCCGGGTGCATCATTCTCCAGCAATCTACCAGTCCCAAAGTGTCCAAAAAACTCCCCAACCAGGCCTGAGCCCTAGGGAGATCCCTGGGGGGGTGACGGTCCTCCAATCCAGAGACCACGGCATTAAAGTCTCCACCCAGCACCAAAACCCCCCCAGGAAGCCCCAGAACCAAACGCCCCAAGTCAGCAAATGTAGTCGTCTGCAACCCCGGGGGCACATACACAGCCACCAGTGAGATGGTTCTACCCTCCCATCTTCCCACCAGTGCCACATATCGCCCCCTATCATCGTGAAGCACCTCGTCCACTGCCAGTGGGAGGGAGGTCCTAACTAAGATGCCCACTCCCCTAGAGCCAGAAGTGAAGCCAGAGTGAGCGGCCAGGCGATAGCCCCTCCTATTTAGGGCCTGGAAGGAGTTCCCAACCAAATGTGTCTCCTGCAGGAAAACGATGTCGGGCGAGAGCCGCTTCAAGAACTGTAACACCACCCCGCGCTTGATCCTGTCCCCCAGACCATTCACATTCCACGAAAGGATTCGCAATCCCCTATCCCCCATCCCACTCCCGCACATGAATCCCACATCCCGGAGAGCACAACCCGGAGAAATCAGCAAACAACTTCACATTGCCCTGCGAAACAAAAAAACAACAACCATCCCCAACAACCCCCCTCTCCCACAGACCCAAAACCACAACTCCCCCCTCCCTGCACCCCTGCTTGAGCCCAAACAGCCCCCTAACTTGCAGTGTGCCTGTCGCCCTAACATTTACCACAAAAGAACCCCAGAAGGAGGAAAGGACCCCAAAAAAGCTCCCCGCAAACCCCAGACATTTGAAGGGCATGATGTGCCGGATTAGAGTGTAATTGAGCCAAGGTGCAATGAATAGTCAATCTAGTCCACCGCCAGGGACCAAGTTCTAGTCCTGCTCCACCACATCCCGTCCGCTCTCCTCCGCCCGATCGTCTCGATCCTGTCCCCGCGGTAGGGCATCCAACCAGTCACCAGCCGCCTCCGGTCGGTCAAAAAAGTGGGAACGACCCTGGAACTCAACCCGCAACCTCGCAGGGAATAACATCGCGTATTTCAGCTCCATGTCCCTCAGGCGCCGCTTGACACCCAAAAATCCCAGCCGCTGTTTCTGGACCGCTTGCGTGAAGTCCGGATAAAAGCTGACATTGGAGTTCTCAAACTTCAGCGGCCCAGCCACCCGCGACGCCTGAAGGATAGCATCTCTATCCCGAAAGTTAAAAAGTCGAGCGATTATAGGCCGCGGGGGGGCACCCACTTTGGGCGCACCACCCGGAATCCTGTGGGTCCGCTCCACCGCAAAGAACTTACTCAATCCCTTGGGCGCGAGACGGTTGATCACCAGATCCTCCACAAAAAGATCCGCAGCAGATTCCTCCGATCTTTCCGGCACTCCGATGATACGGACATTGTTCCGTCTAGCCCTGCTTTCCGAATCCTCAAGTCGACGATCAGTCTGGTCACTGGCTAGCCGCAACCGACGGACCTCCGTCTGCAGGGCGGCCACGTCCACAGTTAGGCTCGACGCCGCATGTGACAAGTAATCGACCCGCTCGTTGGTTTTGGACAGATCTGCCCTGACCAAATTCACATCGATCAGTACCGCGTCCAACTTATGTGCCAGGGTATCAAATCGCTGACCCACAGCAGCCTTCATCTCCTCAATGGCGCCCATAACGTCCTGCAGGGTAAACTCCGACGCCGGGCCCGCCAGCTCTCTAGACCGCTCAGGCGATTTATGCAGGCCAGCGGGGGATCCCTTTAGCTGCGCGTAACGGTCCATGTTGTTGGCCTGAGCATAGGACCCCCTCCGGGTTGACTTAGATTTCGACTTGTCCCCTTCGAGTCTCGCCACCATCGTCCGGAGGCCACCAAGGTTGGCACCCTCCAGCGCCAGGGACAGGGACCCGTTGGCTAAGTTAAGCGGACACTGCGATCGCAGGCAGGACGTCCGTGGATAGTCCGAAGATCGGGCCAGACACTCCGTTGTCCGCGCTCCTCTGAAACACCAGGGTCCCTCAGCCGATCTCAAACAGCAGACTTGAAAACGAAAGTGAAAGTGCGGGGTACGGGGCAGGTCAAGCCCTGCATGCCGCTGTTGTTCACTTCGTACCCGGGCACCTCACCAACTCGAGACCGGGACCTAGGCACCAGCAGGCCGCAAACTTCGGAGGGCAACCATTCGGGTTCCCGGCGTCCGATCAGAATTCGGAAAACGGGTGGCACCTCAGCGCGAATGCATCAGCAAAAGCCCGTCAAATTTACCAGGATTTAGTCAGGATAGACGTGGGATGTTGCGGAGGCCCTCGAGAGCCTTAAGCCTATGCGGCCATCTTGGTTGCGCGCTAGGCTCCTCCCCCTGCCTTCCCCTTTTTAAACCACATTAGGCAGGTACCCATATCATTTCCGGGTCACAGAAGGCAGAGTCAGCACTGGTGACGAACCCACACCGAAGAGGTAATGGAGGAAGACGCCGCCACTGAAACCGTAATGTATGATCCATGGGCGCGTTTTATGTACTCTCCTTTCTTTTCCCTTTCCCTTTTCAACTACTCCTAGAGCGTGAGCGACCTCCTTAAATCACCCGATGTAGCCCACCACAAGGGATACAAGGTGTGACCGCGACTTCAACATTCCTCGCGTGCATGCTTGATATGTTCACGTATTCTGTTTAACTTACCTGCACCTAAAAAGAACTTGGCAACTAGGGAGTTTATCACTACTGTTATGGAGTTTGTGGACGGCGTTTCTCACATACGCTTACGACCGCACATCCCCAACTTTAGCCATAATAAATGATAGTTTTCTGCACAGTATAAGAGAGTGTTTCACCATGATATCCCACTAGAAGAGCCCTGCAGTTGACTTACATCCTCCTCCATAGCAGAAAGCTAAACTTGCGTACGTTCTGATACCCGTACCATCAATATATCGGCTCTGATCTGACCCCACCAGAATGCAATCGACTGCATGTAATTTTCGATATGCTAACTAGTTTGTGAGTCTTTTTCTAGCTGAGACTTCCCAATCGCTGTGCATTTAATAACACCCCGTGTTTGCAGACACGCGTACTTCAGTGTCTGTCTTTGCCTCTAACGAGTGATTATCAAAAGTGGTTTTAACAATACGACAAAATGGATTTAGTATCTTTGGCTGTGATGAGTAGTTCTAATCATATGACAAAATGGATACAGTGTCTTCCGAGTTCTTGCTGGAAGGAGGGACGATTTTTGCCATGATTGAAGTGAAAATGAGTGGTGTATAATATTTGCCATTTATCTTTGAAGAATTGCCATTTTTTAGTTGTGAAAATGATCAACGCAACAATATTTGTTGGCACTGATACAGCACATGTACAAACCTAACAAAGTTTGTTTTTTGTTTTTTGCTTCCCTTTCCTCCCCCTTTCATTTATTTACTTTTTCAACAATGTAGGTTCAAATTGAACTTAGTAATTGGAACAAAATTTCCACTTTTTTCACTGGTGACCCCTGGAGATTGGGGTCCCCTTCACTTTGCTAGGTCCTGAAGAAAGCCCACTTGACCCTTTGGGGCATTTAGAGGGCTGAAACATGTCGAACTTTTTTTGGACACATTTTTGTATAGTGCAATAGACCATAACCAGTCTAATAAGTGCACACAGAATAACCTTTTTAAACAATCTCGAACCCAGTCTAATTAAAGGCATGTACTGGTTTTACGAGATTTTTAAATATCCTTTTACACATCACTTCACTTAACACTCACACCCCCTTTATCTACGATTACTACTGAAATAACCAGTGGGACGACCTCCGGGTGGAGGAAGCATTTTATTAACCCAATGATGATGCTGTCACGTTGGTAACAACTGAGCGGAGAATCCAAATATACCGCTTCATTCCCACTTACAAAAACGTGAATGAGGGTTTCTTAATAGTACTCAGTACTGGCACTATACACCCTGGTTTTTTCAGGACTAGTGATTCACTCTCCACTTGATATTTTGGTATTGGATTTGTCATCAACAGCCCATGACAAGGTCATTGAGCAGTGGAACAACATCTTTGCAGCATGGGGTATGCCCGCCATTCTCAAATCTGACAATGGTACACCATTCAACAGCAAAGAGTTCAGAGAGTTCCTAGTCAGAAGGAATGTCAAGCATCAAAAGTGTACACCTCTATGGTCCCAAGCAAAGGGTGTCATGGAATGTTTTATGGGTACCCTCAAAAGGGTTATTAAGCAGGCATCCTTTGAGGGGATTGAATTATAGCATGCACTGTGTCAAGCCATCCATGCTTATCATTCAACTCCTCACTCCACAACGGGGGAAAACCCCACCACCTTGCTGTTAGGGAGAGCCATCGGAACCAAACTGTCACAATGGCCAGCAGAATGATCCTTGAGTGTCTGACAGGGTTTGTGTCACTGACACTTCTTGAATGTGCAAGATGAAGATATATGTCTGTCGGCATCGGAGATCCCAAGAGACAGTCTTCAATGAAGGTGGCTTAGTCCTGGTTAGACAGAAGCAAAAGCATAAAACAGACACTCCATTTGATGCTGATCCTCTTAAGTTGTTATGTGTAAAGGACACATGGTGACTGCACATCATCCTGGACAGTCCATCATATAGGACTCATCACATTTCAAACACCTACCCCTGCGATCGTCAGCTCCTACACCTACCAGTGAACCCGTCCATCCTGACTGTCCAGATCAAGCATCAGAACCTGAACCATTGGTGCCTGAACAGAGTGAATCTCAACCACTCCCTGTCACTCGATCTGGTCGACTAGTTCAAGCACCTCTACAACTCATCAAAGAAATATAATATAAAGGTTGTTTGTACTTTTTATTTAACAAAGGGTGAGATGTAATGTTGTGAGACTGTGTGCTAGGACCCTTGCAGTTCTCGGCGAACTCAGTAGAGGAAGTTTGTAACTGGTTGGGAGGTGTTAAGGTGAGGTTATTAACGGTTATGACGTAATCAGAAAGCAGAGTGAGATTGTATGCTGAGGAATAAAGAAGTACAATATACAGCTATGTGTGTGGGGTATTAATTTGCATGTTGCCGGGCTGGGGAGGACAATACAGTTACCACAGATGCTATCAAAACCGAGTAAAATGTCTGTGTTATAGAGAACACCTAACAGTATACTAACCACACAATACTATAGTGATCTCTCATATGCATCATAAAATCAGTATTCACCAACAACTTAAAATACTTCAGATAATGGCATCTCCATACACAGTCCACTATGAGCTCAAATACTCTGAAGAAACATCACATCGTTCGTAGCCTCGAAACTGAAAAAAAGCACACAGCACTGGTCTAAGGTTATAAATATAAACTATAAAGAGAGGTTGTAGTAGTGAAGGAGGTGCCTGGGAGAAAGGTTAGTTTAGTGCTTAGAAAAAAACAGTAACTTTAAATGTAACATTTTTCTGAGCTGATATAGCAACTCCTACAACAAACTCCAATCTCCCAATGCTCTTGACTTGCCAATCTGTACAACCTATCTTGTTACTTCCATTGCTGCCCTGATCCTGAAGGGGTGAATATCATACTGTCATCCCGGTAGCTTAAATCTTGTCAAGCAGAACTTAAAGTCTTACAGGACCAGAAAGTTAATCATTGCTCTCCCTTTCACACAAATTAGTATGAGCACTTCCTATCTTGGAGTGCTTAACCTGCACCAGAGCTAGGGGTTACTTCGGTTACCAGACTGCAGGATGTCACGTGTCTTTATAAAGTTCGATGCCTCTTCCAGCTTATGGTTGCTCTATTGCTCTCTGCTACAAACTTCCTGCTGCACTGTGTTCTCTTCTCAATTCTCCTGCACTAGTCCTGATCTGAAGGCAGCAGATGTACTTTGACATAAACATACTGCATCAGTTACTTGCAAGGTCTTGTCTGGTGGAGAGAACCACAGGGCATATTTACAAGGGCTTTATCTCCGCTTTTTTGGCTTACAAAGCCAAAAAAGCTGAGATAAAACCAGCGCCCTATTTACGAGAGGGTGCTAACATGCATAATCGCATGTTAGCACCCTTTTTCCCAACGCCTCCCTTTGCATCTCCAATGAGATGCAAAGTGGGCGTTACTGGGCGTACCCCTGATGGACTACCTTGCAAATATCGCTGATGTTTACATCGCGATATTTACAAGGCAGTCCATATGATTTTAGCAGACGTTAGATTTTGGCGAAAACTGCAGTTTTCGCCAAAATCTAACATCTGCTAAAATCCTGACTTAGCCATCCCTAACATAGAGGGTGGATTATGCTGATATGACCCTGTGGGTCGTATCAGCAAGGTTATCACCATTTTGCAGGGAACATCACTGGAAAACAAGCAATGTTCCCTGCAAAAGGGTGATAACCTCGCTATCTCTGGAATTTTTATCGCCCTGGAGAAACACGTTGTTAAAAATGCGCTAAATTCCAGAGATAGCCTGCGATAATATTTTTAGCGCTAAGCACGGCCTGCGATAATTATCGCTGGCCGTTGATAATATGCCACCACAGCCCTTGGACAGGCGATGAGAGGATATTAGTTTCGGAGTGGGTGGAGGTGATGAAATCTGGCATCTTGATTATGTACAGGTAGCAATAGCTTTTAGGGAGGGCATTTGCTACCAGGATACTACTAGGAAATCTGAAGTCTGATTCTGGAGGAGGACTGAGGGAGCTACTATGGAGGTAAGACTTCCTCTGCCCTTCAGATTGTCACCTTTACCACCTGACCTAGCTGCATAGATGATACACATATTCTACTCCTGTCCAGCTGCTTCATATTACAAGTGAAGTGCAGTGTTAGAAAATGTTTTGGTCTGTTGGGGCTGACATTCCTACAGTCAGATTGGGATGAATCACTATGGTCTTCTTGGGAGAGACACAAATGTGAGGGGGTGCTTGGAATTATGTATGATCAAGGGTTGAGCACATTTTTTTCTTCAAGTAATACAGGTAATAGTACTTGAAGATTATATTTATTGTGTGTTAGATGTGCTTGCTGAAACAGTTCTGCTCCATACCAATGTCCAAGAGTAAGTTTTCCCTGATCAACGTTGTTACCCACCTGAAGCTAAAATCCTAAAAAGAGGTACTTGAAAATTCAGTGAGCTTGCAGTAGTACTTGGTTCCCCGGTTTTGAAGGAGAGAGGTAATACTCATGACAAGTATTGCCTAGCTGTCCTTCATTCTCACTGGCCATGCAGAACTGGCCTTACAATCAATGCAAGTGGTAAAGGATCTAGACCTTCAATCTCAGTGAGCACGACATGGCAAATAGTAAGTTCAAGTCTTCTGGTATGGAACGCTTACTTGTCATGGTCACCTTTGATGACCATCTTGCAAGCACACTTATTCCAGGAAGAAACATCATTCTGTTTCAGCATAACCCAGTTTGTTGGCATTCACATTATGCCTGTAGAGAGAGGTGACAATGTAAGAGTATGTTGCTGCATAGAAAGCGGTAAGTGTGTTCTCACGAGCAAGAGATTTGAAAATTTTGCAAGAGCTTAGGAACTCTTGTTCACCATTGTGGCAGCGGCTCCTGTAAATCGAAGCCATGCACTAGACATAAATACTCGTTATTCAGGCAGTTTCCCAAGTCTAGTTGCTGATTCCAGTGGCTGATCACATCTGCAGGAGGTTATAAAGACTTTAAAGAAAGAGTGTAGTTGCTGTTCACCACAATCCTGGTTTGAGAATTATTGTTTAATAAACACTGCAGAGGTGGACGTTTCGTCGTGTAACAATTATTTACAAGCAAGTTACAAGTTTGTTAGTTTTTTGCATTTGTAAAGCGCACTATCCCTTTCACCCATGAGGGTACACTGGCAATGAGCAGGTGTGCATGTCTAGTCCTGCCTAGGGTAGGTTGGTTAATTGAAAGGCCAGGTCTTCTTCTTATTGCAGAACTTAAGAAGAGAGGAGGAGGTTCTGATGTGGAGTGGAAGGTCATCCTACTCTTTAGGAGCAATGTAAGAGAACACCAATCCTCCTGATTTGGTACTGTCTATGCATGGGCTATGTGAGAGTAGGAGTCCTGTGGAGCGGAAGTCTCTAACTGGTTGGTGGAAGGGGATGCAACTTGAGGCAGTTGGAGGCTAAGTTGTGTAGTACCTTGAATGTGTGCACGAGGAGTTTGAAATTAGCATGTTTGTATACCCGGAGCCAGAGAAGTTCGTGAAATGTGGTGTGATATGAGTTTTGTGTGGGAGATTGAAGGTGAGCCTGGATGCCAAGTTGTGGATGGTTTGTAGTCTTCTGGCGAGTTGCTTGGTGAGCCTGGTGTAGAAGGTGGGGCTGAGCAATGAACCTTGAGGCACTCCTTAGATGCGTTTACAGGCTTCAGATGAGTAAGGTGCCAGGCTGACAGCTTGTGTTTTATCCGTTAAGAAGGAGCAGATCCAGTGAAGAGCGAATTCTTGATGACAATCTCATGCAGACACCTGATGAGGATTGAGCGTGAGACAATTTCAAATGCTGTACAGAGGTCCAAGAGAATGAGGGTGCTCCCGTAGTCTATCTTGATGGTATGTACAGCGTGAGTGATAGTTTTTCTGGTGTCGCTTTTGAGCTATTTGAAGATCGTCCTCATCATCTTCAGAGTGTGAAAGCTGATGGCACTGACTTGTGCGGTCATGTCCAGTTTGATGTTGCTCATGATTCCGAGGTTCCTGGCATTGGTGCTAGGTGTGGGTCTGAGTTCGGCCGGCCACTAGTTGGAGTTTCATGGCGAGGTGTTCATGCCAAAGATCACTATTTCTGTTTTGTCGGTGTTGAGCTTGAGAAAGTTGGCTCTCATCCAATTAGGGACTTCGGTCATACAGACAGTGAACTTGTTTCTTGTATTGTTGTATTGCGGTCTTATTTGAGAGGGTGAGTATGAGTTGCTTGTCGCTGGCATAGGAGAGGATGTTGATCTAAGTGTGGATGACATTGGCCAGAGGGATCCTGTTTGCGTTGAACAAGGTGGAGCTGAGCAATGAACCTTGAGCCACTCTCCAGATTTGTTTGCGGCTACTGACGAGAAAGGTGCCAGGCTGACAGCTTATGTTCTCAGTAGTGGCTGGCATCTACAGTGAGCGGGGGGTCAAGCGTGCAAACATTTTAAATAATAAAATGCAAAAACTTATCTTAACTAATGCAGGACTGAAATGACGTCTTCAGACTTCACCTCTTCTCAGCTGCAACCAGATGCAGCAGTGTGGGCTCCAATCCTGGTGCTGCTCTCACAATGTGAGAGCAACGCCCTGATTGGATGGAGCGTCCTCACACGTCGCTCCCAGGGACACTGAATCCATGCACTTACTCTGATACAGCTGTCTTAAGACAGCTGGGTTAGAGCTTTTAAAATGCACTTGTGTGTCTGGCCGTTGCTGGCCAAAAAGACATGTGCACTTTGAAAAATGCAGAACCAGCCCACCCTCTTCCCTGCTGAGTGACAAGCTTCTGTCTCTCTTTCCACACCTGGAGCTTCCTCCCACCCCAAAACCCCCCTGTCTCTAACCCTCGCCTAGCCCTTCCCAGGAACTGCTTAGTACTTGTTTCACCACTTCAGCATGGAACCCAGAGGGCCACTCATCGGTCTCCCCCATTACCAGGGATCTCCTCAAATGGAAGAAAAAAATCACATTAGGCTGGTTCCCTACCCAGCCTATAACCGCAACATACCTTCTGGCTGGAGCAAACCGAGAACATGCTGCTAACTCAGTTAAGCGTTTGTGGCATGGAACAAGGTTCTTTTACCTACAACCTGTAAATCCAGCTCTCACACACCAGTCTGTTTTATCTTTCACCTTGTGAGAGTGTGGCAAATTAATTTTCCATGTTTTCTCCCTCAATGGGCAGGTGATTGTTCGTTGCTTAGCACAGTGGTTTTATTTTCTATATATTCATCACAGACCATGTTATGGTGCCTGAGATTATTTTTGATTTGGCCACGCTTTCCCTGTTAATGGCTTTGGTGCTATGTTGTCTGTCTTTAGGTGGGAGGGTTCTGTCAAGCGTGTTCTTTACGAGTATCACTATTTGTAGGTGTAATTCGAATCATGCGGGCAGATTTACAAGCCCCGTACGCCACATTTGCGCCGCCGTTGACGCAGCTGCGGCGCAAAGCCAGCGCCATGCTGAGGGGTATTTACAACGTGACGCATCCAGGGAGATGCGTCACGTTGTAAAGCTCTGCGCCACATGTGGGCGTTCCGGTGCAGGGGGGGGCGTTCCGGTGCAGAACGCCTCCTAAAAGTGGCTGAGTGAAATCTACAAGATTTCACTCAGTCACTTTTACGGCCATGCTGCGTCAAAACCCTGCGCCTGCTTGAAGCAGGCGTAAGGATTGATGCAGCATGTTAGGAATAGGGGCATCCCGAGCCTTGCTGGAGCTGCGTCGCAACTCCAGCAATGCGTCACCTTTACGGCAGCAGATGAGTCACGCATCTGTCTATTCTTGCCCCATGAAGCGCCGCATTGTAAATGCGGCGCATCCATGGTGGCGCAAGAGGTGTCTGCCGTGACGCAAAATAACTGGCGCGTCCCTGCTGATATGCAGGGATGCGCCAGTTATTGTAAATCTGCCCCATGGTGTTAAGTCAGACTGTTGGACACCTGAAGAAGCCTAAATATAAGATATCACCAAAGTGTGAGATCTATGGTAAATCATCTAAAATGTACTACTGATTTAGTTGATAAGTGCCATGATTTGAATTGGGTGGTATGAGCATCCACAGCTGTCCTATGAAACAGAGCTATTGCATATGCATGGGTGACGTTAAGCACAAACTCCTGTAGTAGCCTACCACTCCACTTTGCTAAAGAGTTGATTCTCTGCCATCTTTAGTAAACCAGGAGCCAATTTCCTCAGGAGCGGTACCCTCCAGAACCAACCCTCCAGCTGCGTCGATTCTGATACTTCAACTCTACGGAAGTTTGGGATGGCTTGATGGGAGGAATGGTTTTGGTGAGGCTACTGCGGGGAGGGAGACCCGGAATGAAAAGTTTGGTAAACCAGTGAGGATCTGTGAAAGCTTACTAACGAATAACGTTTATGCACTAAACATGGAGTGTTGCACTGGTTTCAGCCTTACTTGTGTCTTGATATCTGGCATGTTTGTTTCAAAATATGTTCTATAGTCTTGCTAACTTCACAAGACAATGTTTAGTTTATGTCACCATTATCCTTGGTTTGCAAAATACACTTTCACATGTTTTCATTATCAACACATTAATTTGCATGTAAATATTTCACACATTGTGTTCTCCAAAACATAAAACTCTCTTTGCACTTAATCATATGACCAGTCTAATTTCGTAAAACTCTCTATGCACCTAATCATATGATAAGTCTTATTTTGTAAACTTCACTTCTTTCTCATTCTTTAGCTAAACAATACGGAGCCCTTATAGTAGGAACTTAAATCTTTTCAGGAGATTCTCTCAATCTTACGTTTGCTTTTCATAAAGAAGCCACTTGGACCCAATTTTCTCCTCAATTAGCAACATCACAGTTGACAAGCCAACAATTATGACCTGGACAGACCACGCCCTCGTTGGCTTCAGAATACCTATCCCGCACAACCTCAGACCTACCATCACTGGCCCCACACGCGGCAGCCTGAAAAGCATCAAAGAGGAGGACTGTGCTTCCTCCCACTCTGCGCACCAGCCCAGGCACACCAGTAACTTGCCAAAAGCCATCAAGAGCCTCAATAGCTTAATCACTGCATGCGCCATTACTACTCCTCAAGCACAACCCAACAGCAAGAGCACAACCACAGGCCCGCTGATGCACAGAGGAACTCCGGTTGAGGAAACACCACTGCAATCAACTGGGACGCAAATGTCAAGACACTACGGATAAAGACATTTTCAATTTGCGCTAAGACGCTACCACCACCAGATACGGAACACCAAGCACACAGTTCGTATAAGTACCGGCTCATACAACAGCAAGGAAACCTTCGCCAGCATGAAAGATTTTACTCTGCCTCCTGCCACCTTGAGCAACATCCTATTATCTGAAAAAAAGATTTTGTAATAATATGTATATTTTTTAAGAAAAAAAAATCTTTTCACTTTTTGATATAACAAATGAAAACAAGAATAAATTATCTAGCAAAATAAATAAAAACATATGTTTAATATAATTTTGGTGTTGAATATATAATGTCTCACATGATATTTTTGGATAGCCCAATGGAGCAGATTGAGCCCATATAGTAAAGAAATAGAGGTCAAGTGAAAGGTTTGTGTAATAGTATGTTTGCTGTGGTTGTCCCCCTTTTCTCCCAGACCTAATTGATTCTTTGAGGCGGTTCCCTTCGCCAGAAACCTTAGGCAAAGATCACCAGCTTCAAAGATTGTCCCAGCAAGCTCTCAGAATTCTTCTCTAACAAAGTAATCTCTATATACAGCAACTTTGACCCTCAACCAGGCTCCATCACCATCGCAATTTAGCTAGACGGGAGTGGGATAACTCTTATAAGGAGCAAGAGCCCTCAGGCAGCCCAGAGGTGTCATGCTTCATCATAGGGCAGCTCTTCGTTGGGCTGGCTCTGCAATGCCCAACGGGGCTCTTTGTCGGGGATCTTCTCTGTTGGCTGACGTGAAGCCAAGAAGAGGGGGGTGCGGTGGGGTCTATGAGATGAGTTGTAGTGGGAGTGAAAAGGTGCATCTAACAATAGCTATGGGATTCCAAAAACAGCTTTATTCATTGGATACCGATGCTATGGTTAAAAACAACCGACTATGAAAGTTGTGGCTGGCAAGGAAAATGAAACCTGCTGCAGCATAAAGTGATGTGTGAATGGTGGAAATGGTCGACATGTTTCATGCCCAAGATATTCAGGAGAATTCATGGCATTTCTTCAGGATCAAGGGGTCCTCATCTACTCTAATGGAGATGGTCAGAAGGTGTGCTAAGAGATTCTGTTCCCTGTAATCTGGACTCACAATTGTAACTTGTGTCGTAATCCAAAATGCAAGTGGAAGTCAGTGTAAAAAACGTCTACCTTCTGGCAAACACCTGGAGGGAAAAAGAAAGGTAGATTGCAGGGATAAATAAACACAATCTTAGCAGGTCACAGGTGTTATGAACCCCAAAACATGGCTTAGTAGAAAGAATTCAGTATAAAAACATATGTGACGCTCCAAACCAGTTGTGAAAATATAAATACATGCAGACATATACAGCAGAAATCAATCGTTATATGTGGCAGAATCACGCTGCGGAAATGTGCCCGGGTCTATGGCATTGTCCTGCGGGGGCAGATAGAGTACTACCGCCGCAACAGTGTCCCTTGGCCGGTCTATCTGGTAAGGATGAAGGCAAACTTACCCAGAAGTGGATGTGGTAAGACCCCCCCAACCTTGATGTCCAAGACACTCGACCCGGAGGCTAGTTTCTCTTACCTCCAAGGTGGCATCTTGGGGTATATTGGTGTACAGGGCTTCTACGTCGAGGGTGACGAGAAGGTTGATGCGAATGTCTTTATTCAGGCTTTCAAGGAGGTTTAAGGCTGCAGAGGTGTCTCTTAGGAAAGATGGTGTCCTGTTTACCAGTGTTTGCAGAAAATGATCACAAAACTGTGACGGGGTTTAAGGATGGACCCAATTCCCGCCCGAGCTGGTTCCCCCACATAGCAGCTTCGGAAGATTGCTCCAAGGGGCCACAGCAGCTTCGACACATCCCACTTCAAACCCACTACAGTGGATTACATGTACATCTCCTTGTTCTACACGTGACTCTATGCACACAGTCCTTTGATCATTGTTCTTATTATGCCTCCACGTTATAGGTTGTTCTCCCCTCACCAAGGTGCGAGTGTCTTGGACATCAAGGTTGGGGGTCTTACCCCATCCCCTTCTAGGTGAGTCCGCCTCTAGCCTTACCAGATAGACTGGCCAGGGGACACTGTTGCGGCGGTAGTACTCTACCTGCCCCCACAGGACGATCCCATAGCCCCGGCCACATTGCCGCAGCGTTGTTCTGCCACATATAACGCATGATCTCTGCTGTATATGTCTGCATGTCTTTGTATTTTCACCACAGGTTTGGAGCGTCACCCATGTTTTTATACTGAATACTTTCTACTAAGCCATGTTTTGGGGTTCATAACTCCTCCGTCCTGGTAATATTGTGTTTATTTATCCCTGCAATTTACCTCTCTTTTTTCCCCTCCAGGTGTTTTCCAAACGGTAGACATTTTTTTACATCACTTCCACTTGCACTTTGGATTACGACACAAGTCCAGATTACAGGTAATGGAATCTTTTAGCACTCCTTCTGACCATCCCCATTAGAGTAGATGAGCATCCCCCGGTCCTGAAGAAATGCCGTGAATCAATACTGGATATCTTGGGCATGAAACATGTCGACCATTTCCACTATTCACACATCACTTTATGCTGCAGCAGGTTTAATGTTCATTGCCAGCCACGACTTTCATAGTCGGTTGTTTTGATCCATGGCATCGGTATCCAACAAATAAAGCTGTTTTTGGAATCCCATAGTTATTTTTAGATGCACCTTTTCACTCCCACTACTACTCATCTCATAGACGCCCCCGCATCCCCCTCTTCTTGGCTTCAAGTTGGCAAACAGAGAAGACCCCCAGCAAAGAGCCCCCCTGCGGGGTCCGTTGGGCATTGCAGCGCCGGTCCAACGAGGAGCTGCCCTATGATGCAGCATGACACTTCTTGGGGTGTGTGAGGGCCCTTGCTCCTTATAGGAGTTATCCCACTCCCTTCTCTCTTTCCACACCTGGGGCTTCCTCGCCCACCCCCCACCCAAACCCCCCGTCTCTTTCCCTCGCCTAGCCCTTCCCAGGAACTGCACACTACTTGTTTCACCACAGTTCTCAGGGGCATGTATGCTGGATCTACCAAGCCCCGTCCCTCTGTTTGTGTGTTCCAAGCTGAAGTCTCAGGGAAAAGCAGAGCCTGTTTTTAAAGGGGGCATGGATTTAACATCTGGCCCGCAAATAGCATCCTATCCCGTAACTTCGTGGATAAAAGACCACAACTTTTCTAGGCCAAAACCCTTTCAGAATCAAAGCAGGGAGGATGGAGGAAAGACATAGGCAGGGTATTTAAATCCTGAACAGGAAGCAAGAGAGTGGTAGACCCGGGAAGTTACCTAAGAGAAGCACATTCTTCTTTTTTCTAGGCAATCGGGATTTCAAAAATTGGGAGAGGCCAGCCATGTATTGGGAGAGGCCTTTCATGTAAGTGTAGGAGGTTGGCTCAGAATATAGTGTCCACCTATGGTGAGGCACTCTGCGTTGAGTCCAAGCAACCCTTAGTGATAGTGTTTAGGTCCCAGAAAACCAGAGCTCTTAAGCGATAGCTGTGGAGAGCAGCTAAGGCTTATTTAGAGGGTTTAAAGCAGATGCATGTACCACTATAATCAGTCAGTAAGTTTTTCGCACACGAAAGAACCACACTAGGTGAATATGAAAATACTTTGTATTTATTAGCACACCCTAGACATTAACTTGGTATATCTCTGACCTGGAGATATCGAATGCATACAATAAATAGTTCAGAAATAGGTAAGTTGCATAGGAAAACACAAAAACATATAGGGCCTCATGTAGGAAGCCAAATACCGGTCGGTAACGGCCGAAATTCGGTAAATATCCCGTTACCGACCGGTATTTAGGCATTTGCGATGTAGGTGGCAGATATTCTGGATTCGGTATTTACCGAATCGGAAATTAAGAAATCGGTAAAATAACGATTCGGTAAATACCGAATCCTGAATGTAGGGAGCACTCTAAAGAGTGAAAATAAGTATTAAGAATTCGTTATTTACCACCAAATACAGGTTGGTGATAAATAACGAATACCTTGCAAAAAGTAATATTTTGCAGATTTAAGAGAGCCATGTGGCAGACATACATGCCCTTAGGGCATGTATGTGCGCCACATGTGCACACATGCAAGATTCAGGGGTGCAACAGGGTATCAATGTGACACCCTGCCACCCTTGAATATGCTCCCCCCATTACCGAATCGGTATTTACCGATTCGGTAATGGTGAATGGCTTCCCATTGATTCCTATGGGCCTCCAGGCCCATAGGAATCAATGGGAAGGTATGCCTCATTACCGAATTGGTAAATACCGATTCAAAATTACCGAATTTTTCCGATTCGGTAAAATTTACCGAATCATTACCTACATCACATTTACCGATTCATAAATACCGAATCGGTAAAATTCGGTATATATGAGTCGGTAAATGTGATGCTACCTACATATGGCCCATAGGGACCAACCGGGGGGCGAAACATATGCTAAATAGTGGAATGTGAGGTAAGTACCAAAACGGGATTAAAATGCAGGAATGAGGACCCCAGGGGAAGCCCAGAACCATCCAAGGTGAGTAGCCAGGGACCCCAAGGCGCCCAGGTGCAGAATGGTTACACTGGGTCAAACGTCCATAGGGTAAGTCACGGTTCGATTTTTACTGTTCCAGGACCCTTCCCAAAGGACCCCCTAGGATCAAGGAAAATTGAAGAGCCACCCCACGGTGGATACCCCGGAACCAGGATACCTACACCAGGGAGCCCAAGTGCAGGAGTGAAGTGGTGTTGGAACTGCCCATAGATGCCAATGTAGGATTGTGGAAGATCAGCAGCTACAGAGTCTCGTGGACCAGGCCGGTTGAACCAGAATGTGGAATACAGATGAGAAGAACCTGAAAGCAGAGGGGTCAGAGTCCAAATCACCCGGACATGTCCAGGAGGCACAGGAGCTCAATACCAACCCTTGTTGGAGGTCTTGCTGCAGCACGGTGAGGTTGAAACACCAGCTGTGGAGAAAAGGCGATGATGCAGGAGCACAGGAGCCATCCATGAGCTGCCCCATGCCAGTCGTCAAGTGCAGGAAATTCAGTGGCTGGCAGGATCACCAAGAAGCCTTGGCGAATGCAAACAACGGTTCACAGAAGAAGATGCTGTGATGCAGACCAGCAAGGTCTGTGGGTCTAACCCAGCAAGGGATAGTCAGAACCAGCCCTCAGCATGCAAGAGAGCCAGCATGACTCAATGGAGCTCACTTCGAATGACCCTCTGGCAGCAGGCACAGGGAGTCACAGGGAAGCCTCATCAACACAAAGGAGATGAAGGCCCACGATTCAGAGGATGCAGGGAGGATGCCATTCTTGGAGCTGTGCAGTGCTGGGGCTGGAGTTTCTTGGAGCATGAAGATCTTTCATGCAGAGAGCCAGAAAGCCTTGGCAACAGCAAATAGATGCCATGCACAGGGAGGCAGTTCATGGTGGCTGGAGAGGGATTACAGTCTTCCAAGTTGCAGGGAAGATTGGTCAGACCTCTGTAGAACCAACAAACCACCACCTGTGTTGCAGAGCCGGGCGATGTCCATAGAATAACAGGATCAGCAAACCGTTTATCGATGTAGAGGTGCCTGCGGATGCAGGGAAGTGACTCCTTCACTCCAAGGGAAATTCTCCCTGGCTTAGATGCAGGCTGAGTCCTTGGTGACTCAGAGGATGCACGGCCATGGAGTTGCAGAACTTGAAGAAGCACAGGCACAAAGATGCAGCAGGAATCTTCCCACTAAAAGCAGTCTTGTCGTAGATCCTGGTTTGAAAAACAGCAGAGTTCAAGTGTCCACCAGCAGCTGAGTCTTTGAACAGTCTTCAGATGACAGGCAGTCGGATTCTTGAAGTTGTTGTCGGGCGAATCTAAGGACCCACGCTCAGGGGAGCCCTTAAGTAATATAAAACAAAAAGTATCCCTTCTGGAGCGCGAGCGGATCCTTTGGAAGTTAAAGTGGGACCACAGGTACGCCGTTTGATGGCACAACTACTGTTAGGGTTGGGAAGTGAAAATGACCCTTTTCTTTATATAACCCTCACCCACTCTAGTAGTGGCATGCTTCATCATCGCGTTCACACGACTGCTAAAGGTCAGGGTTGGCTCAGCCATATTTCAGGGAGCACTTATGAAGATAGAGTGCATGGGGGCTTAACTCTAAAGATAAAATTCCTCGCCCACTCTTAAAGTATCCTTTATTTGTAGAGTGGGACGGAAGGATAAAAATATACATCTAAGGGTGTGAGAATGTGATGGTCTAATGGCCCTAGAACACCAACATGTTTCAGCCCTGTTCTACCAGCCTATATGAGGTCCTGGGCTTTTGTCAGGGACTCCCCCAGTGATGTAACTAGCATGTGGTTATTACTGAAGGCATGCAATTAGCATGCATAATATATACAAGGTGTACTTGCCACTGTTGGGAATTACCCAAATCGAGTGGGACATGTGTTCCCACAGGGGCATGAGAGGGAGGCCTTGTAGTCACAATTTCATCAAAGGTCCCAGCCCATCTGAATACCTAGCTGTGGCTCAGCTCCCCTGCTTGCGGTCAGAGGGGGTCAGGGATGTTATGCAGCTGTCCTAGCTAGTCAGATGCTCCCAGGGACCAAGATTCAACACAGCAGAATCAAGTGGCCACCTGGAGGAGCACTGGGCACCTCCCTAGGAAGGAGCTGGACAAGGGGGTGAACACTATCCTGCTCTGTGTATAGTTTCACACCAGAGCAAGAGCCAAGGGTCACTGCCACTGGTCTATGCAAGGAGGGCACCAAATGTGCCCTTCAATGTAGTCTTAGGGGAGACTTATAGGTTAAAAGTGCAGTGACTGGGATGTAAGGAAAACCTTATATCTGAAGTGAAAGGTTCAAGCACCATTTCACGCAGACTGCAATGGTAGCTCTGCAGACACCGTTTGCATGGCCTCCCATGGGTGGCATAATACATGCTGCATCCCTTGGGAGACCCCTGGTGTACCAATGACCTGGGTACCTCAGTACCATATACTAGGGCCTTATAATGGTATCCCAGTTTCCGATTGTGGGGTGTACAGAGTACTTACAATAGAAGACACTGACACCAGGAAAAATGTGAGGCTATCTATGCCAAAGATCCTACTTTCCTATAAGAAGGATTTAAAAAGGGGGAGTGTGCAGAACAGGAGACTTTAGTAGTTGCCTCACAGAAGCACCTTCTTTCTTCCAGGGTGTGGACGACTACATAGGGATAAATAGAACCTTCTTTCAAGAAAGGTCTCCTGAGAAGGCCGCTAGACCTAAGATACATTGCCAAGATTTAAGATTTTGCATTCCCAGAAAAGACTTGGGGCCTCATGTAGGTAGCGAAATACCGGTCGGTAACGGCCCAATTTCGGTAAATATTCCGTTACCGACCGGTATTCAGACAAGTGAGATGTAGGAGACCAAAAACCACTTTTCGGTAAATATGAGGCGGTAAATACCGATTCATATATACCGAATACATAATTAACGAATCGGTAAATATGAAGTGGTAAATATGAAGTGGTAAAAAGTTAAAATGACATGTAGGAGCACTCGGTAATTAAGAAATCCAAGAAAATCGGTAAATAAGAGTCGGTAATTAACACGGATTGAAAGCAGGTGGTAACCAACAACAGTGCAGCTAAGCAATCCCAAAATGCAACAGCGTGGACACCCTGGCAGCTATGTACGTCATTGCAATGCGCCTACGTCTAGAGGCAGCAGGACTGAGGGTTTGGCGACGGAAGGAACGCATCCACAGACAGCGCATCACACTATTCCAGCTGACTGATGCAGAGATACATGAGAGGTACAGGCTACACCCCGAAACCATCATGGACTCAATCAGGGACCCGCACCCACTCCTGGACCAGCCAATGAGAAGGGCAAACGCCATACCCCCACATGTGCAGGTGCTCTGCAGCCCACATCTGCTGGCATCCGGCATTTCTCAGGTGGTGACAGCTGCGGTGGGTGGTGTATCCCAGAGTTGCCTGTCCCGTTCCTTCAGGAATTACTTCCCCCATTATATTGGCTGCATTGATGGGACACACATCCCACTCTGTCCACCAGCTGACACAGAGCACATCTACAGGATCAGGAAGTCCACCCACTCCATCAATGTGCATACCGAATGGAATGATATTGTGAATGGTCCCGTGGGTGGCAGAACCAAAAGGTGCGCGTATGCTATTTACAACGAGGTCTGCAAGTTGCCGCACAGTGATGCGGCTTCCAGACTGAGAGCTATTGACCAAGCAAACATGGAGAAGGCCTAAGCCGTTATAGATATTAGCTCTAGCACTCTCACTTCTAGGATTCATACATGAGACAATAGGCACATGCAAGTACACGGCGCATGCAATGTACAAGCCCCGATTTTGGCGTGCGTCCTACGAGGTATCCCAGTGCCTGTGATTACACCTTCTTTCACTGTGCTTGCAAACGGTATTCATTTAATAATGATTAATGAAGTTTGCTGCGGGATGTGAGTGGTAATCCCGTACATAACTGTCTCGCATGAAGTTGTCTGCTGCAATACTGTTCTTTTTCCACCCCCGCATGGGCGGCGGGATGTTTCCATCTGGCCTTCGATTCCAACCTTGAAAGCAGAGTCCAACAAGTTGAGCAGAATAGAGCGCCATTGTCCCACAAAGAGGTGCCTTTGACTTCCTCTCGTTAAAATATTTGTCCTTCACGTTGCTACTACGCGCACTGAGGAACAGGCGCCTCTGAATACTGACCTCCCCCTGCATTTCGGCTCTTTGATCCAAAGTATTATCAATGCCTCGTCCACGACCGGCCTGGCTCAATTTTTTCTAACATGTGGGGCTCGGGTCTCGTGACCTCTTTCCAAACAATTTGTGGTGTAATTCCGGCATTTGTTCATTCACTGTTCTCGAGCATCTTTGGAGGTGTTCCGCTGCTTCTGGCGCTGGTGGCAGGTGTGCTGCTTTTACTTTTCATACTACGGAATGGCTGCTCCTTCTGTGCCACACGAGCACCTGTCCCGTCTGCATCTTCTTCGTGATAGGATGCTTGACTTCTATGGTACTTTGCCATTGGCGACTTTGAGCCTGGCTTATGGATTATCCTTCAGGTATTCCTACTTCACCTGCGTACAACCTGTATTGCACTGCCTGGATTGTCCCTTTGAATGGCCTCTGGATTTGTGCTTGACCAACATGGTGTCTCCGGTGCCGGATTTCGATCGACTGATGAGGCCCTTAGTGTCTCACGAGTTGTCCTGTTCTGGTGTCCGGATCATGGCGTGTGGAGCGGCGCATGGTATCCTGGGTAATTGGGACATCTCAGCGGCAGCCTACGACTTCTTGTCCATGAGCTATTTGGAGGAACATTCCGGGTGCCCTCTGATTGTGCTAGTGGCTCCGTTGGTTGGAGAACACGTATGTTCCTTTTCTTTACTCAATTGGATGGCTGAGACTTTTAGTGGCCCTGAAAACGATTGCTTGTTGGAAGCCGTGGCCACATATGCTGCCTATACATTCATGGATTAACTGGATTGTCGTCCATTGCGCCTGTGCTACTGGACAGCACCCTGGCGCAACATTTATTTCTTTTAGTTCTCGTTTTTCTCTTCCTGATGGTCTGCTTGAGTTTTTTACTATACTTGCATTGTGTTTTTGGAATTGTATGCTGCAATTAATTGGACTGTAGGACTTTGGCGCTGCATTGGTTACGCCCTGTTCTGCTCTGACGAAACTGAACTCTGCGTTCTCTCTTTTCGTGCCTATTACATATTGCTTCGCTCAAGGGGGCGTGTAGTGAGTTCTCCCTGAATACGTACATGCATTGTTCAGTTGGCATTACCACGTTGAATGTTATGTAGCCATATTTGTGTCTTTGCACACGACACTGCGTTTACATGTTCTTTCTTGAATAAACTGCTGACTCGAGACTTCCTTCAGACGAGTGCATTCTGTTGTTCCCATCCCAAGCTCTGCGCAGCGACCTTGGTCTGTACATGCTGTGACACACAGTCTGGAATTTTACACAATGCTTGTTTTCCACTCTAGGTTGTTCGACCCACGATTTAGCCATGGCACACGCGCAGCTGCACATACCTGACAGTTGGTGCTTTTCATTTCTCAGACGTCATGTTTATTATTCAGACCGAAGACGAGCCTTCCTGCGAGGAGACTCCTGATGCTCCTGTGATGTGATTTCACTAAGCTGATCTTTGAGGTATGGGGTCCCCTATTCAAGCCTGAGAGACCTTCTATAATGACATGATTGTGATATTGGCTACTTAGTTAAGGGAAGGTGGTAGTGTCCTCGGTATTTTCCGATTCGCTAAATACCACCTCGGTATTTACCGATTCGGTGGATACCACCTCGGTATTTACCGATTCAGTGACTTCCGATTCGTATTTACCGAATGTTACCGAATCGGTAACTGTTACCGAATTTTTACCTACATATAACTTACCGGTTCTAATTTACCGATTCGGTACGGCTCGGTATTTATGAACCGGTAAAATTTATTTACCTACATGAGGCCCTTGATACTATCACTGAAAAGAGAATCTGGAGTAGAGACTGAAAGTCAGTTATTGATGATTTCTGGTTTTGGAAATTGGGTCCCTGGTTGACTGGGTTATAAGCCCTGGTCAAGCAGTAAACATAATCCTAGTTCAGGTAAGGCGCACAAGCACCCCCTAATTATCCTGTGCTCCACTTCTGGTCGGTTGGAACACAGCAGTCAGGCTTAACTTTAGAGGCAATATGTAACACTTCAAACAGTAAATCAGTGAAAACAACACACAAAAAGATTCCACACCAGGTTAGATAAATATAGCTTTATTTTAGAAATAAACCAAGACCGAAATGACAAAAATCCAATAAGTAGAACCAGAGTTATGAATTTTTAAAGAATAAACTGTAAAATAGCACTTAGAAGCATAAAGCGCCAGCCGGGGATATCTGGTTGCGCTGGACTGGGTCAAATTCAAAAGTTCAGGCCGACCGCGATAGAGGGTGGGTTGGATACAGTCACAGATTAGTCCTGCTAAAGTTTTACCTTCTCAAGTTTTGTGCCAAGGGTCCCATTCGTGGGGGAAGTACACCGGGATCAAGGAGAGCGTCGCTAGTGGTGGTTGGCGGGGCATGCAGAGCAGGCCAGGCATCGTAGGCGGAAGGGCTGGGGCTTTGTGGTGACAATCCATGCCAGTGGACGATGCTTGCTGTGTGAAGAGGCGAACTTGTGGCGACTTGTGCTGATTCTCTTTGCGAGCGATGCGGCTCTAGAGCAAACGGCCCATTCGCAAAGAGACAAAAAGCTTGACTTTAAGAGCTTAAAAACACTTCCAATGTTCCAGGACCTGACAGGCACCTCTTGGGGGCCAGGAGGTCATTGAAGATGGGTCCAGGAGCTGTGGGGAGACTATTATGTTCCTGAGGCTCAGGTCAGGAGGCCAACAGACTAGCCCTTTGTGTCCCGCTGGGGTCCTGGGTTCAAGATGGAATCCAGGTCCAGTTCTTCCTCTCCAGGCAAGAGGGCAGCAGGTCAGCACAGCAAGGCAGCAGCTCCTTCGGAGTGGCAGTCCAGCAGGTGTAAATTCTTTTCAGCAGCACAGCAGCCCTTCTTCCTGGCACAGTATCCGTAGGTTCAGAGGTGTACTGAAGTGATGTTGTCAGAGATCCAGTACTTATACCCAGTTGTGCCTTTGAAGTGGGGGATGTAGGAAAGTACTCCTTTTGGCATGGCTACCGACACTTTTTGCCTTACTGATGCATCTTTGACTGAGTGTGTACTGGGTTCCTTCTAACCAGGTTCCCATTGCCTTTGTTCTTTCCCAAAACTGTACCTTTGTTTCCACAATTAGCACACCTCTGGCACACATATAAGTCCCTTGTAAAAGATACCAGTGGTACCAAGGGCCTTATGACCAGAGAGGGTCTCTAGGGGCTGCAGCATGTATTGTGCCACCCTAAGAGACCCCTCACCAAACACATGCATACTGCCACTGAAGCATGTGTGTTGTGGTGCAAATAAAAGTGAAGAGTCAACCTGGCACACATCCCTGTGTGCCAGGCCTACCAGCACTGCAAGAGGTATAGGTAAGTCATCCCTACAGTAGGTCTTACAGTCCTAAGGCAGGGTGCACTATTCCCCATGTGAGGGCATAACTACATGAGCAGATATGCCCCTATAGTTTCTAGTGTCTAAGTCCATCCTTAGACATTTTGGGCCTTATTTACAAGAAAGTGCTGCAGCGCTGCACCGCAAGTCATTTGGCTGCGCTGCACTGCATCATTTTCAAAGCACAGGGATGCGTAATATTTACGACAATGTGTTGCATTCCTATCCTCTTCCCCTGTGCTGGCACACAGTGGGCTGCCATGCACCAACACAGGCACCCTTGTGCCATGGTGCAAGGGTGTCTACGTTATAGGGGAGATTGTTTTAATGCAGGAAGGGACATCTTCCTGCACAAAAACAATCATGTGAGGTGTTTTCCTCTTTCTATGTGTACTGGAGAATGCATGCGGTCTTGTCAATTTAGAGCACCCCACTGCGCCGCTGGTGCATCAGAAAAAGATATGCACCGGTAGTGCAAGGGGCTTGTAAATATGCCCCGATAAGTGTACTGTGAAGCAACGCTGAGTACATGGTCTGCGAACCACTAGTGTATGTCTGAGTGGTCAGCACCAGCCTGCCATCTCTAGACACGTTTCTGACCTCCTGAGGTCGGAGCCTTTTACTCTTGTGGGTCAGAAACAAAGCCTGCTCAATGGGGAGGTATTCCACACTTACCTCCAAGCAGGAATAGCATAGAACGGCGAGGTGCCTCAAAGGTTTCCTGACCTTTGTTATGTTGACCAGGGTCTCTCCAGCTAGTGGATGCCATGAGCTGAGGAAAACCCCTCCTTTCAAAACCCTACATATTGTTTTGGAGACCTTTAGCCAATAGGGTTAGGGGTGTGCCCTCTCCTCAGAGGGAGTGGACATACAAAGGGTGTAGTCATCCAAAAGGTAGGTATCCCACTGGCTCCTACCTTCTACCCCTGTAACGCTCCTAGATTGAGTATTTAGGGGCACCCCTGAACCTTAATCCTCAGATTATGATGATCTATGAAGAAGAGGACATAGAAGAGCCATGTAGCAGTGAAGACACTGAAGAAAACAACTGAATTTGCCCCAGCCCTACCAGCCTGTCTGCAGCACTCAAAGACCCTGTTACAGGAGACTGACTCGTCCCACAGCCCAGCGACCTCCAGAACCCTGGGAGGACTGCTTGCCTTCTAGAAAGACTCCTAAATCTCTTGTGGACAGCGGACCTGTCCAGAGGAAAAAACAACTTTCAAGACAAAGCGCTCTGCCTGTGGAGCCACTAAGCTGACCACCTTCGCACCCAACTCCGCCCGGAGATGGTTCCCCAGCAATCCTGAGCCAGACTCCCTCATGGGTTGACCACTGTCGGACTACACATTAACGCCTGCAGCTCCGGTTTGACGACCGCACTGGTGAGCTGACTACCGACGCCAAAGGACACCCATGCATCCGGAGCCCCTGTGCCTTGGGAAGATCTACCGACAGTGTCCTGATGCTCCAGCACATCCCAACTTACCTGTGCAGCTGTAGGTTTCTTTCATCCAACCTCCTGGCCTGAGCCTGCAGTCTTTTTCAGATTTCAACATTCTCCATTTGTTTGCATTGGGCATGTGTTGGCACTCTGCATCCGGACGCCCCTGTGATGCTGAGGGTGTAAGTTTGGTGCTGCCTTATGGCCCCCCTGTGCTTACGTTAGCCCCCAGAGACTGGGTTTCCAAACGAATATACTTACCTGTAAGTATTACCACTTCGATTGCCCCCTTTCTCCATTGGATAACATTGGCACCAGACCCAGAGTTTGACCTCTGCACTGGTACTGATACTTCATCCAAACGCTCAATATCCTAAATCGTTTACCTATCTGCATATAGCTGATTGTGTTTCCTCCCATAAGATAACATTTTACTGATTGAAAAATGCACTGTATCCACTTTTTACTTTGAAAAATAGTGATATTGCAAAACATATTTTACTGCAACAAAGTATCTTTGGTTCTAAAAAATAAATACACCAAAAGTAATATTTTTACAAACCACTGGACTCGGATTTAGTCATTGAGTGTGTGTAATCATTTATTTCTATGTGTGTACAACAAGGGGAGAGGATGTAGCCTTACGGCTAGGGTGGTAGACCTCAAAGCTGGGGAACCGGGTTCGAGTCTCGGCAACGACGCTCAACATCCTGTGGTTCTGGGCAAATCACTTAATCTCCGCATGCCTAACAAAAATGAATGTGTTCTTTCGTTACGAAACTGGTGCTCATGTAAAGAGCTCTGATACCCGATGTCTCGGGTCTAGTTCGCGCTATATAAAACTCTAAAAAAAAATGCTAGCACTGCCCGCTGATCAGCTTAACTGCTCACCCACACTACCACAAAAGAGGACATTAGTATTATCGACTTTAGTCTCTGTAAATCCTCTGGGGATCTACTGGACTCTGTGCACACAGTATAGTATATACAGCGCCAGCTTCCTACATCGGTGGATCAGCGGTGGGGTTTACAAGTTTGCATTTGCTGGACTACTCTGAAAAAGTGACCACAGGACTACAATCCAAAATTGTCTTTAGATTCAACTGTATCTTTGAATGGACAATTTTTCCAAATGTTGAAAATTCTTGTTAGGGCCTTGGTTAAGTCCCTTTCGCATTTTAAAAGTTTAAAAGCCCACTATAGTTAGGGGTAAAAGTGCCTTGAAGTTTTTTTTAGTCCTTTTAAAAAGGCCCCAACTTTAGTAAAATAACGGATACAGAGAATATGGTTGTGGAACTCAAACTGACCCCTTACCTCTATTTTGGAATGAAGGAGCTAAAGACCCTTTGTAGACTTAAGAAAATTAAAACTGGTTCCAATCCTACCAAGCTCCAGGAGCTCTTGGCAGAATATGCTAAGGAACCCCCTTATGAAGAGGAGGATCTCCTCCCAGAATAAATAAGTAGTGATGAGGGTGACCATTCCCAACCTCCTCACTTACACAGAGTAGATGTGATCCCTGCACCCATCTTCTCAAATGTAGTGCAAACGATACCTGTATCACACACAGGTGGATCAGGCACCCTAAGAAACATTGAGGACAGGCTCAGTGAGGAAGGCATCTTTTTAGCAAGGATGACTCATAGACTAGCCCTGGAGGATAAACTCCTGCTATAGAAAGGGAAAGAGCAGATTTGGGTCTAGCACACATAAAGGGTGGCAGCAACATAATACCCAGGGAGAGCGAGAACTATTATGTCCCTAAAATCCCCAAAGGGATTGTCCTCAAGTATGAGGAATGTGATGACCACAAATTGGTTCACAGCCTTTGAGAAGGCCTGTGCATGGATACATGTGAAGAAGTCACACTGGGGGGCATTGCTTTGAGAACTGTTCACTGGTAAGTGCAGGGATAGACTCCTGAGACTCACTAGGTTAGATGCTAAGTCCTATGACCGCACGAAGGGAACCCTCATTGAGGGCTATGGACTCACCACTGGGGAATATAGAATTATATTCAAGGGGACTCAAAAAAGCTCAGTCAGTCCTGGGTTGACTTCATAGACTACTCAGTGAAAAAACGAGATGACTGGTTAACTGGAAGCAAAGTGGATGACTATGGTGGACTTTATAATCTGTTTATCAAAGAACACATTTTAAGTAATTGCATTAATGACAAGTTGCATCGGTATTGGTAGACCTAGGTCCACTTTTACCCCAAGAATTGGGAAAGAAGGCAGACCACTGGGTCAAGACTAGGGTGACCAAGGCTATCACTGGGGGGTGACCAAAAATATGGGTTACAAAACATCCCCAGGTGAAAGTGGGTGAACATCATAAGGATAAAAGTAAAGAGGCTTCTAAAGGCCCCCAAAAACCTGCACAGGAGGGTGGGTCTCAGAAGTCTTCACAATCCATCAATGGGTACAGTGGTAAAACGTTTGATCCCAAAAAGGCCTGGTGTTACAACTGTCGATAGTTGAGACACAAAACTGGAGGAATTGCCTGTCTCAAAAAGAATCCCCCTAGTACTCCTCCAGCTAGCACCAGCATGGCAAGTGGGATCAACAGTGTGCCCAGAGCAAATCAGGGTTCACACTGAAGAGGTTTTAGTCTCTGAGGGTGGGATATATTTGGCTACTCTTGCTCTCTGGCCCCCTAATATGAAGAAATACAGACAACAACCCTTGATTAATGGGACAAAGGTAGAAGCCCTGAGGTATACAGGTGCCAGTTTCACCATGGTGACAGAGATACTGGTTTCCCCAGCGCAGTATTTCACTGTACAGACATACCCAGTCACCAATGCTGATAATGTAACTAAGATTCATCCCAAGGCTATGGTGTCCTTAGAATGGGGAGGGGTTACTGGTTGGAAACAGTTAGTGGTCTCTTCTGCAATCCCAGTTGAATGTCTGCTAGGGAATGATCTGGAGTCCTCAGCATGGGCTGAGGTAGAACTGAAAACCCATGCAGCCATGCTGGGAATCTCTGAGTTGGTGTGTGTAAAAACCCGAGCACAGGGTGAAAAAGAAGTGTTGGAGCCTGGAATAATGCCCAACCTTCCAAGAGAAAAGGTAAAAAGACTGGGGAACCAGATTCTGAGCAGCAAAAAAGCTTAGGACCCGTACCTCAGAGAGTGGACCTGTCACCCCCAGAGGGAACTGAGTCTATGGAACTTGAACCATATCAGTTTGAGCTCCTGGGCCCAGGGAGACCCTCTAGGGAATAGCTGTGACAAGGACAGATGACCTGTCCTACTCTTGAAAGCCTGCAACATCAAGCTGCTGCACAAGAAAAAGTTGATGTTAGTGGCTCTCACAGGAACTATTGAGGGTAGGGACTACTTTACAAGGAGGCCAGAGATCCCAATCCTGGCACCACTAGAAGAGTGGTAGTGCATCTGCAGTTTAGAGAATTCCTCTTAACATTGGCCCATGAGATCCCCTAGCTGGGCATCTTGGCCAGACTAAAACTTCGAGTAGGCTAGTCAGCCACTTCTACTGGCCAAACATGTCATAGAAGGTGAAGGGGTTTTGCAGCTCCTGTGTCACCTGTCAAGCCACTGGCAAGACATGTGGTCACCAAAAGACCGCCTTAATTCTACTACCAGTGGTTGGTGTTCCCTTTGAAAGGGTAGGGGTGAACATAGTTGGTCCACTTAAACCTCCCATAGCATCAGGAAACAAATTCATACTGGTAGTAGTGGATCATGCTACCAGGTATTCTGAGGCAATTCCCCTTAGGACTACTACAGCCTCATGCAGTAGCCAACGCCCTCATTGGTATTAGGGTAGGGTTTCCTAAGGAGGTGGTTTCAGACAGAGGTGCAAACTTAATGTCTAGTTACCTGAAGCACATGTGGAAAGAATGTGGAGTGACCTATAAGTTCACTACACCTTAACACCCACAAACCACTGGCCTTGCTGAAAGGTTCAACAAGACATTGAAAGGCATGATCATAGGTCTCTCTGAACAACTCAAAAAGAGAGGGGGTGTCCTTTTGCCATGCCTGCTTTTTACCTACAGAGAGGTGCCTCAGAAGGGAGTAGGATTTCCCCTTTGAACTTCTGTTAGGAAAACCACTTTTTCTTGTTAAGGAGAGTTGGCAGAAGCCTCTCCACAAACCTAAGCATGATATTGTGTACTAGGCCTATGTTCCAGGATGGCAGAGTACATGGAAAAAGCATCCAGAACCCTTGAGGCCAGTCAAAAGCTCCAGATGCTCTGGAATGACCAACAGGCTGAACTGTTGGAGTTTAAACCAGGGCAAAATGTATGGGTTTTGGAGCCCGTGGCACAAAGGGCCCTCCAAGACAAATGGAGTTGTCCTTATCTTATCCTTGAGAAGAAAAGTAAGGTCACGTACTTGGTAGACTTGGGCACTAGCAGGAGCCCCAAGAGGGTGATCCATGTGAACTGCCTAAAACTTTTCAGTGACAGGGCGAATGTAAACATGATGATTGTTACTGATGAGGATCAGGAAGCAGAGAGTGAATCTCTCCCTGACCGCCTCTCTTATAGTCCAAAGGATGGGTCAGTTGATGAAGCTCTCTACTCAGACACCCTCTCTGCCGAACAGCAGGCTTACTGCAGGAAAGTCCTACAGCAGTATGTTGAGCTCTGGACAGACGCTGGTGTACCCATGATGTGGACACTGGAGACAGCGTGCCTGTCAAAACAAAGATCTATCCACATGCTGACCAAGTTAAGGGTAGTATCAAAGCTGAAGTAAGCAAGATGCTGGAGTTAGGGGTTGTTGAACCCTCTGAGAGTCCCTGGGCCAGTCCAGTGGTCTTAGTCCCCAAGCCTCACCCACAGGGTGGAAAGAGAGAATTTAGGTTTTGTGAGGACTACAAAGTTCTTAAAACTGGTACAAAGACACATTTTCACCCTATTTCCAGGGCAAATGAGCTGACAGATAAAAAGGGTGCAGACAAATTTCACAGTACCTTTGACTTAACTGCAGGGTACTGGCAGATTGGCATGGCCCCAGGAGAAAAAGAAAAGACAGCATTCTCCACACCCAATGGGCATTTACAGTTCACTGTTATACCCCTTCAGCTTAAAGAATGCCCCTGCCACGTTCCAAAGGTTGGTGAATAAAGTCCTTGCTGAGCTGGAGACCTTTAGTGCAGCATATTTAGATTATATTTCTGTCTTTAGCTCCACCTGGCAGGTTGACCTGGTCCACCGTGGGAAGGTTTTGCAGGCCCTGCAAGCAGCAGACATCACTATCAAGGGATCCAATAGGAAAGGAACTGTTGTATACTTGGGCCATTGTAGGTGGAGGCCAAGTGCAACCCTTACAACCCAAGATCTAGACCATTCTGTACCGGGACTTTCCAACAACCCAGACCCACGTCAGGGCATTCCTTGAATTGACTGGGTATTACAGGAGGTTTGTGGAGGGGTATGGTTCCATTGTGGCCCTCCTCACAGGATTCACCTCCAAAAAGATGCCCAAGAAGTTAAACTTGACAGTTAGTTGCCAAAAGGCTTTTAACTCCATGAAAGAGGCAATGTGCTCAGCACCAATTGTCAAAGCTCCAGATTACTCTAAGTAGTTATTTGTGCAGATTGATGCCTCTAAGCTAGGGATAGGAGCAGTCATATCCCAAACCTATGATGATGGCCAGGACCATCCTGTTGCTTTTATCAGCAGGAGGTTTCACCCCAGGGAACAGTGTTGGAGTGCTATAGAGATGGAGGCCTTAGCTGGGGTCTGGTCCCTGAAGAAGGTGAGACCATACCTGTTTGGTACTCACTTCCTTGTTCAGACCAACCACAGACCTCTCAGATGGCTTACACAGATAAAAGGTGAGAACCCATAACTTTTGAGGCGGTCCGTCTCTCTACAGGGAATGGACTTTACAGTGGAACACAACCGCTGGACTGCTCATGCCAATGCAGATGGACATTTTATCATTCTTTCACTTAGACAATAAAGACTTGCTTGGAAAGGTTAGTCTCATCCTCTCGTTTGGGTAGTTGTGTAGGAAAGTACTCCTTTTGGAATGGTTACCCCCCACTTTTTGCCTGGCTCTGATGCAACTTTGACTAAATGTGCACTGGGCTCCTGCTAACTAGGTTCCCAGTGCCTGTGTTCTTTTCCAAAACTGTACCTTTGTTTCCACAATTGGCCCACCTATGGTACACATATAAGTCCCTTGTAAAAGGTACCAGTGGTACCAAGAGCCTTGTGGCCCGAGAGGGTTTTTAAGGGCTGCAGCATGTATTGTGCCACCCTAAGAGACCCCTCACCCACCAAACACATGCACACTGCCACTACAGCCTGCATGTATTGGTGCAGATAAAAGTGAAGAGTTGAAATGGCAAGCATTCCTGTGTGCCAGGCCTGTCACCCCTACAGCAGGCCTTACAGACCTAAGGCAGGGTGCACTATACCTCATGTGAGGGCATAACTTAATTAGCAGATATGCGCCTATTGTGTCCAAGTCCATTCTCAGACATTATATGTGAAGAGTGAAGCCATCCTGAGTACATAGGCTGGAAGCTTGTCACTACGAGTGCCACAGCTCCATGATGGCTTCACCGAATTCCAAGATGTTTGGTACCAAACATCTCAAATTAATGAGCCCACACTGATGCCAGTGTTGGCTTTATTAATAGATGCACTCAGAGGGTCCCTCAGAGTGGAACCCTACAAACCTACCAAAATACTAGTGTATGCCTGACTGGTCTGCACCAGCCTGCCATCTCTAGACATATTCTGACCCCCTGAGGTGGGAGATTGTTGCTATTGTGGATCAGAAAGAAAGCCTACTCTGGGTGGAGGTGCTTCACTCCTAACCCCCATCAGGAACTGCATAGAACGGCTGTGAGCCTCAAATACTTCCTGCCCTTTGTTATGCTGACTAGGGCCTCTCCACCTAGTGTAGATGCCCACCCCCCGACCAAGCCACTCTTTTTGGCGACAAGGTTGGCGGGAAAATTAATAAGCAAAATAGTTGTGTTCCCCCTCAGCCAGGACCACACCTAAAGTGCCCTGCGCTGAGGTGACCCCCTCCTTTAAAAATCCTCCATATTGTTTTGGAGGACTTTAGTCAATAGGGTAAGGGGTGTGCCCCCTCCTCAGAGGGAGTGGACATACAAAGGGTGCAGTCAACCTAAAGGTAAGTAGCCCATTGGCTACTACCTTCTAACCCCTGTAACGTCCCTAGATTGAGTATTTAGGGGCACCCCTGAACCTTAATCCTCAGATTACAATGACCTATGAGGAACAGCACAAAGAAGAGCCATAAGCTGTGATTTCAAATTGTGATTCCAGAGACACTAAACTTGGGAGTCTAATCTCTTTCCAATAGGAAATTACACTTATAGGGCCAGATGTAGGTAAATGTGAAATACCGATTCCTTAATACCGAATTTTACCGATTCGGTATTAAGAAATCGGTATTTTCTATGTAGGTAAAGATTCGGTAAAAAATACCGAATCCTTAATATTCCCTATTACCGAATCGGTAATTGAGATCCGGTAATAAGGAATACCTACCCATTCATTTCTATGGGCTTGGAGGCCCATAGGAATGAATGTGAAGACATTCACTATTAGCGATTCGGTATTACCGAATCGTTAATAGAGGGAGGTATTTCAAGGGTGCCAGGGTGTCCAAAGGACACCCTGTTGCACCCCTGAAATGTGCATATGTGCACATGTGGCGCACATACATGCCCTAGGGGCATGGATGTGAGTCACATTGCACATTAAAAAAAGCAAAAAGGTGCTTTTTGTAAGGAAATCGCTACTTAACACCAACTTGAAGTTGGTGGTAAATAGCGATTCCTTAAGGCTGAGGTGCACTGTTTTCAGTGCTTCCTACATTGCATTTAAGGAATCGATATTACCGATTCCTTAAATGCAGGAGCAATAAGGAATCTGTATTTACCGATTCCTTATTTACCGATTCCTTACCTACATCGCACATGGCTAAATACCGGTCCGTAACTCTGAAATTTACCGAATTTTGCCGTTACCGACCGGTATTTAGCCACCTACATCGGGCCCTCAATGTGTAATAAGGTAATGCCAATGTTATCATATGAGAGGGGAGATAGGCCTTGCAGTAGTGAAAAGCCACTTTGGGAGTTTTTCACTACCAGGACATAGGAAACTTAAACGTACATGTCCTGTTGCACCCTTCCCTCTGGGTTGCCCAGGGCCTACCTTAGGGGTGACTTATATGGAAAAAGGTTTATTTTACCAGGTTAACATGGCAGTGTAAACTGTACAAACAGGCTCTGCAATGGCAGGCCTTAAACATGGTTATGGTGCTACTTAAGTGGGTGGCATAATCAGTGCTGCAGGCCCACTAGTACCATTTAATTTACAGGCTCTGGGCACATGTAGTGCACTGGACTAGGGACTATAAGTGCCAATTGGGGATGAACCAATGTTACCATGTTCAGGAGAGAGAGCACAAGCACTTTAGCATGGGTTAGCAGTGGTAAAGTACACAGAGTCCTATTACCAGCAAAAACAAGTTCAGAAAAGTGGAGGAGGTAGGCAAAAGGTTGGAGGAGGAACACCGTAAAGTTTTCTGGTCTATCATCCAGGAAGAAGGGAGTCGAAATGAAGGTTAACTTCTCAGACGAGATGATACTAATTGTATGGTAAAAAAGGAATATAGAGGCATTACTTACTTTAAATTCCAGACTCCACAGAATCTTTTGTAACAAACACGCACTCAGGTTCTCAAAACACCACAAACTCTTCCGAGATAAAAATCAATTAATTTTCACTCTAATTTATGCAAAGCATTTTGAAAGTAAACACTAGACAATGTGTCTACTAACCACACACCACCACACAACAACTAAACAACATACTCCACCATACAATGGCTTCTTGAGTTCAACGGACAGCCTTGCCAGATCTGCATGAAAGGGAGTCCAGATAGAAAATGTGCTGCAAGGGCATAAGAAATGCTTTTTATATGATACAAATGAAAAATACCATAACACAAAATAAATTCCTGCCATGTCTCTCAGGGCAAATAGTGCTATTACCTGAACCAGGTCTAAACCCACCTCCATCTGATACATTTTGACTTCCCCAGTCTTATTACTAGGTTTTAGCGCAGCCACCTAACTTCCTCCCATCTTACTCCTGCCTCATATTTGTGTGAAAAAGCTACGAAACTGAAAACACTCAAAAAATCACCATGTCAAGTATAGACTAATCAAGGATTTTTCCAAACATCAAATGGTCCTTGAAATGTGTTCACTTCCTTCAGAATTCCAGCGAGTACTGGACCCCTTCTCCCACATCCAACTCTCTAACTTCCTTCTACTCATTTCCCCTGTTGATAATTGATAGCCCCAGAAATACTTACCATAGACTGGCAAGCCTGCTTCTTAACCGTAATTGGGAGCAGCGCTCTATCATTGACATTAAATATGTACTCAACTACATTGTGTCTCCACTGTTCAGCACCTTCTCTCCCTTGTTGCCTTCTCATTGGTCAGTGTGCCAAAAATTCCTGCAACAATGTGCTTGACTCGTAGAAGTAACTAAAGGCCCCTTTACCTAGCACTCTCACCTTCCTGATTCCCAGAGCTGCCCTAGCTTCCCTGTCTTGTCCATGTTCCTTTCTGATACCAACTCAAAAAACATCTTCTGAAATCAAGCACGATAAGGCATCCACAATGTCATTTTACACACCCTGATATGTCTTGTCCTAAAGTTAAAGTTATGGACAATATATCCAATGACAATATCGCTTAACAGTTGCAAAATCCATCAATCTATCACTGAGTGCCTATTCACTGAAGACGCTACCTCCTCGTTATCACGGTGAAATCATCTGTTATTCTAGAGTCCACCAAACTGTTCGTACCGGAGTTAAAATGATTCTCTAACTGCGGCTCTTGGCAAGGTAGGTAATTTATTAACCTATTCACTGACAGGACTCCCCCCTCCCCATGCCAAGCTGTTTTTGGAGGTTAACAACCTTTACAACACAACTTTTACAACGCACTACCATTACAACGCAAGTTTTACAACGCAAGTTCATTTACATCGCAGAATTTTACAACGCATGCATTTACAACGCAAGTTCCATTACCACGCATACTTTTACAACGCTAAAGTACCTTCAAAATGTAAGTATTTATTATCTGTATTATTTAATTTTTTTATATGATGTAACAATAATATATAATGTTTTGTGTGATGAATACTAAAAAATTTTGATAAAAAATGAAGAAATAAAGTTATTTTGTTATATTAATATTTAATAAATTGAATAAGCATTTAGTACTACAGTATTAAAAAAATACTTGAGTATTAAGTATTTGACCAAAATGCAAGTATTTATTATATTTAATAATTTGGTAATAAATTATTTATTAAAAAAAATACTTGAGTATTAATTATTTGATCAAAATGCAATTATTTATTATATTTAATAATTTGGTAATAAATTAATTATTAAAATAAATAAATAAAACATTTTGGAATGATAAAAAATAAAAGTATTTAAAAATTATAAAAAAATGTGATTTAGTCTTATTAATATTTCTGAAAATTATTTAAAAAAATTACTCTAGAATAAAAAAAATAAAATGATTATTAATTATTGGTAGAGGTTTAAAAAAAGAAAATGATACTCAAGTATTAATTTTATTTAATATAAAGTGTATATATTATTTAAGGAACAAAATTAAAAAATAAAGATTTATATTACTGTATGGATATAGTTGTATTGATGAGGGAAATAAACTGTGTACATTTTAAAACATATTAATAAAGGGTGAAAACAGTTACATAAAATTAAAATATATGAATAAAATAATTTAAAAGTATACAAAGTTAAGTGAAAATATTATTGAAAAAAATAATATTATTAAACATGTTAAGTGTGTGAATAATAAATGTATATTTATTAATATATTTCATGATAATAAAAACTAGTGTTAAGTTATAGAAATATCAAATTAGTTGTTTATTATAATTTTAAAACATTGAAATTATCATGATGTAAAGGTAAGAAAAAGTGTAACATTATTTCTAAAATATATCATTACTAATTACATTAAAAAAAATTGTATTTAAAAAAATAGATTGTAATTTAATATTATTCCCACGCTTTTGTATTGAAGTCAATGTGAAAAATTGTCCTTTATTTATTTCTATAGCTCATGTAGTATCAAGCCGCGGAACTGGAAAGGAAGCAGTGAAAAAGGAAGAAAGGGGAAGTTTGGACAGAGAAACCAAATATTGTCGAGGTAAAGATGATTTAAGGTTATTTAAGAACATATAACATACAAGTTACATGTAAATAATTAATATAAAGATTATAAGAACAAATGTACATATGGTTTAAAAATAATTTTTTTATTAAACAAAATTGTCGAAAAAATGCTTTTACATTTTTAAATATTATCATATTTTTTTAATTTTTATTAAACGTAACATAATATTTTTTTATAAAATTAAACATATATTTATCAAAAATATATACATAAATAGTCCGTTTTTCTTCTTTGCAGCTATGACGTCAAGACGTAAACGTGAACGTAAGCGGCCATTTTGAACAGCATCGATGGAGGAAGCAGCTGGAAGCTGATCTACGCTCAGGTAGGAAACTATTTTAACTTTATTTATATTTGTAATTTAAAAAAAGGATACATATATTGTAAAGAAAGAATAAGAAGATGTTGCGGTTTAACAATTAGATGGAAAAATTGTACAAATGCATGTCCCCAATCATGTTAATAGCGTATGCCTATGTCGGGTCGCTGAAAGTTACATTGTAAAGTTATTTATTTATATTATTTAGTGAAAAACCAGAAACTGTTTGTAAATATATGTTGTAATCACAATTAAGGAATTAAAAAAGTCCTTTTAAATAAAGATCGTAAAAAAAAAAAAATAATAATTGGTTTGGTAGGGGTAAAAAAAACAATGGAAAAAGGTTTATTGATTTATTGAGGTTGTGCTTTTATATTGGGTAATTTTCAGAGGTAGTGAGATTATTATTTTGTAGGTAGTATTAATTGAAATATAGGAATGGTTTTTCACACTTAGAAAAATTAAGAAAAATGTACTTTTGAATAAGAGTTTGGTTGTTTGAAAAATAGATCTTATTTGATGCAATAAGGAGATGAAATAGGGAAATGGAAAATAATATAGGCTGACCCGACTATTAATTTAGAAAAATGTTTTTGGAAAATGTTATTGCCAATTGTAATTAATGTGGAATAAAATTTAGTGCAAAGCAGGAAAGTATCTTGAAAAAGATAGTTAGAAGTTAAGAATGTTTGCAAGATTTTCTAGGTAGTCTAAAGCCACACACAACGAAAATTGTTGTATAACACCCAAAAGTCTTTCCGACATTTCCTTTGTTTTTAGAGAAACTCGTGGGTTTAGACTACCAGCTAGTGTTTGTGAAAGTCTCATTTCTTGAAAACTTTGCTCCTTCTTCAAAGTTTCCAAGAAAGAGTAGAAGTTAGGGTGTGGTTTACCAATGGTATGATTGAAGGAGTTATACCATCCCTTAGCTTCTCCCTCTAAGCAGCTCGTGTAGCAGTTCCACCACTCCACATGGAAACGTGGCTTCCGCCTGCGACCAGATCTGCTTAGGTGTCCAATCCATGTGTCTTCAAAATAATTTAGAATGGGGGCCAATTTTTCTTCATTTACATTGTAAAATTCTGATTCAGTAATGGAAGTGTAGTACTCGTCCACACTATCGGGAGGAACAAAACAAAGAGCTGTTAATTTTTTTAATTCAAATTGTAGTTTGCTATCTCGAGAATATTCTGCTACCAGGGATGTTTTTTGTAATTTACGCCAAAATGCCTGGGAAAAATGGAAAAAACATCCCTGAATTTGGGTATCCATGTACGTTTTACTGATAACATTGATCATGCTCAATTCAAAATCAACTATAATTTTCCTAGGACTTTTGGATGTAGAATTTTTAATAACTGATAAAAGTTCAGAGTAAGTAGCAGAAGTCTTATCAGGTAGCAAACTATATACTAAGGGGATTACATTATGGTTAATTTTACCGTGTATAGTGTAAATTTGAGTGAAAGGATGGGGTGTACTTTTAAAAGTCCCATCCATCATCCAAATTTCACTATTTTCTAATTTAACAAGGTTACGTGGTGTACTAAAGATAAGAATACGTTTTTGAGGGTTTTCGTTGTCATGCAGGAAAAATGGTTCATCAGCAAAAGAAATAGAAAGTTCATGTGGAATAATAATCTCAGAAAATGTATGAGGTGTAGTGGTTTTTGTGTTACTTGCCTGCTTTTGTCTTTGAATAATTCGTCTCAAATTAGGAATTATAGGCATGTTACTAGCAACATGACTGGGGACATGCTGTGCAACCTCTCTTAGAATGGATCCTGTTGAATCATTGGAGGTGCTTGCAATTGCTTTCATTTCGTTTAAGGTTTCTCTTACTTCTACCTCAATTGCAGAGGCAGAGTGGTTATGTTCAGTTGTTTTTACTATGAAATTATCATGTGTTACCGCTCTGCCAGTGCAATGGGTAGAGTAGTATTGCACACACCTCCAATGATTTCTTGGGAAACTTATTCTTTCTTTACAATATATGTATCCAGCATGGTTTAGTAAGTTTTTCCCTTTCCTAGATTTAATATAGGTAGCAGTTTCTTGTGTAGACATTATCTGTGAAGAAAAAAAGGAAAAAATAACTTTAACATTTAAAATGAGATATATGAGTGAAGAATATGCTGCATTTATCTAAAAATCTGTGTACTAATTTAGTTTGTTTAAAAACAAATGGGTTTAAAAGTACTTACAAATATTCCACAATAAGTCTACAGCTACACTTTCCAATACTTTCCCTACTGCTGCATTTTACTGGAGTTACAATAGTAATTTTTACCCGTGCAGCATCCATCACTTTCACTATTGCTTTCACTATTGCTGCATCTTCCTGGAGTTAGAATAGTAATTTTTACATCTACACTATCCAACTCTTTCTCTACTGCTGCATGTTACTGGAGTTAGAATAGTCATTTTTACCCCTACAGCAACTATCAATATTCCAACTGGTGCACCTTCCTGGAGTTAGAATAGTAATTTATATCAGAACAGTATCCAACACTTTTCCTACTGCTGCACCTTCTGGAGTTAGAATAGTAATTATATACAAAAATTATCAATTTTTTTCCCTACTGGTGCACCTTCCAGGACTTACAATAGTAATTTTTACCACAATTTCTGTATTTTTAAACTATATTGATTATTTTAAAAAAAGTTATAACTATTTCTTTGTGCACTATTTAGGTCTGTTTATTTCAAATACCTTTTGGTTTTGGTGATTTGTTCTTGGTCTGGCTTCCTGTCTTCTATGTTGGAATTTTCTGCTGATTTTGGTTGGCTGGTTTTTTGTGCTTCGAGTTTTGTTCAAGAGTTGAATCTATTTGTGTAAGGGTCTATAAGGATAAAAAATGTTAATGTACATTTATAAAAACATTTATTTAAAATTGCAAATATGTAAACATTTCATTGCTTTGTTGATAATTTATTATAGTGTACCTGTACTGTTTTAATAAGTTTAACTAATGCCACATTTACCAGGAGTTAGAATAGTAATTGATACCTGTTTACCATGCAACACTTTTTCTAATGCTCTACATTTCTGGAGTTAGAATATTAATTTTTATCCCTACACCATTGAAAACTTTCTCTACTGCTGCATCTTACTGGAGTTAGAATAGTAATGTTTTCCCCTACACCATCCATCACTTTCTCTACTGCTGTACCTTCCTTGAGTTAGAATAGTAATTGATACCCCAAAACTATTCAACAGTTTCACTACTGCTGCATGTTCCTGGAGTTAGAATAGTAATGTTTTCACCTACACCATCCATCACTTTCTCTACTGCTGGACTTTACTTGAGTTAGAATATTAATTGATACACTAAAATTATTCAACACTTTATCAAGTGCTGTATGTTACTGGAGTTTGAATGATTAATTTTACCCCTACAGCATCCATCAATTTCCCTACTGCTGCACCTTCCTGGAGTTAGAATAGTAATTTTTACCCCTACACTATCTTACACTTTTCCTACTGCTGCACCTTCTGGAGTTAGAATAGTAATTCATACACAAAAATTATCCATTTTTTTCCCCACTGCTGCACCTTCCAGGACTTACAATAGTAATTTTTACCACTAGAGTAGGCCACAATTTCTGTATTTTTAAACTATATTGATTATTTAAAAAAAAGTTATAACTATTACTTTGTGCACTATTTAGGTCTGTTTATTTCAAATACCTTTTGGTTTTGGTGATTTGTTCTTGGTCTGGCTTCCTGTCTTCTATGTTGGAATTTTCTGCTGATTTTGGTTGGCTGGTTTTTTGTGCTTCGAGTTTTGTTCAAGAGTTGAATCTATTTGTGTAAGGGTCTATAAGGATAAAAAATGTTAATGTACATTTATAAAAACATTTATTTAAAATTGCAAATATGTAAACATTTCATTGCTTTGTTGATAATTTATTATAGTGTACCTGTACTGTTTTAATAAGTTTAACTATTGCTACATTTTCCAGGAGTTAGAATAGTAATTAATACCTGTTTACCATGCAACACTTTTTTTAATGCTCTACATTTCTGGAGTTAGAATATTAATTTTTATCCCTACACCATTGAAAACTTTCTCTACTGCTGCATCTTACTGGAGTTAGAATAGTAATGTTTTCCCCTACACCATCCATCACTTTCTCTACTGCTGTACCTTCCTTGAGTTAGAATAGTAATTGATACCCCAAAACTATTCAACAGTTTCACTACTGCTGCATGTTCCTGGAGTTAGAATAGTAATGTTTTCACCTACACCATCCATCACTTTCTCTACTGCTGGACTTTACTTGAGTTCGAATATTAATTGATACACTAAAATTATTCAACACTTTATCAAGTGCTGTATGTTACTGGAGTTTGAATGATTATTTTTACCCCTACAGCATCCATCAATTTCCCTACTGCTGCACCTTCCTGGAGTTAGAATAGTAATTTTTACCCCTACACTATCTTACACTTTCCCTACTGCTGCACCTTCTGGAGTTAGAATAGTAATTCATACACTACAATTAACCATCACTTTCTCTACTGCTGTACCTTCCTTGAGTTAGAATAGTAATTGATACCCCAAAACTATCCAAGAGTTTCCCTAGTGCTGCATCTTCCTGGAGTTAGAATAGTAATGTTTTCCCCTACACCATCCATCACTTTCTCTACTGCTGTACCTTCTTTGAGTTAGAATAGTAATTGATACCCCAAAACTATCCAACAGTTTCACTACTGCTGCATCTTCATGGAGTTAGAATAGTAATGTTTTCCCCTACACCATCCATCACTTTCTCTACTGCTGGACTTTCCTTGAGTTAGAATATTAATTGATACCCTAAAATTATTCAACACTTTTTCTAGTGCTGTATGTTACTGGAGTTTGAATAGTAATTTTTATTCCTACAGCATCCATCAATTTCCCTACTGCTGCACCTTCCTGGAGTTAGAATAGTAATTTTTACCCCTACACTATCTTACACTTTTTCTAATGCTGCACCTTCTGCAGTTAGAATAGTAATTCATACACCACAATTAATCATCATTTTGTCTTCTGCTGCACCTTACTGGAGTTAGAATAGAAATTTTTACTCCTAGAGTATCCCACAATTTGTTTATTTTTTAAACTATATTGATTATTTAACCCCTTCCCCGCTCATGACGGAACCGTTCCGTCGTGAGCCATGGTTGCCGTGTGCTCATGACGGAACGGTTCCGTCATGACACGACCGTTGGCGGCCGCTCCGCCTACGCGGCGCTGTTTCCCCGCCTGTGCGGGGGGACAACGCAAATGGGCGGAGTCATGACGGAACCGTTCCGTCATGAGCACAGCTCAACCGTGGCTCATGACGGAGCGGCTCCGTCATGAGCACAGGCCCACCGCGCTGCCCCCCTGCCCCCCCCCAGCGCTGCAGCGGAATGTCCGCAGCAGCGAAGGGGTTAAAAAAGTTTAGACTATTAATTTGTGCAGTATTTAGGAGTGTTTATTTCAAATACCTTTTGGTTTTGGTGAATTTTTCTTGGTCTGGATTTTTGTCTTCGATGTTGGAATTTTCTGGGTATTTTGGTTGGCTGGTTTTTTGTGCTTCGAGTTTTGTTGAAGAGTTGAATCTATTTGTGTCAGGATCTATAAGAATAAAAAATGGTCATGTACATTTATAAAAACATTTATTTACAATTGCAAATATGTAAACATTTCTGTGCTTTGATGATAATTTATTATAGTGTACCTGTACTGTTTTAAAAAGTTTTACTACTGCTACATCTTCCAGGAGTTACAATAGTAATTGATACTTGTTAACCATGCAACACTTTTTCTACTGCTTTACTTTCCCGGAGTTAGAACATTATTTTTTATCCCTACACCATTGAAAACTTTCCCTACTGCTGCATCTTTCTGGAGTTAGAATAGTAATGTTTACCCCTACACCATCCATCACTTTCTCTACTGCTGTACTTTCCTTGAGTTAGAATATTAATTGATATCCTAAAAATATCCTACACTTTCCGTACTGCTGCATCTTACTGGAGATAGAATAGTTATTTTTTTCCTACAGCATTCATCACTTTCCATACTGCTGCACCTTCCTGGAGTTAGAATAGTAATTTTTACCTCTACACTATCTAACACTTTCTGTACTGCTGCATTTTATTGGAGTTAGAATAGTAATTTTTACCTTTACAGCATTCATCACTTTCTCTACTGCTGCATTTTTGTGGAGTTAGAATAGAAATTTTTACCCCTACACTATCCAACACTTTCCCTACTGTAGCACCTTATTGGAGTTAGAATATTAATTGATAAAATAAAATTATCCATCACTTTCCCTACTGTTGCACCTTTATGGAGTTAGAATAGTAATTATAACCCGTAGACTATTCTACAATTTCTGTATTTTTTAAGCTATATTGATTAGTTTATAAAAAGTTTTAACTATTAATTTGTGCAGTATTTGGGTGTGTTTATTGAAAATACCTTTTGGTTTTGGTGAATTTTTCTTGGTCTGGCTTCCTGTTTTCTATGTTGTAATTTTGTGTTGATTTGGGTTGGCTGGTTTTCTCTGGTTCGAGTTTTGTTAAAGAGTTGAATAGATTTGTGAAAGGATCTATAAGGAAAAAAAAAGTTAATGTACATTTATAAAAACGTTTATTTAAAATTTTACATATGTAAACATTTCTGTGCTTTGATGAGAATTTATTGTAGTGTATCTGTACTGTTTTATAAAGTTTTACTACTGCTACAACTTACTGGAGTTAGAATAGTAATTGATATCTTTACACTATGCAACAATTTTTCAACTGCTCTAGCTTTATGGAATTATATTCGGTTTTTTTACCCCTACACCATTCCTCACTTTTCCTACTGCTCTAACTTTCTGGAGTTGGAAAAGTCTATTTTACCCCTACACCATCCAACACTTTCCCTACTGCTGCACCTTCCTGGAGTTAGAATAGTAATTTTTACCCCTACATGATCCAACGCTTTCCCTACTGCTTTACCTTATTGGAGTTGGAATCCTAACTTTTACCCCTACACCATTCAAAAAAAGCTTTCTTACTGCTCTACGTTCCTGAAGTTAGATTTTATATTTATTCTGTTACACTATACTACAATTTGTCACTAGCAGCACATTTCTGGTGTCAGATTAAATAAATTAAAAATCATACTATCTCACAATTTCTATAGTTTAACCAAAAACAAAATTATTTTACGAATTTGTATTTGTATGTTAAACATATATAATATTTATGCTACGCAACAAATATTTTCTAATTACTATTTTAAAATTGTGCATACAATTATGTACTAATATACCTTCACATTAGTAGAGATGAGGAGTGTAGGTTGTTTGGATAAACTTCTTATTTTTAACGTTGTCTTTTTCTTCACAGTTGATACAATTTATGCTATAGAACAAAAAATAATTTGTTGGTATTTTTGGAAAAATAATACATCTTAATATTTAGTTAACTTATATTTCATTACATGATAACATGTTTGAGGATTAAAAAATAATGTTTGCATTTTATTAGGTGCAGTGTATGCAATGTTTGAAATGTTAAATGAATAAAGTAGCAGTTTGTGTTTAATTTTAATCGAAAGTTACGTGTATTTCGAATCCAAAAATGCTTCTCAAATGTATTTCGGCGTTTTCTCGGTGAAGAGGTCAGAGGGTCAGGTTTCTGAGTCTGGTCTCTCTGGGAGTTGATAATCAACTGGTTTAAAAATGGTGTCTTGCTTGTATTTATAAGTTTTAGTCAGTGTCATTATTATTTTTTTTAAACACCGCATTGGTTATAATTTTTAATGTGGTTTAATTTGCTGTGTAAATTTGTAATTTTAAAAACATTTAAAGATGTGTTGTTTTTACTTTTAAGTTCCGTTTTGGCATCCATTTTGAAAGTAGTGTTTTGGTATTATTTTCATTGAATAATAGATATTTTTTTTATCTACGAGTATAAATTTTAATACTCGAGTATTAATTGTAGTACTCGAGTATTCATTTTTAAAAATATTATGCTTTTCAATACATTTACATTCAGTTTTTCTCTACGTTTTAAAACACTTCCCCACCCAAAAAACCCTAATTTCCCTGCATCCCGTGCCAGGTTTTATTTATCAAAAAGAAAAAAATATATATATATTTATTGATGCGTTGTAAAGGTATGCGATATAGTTGTGTTCGTTGTAAAAGTACTTTATATTTAATATCTCTTTCCCACGTTGTAACAGTTTTCGTAGTAACAACATGCGTTGTAAAAGTATTTGCGTTGTAAAAAATGCGTTGTAAATACATGCGTTGTAATAGCATGCGTTGTAACGTCATACATCCGTTTTTGGACTATTTGGGGTAGGTTGTGCTTAGGCCCTGTTAGACTTGGAATCACTTGACGTGTTTCCCCTGAGTTTTTGCTTTCTGACCTCCCGGTTTTGACTCTGTTTTTGCTGGCGTAGTGTTTCTGCGCACTTTTCTCACTGCTGATCAGTGGTAAAGTGCAAGTGCTCCTGTGGTAAATTGTGTTATGGATTGGTGTTTCCATGATTGGATTTTTGATTTACTTGTTAGTCCCTCGTAAAGTGCACTGAGTGTGCCAGGGCCTGTGAATCAAATGCTACTAGTGGGCCTGCAGCACTGATTGTGCCACCCACGTGAGTAGCCCTGAAAAGGTAACTTAGACCTGCCATTGCGGAGTTTGCGCGCAGTTTGTAACTGTCATGTCGACTTGGCCAGTGCATACACCTGCAAGTCCCTCACCTTCCCTTTTCTTACATGTCAGCCACCCCTAAGGTATGCCCAAGGTACCCCTGTGGGCCAGCTGCAGTGTATGTGAAAGGTAGGACATGCCCTGGTGTGTGTGGCATGTCCTGATAGCGAATTATGGCCAATTTATTTTTTCGCTATTGCAAGGCTACCTGTTCCCCCATAGGACGGAATGGGGAGTTTGTTTATAACATCTTATAAACATAACTGGCCCGGGGAATTAGGTAGGAAAATAAAGTTTGGTATGCCTGATCCCAGAATCTAAAAATGCATCTTTTAGTAAAGGGGATTTTTACATTAAGGTGCCAATTACGATCCTGTAAAAACCGGGTACGAACCGTCGGACGGAGCATATTCTCCGTCCGACGCGTACCCGGTCGTAACAATATACAAACATGGAATTACGATTCGCACGGAAACTCAATATCCGTACGAATCGTACAAAACCCCGACCGACGAAAATAAACATACAAATGCGATCCGGGAAAGCGCCGACGTGACGTCGGGACGCACGCAGCCTGCCATTCACGAACCAGGAATTACGATTCGCACCGACGTCATCCCCCTCGGACAATATTTTCCGGCTGCCAAAAACTGCCGGGAAATCAGTACGACGCGAACAAGGAGTACCTGTACGCGACGGACAGACATGGACCCGAACCTACGTGTCATCCCGGCCCTCATAGCAGTCGACCTCCTCTACAGGTTCGGACGCAGACGCCGCAGAAGGTCAGAACAACTGAGGGAGGGGGGAAAGGGGGGGGGGGCAGGACCAGGGGCAGGCCACAAAACCCCCACCAAAGTCACACAGCACACATGCCCTGGACATACCTGACCCCCAGGCCCTGGTCACTACGAGGGGGTGGGGGCGTGTCCAGCAAAGCCAGCGTCCGCCACAACGGAAGTGCCTGATGATGCGAACCGGCAACACAACAATACAGGTACGTCCCGTACCCACGCCTTAAGAGCGTGGGTACGAGTCGTACCACGCCCACACCTACGTCACCCCAACAATGGCGGGACGGCTGTACCCACGTGGCAAAGGCCTGGGTACGGCCCGCACAAGCATTCCACAGCGTGGGTACGGATATGTACGGACCGTACCCCCACCCGCGTATGCATGGAGCGTACCCCCCACCCCAACTGTGCATGTACGACCCGTACCCTCACCCGTGTACGTATGGAGCGTACCCCCACCCCAACAGTGTAAGTACGACCCGTACCCCCACCCGCATATGCATGGAGCGTACCCCCACCTCAACCGTGTATGTACGACCCGTACCCCCACCCCCCTATGCATGGAGCGTACCCCCACCCCAACCGTGTATGTACGTACTGTACCCCCACCCCAACAGTGTAAGTACGACCCGTACCCCACCCGCGTACGTATGGAGCGTACTCCCACCCCAACAGTGTAAGTACGACCCGTACCCCCACCCGCATATGCATGGAGCGTACCCCCACCGTGTATGTACGGCCCGTACCCCCACCCCAACCGTGTGTGTATGACCCGTACCCTCACCCGTGTATGTATGAAGCATACCCCCACCCCAACCGTGTATGTACGACCCGTACCCTCACCCGCGGACGTATGGAGCGTACCCCCACCCCAACCGTGTATGTACGACACGTACCCCCACCTCGTATGCATGGAGCGTACCCCAACCCCAACAGTGTAAGTACGACCCGTACCCCACCCGCGTACGTATGGAGCGTACTCCCACCACAACAGTGTAAGTACGACCCGTACCCCACCCGCGTACGTATGGAGCGTACCCCCACCCCAACAGTGTAAGCATGACCCGTACCCTCACCCGCGTATGTATGGAGCGTACCCCCCACCCCAACAGTGTAAGTACGACCCATACCCCCACCCGCGTATGCATGGAGCGTACCCCCACCCCAACCGTGTATGTTCGACACGTACCCCCACCTCGTATGCATGGAGCGTACCACAACCCCAACAGTGTAAGTACGACCCGTACCCCACCCGCGTACGTATGGAGCGTACTCCCACCCCAACAGTGTAAGTACGACCCGTACCCCACCCGCGTACGTATGGAGCGTACTCCCACCCCAACCGTGTATGTACGGCCCGTACCCCCACCCCAACCGTGTATGTACGACCCGTACCCTCACCCACGTACGTATGGAGCGTACCCCCCACCCCAACAGTGTAAGTACGACCCGTACCCCACCCGCGTACGTATGGAGCGTACTCCCACCCCAACAGTGTAAGTACGACCCGTACCCCTATGGAGCGAACCCACACACGTGTATGTTCTAAGCGTACATATTGTTAAATAGGAGGGGTGTGTGCAGAGTCCTCTCAGCAGTGCCCAGACACAGGAGGGGTGTGTGCAGAGTCCTCCCAGCAGTGCCCAGGCACAGGAGGGGTGTGTGCAGAGTCTTCCCAGCAGTGCCCAGACACAGGAGGGGTGGGTGCCTAACACTCCCAGCAGTGCCCAGAGACAGGAGGGGTGTGTGCAGAGTCCTCCCAGCAGTGCCCAGACACAGGAGGGGTGTGTGCCTATCACTCCCAGCAGTGCCCAGAGACAGGAGGGGTGTGTGCAGAGTCCTCCCAGCAGTGCCCAGACACAGGAGGGGTGGGTGCAGAGTCCTCCCAGCAGTGCCCAGACACAGGAGGGGTGTGTGCCTATCACTCCCAGCAGTGCCCAGAGACAGGAGGGGTGTGTGCAGAGTCCTCCCAGCAGTGCCCAGACACAGGAGGGGTGTGTGCCTATCACTCCCAGCAGTGCCCAGAGACAGGAGGGGTGTGTGCAGAGTCCTCCCAGCAGTGCCCAGACACAGGAGGGGTGGGTGCAGAGTCCTCCCAGCAGTGCCCAGACACAGGAGGGGTGTGTGCCTAACACTCACAGCAGTGCCCATGGAACACAAAGGGTGGAGTAGCCACAGATACCATGCCCACAAATTTCAGTCAGGTGCACAAAGACCCTGCAGTACATGTACCACATGTGTGCGAGACTGGGAGTATACGCATGCATAGCGCAGAAAAGAAAACATGTCCACATGAAGTCATGTCAATAGTCCACATACACAAGTACAATGACTACCAAGGATGCCACGAATGATGCAGGTGGAGACATTGCTCAGCATGCATGTGCAAAGTTGAAGGAGTCCGTCACACACCCAGCTAATGTACACACAGCTCAGCGCTAAATATTGGGAACACCCTGCAGGGAAGATGTCAGGGTACACAGAGGAAGGAATACACCTTTGGACAATTTCACCATGCAGCAACTGCTTACATGAACAGAGAACCCTAGCTAACACCGTGTGATGGCACACAGATCCCAGGGTCCCCCCTATGACCAGCACACTACAAAATTTCCCACACACCCAACACATGAACACCACCCAAAACCATGTAGCAGCCCCACCAACAGCAATACCAGCAAAGCAGTAGTGTTCCAAGGGGAAAAAAATAAATCGCTTTCTTCAGCATGAACCAAAAAATCTTGTTTGTAGGAAGTTCAATATTTACAAAGCCCATAGGGCAGTCCAGAAGTCACAGCTGGATGGGGGACACAGTGGGATGCGTGTCCCCTAGCTTGCCTGCAGTTAGATTCCGTCGTCTTCCACAGGGGTGAGGGCATCATGTGGGGGGGGAAGAACCAGGCACCGCAGGGACAGGAGGGCGAAGGGTAGGCGTCGTGGGTGCAGGGATGGAGGACTCCACCACAGGGGGTGGGGCAGGGCCAAAGGCGGAGGCCAGGATGTCGCTGCACACCTTAGCAAGGTCTTCCAGGGAATCCCCTGCACCAGAAGGAACCACAGGCCCCAAGGAGGGGGGGGGGGTCAGAGGGATGGGTCGCAGCGCCACTGGGGGAGGGTGTAGACAGGGGGGGGACTCAACCACCCTGACCGGGGACTCCCTTGACCGCTTGCGGGGTGGTGTCATTGTGGGGCTCAGGGACAGAGCGGCCATGAAGGAGTCTTTGTGTGATATGTGGCCAGGAGAGCTGAGGGGAGGGGATTTGGAGGGAGTGGATTTGGTGGAATGCAGACTCCCACTCTGGCTGCGTGTCTTACGTTTGCCCCCTGACCCAGTGGGTGTGCCTACTTCACCCTGTGTGTGCGTGCCAGGAGGTGTGCGGGTGACCTTCCCTGCTGGTGTGGTGCCTGTGTCCGTCGTGGTGGGTGCATGCTGACGTCTGGGTGTACGTGGGACAGGCATGGGAGTGGGAGGTGTGGATGGGGCAGGGGTAGGGGGTTGGACGTAGCGCTGCAGGAGACCCACTGCTGCAGTCAGTGTCGAGTCTATCGACCTCAGCAAGCTGCGTTGGTCAGCCTGCGATGAGTGAATGCCCTCCAAGTATGCCTCCATGTTGTTGAGGACCTGGCTGTGGCCATGGAGGACATTAAGGATCGCAGCCTGACCAATCTGCAACTGCCGCTGGATGTCCACAGACTCGGCATTGGCGGCCGCAGTGGAGACAGGGGCAGGGGGTGCGGTGCCTGGCAGGAAGGAGACATGTGGTGACCGGGCACGTTGGGAAGGGACACGAGCAAGTGGGAGGCGGCTGATGGCAATGGAGGGGGCGGGGTGCGATGTTGTGCCGCTGTCAGCTGGTGGTGCAGCCTCCGCCCACTCGGAGAGATCATCCTCGGACCCGTCGGCTTCATATTCGGTGGTGCCAGTGGACAGGTCCTCGGCCTCACTCTCCTCCGCCTCTGTACCACTCAATGTGCCAGCCACGATGTCAACGCTGGCACTGGTGCTCGGTCCCTCCGCTCCGTCTGTGCTCATGTCTCCCTCCGTGTCCCCCGATGATGCTGTGGGCAAGGTGAAGAGACAGCAATTAATCACACACCTGTATACATATGTCACATGAGTCCAATCTACATAGGTTACAGTGCATAGCCTGAAAAGAAAGATCAGTAACATCTACAAAACAAGGTACAGATGTAGGGCATGCAACACACAGTTGGTTGACCCACCATGCCAATGAAAATCCATGGAGAGCATGACACAATAGCAAATGACATGAAATGGAGTTTGACATAGGAGCCAGGCCCTGGGGACAATCCAGCACTGCATCTGCACCACACAGCGTTGCCGACAATAGGGATGAGGAGGGACCAAATTCATGAGCTTGAGGCACATGCTGCATAGGTAATACTGAAAACATGCCCAACATGACTGGCTCACTGCACCTTGAGTGTATGTCCAGCCAAACATCACACACTGGCCAGAACTAGCAAGGAGATTTCAGGTTTTGACATGTAGGCTTGCCCTGCACCAACCACCCCCTACATGAGACAATTTGTTGAGACACAGGTGGCACTTACATCTCTTAGTCTGGGTGAAATACACAGGGGATGCATAAATGCAAGATTGGACGCCAAATACCCGAGGTGCGCCTGTCCAAATAATCATATACAAATGGCCAGCATCAGATGATTGTAACAAGACACACAGGCACTGGCCACTGTGACTATGAACAAGGAAAATCAGGTCAGGCTGTACAGTGGATACTTGTACTACATTTCACGTCAATATACATGGTGCCAGGGGACAATGGCACAGAGCACAACCTATGCTTTAGACACTGAGAGTGTCCACGTTTTGTGATGACACACATGACAACTAGGAAAATATGACCCAGGGGACAGTAGTGGCAACACAGCTCCATGGTCCTGAATGGGAATGACTGCAACACACGCCACCATCCCTGCACTATGCGTATCGCACACTCATGCACATCATGTCACAGGCCACAACATAGGACATGCGCACGGTAAGGCATGACACTTGTGAGACTAACTCCCATGTCTGGACTCTGCATCAGTGCCAACTGACATGGAACCCACATGTACTGAACTGGACAGGGCACAGGCAAGGTCCCAAAACCTGTTACACACCACCCCCACACATGATGCTACAGGCATAGTTCACGTGGAGAAAGTGCCAGCCTAGATAACCTTGTGAAGGAGTGACTACACACAGACCAGTGAACACATTGCAAGGAGGGGAAGGGAGGCAGGAGAGCACAGCTATACAGTGGGTAACTGGATCTGCACAGCACCTTTAAACCCTGGCAGTGTATCCATGCAACCGTGCACTTACAAGTCTGGAAAGACCACCGGCAGCACACGCTTGTGGATGTGGCTCAGTCGGCGGCGCCCGCGGTTCTTATAGCTCTCAGGACCCGTGCGATCCTCCGCGTCCAGCACCGGATATACTGCCAGCGTTTCCTCACCTGTGACAGGCGCCGCTTCCGACCATCCGCACTCCTCACGGCGCTGACGGCGGTCAGCCATAGCTGCTCCTTGGCAGAGGCGCCTACCTGTGAGGATGAACAAGTGACACTACATCAATACACCTGGCACATGTCACAGAGACACATATTAGAACACATTTGCTGTTTACAACAAGGCATAGTATGCATCCAACGCATTGCACCTTTGTCATAGGGACATGATCCTCTGGGGAAGGGCAAAAGCAGTATGTGCCATTGAAAGTACACAGGTGGAATGAGGGCAACTACACAATCAATGATCCAGGCTCACACTGTGCATCACAAGCTACACCAGGATAATGTGCAGCACCTCTAAGCAGTCACATGCCACAGGCCACTGACGCTACCGCAGCAGAGTACACAGACACACACAGGCACAGGACATTCACCTGCCATTGCCAAATGCAGCGACAAACCTCACTCTGCACATGTGCCACTAGACTGGGGGGGGCTCACAGGTGTGGGGCTGACTCTGCACGTCAGACACACAGCACTGCTCCCTGCTCACATCACATGGCCAGGGTATATCCATCCCTCATGCAGCTGGGGTGCTACACTCCACATATGCACCCACCCACATGACAGGGGACAGGACACACACACCGATGTCCAGGGTACGAACACATCATGTGGACACTCTCAGCACAGGTACACAGAACTAACACACATCTGTGGGTACAGTCACCTGTCACACTGGGCTGACCACATAATCACATGAGGACTGTAGAGGCAACATTCCCAGGAGGATAAGACAGGCAGAATGTGGCATGCACCATGCAGTGATTGTCACAGTAAACACAATGCAAGTGAGGACGGCAGACATGCACCACTGCATGCTCTGGCTGGGAGACATCAGACATTTCCCCCCCCTGGGACCCCCCCTACAGTACATAGCATGTGTGAGACACCTGGACACAATGGCAGAAGTCACACTCACAAAAAAGGGACACAGTCTGTGCTAGTGGACTCTGCACTCACCTGATACCCTGATCGCCCATACAGCATGGGGTACTGTGGGAGGATCACATCCAGCAAAGCCATGTTCTCCTCCAGGGTGAAGGGCTGTGACCTCTCCACAGACCTTGACATGGTTCCAGGGAATCAGTAGCAGCAGCTGGGTCGTGGAATCCAGAGATGTGCAGGCAAGTGCTCCCTCATGGGACCTGGCTGCCTTATATCTGCCTTGCTGGCCTGTTTCATGCACAGGAGTACAGAGTGATTGGTCACTCACATTTGCATCCTATGTTTCCTCCAATCCCTTCAAACCTAGCACAGTCAGTGGGTTCTTATTGTGTTTTTTTCTTCAGCATGATGTCTACCCCACAAACACATTGCAACAAAGTAGATTCATTCCAACTGACTTCTGCTGTGCACCTTCCAGAACAAATTCAAACTTTAAACTTGGTCTCCATGACAACCAGCATGCATGTAGGCCTTAATACTTGTCCCTCATGTGTCCCCTATGTAATTTTGAGTTTCACACACAGGTACGGTGCGTTCCGGGGCCCTAGGGCACCCCAAATGCATAGCAACGGCCCGTACAGGCGTGTGTACGGGCCGTACCACTATGAGTACGCATACGCAAGAACACCCATAGTGGTACGGACCGTACACGCGTGCGTACGTTCACTATCACTATGGGTGTCCTCGCGTATGCGTACTCGTAGTGGTACGGCCCGTACACACGCCTGTACGTTCACTATCACTATGGTTGTCCTCGCGTATGCGTACTCGTAGTGGTACGGCCCGTACACACGCCTGTACGCTCACTATCACTACGAATACGCATACGCGAGAACACCCATAGTGATAGTGAGCGTACAGGCGTGTGTACGGTCCGTACCACCATGAGTACGCATACGCGAGCACACCCATAGTGGTACGGACCGTACACGCGTGCGTACGTTCACTATCACTATGGGTGTCCGCGCGTATGCATACTCGTAGTGGTACGGCCCGTACACACGCCTGTACGCTCACTATCACTATGGGTGTTCTCGCGTATGCGTACTCGTAGTGATAGTGAACGTACAGACGTGTGTACGGGCCGTACCACTACGAGTATGCATACGCGAGGACACCTATAGTGATAGTGAACGTACGCACGCGTGTACGGTCCGTACCACTATGGGTGTGCTCGCGTATGCGTACTCATGGTGGTACGGACCGTACACACGCCTGTACGCTCACTATCACTATGGGTACACATACGGCAGCACTCCCATAGTGATACGGGAACGTACACAGGCCCTCTTAGCAAAAGTACGGTGGTTTTCACACATCACAGTGGTGACAGGCAGCACACAGGCAGGAATAGGGCTGACATACTTGTCCATGGATGGACATCAAGGCATTGTCTGGCCAGTACTACATGTGCGGGGCACAGGTGTGAAAGGCTGTGATGTGGCACATTACTCCTGAGTCGAGAAGGCACCAGATGTATGATGAGATGTGTACACATGTAATGTGTGACGGTGCAATGTGTGCCAGGCATGCCCTTGACTCCTTTGACATGTGTGCATGTCGTACTGCACACTTGGGATGAGCGTCACTGGCATGGCACGGACACCAACACACGGAAGTGTCCCCTGAGGCCAGGTACAGGGGTTACCACACCAGACATGTCACTACCCACAGTGCACGATGTGACTATGTCATGTATGTGTGGGGGATTCGCATTAGCTTGATGTTGGAGCTCCCTCAAAAGCTGCAGCTGTTGCAGCAACCAACATGTGTCTGTGTGTAGATTGACATTGCACACTGTTCCGCACACCATGCCACATGTGGTATCGGATGTGAGGTGCGTATGTATGCATGGGACACGGAGTAGCGTAACAAGGACATGTCTGCATCCTCTCTATGAATGTGTGGTGAGTCATCACATGTACACCTTAATGGCAAGGTGTGTGGGCTGTCCTAGTGTAATGTCATGTGACCTGTGGCTCTAGTGTTCCGCTACCAGTCTCTGAAAGCGACATCCTACTTCTGCTGATGTGTGGATGTATGTCACTCCTGTCTTGCGTCTGGCTGTTCACTTACACTGGGACACAGCTAATCCCATGCCATGGCATGTGGAGGTTCACAATCTCCGTGTGTAGCTGGGTCTTGGTAGGAGTGTCACCTGGCAGCCATACGTATCCAGGGCATGTGGCACATACCTGACTCCGTATGTAGCATATGTGTATAGACAGATTAACATGTGCTCAGTACAAATAAATTGTTGTTGTGATGCACTCACTCTTCCTTGTCACTTCCAAATTACTGCAGAGCGCCGCCTCTTCCCCGACCAATTCCGGACTTGGCTGCCATGCGGGAGAATGACTGTATCCGGTGCTACTGCTTCCCCCAACGGTTGATTCTGGAGTTGACGGCGAGACTGGCACCACACCTGCAACCGCTGCACAGGTATCCTACGGCACTGACACCTTTTTTTCATAAAGTAATAAAAATGTCATCAGCTTACAGGACAATTGTGGGTCTGTTGTACCAAGTCCTTTGATAATGGCCAATCTACAAGTTCGAATGCCCTATCATTAAAAGCTTTTTTTAGAAACAACACTCGGTTCAATTTTAAGATGGGGCACACACAGACGAGGTGAATACAATCTTGCCATGCTGCACCACATAAGCTACACTTTTTGAAGCAAGGAGAGTTGCAGTAGAACTGGAGAAGCTTAAGTTAGCCATGGAGGAGAAAAGGATGATGTTAGAGCATGAGTTCAGGATAAAGGAGTTAGATCAGAGGAGCAGAGCCAGCTCAGATGGTGGCAGCAACCCGTTAAGACAGGCAGACAGGATTGTGCACATCCCTAAGAATGTAGGCAAAGAATTCAAGAAGGGGGATGACATACAAAGGTGGTTTCAAGGTTAGGAGGCAGCGATACACATGAATGGGGTACCTGAAGAGAATTGGGGAGCAGGATTGTGTCCTCTCTTCCCAGACGAAGCAAGGGATACTTTAATAGCTTTGAGTGAGGGGTATCTCACCTATCCAGACATGAAGGACACCCTTCTCAGTAAGTATGGTCTAATTCCTGAAAAGTACAGGGATCAGTTCAGGTCCAGTACGAAGTCCGATGCCAACACATGGTTGGAATGTGTAGATATGTTTTGCAGGTCACTGGATGGCTGGGTGGAGGGCAGTAATGTAACAGATTTTCAGGGGCTCCACAATATGATTGCATGGGAGCACTTGTCGAGTCCATGTTTTGCAGATCTGCGCCAGCACCTAGTTGATAGTAAGCTGACTGACCCCAGGAAGCTTGCTATGGAGGCGGACCACTGGGTGAGTACCAGGGTCCACAGGAAAGCATATGGGGGAGACTCAGCCAAAGGTGGGCAGGGTCCCCAGCAGAAAAGTGGGGAGGGACAAGGGTGAAATACAGGGTAAATGTTCCCTTCCCCCAGGAGATAAGAAATAAGGGGTCTCGTCAGGAAAGCCGGCTGAGACCGGCCCGCAAGTGTTTTGCATGTGACCAGGTGGGTCACATGAAGGGGGACCCCAAGTACCCTAAGGGGGCACAGCCACCCACCGGTGGGAAGTCCAAGGTCTTGGCTAGTGTAGCGCTTGGGGAGGAGAAGTACCCACAGGAGGGTGGGGACCCCGCAGAAATGACCCTCATCTCACTAGGGGACAGTGAGATGGTCCCAGGAAACCCGGTGCCCCCTAACACAAAGAAATACAGCACCTGGGTGACTATCAATGGGAAAAGGTTGGAGGTCCTAAGAGATACTGGAGCCAGTGTGACCTTAGTCTGGTGTCACCTAGTCTCTGAGAAGCAGGTAGTCCCAGGGGTATTCCACCCAGTAATTGCGGTGGACAATTCAGAGCGCCATTGTCTGGTGGTGCAGGTTCCCTTTGAGTGGGGGGGGGGGGTTCTCAGGTCCCTTGAGAGTGGTTGTTAGCCCTTCCATGCCTGTGGATTGTCTGCTAGGTAACGACCTGGAGCAGTCCTTACGGAAGGATGTTGAGCTCGGGTCTCACTTAGAGATGCTTGGGTTGCCAGAATGGGTATGCGTGTCCACTCGGTCAATGGCGGCCAGAAAGGGTGATCAAGAGAACTTGGAGCCTGAAACAGTGCCCCAAGTCCCTGCCAAGAGAAAGGGCAATGGGCACGGGAAACCGGCCCCTGACGTTCACACAGACCGGGAGGAGGCGGACCTTGAGGGGGACGCCCCGGTGCCTACAGGAGAGAAGGTAGCCAAACTGGGAGACATCTCTGAGCTGACCCATTGGCTGCAAGAAGGGGGTCCCACCAGGGAGGAAATCTGCAAGGAGCAGAAAGAGTGCCCTTCTCTGGAGGGTCTGCAGAAGCAGGCTGCAGACCAGGCAGCTGGTGATCAGTTCGGATCACATTGGATCTACTGGGAGAATGATCTCCTGTACAGTGAGCCTAAGGTCGCTGAGCCTGGGTCAGCCCGTGTGCTGGGGGAGTCCCAGCGCTTCAGGACCTTTCTACTGGGTCTGGCTCATGGCGTGCCTTTGGCAGGACATTTGGGGCAGGACAAGACCTTTGACAGGCTTGTCACCCACTTCTTCTGGCCCCAAATGTGAAGGCAGTCAGATGGACATTGCAGGTCTTGCCAAACTTGCCAGGCAAGTGGTAAGAGTGGGAGGAAGGTCAAAGCTCCTCTCCAACCTTTTCCAGTGGTTGGAACACCCTTTGAAAGGGAAGGGATGGACATTGTGGGGCCACTGGATCCTAAGACAGCCATGGGCAACAGGTACATCCTGGTCTTGGTGGACCATGCCACCCGGGTCCCAGAGGCAATCTCTCTCATGACAACAACGGCACCAGTGGTTGGCCGGGCATTACTGGGGATCTTTTCCTGAGTGGGGTTCTCCAGAGAGGTGGTTTCTGACAGGGGAACCAATTTCATATCCAAGTATATGACATCCCTGTGGAAGGAGTGTGGTGTAACCTACAAGCTCACCACCCCTTACCACCCACAAAGTAACGGTCTGGTGGAAAGATTCAACTAGACCTTGAAGGGCATGATTAAGGGTCTAACAGAACCCATGAGGCATAAGTGGGACGTCCTCTTGCCGTGCCTTCTCTTTTCATACAGGGAGGTACCACAGAAGTCTCTTGTGTTCAGTCCCTTTGAGCTTCTGTATGGTCACCCTGTGAGAGGACCTCTGAGTTTGGTGAAGGAAGGCTGGGAGGCAGCTCCCAGGAAAACTCCCCAGGATGTGTTCAGTTACATGCTGGCCTTCAAAAACCAAACTGCCCGCTTCAGGAAACTCGCTCAGGCGAACCTAGAAGCAAGCCAGGAAGAAATGAGGAAGTGGTATGACCAGAATGCCACTTTGGTCGAATTTCAACCTGGGCAAAAAGTGTGGGTCATGGACCCAGTGGAACCTTGTGCCTTGCAGGACAAGTGGACTTTGCCATTTCAGGTGGTGGAGCGCAAAAGTGATATCACCTACCTGGTGGATATACGGGCTCCAAGGAACCCTTTGAGGGTCCTCCACGTGAACCGCCTCAAGCCCAACTTCGAGAGGTCTGAAGTGAGCATGCTCTTGGCGACAGATGATGGGGTGGAAAAGGAGAGTGTACCTCTCCCTAACCTCCTGTCTACCAAGGAGCGTGATGGGTCAGTGGAAGGTGTGATCCTCTCCCCTACACTGGCTCCAGAGCAGCAGAGCGACTGTCACCAGTTGTTGGGGCAGTTTTCCCCACTGTTCTCCCTGACCCCAGGTGTTACTCACTGGTGTACCCATGACATGGACACCGGTGTCAGCCCTCCTGTGAAGCAGAGGATTTACAGGTTGACTGACTGGGTCAAGGCCAGCATTAAAGAGGAGGTCTCTAAGATGTTGGCGTTAGGGGTGATCGAGCCTTCCAACAGTCTTTGGCCCAGCCCAGTGGTCTTGGTCCCAAAGGCTGCTGCACCCGGTGCCACTCCATAACTGTGGTTTTGTGTGGACTACCGTGGAATCAATGCCGTCACCAGGACTGATGCCCACCCCATCCCCAGAGCTGAGGAACTCATTGATCGGTTGGGAGCTGCCAAGTTCCTCAGCACGTTTGATTTAACGTCTGGGTACTGGCAGATTGCCTTAACCGATGGGGCCAAGGAGAGGTCAGCATTTTCAACCCCAAAAGGACATTACCAGTTCCGGGTGATGCCCTTTGGGTTGACGAATGCCCCTGCCACCTTTCAGAGGTTGGTCAACCAGGTGTTGGCTGGGTTTGAGGATTTCAGTGCTGCCCTTCTGGATAACAAATGCAAAAAAACAGTTGATGGACAGAATGCAGAACAATGTCATACATTCACCCCAGTACAGAGATCTGGGCCTAAATCCATCGTTGTTTTGCTCACCATGCCGTTCCAGTTTGGACTCAGCCATATACAAATCAGTCTTGACCCAGTGCCTCATGGGAACAGTCCAGCCCGAACTGCCAAGCCAGGTCCTCCCTGGACTGGAAACAAGCATCCTAGGACCGGTTTCGGGGTTTCAACCCTCTTCAGCCAGGATAGCTTGATTCCAGTGGCATGGAGAGCAAGGGACCCACGTCTGGGCATACCCTTTCCACTCGGGGTGACAAATGCAAAAAAACAGTTGATGGACAGAATGCAGATCAATGTCATACATTCACCCCAGTACAGAGATCTGGGCCTAAATCCATCGTTTTTTTGCTCACCATGCCGTTCCAGTTTGGACTCAGCCATATGCAAATCAGTCTTGACCCTGTGCCTCATGGGAACAGTCCAGCCTGAACTGCCAAGCCAGGTCCTCCCTGGACTGGAAACAAGCATCCTAGGACCGGTTTTGGGGTTTCACCCCTCTTCAGCCAGGATAGCTTGATTCCAGTGGCATGGAGAGCAAGGGACCCACGTCTGGGCATATCCTTCCCACTCGGGTGACAAATGCAAAAAAACAGTTGATGGACAGAATGCAGAACAATGTCATACATTCACCCCAGTACAGAGATCTGGGCCTAAATCCATCGTTTTTTTGCTCACCATGCCGTTCCAGTTTGGACTCAGCCATATGCAAATCAGTCTTGACCCTGTGCCTCATGGGAACAGTCCATCCCGAACTGCCAAGTCAGGTCCTCCCTGGACTGGAAACAAGCATCCTAGGACCGGTTTCGGGGTTTCACCCCTCTTCAGCCAGGATAGCTTGATTCCGTGGCAAGGGACCTCAAGGGCTCCGATGACTCCTGCCCTTCTGGATGACATCGCAGTATTCAGTTCCAGCTGGGAAGAACACTTGCAGCACCTTGATGAAGTGTTGATGGCGCTGCAGAGGGCAGGCCTCACGATCAAGGCCATTAAGAGCCAGATCGGGCAAGGTTTGGTGGTGTACTTGGGACACCAGTTAGGAAGCAGCCAGGTGGCGCCCCTACAACACAAGATTGACACCATTCTGACTTAGGAGCCCCCTAAGACCCAGACAGAGGTGAGCGTCTTCTTGGGACTCACCAGGGAATACAGGAGGTTTGTTAAGGGGTATGGCAGCATTGTTGCCCCCTTAACAGAGCTGACGTCCAGGAAGCAGCCCAAGATGGTGATCTGCACTGAGTCCTGCCAGAAGGCTTTTGATGCCCTGAAGGCCTCCATGTGCACAGCACCCGTGCTCAAGGCACCCGACTTCTCCAAGGAATTTGTCGTGCAGACTGACGCTTCAGAGCATGGAGTGGGAGCGGTGATCTCACAACCGAATGAAAAGGGCCTAGACCAGCCTGTACTCTACCTTAGCCGGAGACTACTCCCCAGGGAACAGAGGTGGAGTGCCATAGAAAGGGAAGCTTTCGCTGTGGTCTGGGCACTGAAGAAGCTGAGACCATACTTGTTTGGGACTCACTTCTGTGTTCAGACAAACCACAAGCCCCTCAGATGGTTGATGCAAATGAGGGGTGAGAATCCAAAACTGCTGAGGTGGTCCATCTCCCTACAGGAAATGGACTTTACGGTGGAACAACGTGCTGGCACAGAACACGCCAATGCAGATGGTCTGTCCAGGATCTTCCGCCTTAGTGAAGGGAACTCCCAAGAGGGTGGGTAGTTCTCCCTACTTTAAGCTGGAGGGGACAAGTGTTAGACTTGGCATCTTTTGGCGTAGTGTTTCTGCGCACTTTTCTTACTGCTGATCAGTGGTATAGTGCAAGTGCTCCTGTGGTAAATTGTGTTATGGATTGGTGTTTCCATGATTGGATATTTGATTTACTTGTTAGTCCCTAGTAAAGTGCTCTGAGTGTGCCAGGGCCTGTGAATCAAATGCTACCAGTGGGCCTGCAGCACTGATTGTGCCACCCACGTGAGTATCCCTGAAAAGCTAACTCAGACCTGCCATTGCGGAGTCTGTGCGCAGCTTGTAACTGCCATGTCGACTTGGCCAGTGCATACACTTGCCAGTCCCTCATCTTCCCTTTTCTTACATGTCAGCCACCCCTAAGGTATGCCCAAGGTACCCCTGTGGGCCGGGTGCAGTGTATGTGAACGGTAGGACATGCCCTGGTCTGTACGGCATGTCCTGATAGCGAATTACGGACAATTTAGTTTTTCGCTATTGCAAGGCTACCTGTTCCCCATAGGACAGAATGGGGAGTTTGTTTATAACATCTTATAAACATAACTGGCCACGGGAATTAGGTGGAAAATAAAGTTTGGAATGCCTGAACCCAGAATCTAAAGATGCATCTTTTAGTGAAGGGGAATTTTTACATTCTGTGTTTGAAAATACCACTTTTAGAGCGTAGGTATTTTTTTGCCCAGTCATCCCATGTGACTCTGTTGGAATGTGGATTGCTTGTCTGGGTTTTGGATGACAGAAGGCTGGGGAGCAGTAGTGGCTCCAGATAGTCTAGGTGAGTCAGGAAAGGGCTGAATAGACCTGGGCTGCAATTGGGGTAGGGGGAGGAGATTTCCTTGCACCTTAAAGGGCCTGGTCTGCCTCTGACCATGCCGTCTCCACCTCCTGCCAGGAAGTCACACCAGAGAAGGCAGAACTGGTTCTGGCTGGGCACAGACACTCTCTGCCTAAGAGATCAAAGGATTTTGGGATATAAATATTGGGGCCCAGGCCCCTGAACTTTAGAGCTCTTTTGGACCAAGAAGAAGAGCTGGAGAAGGTGGGAGGAGGAACTACCACATTGCTGTGTGCTTTACTGTGTTGGCCTGCAGTGGCTGCTTCTGTCTTGGGCAGTGAAAGAACTGGACTGAACTTTCTGCAATATACTTTTGTGAGTTTCTCCAAGGGCTTGAGGTAGAGCTTGCCCCCTGTTCAAGAAGTCTCAGCAACAGCAAAGACTTCAAGCTCTTCTGCCCTCAGCACTGGGGACTGTGTGTTTTGTGCTGCAACAGAAGAAAAGCAACCCGATGACGTCTAGGACGCCGCTGACGACGCAGAGGGCACCGCGACCCTGGTCTCACTGACTACGCCTCCTGATGCTGCCACCGAGCCGCTGCTCGCACCGCGACCTGTGAGCCCCACACTCCGCACCGCCTCGCTTCACAACGATACCTTGGTATCACCAACGACGATGCTCCATGCCAAAATCGACGCCACCGCTTGCACCGCGGTTCGAGAGCACCGCTCATAAAGTTACACAACGCACCGCTTTCATCCCACACCGCAGCCTTGGCCTACCGACTCCGGCGCCATCGACTTCAGTTCGTCAGCCGACGACAGCGCTTCATCAACGACGACGCCACTGCTATCACCGCGACCTGCCAGCACCGCGACGAGCACCGCATTCACTTCGCACCGCGACCCTGGTCTCACCGACGATGCCATCTGATGCCGCCACCGAGCCCCTGCTCGCACTGTGACCTGAGGGTACCGCACGCTGCACCGCTGCACTTCGCACCGCAGCACCCGATGCCTGCCGACGCCAGCACTCCTGACTTCAACAGAGAGGAGTTCAATCTGCAACGCGTGTGACCTCAAGGGCTCCGATGACTCCTGCAACAACGCCTGCAAGCGCCGTGCTTTCGGAAGCTCAACGAGAGGTTGCAGACGCCCTGCATTTCTAAAAGGTACTGTTTGCGGGTCTTCCCGACACCGTAGCTGGCCTGCGACGCCGCGGTCAGCCAGAACTGTTTGGATTTGTTTGCTCTCGATGCCGTGATAGCCCCTGACGGAGCTATCGACATCAAGGAATTGTTTTTCAAGCATATTGTGATAAATGAAGATTTTATGTACTGTATTGTGGATTTTGTATCGTTTTTGGTCTTGTCTTAAGTATATAAAAATATTTGATATTGTTCTTAACTGGTGTGGTGTCCTTTTGTAGTGCGTACACTGTATTACTGTTGGTTATGTGCAAATGCTTTACACACTGCCTCTAAGATAAGCCTGACTGCTTGTGCCAAGCTACCAAGGGGGTGAGCAAGGGTTATTTTAGGAGTGTAACTCCCTTATCCTGACTAGAGTGGTGGTTTCTGCCTGGCTTTGGCACATGCCCTAGCCTACCAAAAATCGCATTTCTAACAGCCCCCCATAACTTTTAGTCCAAATAAGGTATCCACACAAAATGTGTGTAATCTTTTTCAAACATCTTGGGATTCTAAAGGTACCCAGGGTTTGTGGATTCCCTTGAAGGGGATCAATACATTTGCCAAAATACAGCTAAATGTTGGGCTTTTGGTTTAAAATGGGGAAAAGGTGCTGTAGAAGAAAACAACTGTTTTTCCCCTGCCAATGGTGTCAATGGAGGGTCGCGGTGCTCAAATCACCATCTTCCTAGCTTTAATGAACAGGCAGACTTTTGTTAGGAAACCACATTTTTTAACACAGTTTGGCATTTTACTGACACATTCCTATTTTTTGTGTTTTCAACCTCCTTCCGATTTGTAGTAGAAATGGGTTTGAAACCAATGGTAGATCCTGGAAAACTATACATTTCTGAAAAGTAGACAAAATTCTAAATTCTGCAAATGGTCATCTGTGTGGATCCTTCAAGGTTTTTCTATAGAAAATAACAGTTGAAATAACAAAATATTGAAATTGAGTTGAAAAAACAGTCATTTGTGCCTACGTTTTCACCTGTAACTTCTTCTGACTATGGCAGATTTTCAAAAGCAATGTATTGTTGCATCCACCGAACCCTTATGGTTGCAGGGATTTATAGGGCGTGTAGGTTTTCCAAGAACCCAAGGTACCCATAGCCAATTAACTGAGCTGCGCCTTGCAATAGTTTTACATTGGGTATCGGGTATACAGCAATTCATTTGGTAAAATATAAAGGGTGAAAAATTGGTATCAAGGAAACCTATGTATTTCAGGAATGAAAAGAAGATAGGAAGTTTAGAAGCAGTGGTTATTTGCACATCTCTGAATTTGTGAGTACCCATAATAGCATGTGAATAAGAGGGCATTTTTCAAAATGACTTCTTTTTTACATACTGTCTTACATTTGGATGGCACAAATGCAGAGAAAGGCAATTGATAATAGCAATTGTTATGCTATTTTGTGGTCCCGAAGTCTCTCGATAAAAATATTACCTCACTTGTGTGGGTAGACCTAGTGCCCGTGACAGGAAACGGCCCAAAACGCAACATTGACACATCACATTTTTCCACTTGAAAACTGACCCTTTTTTACAATGTGTCTAGCTGTGGATTATGGGGCCCTAGCTCAGCTGGCACCCAAAGAAACCTAGCAAACCTGTCCATTTATAAAAACTAGTTTAAAAAAAATAAATAAAAACAATTCTTAGGCATTTATTCAATTCTGGAACAGAGAGAAACCATGTATAAACAAGGCAGAGAATGGCATATGTCTTTCTGAAAATGCTTCTTATTTAAAAATATATCTATTTTTAAATATTTATATAAATAAATACATCAATTAATTCATAAAAACATTATGTCATTCACATCACTACTACTACCCACATATTTCCATGCATACAGACTCTTCATGCACCCAATGAACAACAATACATAGGGATACATTTTTAAACTTTAATGTGCTTCTGCATTAGGTTGTCAGAAACAGAACATTTCTTTTTAACACAGCAGCTTTACTGTAAAAATTGTGGCTGCAATTAATACTCTATTTTTGTGTAACTTTGTCTGTTTGTGACAATCTATTCAGAAGCATATCAAAGTTTAAGAATGTATCTCTATGTATTTGTACCCAAAGCAGAGTTTGCCTAAAAACTGCCCTTTTAGACACACTTTGGTTCTCCCTCAGTTTTTCATTTTGTACATTTTTAGGCTGACTCTGCCTTGGACACCCACACAAGTGAGGTATTGTTTTTATTGGGAGACCGAGGGAAACGCTGGGTGGTGGGAAATGTGTGCCAATGCAGTGATCCCACAACTTTTGGTAGCTGCTGCTTTCCCTATCTGCTGATGTTGGTGCTACAGAAGTTTGAGGCCCTCCTCCACCCACAGATTCCTGCCTGCGCCTTATCCCTGGTGGTCCAGTGGTACTGCCGCTTGACTGATTTCCTGTTAATCTTTCTGCTGTTTCTGTCCTTCTTTCTGCTTTTCTCTTTTGCTTTTCTGCCTCTACTTTTTCTTCTTTTTTCTTCCTTTTTTCCTGTCCCCTCCCTCGTCACCCCTGCCGCTGCAATCTCCTGCAACCTGCCCCTCCAGTGTCCCTTCCCGCTCCTGCACTTCCCGCCTCCCAGCTGTCCAGCCCCTCACAGCACTACTTAATGGTAGCCACTGTGCAGCCGTGCCAAAGGCGCACCAAAGGCAAGCACGTCTGCACCCGTCCTTCAAGGGATCCTGCTTCTCGGACACCTCCCCACTATGATGCCAGCACCCTCCTCACCCTCAACCCTGGATGCCACGCCACCTGCCTTCTAGCATCATCGAAGAAGACCCTTGGACCCTTTGTCAGCAACCCCACCTTCAGCCACTCCACCACACCTGCTCCTCTCGCCACCCAGCCGACCAACAGCGCACCCATCCAGCTCAGCTGCATCTTCCTCACCGTGCAGTCCCTCCACAAATACGCCACAGACATCTGGGACCTCCTTGATGCCACCTCTTCTGACATTGCTTTCTTCTCCGAAACCTGGACCAGCCCCTGCCTATGGACCGGACATCGCCATCGCCATCCGCAATGGCTACGAAATCACCTGCAAAGACCACCCGACTGCTAAGAAGGAGGCTCACCATCATCCACAAAAGCACACTCCGACTGACCATGCACTCTAACAACCCAACGACGAGCATGAAACACCTCCACTTCCAGATCCGGACCAACTCCAACACCACCCTCCACGGCACCCTCGTCTAAAGGCCCCTCGATCCCCCTTCAGCGACACCATCGTAGACCTCAACACATCCCAGGCTCTCACATCCAATGACTGACTCCTAACCCCAGTGACCAGAACACTGCCACCCTCCTGAAGAACCTCACCAACTTCGGACTCAAGCAGCTAGTCACCGCACTGACCCTCAAAGTCGGACACGCACTCTACCCCGTCTTCTCCGCCAGCTGGAACATCAGCTAGAGCCATATCACCAAACTCCCCTGACTGACCATCACTGCGTGCATCTCGCCTTTGCCACACCCACCGCACACCACCGTCATCATTCCCCTGTCGCAGTTGGATCAAGGCCACCGAAGAACTTCTCAGCAACTTCCTCAGCATAACCCCTCCAATGCGTATGGATGCCAATGCCGCAGCACGCAACCTCAACGATGAAGCACCAACTGCGCCGACACCCTTGCTACCCTCGAGAAAAGACCAGGCAAACAACACTCCAAGAAGGCCAGCTTGTTCACTCCCACCCTCCACGAGTCCTGACGCACCTGCAGATGTCTTCAGAAGAGATGGATGAACAATTAAAGCCAGGAAACTCATGCAATCTTCAAATCTGCTGTCAACGCACACCACCTCCTCGTAAAAACCCCTAAGAAAATGGTCCTACAAGACTGAATCAAGGCCCACGCACACAGCAGCAAAGAAAACTTCGCCATCATCAAGGAATTTGCCAGGCTCATTAGCAAGACCACAGACCTTCCCCCCTTCCAAGACCTCTGCATCAAATTCAGCACCTTCTTCCACCACAAGATCAGGAAGATCTATGACAGCTTAGACACCCTGGACCACCCCACCAAGCCCACCACCATTGCACAGAGTCAAGCCGCACCCCAAAAGACCGTGCTTTGCTGGACACCGCTCACAACAGAGAACACGCTCAAGACCATGAAGAGCATCCACTCAGGAGCCCCGACAGATCCCTACCTCTACGACATCTTCCACAGAGCAGCGCCACCATTGCCCCCCAACTTCCCCAAACCATCAAAACCGCCACCTTCCCCGATGACTGGAAACACACCGAGATCAACCCCCTGCTGAAGAAGCCATCCCCAGACCTGACAGACCGATCTCCCTCCTCCTCTTCCCAGCCAAGGTCATAGCGAAGCCATCAACGCCCAACTCTCTGAGTTCATCAAAGTAAACCACATCCTGGACACCTCCAAATCCAGCTTCCGAGGCAACCACTCCTTGCTGCCACCGATGACATCCGCTCCTTCCTAAACCCAGGGCGAGACCGCAGCCTTCATCCTACTAGACCTCTCAGCCACCTTCCACGCCATCTCCCACTGCACCCTAACCACAAGACTCCATGACGCCTGCATCCGCCACAAGGCTTTGGACTGGATCCATTCCTTCCTCACCGGCCAGGCCCAGTGATTCAGACTACCACTGTTCCTCTCAGAACCAACAGAGATCAGCTGTGGAGTACCCCATGGTTCCTTCCTGAGCCCCACCCTCTTTAAAGTCTACATGGCCCCCCTCGCAACCATCATCAGAAGCCACAGACGAAACATCGTCTCTGTAGTCCCGCATCCTGCCCGAGGATTTCTAAGATGGCCGCCGCAAAATACACACAAGACGGCGAGGGTGGCAGTCCAGTGGTGTGAGACCACGTGACCTCCTCGGCCCTAGAAGCATTCCGAGAACGAGGAAGAGGTGTGGAGAAAGACGTGGAGTTCGAGAAGGAAGCCAGGGAAGAGGAGGAGGAGGCAATGGAGAACAAGACAGAGGAGGAACCAGGGGAGGAATGCCGCTGAGCCCAAAGAAAGACTGCTCAGAGGCACTGCTGTTTAGTCCAGGCGTTCCGAGGAGACAGAGGACGCTGTGACTCCTGCTGCCACAAACCCGGAGGGCCATGGCCCCAGACAAGTGCCCTTTTTACAATATTTCTCTCTAGGGAGGTGGTGGGGAAATAAGAGCAACACCTATACACTTTAATGAACGGAGCACGGGAGCACAATCACTGGGGTGCATAGGTGACGTTAACCTAAGGCCTGGTCGTAACCCCACTCTTACGTTATTACATATTTTCTTTGCTTTGCGGAAGAGCCCACCTAACCGCCGGGATCTGAATGAGAGAGGAGACCCTGTGCTATACACCAAGAGAGGAGCTTGGACAGAGACAACCCCATAGAGTCCGTGGACATTTTTTTGTTGGCTACCTGCCCTGCCTATTTTGTTCTGTTATTTACTCACTGTGCCAACTGTATGGCGGAAACTCCCACAAAGATAGTGAATACAGTGGCATTCCCCAATAATAAAGACGTCTACCCATACTAACCCCTCGGCATGTGTCTTTTCCTTGACCCAAGTGACCACAATGGTGTCAGAAGTGGGATTGTGTCATTCAAGGTTATCATGACCCAACCCATCACCATGGAAGCCATGGTCACTCAGTTAGCCAAGGGTTAACGGCACCTACAACTTGTACTAGCACAACAAAACCAAAACGCCCAAAAAGCGTTTCAGGCTGTCTTAAAGGAAAAAGCTGCATTGATGGCCTCGAAACAACAAATACAGGATACCGCCAATCTACTCTTAACAGACGCTATCTTTACTGCAAGAGTGTACCCAAACATTCCAAGCTTGGTTCTCCAAAAGTTCCAGGAGGGTGATGACCCTGACTATTTTTTTGTCAACTTCGAGAGGGCTGCAACGACTGCTGCTTGGCCCCAGAGAGGTGGGGCCAGTACATAGCCCACCTTCTCTCTGGTGAAATACTGGCAGCCTATCAGCCTTCTAATCCTGTGGGAGTTACTCCCTATCCCGATATTAAGAAAGCCATCCTTGAGAGGTTGGGACACGACCAGGAGTATTATAGAGCCAGGTTTAGCAAGGAGCGGTGGGTAGCGGGAGATAACCCCAAAGCATTGAATTACAGTATCAGGGACTTATGGAACAGGTGGCTACAGCCCGGCTCTACAACCATCAAAGACGTCACAGAGAAAATACACCTGGAGCAGTATCTAGAGGACTTACCAACATACACTTGGTCATGAGTAAAACAACACCCCTACCTGACAGTTCAAACCGCTGTAGAGCTAGCTTGTACATATCACAGGTCCCCAGAATTTAAAGCCCAACCTCTAAGAGCCCCATTTACTATTCAAATGCCTCTCTCTCAATCTGGAGGAGAAAATAAGGCACCAGGAGTATCTAAACCCTACCTTCAGTAAAATCACCCTTAAGTCCTTTTCCTACTTCACAAATAGTGCCACAATATTTTGTGTGAAGGAGGTCACATTGCCAGGAACTGCCCCCTCAAAAGCGATGGAACAGAACCCATGGAAGTGGTACTGTCCCAGAGCAGAGTGTTGATCACTGGAGAAACCCAAGGGCGGTATAAAAAACCCATATGCCTGAACGGCAGGCCTGTAGAGGCCTTCCTAGACACAGGTTGTATCACCATAGTGGTGTCTGTAAGTACCTAGTACCCCTTAACCAAATATTAAACGAAGAAAAGATACAAGTCTCGTGTATACATGGGGACGTGCGTTCATATCCCCTGGCGGAAGTCCTAATAGAGATAGATGGGGAACCCCAAATACGGAAGCTGGGAGTAGTACCAGTGCTGTCAGAAAAGGTGTTTCTTGGTTCTGATCTCCAACACTTTGATAAATATTTAGTGAATTTAGCAAGGAAAGACCCTGACTCAGAATGGTTAAAAGAAGACACTTTTTGTATGACAGATCTACAGAGCACACAGACAAAAATACCGAAAACCAGGGCAGAGAAAAGAAGAGAACACAAACAATATAGGGTATCCTCCCAATCTCTTGTTACCTGTTTTCTTTCTTCCCCAGAAGATGGACATATACCATCCCAGAGCTTCAGGGTGGCACAAAAACAAGATAGCACTTTGGTGAACGCATGAATGCAAGCCGAAGAAGAAGACCCTGATAAGGTAGGCACTTACTTTTGTATCCAGAGGGGTCTCCTCTATAGGATCACTGGGAGTTCAAACCACTGAACGGAACAACTGATTGTTCTATTGGCCTTTAGAGAACAAACTATGCACCTTGCGCATAGCCAGGCTGGGGGTGGACATTACGGACAGGAACACACCCCTAAATACTTGTTGGCGAGATTTTATTGGCCCAGGGTCTATAAGGAGGTAGCTAAATTGTGTGCCTTATGTACCAGGTGTCAGCTGGTGAACCTCTCAACCGAGAAAAAGACACTTATATACCCACTACCCATTATTGATGTCCCCTCCAAATGCGTGGTTATGGACTTGTTAGGGCCCCTTCTACCATCGGCACATGGGCACATATACATTCTAGTCTTGCTAGATTATGCTACTCGTTACCCTGAGGCCATTCCCCTCACCAGTATAACCACTCTCTCAGTAGCACATGCACTGGTCTCTTTTTTCTCACGGGTAGGCTTCCTAAGCGAGCTGTTGACAGACCAGGGGACTCCCTTTATATCCCGGCTAATGAAGGAAGTATGCAAGCTCCTTGGGCCCCGCAAGATCCGGATTGCTGTGTATCACCCACAGACAGATGGATTGGTGGAGGGATATAATAGGACTATGAAAACAATTCTAAAGAAAAGCATAACCGAAACTAGGAGGGTCTGGGATCGTAACTCCCCCTTGTCCTGTTTGCCATCAGAACCCATGAGCAAAAGTCCTTTTGAACTCCTGTTCAGTAGAAAACGACGAGGGAAAACCACTGTTGGGATACACCACCTCTTTAAAAAGAACTTTATCTACACTTTGGGAAGAAGTACACCACAACATGGAGAGGCCTCAACAGAAACAAAAGAAGTTATTGTGACAGAGGGGCCAAGTTACGGGATCTAACGGTGGGAGATAAAGTATAGCTATACATATGGAGTGACCGTACCTAACAGAGGACGTAATGGACAAATATACCATATCAATTTGCTAAAAAAATGGGAGGTCCCAACCCACCAGAATCAGGTCCCCTTGACAACTATTAACCAAATCACTCTTACAAAACCTCTCAAGATCCTTTTACCACCCTTTACGGGGACAAATGTAGAAAGGCCGCAAGTCGGTGGAAATCTTTCATCCCCCTAAAAGCAGCAACTGTACGACCTACTAGAACAGTACCCTGGACTATGTTCTATCAAGTCTGGGCGTACTTCCATGGTCACACACAATATCAAAACAGGGGTAGGGAAGGTAATTGAACTAAGACCTTACGGAATCCCCACCGCCAGGCAACATGCTGTGCAACAAGAAGAAGAGGCCATGTTGCAAGCTAACATCATTGAACCCTCCCAAAGCGACTGGTGTTCACCTGTAGTGCTTGTCCCCAAACCTGATGGTAGTCTTCGATTTTGTTTAGATTTCCGCCAACTAAATGCCCATTTCAAATTTGACAGATACCCCATGCCACAAGTGGATGAGCTTGTAGAAAGACTTGGGGGAGCAAGGGGAATGTCCACCATTGATCTAACGAAGGGGTACTGGCAGATACCCCTCAGCCCCACGGCCAAGAAGAAGACAGCCTTTTCAACACCCTCATGTTTATACCATTTTGAGGTCATGCCCTTTGGTCTTCATGGTGCTCACGCCACCTTTCAAAGATTGATGGATATCTTATTAAAACCCTATCAGCAATACGATGTAACTTACCTTGATGACATCAATGTTCACAGTCCCGACTGGTAAACGCACAAGATACATCTGAGTCAAGTCTTTTCCTCTTTACACCAAGCAGTACTTACACTGATCCCTAAGAAAACCACCCTAGCAACTGATCAAATTGAATATCTGGAGTGCACAATAAATGCAGGCATGACACGTTCTCAACACAACGAACTAGAGGCGGTGCAAAATATACCGTGACCTACAACCAAGAGAGAGATACGGGCATTTCTTGGTCTGGGAGGTTACTACCGGAGATTCATACCTCACTTCTCAGATATAGGCAGCCCATTGACCGATCTGTTAGCTCAATGTCACCCAGACACCAGAATAGAATGGTCTAAGTCCCAAGAAGACAGCTCCCAAAAATCCCTTCTATTCAATACTCCTGTATTAATGTGTCCAGACTACGCAAAAGCCTTTTGTTGCACCGTGGCCCACAATACAGCCCCTGGCGCCTCCCTCCTTTCTTCGGACGCGTTGCGGTGCTGTACAGCGGCCCGCTGTTGCCGTTTTAGAGTCACCGGTGTGTCCCATGGCGCCTGCTCTCTTTCTGTATCAGGCACGCCATATACCTACACGGTGGCCCGTTATCTGACAATGTGCATGACTGGAATGCCGCAGCTCCAGTTTTGGAACTGCGGCATCCTATTTTCACATGTTGGGGCACGATATTCTTACCTTCCTTTCAATGGTTATATATTTCTTTCTTAATTTCTTCTTGGGGCCATCTTGCCTTCCCATGATTCCATAGTCTTTTTCCAAGAAGGCCTTGGGAAGTATCTGCTCTACCAATTCAAGATGGTGACTGTCCTATTCCGTCCGCTATCCTTTTCCTTATCCAAGATGGTGGTTACTTACTTCTTGTTTGGTTACTTCCTGTTCCTGTTTGGTCACTTCCTATTCATGGGTATTTAAAGGGCTGAATCCTTCATTAACTTGCGTTGCAATACTCTTTGCTCTTGCTGGTATGTCCTCGCTCCTATTGGTAGCCTTTGCTCCTGCCTGGTGTATCTGTAATTCCTGCTGGTGTTCCTGGTTCCTGATTGTAGTCTTCTATTCTGGTTTGGATTCCTTGCCTTCTATTTCCTCCTTACTGTAAGCTTCTTTTTGTCCTTTTCATTCCTGGATTCCCACTTCCATCAGAGATTTTTGCCTACAGGGTTTTTTCCTCTTAGGACTCCTTTTGGAAAGCATGGTCTGCTTTGGCCTTTTTCCCTGTCGGCAGCATTGTGGCTACCAGAAGGGGTCGCCCTTACCTCGGACAGACCAAAACCCTCAAGACTGATGTCGAGGATCTCTAAAACACGCCAGAACGGGTAAGAACACTACAAGTCGTGACAGATTGCAACGCCCAAAAACTAATTTTGATCCTAATGCCATGGATCTTCCTCAAACATCACCTCCGGAAGGGTCAGTTGAAGCGACACAGGCATTAGTGCAGACAGTACAACAACAAGCTCAAGATCTACCACACTTATGTGAAGAAAATGTAGCTTTGTGTCACTTGTTGGCTACTAAGATGTCTGATGTACCCACAGGCTCTACAACCACTCCTCGTTATTACGGAGATCCCAATATGGTGAAAGAATTTCTGGATTCCTTAACAGTATTTTTTGCCTTCCACCCAGCCCAGTTTTCATTGGCTAGAACTAAGGTTGGGTTGCTGATTAGTGCCTTATCTGGTCCTGCGTTGGCATGGGCGACTCCCTTGGTAGCCTCAGAAGATCCATGGTTCTCTAATTACATGTCCTTTCTTGCTGCATTTAAATAAAATGGTTCAAAGACCCGGCTTGGTGGCCTCTGCAGAAGAAGCCCTGTGTGAGGTTTAACAGGGGAACCAGGATGTCCTGCAATACATCACGCACTGTAGACAGCTGGCTGCAGAAATCACCTGGGTGGAACGAACATTAGTTACTCTTTTTCGCAGAGGTCTACGAGAAGACTTTAAGGACGAGTTGGTACATTCTCCTCATGCTGAAACCATGACTAAACTAATGGATTTAGCATTGTCTATTGGACATCGTCTCAATGAACGCCGATCAGAAAGACGAAAATCACGTATCCATCCACATAGAGGAACAACACGACCTGGTGCTCGTAGAACGGAAGTTCCTGTATCTGAAACATTCCCTTCATCAGGAGAAGAACCAATGCAAATAAGTCTGACTAGAGGACCGCTTTCTGAGGCCGATCGAGAATACAGGAGACATATTGTGGTGCTTCTGGTCATATGGTTCGCGATTGTCCTACCCGTCCACCGAGGCAGTCGGAAAACACCCGATCCCATCCTCTGTAAGAAGGGAGAGGAGGGGATGGTTTGGAATACTTCAATCTGCACATCAAAAGAGACCTCGAATTCTCTTTTTCTTCTACCAATGTACTTGCAGTTGCCTGATGGCAATAAATAAAGTGTATTGGCACTGTTAGATTGGGGAGCCAGCGGTATCTATTTGGACGAAAGATGGGCTACAAGAGACAAATATACGGTATTCCAAAAGAGACTCCGGAAAAAAGTGCATGCAGTAGACGGCACTCCTCTTGTTTCCGGACCGGTCAAAGAAATGACATCGTCATTACAATTGACTTTTGGAGGACACCAAGAGTATTTATCCGTTGACCTGATAGCCTCACCCAACCATATTATCATTTTGGGAATACCCTCACTGATCAGACACAATCCTTACATCAACTGGGAGACTAGGACCATTCTTTATCATCCCATTTTTGCCAACAATTCTGTTATCCTATTGAGGAATACTGATCCCCAAAAGAGATGCCTATAGTAAAACAGGAAGCAGGTACCTATGTCAACTCAGTCCAAGGTGTTCCTTGTCACTACTAAGGGTATGCAGATATGTTTCAGAAACCGAAGAACTTGACACTGCCCCCTCACTGGGAGTTTGATTGTGCTATCTCTCTAGAACCCGGAGTGACAGTACCTTTTGGAAGAGTGTACTCCCTTACTGAGCCCGAGAAGGAAACCCTTAGACAGTATCTTGAAGAAAACCTTCAAAGTGATTTGATCACCTGGTCCTCAACAGCTGCTGGGGTACCTCTTTTCTTCATACCAAAAAAAACAAAGGGCCTTCTACCTTGCATAGACTTCAGAGGCCTCAACAAGATAACTATCAAAGATCGTTATGCTTTACCCTTGATTAAAGATATCTTGCAGGCTGTTAGAGGAGCACAAGTCTTTACCAAGCTAGACCTTAGGGGTGCCTACCATCTCCTTTGAGTCAAAGAAGGAGATGAGTGAAAAACCGCTTTCAGAACATGCTTGGTCCATTTCGAATATCGAGTTATGCCATTTGGATTAACCAATGATCCGTCTATCTTTCAACGATTCATGGATAACATGTTCTCTGACCTCCTAATTCAAATCATTGTAATATATCTAGACGACATCTTGGTGTATTCTGCTGCTCCTGAGATACATTATGAACATGTTGCCCAAGTCCTGGAAAGACTACGTCAAAACTGCCTTTTCTGTAAGCCTGAAAAGTGTGAGTTCGACAAAACTGAAGTGGAATATTCAGGTTACCGGATCAACAAGACGGGTATTGCCATGGATCCACAAAAGGTAAAAGCTATTCTAGATTGGCCTTCGCCTTCAATAAATAAAGAAACACAATGTTTGTTAGGCTTGACAAACTTTTATTGTTAATTCATCGATACTTTTGACCATCGTACAAGTTACATTTCTCAAACCTTAAAGTAAGAAAATCTCCGGCAAGGATTCAAATGAACTGAAGCAGCTGAGAGGGCCTTTCAGTCACTAAAACAGGCATTTACTCAAGCTCCTGTTTTACGTCATCCAGATACATCAAGGAAGTTTGTTGCAGAAACAGGCGCTTCAGACAGAGCAATAGGTGCTGTGCTTCTACAACAACAAGACGGATAGGGGCTGGAACATCCAGGCTTTTACTTGTCTCACGTCCTGTCAGATTCCGAGAGGAACTACTTCATTCTTGAGCAAGAGCTTTTGGCCATGAAGTTAGCCTGTCGTGAATGGAGACAGGCTAATGGGTTCAAGGAACCAATTGAAATCAAAACGGATCACAGGAATCTACAATGCCTTCGTAGCCTTCAGTGTCAGAGCAGCCGCCAGGCCCGGTGGGCTTACTTTTTTATCCAATACAATTTTATCATTATCTATAGACCCGGGTCTCAAAACAGTGTGGCAGATGCCTTATCCTGTTGTTATCTGGAAAGTCCAACACTCCCACAACAAAACATAATTGAGCCACAACGGATCATTGGCACGGTTCAATCATTCCTAGATAGAGTCCAATTAGGGAATACCTCCCTAAACCAAGAAGAATGGAAGAAGCTAAACGGTCAGATCGCACAACGTGGTCAATACTACTATCATGAAAGGGCATTATTCCTCCCAACGCAAAAGGTACAACTAGAAGCCCTGCAGATGTGTCATGATTCTACTGTTGCTGGTCATCAGGTGTTAAAAATTCTCTTGAATTAATGCTTTGTTCTTTTGGTGGCCATTGGTAAGAAAGGATACTGAGACCTGTGCATCCTCCTGGCCTGTCTGTGCCCAGGCCAAGATGCTTCACACTAAACCAGTGGGGTTACTTCAGCCCTTACCTGGTCCACCGGCTCCATGGCATACCATATCCACTGATTTCATATCCCCTCTGCCTCCTTCTGCAGGTAACCAAGTTATTAAGGTGACAGTAGACTCCTTTTCCAAGATGGCACAGTTCACTGCTTCAAGGAAGTTACCTACTGCCAAAGAACTTGGAAAATTCTTCATACAGGAGATGTACCATCTTCATGGTCTTCCAAGGATCATTATATTCAATAGAGATCCTGAGTATATGTCACGGTTATAGAAGTTTTTTGCAAATACCTTCATATTAAAGTAGCCTTATCCTCAGGGTTTCATCCCCAGACTAATGGTCAAACCCAACACCTTAATAAGGGATTACACAATACCTATGTTGCTTTTTGCAACTCTACCAAAAGTGATGGGTCCTCATATCTACCATTAGCTGAATATTCCTATAACATCACAGCCCATAGTGCCTCCAAGACCACCCCATTTTTCTGCTTGTATGGTTACCATCCTAGGACCTTTCCATCTGTTTTACATGATTCCGCTTCAATTCCTGGAGCACCCTCTTTTATACCACATATCCGAGAGGTCAGACAAAAAGTACATGTTAATCTTCAGGCAGCCAAAAAGAAAATGAAAGACACTGCTGACATCCTTCGACGTCAGTCTCCATCATAACAGGCTGGTAGTAAAGTTTGTCTTTCCTCAAAGCTCCCACGTGCACGGAAGATACACCCTGTTTTTCATACTTCACAGCTGAAACCCTATGTTTCGGATCCGTACACCAGGGTTTTTTCCCGCCCACCTCCTGTTTTAGTCGACAGTGTTTGAGAATACGAGGTCCAGGAGATCTGTGACTCCCGTTTTTTTAGAAACCGCCTGTAATTCCTTATCCATCGGAAAGGCTACCCTCCCAGTGATAGCTCCTGGGAGGATGCTGACTCAGTCCACGCCCCTGTACTTGTCTGCCCGTTTTTTCAACTTTTCCCTAACAGACCCGAGGCTTCGGTATGGTGACTTACTGTTGAACCGCTGACCGTGATTCGGCCCGCGGTGCTGCCCTCTTCTTCCTTGCGGGCCGTGATACAGCCCCCGGCGCTTCCCTCTTTTCTTCGGACGTGTCACGGTGCTGCGCGGCAGCTTGCTGTTGCCACTTTGGTGTCGCGGGTGCGTCCCATGGCGCCTGCTCTCTTTCTGTGTTGGGCATGCCGCATACCTATGCAGCGGCCCGTTATCTGACAATGTGTATGACAGGAATGCCGCAGCTCCGGTTTTGGAACTGCGGCTTTCTATTGTCACATGTTGAGGCACTATATTCTTACCTTCTTTTCACTGGCTATATATTTATTTTTTTATTTCTTCCTTTGGCCAACTTGATTTCCCCTGATTCCATATTCTTCTTCCCAGAAGGCCAAGGGAAGTATCTGCTCTACCAATTCAAGATGGCGACCTTCCTATTCCGTCCACTATCCTTTTCCTTATCCAAGATGATGGTTACTTACTTGCTTTTTGGTCGCATCCTGTTCCTGTTTGGTCACTTCTTGTTCCTGTTTGGTTACTTCCTATTCAGGGTATTTAAAGGGCTCAATCCTTCATTTCCTTGCATTGCAACACTCTTTGCTCCTGCTGGTGTGTCCTCACTCCTGTTGGTATCCTATGCTCCTGCCTGGTGTATCTGAGATTCCTGCTGGCGTTCCTGGTTACTGATTGTAGTCTTCTATTCTGGTTTGGATTCCTTGCCTTCTATTTCCTCCTTACTGGCAGCTTCTTTGCTTCCTTTTCATGTCTGAAGTCCCACTTCCATCAGAGGTTTTTCCCTATGGGGTTTTTTCCTCTTGGGACTCCTTTTGGAAGGCACGGTCTGCTTTGGCCTTTTTCCTTGTCTGCAGCACCGTGGCTACCAGAAGGGGTCGCCCTTACCTCGGACAGACCAGAGCCCTCAAGAACCGAAGTCGAGGATCTCTCCAACACGCCAGAACAGGTAAAAACACTGCAAGTCGTGGCACTTTTCTTTTGCAAACAGATGCATCAGACCGGGGAATAGTGGCAGTATTATCACAAACAGACCGTCAGGGATGTCTTAGGCTTATTCTGTACCTGAGCCGTATACTCTTTCCCCGAGAAGACACTACGTAACAATGGAGAAGGAATGCCTGGCCATTAAATGGGACATCGGGGCACTCCCGTATTTCCTGCTGGGCCGTACTTTCTTCTTAGTGACAGACCATACTCCATTAACGTGACTCGCCACCCAGAAGGACACGAATCCCAAAATCCTTTGTTAGTTTTTGTTCTTTGCAACCTTTCTTGTTTCAGACCCTCCATACGCCTGGTAAGCACCAAGGAAATGTGGACTTTCTATCCTGATATCCAGTCTCAGTATGGCCCGAACATCCATACTTGTTGGAGGGACAGTGTAATCCCGCGTCCTGCCCGAGCAGGATTTCCAAGATGGCCACCACAAAAAACACACAAGACTGCGAGGGTGGCGGTCCAGTGGTGCGAGACCACTTGAACACCTTGGCCCTAGAAACATCACAATAATGAGGAAGAGGTGTGGAGGAATACACAGAGTTCGAGGAAGAAGCCAGCGAAGAGGAGGAGGAGACAACGGAGAACAAGACAGAGGAGGAACCAGGGAAGGAATCTCTCAGCCAGAGCAGTGTCGGGAAGTCAGGAGGGGAGCCCAAAGACGCTGCATCCAACTCCGCTGAGACCAAAGAAAGACTGTCCAGAGGCACTGCTGTTCAGTCCAGCTGTCCCAGAGGGCCGTGGCCCCAGGCAAGTGCCGTTTTTGCAATATTTCTGCCTAGGGGTGTGATGGGGACATAAGAGCAGCACCTATACACTTTAATTAATGGCGCACAAGTGCACAATCCCTGGAGTGCATAGGTGACGGTAACCTAAGGCTGGTTGTAAACCCACTCTTACGTTATTACATATTTTCTTTGCTTTGACGGAGAGCCCACCTAACCGCCGGGACCTGGATGAGAGAGCAGACCCTGTGCTATACACCAAGAGAGGAGCTTGGACAGAGACAATTCCATATAGTCCGTGAACATTCTTTTGCTGGATACCTGCCTGCCTATTTTGTTCTGTTACTTACTCACTGTGCCAGCTGAATAACAGAAACCCCCACAAAGATAATGTTAGAACTGGGGTCTGTAGTTGGCAGAGGTAGGTACCTTTGACCAAATAGGGACCCTTGCTTCTAGTCAGGGTAAGGGGGTACACTCCTAAAACAACCCCTGCTCACCCCCTTGGTAGATTGGCATGAGCAGACAGGCTTATCTCAGAGGCAGTGTGTAAAGCATTTGTGAACACATACAGTAATCCTGTGACAACACTACAGATGGACACCACACAGTTTTTAAATAAAAAATTAAATATTCTTTATAGAGACTTAACACAAGACCACAAACGGCAAATATCCACAATACTGTACTATAGAAATGGTAGAATTAGCTTAGTTCTCTTAAGATGGTAAATGCGACACTCTAAGTTCAATGTACCCTTGGATGCGTAACGCTATACAAGGAAGGTGTTGCAGGGAAGATGATGCGTCCATTCCTTACACGCAAGAACGGTGATGCGTCGGGCCCCTACTGATGCGTAGGGGATGTGTCGGTTCTGCTTTGCATGGGGAGGTGATGCGCCTGTTTCATACTGCACTTCCGTGGCGATGCGGCCCGCAATGCCGTGATGCGATGAAGATCCGGTGCAATGAAACAAAATGGCGTCTTCTTCTTGTTGCGACACGAAGCGTGCATGCCTGACAACCATGTGGTGAATCAACGATTCTTCTGAGCCACGACAGGCCCTGCGACACGCTTCCCGGTGATGCGGCGGCATCTGATGCGACATCGATCTTCTTCTCTGGTGATGCGAGACGCTTCGGCGATGCGATGCGACAGCTGCAGCAGCGACACCCTTCTTCAGTGATGTGATGACAGTGACTGCGAGGGCGACACGCTTCTCCGGTGATGCGACACGCTTCGGCGATGCGATGTGATAGCTGCAGCGGCGACACCCTTCTCCAGTGATGCAATAACAGCGGCTGCGACGGCGACACGCTTCTTCTTCGTGAGTCGCGCTTCCAGCTCCTTGCTACACGCAGTCCCTCAGAAAGCCCAACACAACTGCAGGCACTTACAAAGAACTCTTGGGGAGCTGGTGGGTGAAGTCTGTTGACCCTGAGACTTCAGCAGGAGGCACGCTCTATCTCAAGCCCTTGGAGATCCTTCACAAGTTGATTAAAGTACACACAAAGTTCCTTTTACTTTCTTTGGCAGTCAGGCAACCACTGCAGGCCAATCCCCCAAACAGCACTCAGCTAGGGATAGTCTCTTGCTCAGTTTCTCTGGTTCCTCTCCTCAGCAAAGTTTCTTCATTTTTCCCAAAGTTATCTAAAGTTCTGGGGTTTGGGTCCCCTCTTTTATACTCATTTTCCCTTTGTTCTCTGAAGGCAGAGAAGCCTTTGCCTAGTCAAAACCAGTTCTGGTCATTCCTGGAGCACTTTGTTGACAAGACTCCTTCTTTCCTTTCACAGTGTACACCAGGGACATCAGAAGCACAACAGGAGGTGGAGCCACCATTGCGGAGGGAAGGCACAGCCCTATTCAGGTCCCAGGTGCAACTCCTCCCACCCATCTGCATGCAGGTCTCTCTGTTCAGCCCTGTGCTGACTCATCCTGTCTCATGGAATCCCCCAGCCCCTGTCACTCAAACTCCAGACAAGGAATACACAACCTAGCAGAGGCAGGCTTGGATGGTTAGACAAGAAAATACCTACTTTCTAAAAGTGGTATTTTCAATCACAGAATGTTAAAACCAACTTCACTAAAATATGTATTTTGTCATACTAAACTTGAATTTATACCTAGTTCCCTGATTCAGTTAGGATTATAAGATGTAATAATCAAACTGCCCATTCTGGCCTATGGGGAACAGGTAGCCTTGCAATAGTGAAAAACGAAAATAGCTGTAATTCACTATTAGGATATGCCACACACACCAGGGCATGTCCTACCTTATACTTACAATGCACCCTGCCCTTGGGCCTACCTTAGGGGTGTCTGATATGAAGAAAAGGGAAGGTTTAGGGACTGCCAAGTGGGTGCACTTGCCCAGTCCACATGGCAGTACCAGACTGCACACAGGCTCTGCAAAGGCAGACCTGAGACACACTTTACAGGCTGCTTCTGTGGGTGGCACAACCAGTGCTGCAAGCCCACCAGCAGCATTTGATTTACAAGCCCTGGACACACTCAGTGCACTGTACTAGGGTCTGACAGGTAAACCAAACCAGCCAATCATGGAGTCACTAATCCATACATCAATTTACCATAGGGAGAGCATATGCACTTTTGCACTGATCAGCAGTGGTAAAGTGCCCAGAGTCATAAAACCAACAAAAACAGGTCAGACAAAATACAGGAGGAAGGCAAAATGTTCAGGCATGACCCTGCAAAAAGGGCCAAGTCCAACAAATAGTGAATACAGTGGCATTCCCCAGTAATAATGACATCTACCTATACTAACGCCTCGGCCTGTGTCACTTCCTTGCCCCAGCTGATCACAGTTTCCTGTGCCGATGACACCCAACTGATCCTCTCCCTCACCAATGAACCCACAACTGCCAGAACCAACTTCCACAGTGGAATGAAGGCCGTTGCTATCTGGATGAAAGACAGCTGACTCGAGCTCAACTCAAGCAAGACCAAAGAACTCATCCTGTGACCCGCCCCTTCAGCCTGGGACAACTCCTGGTGGGATCTCCCCCTACCCTGACGGACCACACATGCAATACTTGGCATCATACTGGACTCATCACTCACTATGAACCGCCAAACAAGCAGTTTCCTCAGCCTGCTTCAACACACTCCGCCTGCTTAAAAAGACATTCAAATGGATCCCCACAGAATCCAGAAAGATGGTCACCCATGCACTCATCACCAGCAGACTCAACTACAATGCACTCCACCCCGGCATCACCCAGAAACAGCTCAAGAAACTACAGAGCGTCCAAAACGCCCCATCCAGACTGGTCCTTGACATACCCCGCGGCAGCCACATCGCGCAATACCTCTGGTAAACTCCACTGGCTCCCTGTCAACAAGAGAGTCACTTTCAAGCTCCTCACTCATGCCTGAACCAGCTCCTCACATTCCATGTACCCACCAGACAACTCCGATCCTCCCAACTCACCCTCGCCTACGTCCCCAAGATCCACAAGACCAGAACAGGATCAAGGTTGTTCTCCTACCTCACCACCAAGATCTGGAACACCCTGCCCTTCCACCTCAGGCAATCTGCGTCGCTGACCCAATTCAGGAAGGACCTCTTTGAATAATCCTCCACCCAGTTCGACCAGCAGTTCCCTCCCCATGGGTCCCTGATTGATTGATGAATCACCAGCAGCCAAGCGCCATCCATGCACATCGCCAGCCAAGTGTCAGTCCACGTACACCACTAGCCAAGTGCACTCCATGCACACTGGCAGTCAAGCGCCATCCACGCACACCGCCAGCCAAGCACCATCCATGCACATCACCAGCCAAGCAGCATTCTATGCACACTGCCAGTCAAGCGACTGTCCAACCACACACCGCCAGCCAAGTGCCATCCACGCTGACCGATAGCCAAGTAACAGTCCAGAAACACTGCAAGTCAAGTGCTAGTCTACACACACCACCAGCAGAATGCCAGTACACACACAGCCAGCCACACACCAGTACACGCAGACCATCAGCTGAATTCCAGTTCACACACACACAAACTTTCTGTAGTATCTAGTGGTTTTCTACTCTCCTACAGGACAGATGAGCCTAAAAATGTTGCTGATCTGCGCCCAAGCCGGCAGAAATGGCTGAATTGTGCACCCCCAAAAAAAGTGGACTGACCCTTGCCTAAGGGGCTGCTGCCTGACCTGCCCATAAACATTTCCCTGGTGCCTAGTGAGCTTTCTGCCCGCTGGGAGATTTGGGGCTATTGCCCCATTCTGCCCTCCCCAAGGGGGCAGAAAGGAATGTGTGATGGTATTCCGCAAGCTGGAATCACGCTGTGCCTCCTCAGCTCCGTCATTAGAACAAATGCGTCTTTAGTACGCATTCGTGCAGCACTCAAGTCATTATAACGACTTGCCTTCTGGGGGCACTGGTTTTTGGAACAGGTTAATTTACTGTTCGAACTCCAATATGTGCAACATTAGGGAAGGTTTTGGACTTTAAATCCAACACCATTCCACCAATGCACTCCCCATAAGGCAAGTCATTTTAACGCCTTGTGTGCTGAACCAATGCGTACTAAAGACGCATTTGTTCTTTTGCTCGCGCTGTTAGGGCACAGCGTGGTTTCAGCTTTGGTCTGAAGGACGTTTCCCGGCAGAAAGACTGTGCCTATTTGTTGTTGGGGGAGTTGGGGCATTGGCATGCCCACTATGGGCAGCCCCCACCCGTACACTATGAAATAATTGTCTTTGGTGCCTAAAGGGGATACTGCCCCCCTGGGAAGGCAATATGGGGCTATTGCCCCATATGCCACCCGGGGGGGGCAGAAAGACTCTGCTCATTTGCTTTTGAGGGGGATGAGGGCATTGGCATGCCCATTCTGGCAACCCCCACCCCTATTCTGGCTAATGAAAAATTACTCCTTGGTGCCTAGTGGGCTTTCTGCCGCCCCGGGGGGGCATATCGGGGGTTATTGCATCGGGCAGAAAGATTGTGGTTATTTTTCTGGGGAAGGGCCTATTCTGGGCAGTCCCCACTCCTAATATACCAACAAAATAGTCCCTTGTGCCTCGAGGTCTTTCTGCCCCCCCGGGGAGAGGGGCAGATTGGGGACTATTACCCCCATATTCCTCCGGGGAGGCCAGAAAGACTTTGCCCATTTTATTTGGCTAAATTAAAAAAAAACCTGGGAACTTAGTGGACTTCTCGCGCCCCTCCTCCCCGGGGGGGCAGAAAGGCTGTGGCTATTTTTTTGGGTGATGAAGGCACTGGCATGCCCTTAATAGGTGGCCCCCACCCCTAAACTACAAAACTACAAAAAAATTGTCCCTGGCTTCCTAGTGGGCTTTCTGGCCCTTGAGGAAAGGATCAGGGGCTATTGCCCCATCTGCCACCCAGTGGGGGGCGCAGAAAGACTGAATTTATCCCAAAACATTGGGGGCGAGCAAAAGCCCTTGCTCAAGGAGCCGCTTTCCCCTCCCTGGTGTCTAGTGGTGGATTCATGCTTGGGGACCGCCCTCCTGTGGCAATCCCCAAGCACGGATCCACTTGGGAAAGGTACCATTAGAAAGAGGAGATTCTCCCCTTTCCAATGATACCTTTTCTCTGTGCCTTAGTGCTCGGGGGCTGAGATAGCCCTGCAAACAACAAAGCAGTGAAAGTGAAATGAGCCGATACGCTCATGTCCCTTTCACTTTCAATGTGATGACATCAGCGTGCCATGTGTGCCAATCGTCATTACATTGGGTAAAAATGGCTCGGGAGGCTGGGGACACTTTTCCCCAGCTCCAGAGGTTGAAAAACAAAAAAGGAAATCCCTCTGCTGTATACAGCAGAGGTATTTCAGAGTCATGTGCCGAGGACGGAATGGTTCAGTCCTCGGCACACAAGTGCCATGGCTGACGATGGAACGGTTCTGAACAAGTTAAAAAGTTTGGGTTGGATCTTGGGATCGAGCTGGCGGTCTGCCGTGAGGCGATCTACTGGCTGTCCCAGCTACTGCTTCTCTGCACCCCCTTGATGCTCATGGCTGAGTGTGCGGGGGGTCCGAAGTGTTTACTTTGAAGAAGTATTAATGGCAGACAGGTTGCCTGAATACTTCAGCTAGGAAAAATTCAATAGGACTTTGGTTCTATTTTGTTGGTTTTCAGAAGTGGGGCCATGATTAAGAGGAATGGTCAGAGGCATTTGTATTGTACCACTAGAGGTGAAATTTTTAGACTGGCGCAAGACGAACCATATCGAAATAACTTTCTAAGAATTATTTTCATTAATCAAGAATGAAAGTCGGAGGTTCGTAGATGATCAGATGGCATCATAGTTCCGACCATAAACAATGCCAACTAGCGATCTGGTGGTGTTATTCCCATGACACGCTGAGCAGCTTCTGGGAAACCAAAGTCTTTGGGTTCCAGGGGGAGTATGGTTGCAAAGCTGAAACTTAAAGGAATTGACAGAAGGCCACCTCCGGGGGTCAAGCCTGTGGCTTAATTTGACGCAACACAGTAAACCTAATCTGGCCCGGACACGGAAAGGATTGACAGATTGATAGCTCTTTCTCGATTCTGTGGGTGGTGGTGCATGGCCGTTCTTAGTTGGTGGAGCAATTTTTCTGGTTAATTCGGATAATGAACAAGACTCCTCAATATTAACAAGCTATGTAACCCTCAGCGGGCGGCACCTAACTTCAGAGAGGGACTAGTGGAGTTCACACACACAAGATTGAGCAATAAAAGGCCTGTAATGTCCTTAGATGTCCAGGGCTGCACGCACGCTACACTAATTGGATCAGCATGTGTCTACCCTTCGCTGATAGGTGCAAATAACCCACTGAACCCCATTCATGACAGGGATTGGGGATTGCAATTATTTCCCATGAATTAGGAATTCCCAGTAAGTATGGGTCATAAGCTTGCGTTGATTGAGTCCCTGCCCTTTGTACACACCGCTCATCACTATGACCGATTGCATGGTTTAGTGAGGTCCTCAGATCTGCCCTGCTGGGGTCAACAAAGGCTGGCGGAGCACCAAGAAGACGATCAAACTTGACTATCTAGAAGAAGTAAAAGTTGTAACAAGGTTTCTGTAGGTGGACCTGCGGAAGGATCATTAACGACGGAGAGACCCAAGCGACTGACCCTTGGCCACCTCCCAAGCAGAACACACACCGTAAGCACAGGGCCTGGCCCTGACCTTGTGTGCTCTCGCCGGCAGATTGGTCTTTTCCCACTGCGGCGCTTAAGTGAGGACCGGACACAGGGCAGGCCACTCCACATGAAAGGACCCGACTGACGTACGCGTAAGGGAGCAGGGATAGGGACGCCCTGGTCCCTCTAGGAGGGGCACTATGGAAAGCCCTCCCAATATGGAGCCCACGCTAACCCCCAGCACAGCTCCATGGGGGGAAACGAATGGCAGTGCCTCCTGGGGCTGGGGCCACCCCGAAGACCCTGCCACCCTGAGACCTCCTGCAACTGATCTCGGCCCGACCGGGTTTTGGCCACCCAAGGAGGGGCCCTTCTTGGGTGGCAGAGCAGCCTGTAAGAGAAGGAACCGGGCCACGAGGGGACCCGGCTACTCTCAGTGGGGAGGCATGCAAGATGGGGGAGCCAACCAGGTCTTCTCTTCTGATGCCTCTGACCAAGGCAGGGGGTTGGCTACCCACCAGCCCACTGAAATGGCTCAGGCCGCCGCCAAGCCAGAGACTCTCGACACTGCAGAGGTCTAGCCCGATGGCAGATGGCCGATGTGCAGGTAAGCAACCCCTCTCAGTGCCAGGTACCTGGTTCGTCCCGGTCCCATGCAGCCGGGTTGAAGGATTGAAGACTAATATGCTCCATTCCTGTCCTCCAGGAGAGACCGGGGGTGGTGGGGCGGCCTGGTTCTGCCGGTCCTGGAGACCCCTCGCACATGAAGATGGGACGGGGTCTTCCAGGTCCAAGCGCCTGGAAACACTCTTTTAATCTTCGAGGCTGACTCCCAGAGGGTAGTCTTGACAGGATTCCGGGCCATCTCCCCACACGCGCAGCAGACCAACGGATGGCGCTGCCTTCCTCCTGCCTGTCCTGCATGTGGGCAAACATTGCGAAAGGTTTCCAGTGACTCTTAGCTATGGATTACTCAGCTCACACCTCCATGAAGAATACAGCTAGCTGTGAGAAATAGTGTGAATTGCAAGACACATTGATCGGTGATACTTTGAACACATCTTGTCGCCACAGGTTCCTCCTGGGGCTAAGCCTGTCTGAGGGTTTATCAATTGTCAATCACCCCTGTGCTTCCCCAGGGCACGGCTGGGGCATTTGCAGGGCGGCTCTTCTCCCTTCATCCCCCCACAAGGTCAGACCCCTGATCGCCCATCACAGGATCATTCCCCCGGTCCTGTTGCAGAGGTGACCCGCCATTGCACCTAGCCTTCCCTCCCACCTCAGCGGGGTGCAGGCTGGCGACCTGTCCTGATCGAGGCTCACCCTGCGTACGGTATTAGGCCAATAGTGGACCCCAGTGCGCCGGGATAGGGTGCTCTGGTAGTTGAGTTGCTTGGGAATGCAGCCCAAACCGGGTGGTAAACTCCATCTAAGGCGAAATATGGGTGTGAGACCGATAGCCAACAGGTAACGTAAGAGCAAGTTGCAAAGAACTTTAAAGAGAGAGTTCAAGAGGATTTGAAACCATTTAGAGGTAAATGGGTGGAGTCCATGCAGTATGCCCAGCGGATTCAACACAGCGGGAAGGTCAGTCACCGCATTTCTTTCCCGGTGGTACGTTGCAACCGGTTCCTCGTCGGCTGAGAAGGCTTTGGGATGGAAGCTGGCTCTCCGCTCCGGCAGATAGTGTTACAGTCCCCCTGGCAGCAGCTTCGCCATGTCTGCAGGGCCAACGGAGATTCGACTGCCTCCATGTCCTCCGCCAGCAACCACTCCCAGCCACCTCTCGGGGTGCGCCGGGTGGGGAAGGGGCGGAGGACTGTGAAGCCAGGGCACTGTGCTCAGTGTGCCCCAACCACTTCGCCCACGCCGGGGGTCTGTGGTGATGTCTGTTACCCACCTGACTTGTCTTGAAACACAGGCCAAGGAGTCTAACACTTGCGAGACATGGAGGGCCAAGCAAAACCCTGTGGCGCAATGGGGGTGAGGGCCAGCAAGTGCTGGCTAAGGTGGGATCCCACCACAAAGCCAGCGGCAAGTGCACCACTTGCCACTCTGTCGGGGAGGTGGAGTATGAGCATGGTGATATGACCCAAAAAATGGTGAACTATGTCCTGGGCTGAGCGAAGCCAGAGGAAACTCTGATGGAGGTCCTTAGCGTCCTGACATGCAAATCGGGTATCCGACCTGGGTATAAGGACGAAAGACTAATCAAACCATCTAGTAGCTGGTAAAGTGTATGATTAGAAGTCTTGGGGCTGAAACGATCTCAACCAATTCTTAAACTTTAAATGGATAAAAAGCCCGGCTCACTGGCATTGAGCTGGGCATGGAATTTGAGCACCTGGTGGGCCCCTTGTGGGATGAATCAAACGCCGGGATAAGGTGCCTGATGCCGATGCTGTTCAGACCCCAGAAAAGATGTAGGTTGATATAGACAGCAGGATGGTGGTCATGGTAGTCCGAATCCGCTATGGAGTGTGGAACAACTCTCCTGCTGAATCAACTAGCCCTGAAAATGGATGGCGCTGGAGGTGTGGGACCAAGACCCGGTGGTCAGCCAGTGCTGAAAGCTGTGGGGGCTAAGCCGCGACGAGTAGGAGGGACGCTGCAGTGTACATGGAAGCCCGGATAGGGCCCGGGTAGAGCTGCCGAAGGTACAGATCTTGGTGGCAGTAGCAAATATTCAAATGAGATCTTTTGAAGGCCGAAGTGGAGAAGGGTTCCATGTGAACTGCAGTTGAACGTGGGTCAGTCAGTCCTAAGACATTGATGAATGCTTTTCAGAAAGGATGGGCGATAGCCTCCATTGCCCTCAAAAGTAAGTCGGGTTCAGATCCCTGAACTCAGAGTATCGGAGGAAGGTGCCCTCGCGGCATCCAGTGCGGTAACGCAAACGATCCTGGATGCGGTGAGTTCTCTCTGGTCCTTGAAAATCCAGGGGAGATGGTGTAATTCTTGCACCGGGCTGTACCCATATCCACAACAGGTCTCCAAGGTAAACAGCCTCTGGCATGCTAGAACAACGTAGGTGAGGGAAGTCGGCAAGTCAGATCTGTAACTTTGAGATAAGGATTGGCTCTAAGGGCTGGGTTGGTCGTGCTGGGGTGCGGAACGGGGCTGGGTGTGTGCTGGGGCTGGGCAAGGCAACACCTTCTGGTGCAGTGGCAATGCTGGACACTAACCTCTGCCCTTCCTGTGGATCGCCACAGCTGCGGTGGTCACCTCTCCCCTTGCCCCTCTTCTGGGGCCGGCGTTCTGCCTCGGCCGGTGCCTACCAGTTGACTTTAGAACTGGTGCGGAACAGGGGAATCCCACTGTAAATCAATACTTTTTATTCTACTGGAAGGTAGCTAGAAAATTGTTAACACAGAGAAACCATGATTGCTTCGAATAAAAAATGATTTTTTGAAAGAGGACAAACACATGAAAGTGCTTAGCTCATGCACATATAGAAGAAAATCATAGATTCAGTTTAAGACAGATGTAGAGCTCTATTGGCTAAAGCAGCACATCATTAAAATGTACCCCAATGGACCAAAGAGGAATTTAGCAGTATTATCTCTAGATTGGAAACGCAAAGAAGAGGCATGCCTATTCATTATAAAATCCAATCTAGACACACATTATGTGGGGAAACAGTGAATGTGGTCATACCTTTGAAGTTTGTGGAAAATGGGCTTATATTTGGATGGAGCAGATCCTGTTATTTCTGGAGTTTATTACATTTATGGGAAATATGGATATTACAGGCTACCCAAAAGGTGGTAAGGAACATGTTACATAGGAATAGGTTTTACTAAAATCTATTGTGTGGGATATCTTGACCCCAACAGGGGGAGAACATTTGAGAACTAAGAGAGGTGCCAGTCCTAGTGAAATTGTGGGCATCATCTTTGGTACTATAATTCCACTTACAATCATATTGATATACCTCACTTTATCTTTATATTGTATTGTGAAACTGTAAATATGTACTCCATTGTTATCTTGACGTTTAACAGCATTTATACTCCCTTCTTCCTGTTCCTCATTGGCTTGTCTACTCCTAAAATTTTCTCTGACTTCACTACCTTTATTAACCCCGTCAGTATCGCTCTCCCCTCCCCCTTCTCCCTACCTTCCACTCTCCCCTTTTCTTAAGATCGACCCAGTCTACTATCTCTTACCCTGGAACCTCCCCCCTTCCCACCTTCCTTCCTCCCAAACGCCTCTCACTCTCACCACCACATTGCACGGCCCGCTTTATCACGTGGTGATATTTATATTTCACTGATACTCCCCCGCCCTCTCCCTCCATTCCCTTATCTCCCCTCACACGCGCCTGCCCCATCTCAATAGACCTTCCTCCCCTCTGCCCTTTCACCATGACCACTATAGTAGATTCATCATGCCTCCCCTCAACAATACTCTCATGACATTGGACTCACCCATTGCTCGGCATGGCCCTAACTCTTGGTCCATCCTCTACCCTTCCAACCTTTCCAAAAATGGCAAAAAAAACTTTAAACACAAGCTCCTTGTTTGCCACCAAGAAACCTTATTAGTTGACAACTACCATAGCCTAACCTCCATCATAAAAACGAACTACATCTTCTTCACTAAACGCCCTTCCAAATGGAAAAGCATCTTTCTCCAACTCCTTCCTGTCACAAAGTCCTGCAAAATACCTTATGGTCTGAAACTTTCCACCACTCCTTCTTCTACATTTCCTAGAGAAATCGACATTTCTATATTCAAATCTGGAAATATCCTTATTCAAGCCTCCGAACACCACTACCTTATCCCAAAACTTACTTCCTTCACTTACCTTCGTCCGCCCAGCCTCTCCATCGCAAGATGCCTTCATGTCCCCATACACACTGACCCCTTCCCTGCCTTTCCCTATTTCGCCTACCTCTAATGATATCCCCGATTCGCAGATGTACCCCTTCACGACATCTTCAGTATTCCCCCCTCCTGTTTTTACTACAACACCCTCCTCCTCCCAAATCCACCCTCCTCTGGTACCCTCATCCCCTGAATCCCCAACTGCTCCTCGAATAACCCCAATATCCTTCCCTCTTAGTAAACCTACCACTATACCCTCAGCCACACAAACTCTTCCCCCTCCCCATGTTACACCTTCCCTTGATCCCACAATGGCTTCACTAAAATCCTCCCCACTATCCTGCAAGCAGCACCCAACTCTCCTCCCAGCCAGACCCTTTTCACTTCTCATGACTCCTTACATGACTCCAAGGTGACTCCTGATAATGCTTTCTCTCACCCTATAACCCTAACACCCCTCTCCTCCCTCCGCCTGGTTTCACACCTCTTTCACACCCTAGACCATCAACCTGGACTAACATAGACCACTCACCCCTCCCACCGGATCTACTATCCCCCCTCCCTATATCACTCCTTACCCAAACACTCCTCAATATTGAACTCCACCTCTCAACCCTAGTGTTAGAACTCTCTTCTCTCAGAAATGAAGTCAACTTCCTCTCCACAAGGAACCATTCCCATTGCACGTATCCCTTAGACCCCACACAAATACACCCTGCACTCTTTAACCAAGAGAATATTACCCCTAATGACAACTCTCCATCTAGACCCCCAGGCAATAATAATAGCTCAGTTAGACCACCCCTCTCCCCAACCCATCCTCCCTCCAGTGTCCTCAATGACCCCCTAAAATAAAGTCTTCCCCTGCACCTCCATCCTGACCACGAACTTGCCCCCACCTCATTCTTCTATCCCAGTTATACTGGGAACTAGTAGGATTCCGTCCTCCCCAATCTTGCCTAGACCCCCACAGCAACCAATATCCAATCCTGTTCCTCCACAAAACTATACGACCCTAACCTCTCAACTGCATGCTGGTCAATTGTAGATCGGCCGCATGTCATGCTACAGAAATTGCTGAAACCATCCTCACTGAAAACATTGACATTGCCTTCCTGACAGAAACCTGGCTCAATTCCCACCCCACATCAATTCTTGAGTTGCTCTCTCCCCCTGGTTATTCCATCCTCAGAAAAGATAGGCCTGACAAAGTTGGAGGGGGCCTCGCCATAATTTACAAAGCAAAGCAGAACTTCAACTCTCTCCTGTAAACCACCCTGACCCTACCACTTTTGAATACCTTGGTGCTGAACTTACAATCCAGGGTTCCCCCTCTATCTGCTTACATAATATCTACCACCCCCCTGGCAACCCTCTTTCCTTTGCTGAGGAGTTGGCCGATCTTCTTACACAGTCATCTATTTCTAAATCTAGAAACCTCTTCCTCGGAGACTTTAACCTCCACTTTAACAAAAATGATGAACCCGCGATTACTCTCATCAATGACCTTCTTCACATTAATGACTATAAACAACTCTGTAATTCTCCAACACACTCCAAAGGAGCCACCCTTGACGCCATTATCTCTAGCAAGGATCTGGCTTCTCTTTCCCACATTATCCCCATCGATTGGTCTGACCACCACCTCATCCTCTTCACGATCAATAGCTCTGTGCCCATTCCTCCCTCCAACTTAATCAAACAAAAGAAGTTAACCAGAAATCTTCACACTATTCCTCCTGGCGATCTAGAGACTAAAATAAAAGATCGTCTACGGCTTTCCCCTCTTTCTCAAAGTCCCACCGGTCTCATAGACCATTACAACAATTCTATCAGTGAAGTCCTTGACCAAATTGCCCCAGCCAAATTAAAACTACAAAAAAATAAACCCTCCAGATCCTGGTTCAATACCGACCTTAATAATGAGACACGTGCTCTCCGGCAGACTGAAAGCACTTGGAGACAACAGCCTTCCCCCTCGAATCTTACCCTCCTCAGAACTGCAAGAGCTAATTACAAAAAACATATCTTTAATAAGAAAGCCACCTTCCTCCGTTCACAACTTGACCGGGCTAGAAATTGACCCAGGGAACTATTTAACATCGTCAAAATCCAAACCTCCTCAACCTCCCCTAAACTACTGGCTACAGTCGAGAGATGTGAAGAAATTGCTAACTTCTTTGCTGATAAAATCACTAAGATCGATCAATCCTTCATCTTGACCCCCCCCTCTTAATAACCTACCTCCCCTCCATAACCTCTTCTCCATGTGTCCATCGTCTCCCACTACTCCCCCTAACTCTGCACAACGACCCCCTGATGTCACCCCCACAGAACCTTACCTCACCGTCCCCCAACTAAAAAATAAGGCTTCCTGGAACAACTTTTGCCCAGTTTCAGAACGAGATGTCCTAAACATCATCGCCAAGCTTAAACCATCATCACATACCAAAGATCTCCTCCCGGCCTATCTTGTACAGGAACTAAAACACACCATCGCCCCTTACTGGACCACTATTATCAACTCCTCCCTTACCAATGGTTGTGTCCCTGCGTCCCTCCAACTAGGCCAAATTACCCCCACCATCAAAAATGTCATGGCCGACCCAAATGACCTAAACAACCTACGCCCTATCTCCAACCTTCCTTTCTTATCGAAGGCCCTAGAAAAATGTGCCCTGCTTCAATTGGACAAACACATTGACTCATTCAATCTCTTGGACGCTTTACAATCAGGCTTTAGAAAGGGCTGTAGCACCGAAACTGCAATGCTCAACATTATCGATGACATCCATTGCTCCCTAGACAAGGGTGAATCTTCCCTCCTCGTTCTACTAGATCTCTCTGCGGCCTTTGATACTGTTAACCATGTAGCTTTACTCAATATTCTCAAAGACCGTTTTGGCTTGAATGGTGCAGTGCTCAAGTGGTTCACCTCCTTCCAACATAGAACCCAACAAATCAAAGTCAGTGATTGCCTTTCTAAGCCTCAGCCAGTCACCTTGGGCGCCCCCAGTGCTCCATTCTCTCTCCTACTCTATTCAACCTTTTCATGGAACCCCTCACCCTTATACTTAAACAAGCAGAAATTAGTTACCATCTCTATGCAGATGACACACAACTTTACTACAGGATCAAATCCCAAGACGACGTCTTACATCTTAATGATACTTTGGCTAAGATTCAATTGTGGTTCCATAACAATCACCTCAAACTTAAAAAAACTGAAATCATTCTATTCACTCCTAAAAACAACCCGCTCCCTATTTAACACTGGATCTCCGCCATCAAAGCTCTCAACTGCTCTCTCACCATCTCTAACTCGGTCAAGTCCCTCGGCATCAGCGTCGATCAGAGCCTCAGTCTTACTCCCCACATAAAAAACTCGGCCAAAGGTGCTCTCTTCATACTGCACCATCTTAAAAAAATTAAACCCTTTATCCCTGCAGATGACTTTAAATCAGTTGTACAATCATTGGTCTTGTCCAGAATGGTTTACGGTAACGCCAATCTTGCTGGGACTCCCAAAGCCCACCTAGCTCCTCTCAAATCTGTTCTTAACCTAGCTGCCAGGCTCATTACTGACAACTGTAAACGCTTTGATCACATCTCCCCCATCCTCAAAAACTAAAAACCTTAAATGGCTTCCAATCAAAGGCAGATCTACCTACAAGACTGCATGCATCACACACAAAGCCCTCCACCAAAATAAACCTTCCTACCTCTCTGACAAACTCCACAAAGCGGGCTGCACTAGAACAATGAGGAGCACTAACGCACTTATTATTAAAAAATAAATCAACACAGTCTCGCTCTTTCTCTGGAAACGCGCCTACCATCTGGAATGCCCTTCCCAAAGATCTACGGTGCAACCCCTCCTACCCCTGTTTCAAAAAAGACCTCAAGATTTTCCTCCTTAATAAATATTGGGGGTCCTAATATATATTCTACTGATTACCAATTTTCTTCCTCATTACATTTTAACTTTTGGTCCCTTTCCCACTCTATTCGCTCTTCCCGTCCCCCCTTTCCCCCTCATTTGCCACAGCTATCCCTCACTTTCTTGCCTGTCCCCCTTCTCATTCACTCTACATTCTCTGCTGTCCTCCATTTCTTCCTGCCTCAATCAGTTACCGCTTCCTAGAGCACTTACCCTTCCCCATACCTATCAAAGTGCCCTGCCTCTTCACCTCAATGTACCAAAATCTACTGTAACTCTGTTATTGCCAAATGTTGTTAAGCGCTCTGATACTCTTGGGTCCAGCCAGCGCTATATAAAACCCTTAAATAAATAATAAATAAATAATAAATTCCATCTGTAGGAGTGATACTGATTTTGCATAGGATTAGAAAGCTTTCCACTGTAGTTGATAAGTTGTCTACTAGTACAGCTGGAGGATTTTTTGTAATAGCTACTGAGATGATTGCTATCAGATCAATGGTTTTGCCAAATAGACTTGCATTAGACATGTTTGTCGTGAAAGAGGGCGGAATCAGTCAAATGTTAAAAGTTCAACAATGTTGTACTTACATTCCAAACATAAGTAAAGACTTGAAGAAATACATTATGGGTCAGATGTAAGAAAGGTTTTTGCATTTCTTAACAGGCCTAATCGCAATTTTGGCCTGTTAAGAAATGCAAAACAGCCTTTTCAGTTACAAATACAAAGGCCAAAAACTGGTTGCAGTTTGTGATTCCCACCCAGTATTAATCACAAATTGCAATACCAAATTAGGAAGAGCAAATAGGGAATAACTATTTAGGATTCCTAAAGTGCATGTACAAAGCACTTCCGAAATGTGAATTAGGCATTTAGGAAATGCTATTACCAGTGACTCAAAGTGCAAAATTAAAAAAATGCATTTAAAAATGCATTTTAATGTGACATGAAGGGCATATGTGCACTTACATCTGCACTACATATTTGGGGGTGCCTCCAGGGGGGCCTTAAGCCCAGAGGCACCTTTGGGGTTGGATTTCCTAGATTGTGATTTCCTATTAGGAAATTGCAATTCAGGAAATGCAAACCATTTCCTATTTGGCCCATAGGTGCGAAAGCAATAGCATTTCTGATTTGTGATTTCCTAATAGCAATTCCTTCTCTGTAGGAATCACTATGAGAAAATCACAAATTTTGTATATACCATTTTGCATCTCCTAAATAATGATTCCCACGGAATCACTATTTAGGAAATGCAAAATAAGAACCTCATACTTCTGGTTAGAAGCAGCAGAGGGAATGGGAAGCAATAGGGAATGGATTTCTGCTATAGGCATATTTTTTGGAAACTAATGGAATGGAATTGTTGGAAACATCTTAAAACCCTTGGTAATAATTGCTCTTTGTGAATTATTCCTGTTTGTAATCTATAGGGGATACAAATGTGCACAAGTGAAAAAGGGACTGAAGAGAAAGAAAGCAGACATATTACTAGAAAATAGACAAAGCAAATACTATGATGACATGAAGTTCCTGGAGGAGTCCAGAAGAAAGATGATGAAAACAACCAGATTGTGACTTGTCCATCAGATAAATGATTATTTTCTAGATTTGATGGCTTGATTCACAGTTAATGTCAGGACTCAGACAAACTGTGTAGTGTGTAGAGCCTACAAGTCCCAGAATGCTCTGCTGCTACACGCCCACAGTATCCAGCTCACTGGCGTGATCCCGGTGCGAAATGTAACTCCGCCTGACTCCGTTCTGCAAATCACCGCCGCCTCAATTACCTCCCAGCGTTGACTCCTTTCTCGTTTCCAGGATCCCCTCCGTGAACAAAAAACAAAAGAAACACGCCCGGAACAGCATATTGTTGTGTTTTTTTTTTTAGGAGTTCCTGTTATTAGACCTTGCTCCTGTTTTTGTGTTAGGAATTCTACAAACCCTGAAAGTAACCGCTTTCCTTTTCCCTGCTACGAGAACTGCGCTTGTAACTTGTGTGTCCAGTTCAAAGACTTTTGAGCCTCCGGATATAAGCCAGCTTTTCCCCAACCCTCCTTCAAAGCAAAGCGACTCTGTATTCACAGAGTCTAGAGTCTTCGTTTTACAGTCTTTGATTCCTTTATTTTTAATCGACAATTCAAAGCACTAGAGTGCTGCCATCAGGAGTGCATTATTTCACATTTGTGGTTTTTGACTTTTTCGTCTGCGCTGTGGTTAAACAGTCATTCATCTTTTGGACTTTTCTTTTGTGAAGAGACCTGTATGTACACCTTGATTGTCTGAAGGAATCATTATTGGGTGCCTAAGGTAAGGTATGGGATGGTACACAACCTATTGTCTATGTTTTACCACTACTCAGTTATTACATGCATCTCAGACCTCCTTATGTGCATAAAGTCCTGTCTTTCTTTTGTCTCTTTATCTAGATATCGTCCATTGGAGGGCATCAAGTCAACTCGTTTGAGACACAGGACACTGTATATAAGTGTCCTGCTGGGTCTCTTCACTTTTTGGGGATAGTAATCTTCCTCTAGTGTAATTGAATATAGCATTGAGGAGATTGTATCCTTAAAGAGGGGAGGTATAAATTCTTCACTCCTGGGGAACTGGATTTTGTGATTGGGCACATCAGTTGCAAGCCCGACAGAAAGCCAAGCCCACGAATATTGTTCTTCCTGAGTGAAGAAAGGTAGAATGGATGAAGCCATGTCTGCCGAGGTTACAGCAACCACCATGAGAGAGTTAGCTGCTGCTGTAGTTGATTTGCAATCCGAGCTGAAATCAGTGAAGGGCGAAAACCAACGCCTTCTTTCTGAGATTAATGTATTGAACAACCTAAAACAAAGTGAGGTTAGGAGAGTAGACACCAACCCTCCACATAAACGCACATATATACAACCCGCACACTTCCAGGTCCCGTCCGCGTCAGTACCCTTAGACACCTCCTCTTCACCCGTGAATGTCACAGTAGTCACGCCACCTCAAACCCCTCTTGCCATGCCTGAGAGATTTAGTGGGGACTCCAATAAATACGGGGTATTTATGAATCAATGCCATCTACAATTCCTATGCAGAGCAGCCTCGTTTCCTGACGACGCAGCGAAGGTTGCAATTATCATTTCCTATCTAAGTGGTAATGCAGCACTGTGGGCAGTACCTTTGGTAGAAAACGATGACCCTATCCTATACAATTTGGCTCTGTTTAAAGACAGAATGAGAAGTCTTTTTGCAAGACATTCTTATATGCAGGCCAGTGACAACGAATTATTGAATCTGAAACAAGGGCCTAAGGACTTATTGACTTATATCACCACTTTTAATCGTTTGGTTACTGAAACTCATTGGCCTGAAGATAAAAGGACTTCATTGTTTTATAGAGGGCTTAACCCCTTCGCTGCTAGGCCTTTCCCCTCCTGTGCTAAGCCTTTTTTTGGCCTATTTGGGGTAGTGCACGCTTAGGCCCCTGTAACTTTTTGACCACATTAGGTTTCCACGCCACATTTGCGTCCTTTTCTTCCAACATCATGCGGATTCTATAGGTACCCAGGGTTTGTGGATTCTCCTAGAGGGTTCCCAGAATTTAGTCAAAATACAGCAAAATTTTGTTTTTTTTGTGAAAAATGGGGAAAAGTGGCTGCAAATGAAAGCGTCTGGGTTTTCTCTGCAAATGATATAAAAAAAAAGGGTTTGTGGTGCTGAAATCACCATTTCTCCAGCTTTTAGGGAATGACAGATTTTTGTCAGAATTGCAACTTTTTTTACACAGTTTTGACATTTTTCTGGGACATACCCTATTTTTGCAATTTTTTGTGCTTTCAACCTCCTTCCAGATAATGGTAGAAATGGGTAGAAAAGCAATAATGGATCTTGTAAAGCTATACATTTTTGAAAAGTAGACAAAATTCTGAATTCAGCAAGGGGTCATTTGTGTAGATCCATCAAGGTTTCTTTATAGAAACTAACAGTTAAATATAGCAAAGATTAAAAATTAGTTGAAAAAAGCAGCCTTTTGTGTCAACGTTTTCACCTGTAACTTCTTCTAATTATGACATCTCTTAGAAAGCAATGTACCGTTACATCCGCTGGACCTTACTGGTTGTGGGGATATATAGGACTTGTAGGTTCACTAAGAGCCCAATGAACCCAGAGTAAAACACTGAGCAGCATTTTGTAATGTTTTTTTTTTTAGTTCCGGGTATATAGCAATCATAGTGTGAAAATGTATACATGGAAAAATTGGTATGAAAGACACCTATGTATTTCTGAAATGGGAATAAATTACAGACTTTAGAAACAGTGCATATTTGCACATTTTCGAAATTGGGAATACTCATACTTGCATGACAATTATTGGTCATTTTTCAAAATGACTTTTTTTTTACACAATGTCTTTCATTTGGAAGGGAGAAATGCATCAAAAATCAATAGGTAATAACAGTTGCTTTACAAATCTGAACTACCCTAAGTCTCCCGATAAAAATGGTACCTCACTTGTGTGGATAGGCATAGTGCCCACGACAGGAAGTGGCTCAAAACCTAAGGTGAACACACCACATTTTCACACTGAAAATTTACACATTTTTTGCGAAGAGTCTAGCTGTAGTTTTTGAACCCTAGCTCTGCCGGCACCTAGGGAAACCTAGCAAACCTATACATTTTTGAAAACTAGACACCCAGGGGAATCCAGGATGGGGTGACTTGAGTGCCTCCCACCATGGTCTGTTACCCAGAATCCCTTGCAAACGTAAACAATTGACAAACAAAACACATTTTCCCCACATTTCTGTGATGGAAAGTTCTGGTATCTGCGTGGATCCACAAATTTCCACCCACCCCGCGTTCCCCAAAGTCCTACGAGAAAAATGGTACCTCACTTGTGCGGGTCGGCCTAGTGCCCGCGACAGTAAACGGCGCAAAACACAACGTGGTCATATCTCATTATTCCAGTGAAAAGTGACCCTTTTTTGGCAAAGTGACTAGCTGTAGTTTTTTAACCCTAGCCCTGCCGGCACCTAGGGAAACCTAGCAAACCTATACATTTTTGAAAACTAGACACCCAGGGGAATCCAGGATGGGGTGTCTTGAGTGCCTCCCACCATGGTCTGTTACCCAGAATCCCTTGCAAACGTAAAGAATTGACAAAAAAAACACATTTTCCCCACATTTCTGTGATGGAAAGTTCCGGAATCTGTGTGGATCCACAAATTTCCACCCACCCCGCGTTCCCCAAAGTCCTACGAGAAAAATGGTACCTCACTTGTGCGGGTCGGCATAGTGCCCGCGACAGGAAGCGGCGCAAAACGCAACATGGTCACACCTCCATTTTGCAGTGAAAAATGACCCTTTTTTGGCAAAGTGACTAGCTGTAGTTTTTTAACCCTAGCCCTGCCGGCACCTAGGAAAACCTAGCAAACCTATACATTTTTGAAAACTAGACACCCAGGGGAATCCAGGATGGGGTGACTTGAGTGCCTCCCACCATGGTCTGTTACCCAGAATCCCTTGCAAACAAAAATAATTGACAAAAAAAACACATTTTCCCCACATTTCTGTGATGGAAAGTTCTGGAATCTGCGTGGATCCACAAATTTCCACCCACCCCGCGTTCCCCAAAGTCCTACGAGAAAACTGGTACCTCACTTGTGCCGGTCGGACTAGTGCCCGCGGCAGGAAATGGCGCAAAACGCAACGTGGTCACACCTCAATTTTGCAGTGAAAAATGACCCTTTTTTGGCTAAGTGACTAGCTGTAGTTTTTTAACCCTAGCCCTGCCGGCACCTAGGGAATCCTAGCAAACCTATACATTTTTGAAAACTAGACACCCAGGGGAATCCAGGATGGGGTGACTTGAGTGCCTCCCACCATGGTCTGTTACCCAGAATCCCTTGCAAACGTAAAAAATTGACAAAAAAAACAAATTTTCCCCACATTTCTGTGATGGAAAGTTCTGGAATCTGCGTGGATCCACAAATTTCCACCCACCCCGCGTTCCCCCAAGTCCTACGAGAAAAATGGTACCTCACTTGTGCGGGTCGGCCTAGTGCCCGGGACAGGAAACGGCGCAAAACGCAACGTGGCCACACCTCAATTTTGCTGTGAAAAATTACCCTTTTTTGGCAAAGTGACTAGCTGTAGTTTTTTAACCCTAGTTCTGCCGGCACATAGGGAAACCTACCAAACCCACACATTTGTGAAAACTAGACACCCGGCGGCTTCCAGGGAGGTATGGCTTGCGTGGATCCCCCAACGTTTCCTTACCCAGAATCCCCTGCAAACCTCAATTTTAGCTGAAAAAATCACTTTTTTCACACATTTTGGTGTGGGAAAGTTGTGGCATCACCGGGCTCACACAAATTTACCACCACCCAGCATTCCCCCAGCTCTCCCGGTAAAAATGGTGCCTCACTTGTGTGGGAGGCCCAAGTACCCGCGGCAGGCAAAGGCCCAAAACATAGTGAGGCGACATCAAAATGGCCTATCGCAAAACCACCTGGTTTTGCAAGGGGGGTCACTTGGGTTTTTGGCCCGGTGCTCGGCGGCCATCTAGGGAAACCTACCAAACCCATGCATTTCTGAAAACTAGACACCTGGCGGCTTCCAGGGAGGTATGGCTGTCGTGGATCCCCCAACGTTTCCTTACACAGAATCCCCTACAAACCTCAATTTTAGCTGAAAAAATCTCTTTTTCACACATTTTGGTGTGGGAAAGTTGTGGCATCACCGGGCTCACGCAAATTTACCACCACCCAGCGTTCCCCCAGCTCTCCCGGTAAAAATGGTGCCTCACTTGTGTGGGAGGCCCAAGTACCCGCGGCAGGCAAGGGCCCAAAGCGTAGTGAGGCGACATCAAAATGGCCTATCGCAAAACCACCTGGTTTTGCAAAGGGGGTCACTTGGGTTTTTGGCCGGGTGCTCGGCGGCCATCTAGGGAAACCTACCAAACCCATACATTTCTGAAAACTAGACACCCGGCGCCTTCCAGGGAGGTATGGCTTGCGTGGATCTCCCAACGTTTCCTTACCCAGAATGCCCTGCAAACCTCAAATTTAGCTAAATAATTCACCTTTTTCACACATTTTTGTGTGGGAAAGTTGTGGCATCAGCGGGCTGACACAAATTTCCTACCACCCAGCGTTCCCCCGGGTCTCCCGATAAAAATGGTGCCTCACTCGTGTGGGAGGCCCAAGTACCCGCGGCAGCCAAGGGCCCAAAACGTAGTGAGGCGACATCAAAATGGCCTATCGCAAAACCACCTGGATTTGCAAGGGGGGTCACTTGGGTTTTTGGCCCGGTGCTCGGCGGCCATCTAGGGAAACCTACCAAATCCATGCATTTCTGAAAACTAGACACCCGGCGACTTCCAGGGAGGTATGGCTTGCGTGGATGCCCCAACGTTTCCTTACCCAGAATCCCCTGCAAACCTCAATTTTAGCTGAAAAAATCACTTTTTTCACACATTTTGGTGTGGGAAAGTTGTGGCATCACCGGGCTCACACAAATTTACTACCACCCAGCGTTCCCCCAGCTCTCCCGGTAAAAATGGTGCCTCACTTGTGTGGGAGGCCCAAGTACCCGCGGCAGGCAAGGGCCCAAAACGTAGTGAGGCGACATCAAAATGGCCTATCGCAAAACCACCTGGTTTTGCAAGGGGGGTCATTTGGGTTTTTGGCCCGGTGCTCGGCGGCCATCTAGGGAAACCTTGGGGGATCCACGCAAGCCATACCTCCCTGGAAGCCACCGGGTGTCTAGTTTTCAGAAATGTATGGGTTTGGTAGGTTTCCCTAGATGGCCACCGAGCACCGGGCCAAAAACCCAAGTGACCCCCCTTGCAAAACTAGGTAGTTTTGCGATAGGCCATTTTGATGTCGCCTCACTAGGTTTTGGGCCCTTGCCTGCTGCGGGTACTTGGGCCTCCCACACAAGTGAGGCACCATTATTACCGGGAGACCTGGGGAAACGCTGCGTGGTGCAAAATTTGTGTGAGCCCGGTGATGCCACAACTTTCCCCCACCAAAATGTGTGAAAAAAGTGATTTTTTCAGCTAAAATTGAGGTTTGCAGGGGATTCTGGGTAAGGAAACGTTGGGGGATCCACGCAAGCCATACCTCCCTGGAAGCCGCCAGGTGTCTAGTTTTCAGAAATGTATGGGTTTGGTAGGTTTCCCTAGATGGCCGCCGAGCACCGGGCCAAAAACCCAAGTGACCCCCTTGCAAAACCAGGTGTTTTTGCGATAGGCCATTTTGATGTTGCCTCACTACGTTTTGGGCCCTTGCCTGCCGCGGGTAGTTGGACCTCCCACACAAGTGAGGCACCATTTTTACTGGGACACCTGGGGGAACGCTGGGTGGTGGAAAATTTGTGTAAGCCCGGTGATGCCACAACTTTCCCACACAAAAATGTTTGAAAAAAGTGATTTTTTCAGCTAAAATTGAGGTTTGCAGGGGATTCTGGGTAAGGAAACGTTGGGGGATCCACACAAGCCATACCTCCCTGGAAGCCGCCGGGTATCTAGTTTTCAGAAATGTATGGGTTTGTAGGTTTCCCTAGATGGCCGCCGAGCACCGGGCCAAAAACCCAAGTGACCCCCCTTGCAAAACCAGGTGGTTTGCGATAGGCCATCTTGATGTCGCCTCACTACGTTTTGGGCCCTTGCCTGTCGCGGGTACTTGGGCCTCCCACACAAGTGAGGCACCATTTTTACCGGGAGACCTGGGGGAACGCTGGGTGGTGCAAAATTTGTGTGAGCCCGGTGATGCCACAAATTTCCCACACCAAAATGTGTAAAAAAAGTGATTTTTTTCAGCTAAAATTGAGTTTTGCAGGGGATTCTGGGTAAGGAAACGTTGGGGGATCCACGCAAGCCATACCTCCCTGGAAGCCGTCGGGTGTCTAGTTTCAGAAATGTATGGGTTTGGTAGGTTTCCCTAGATGGCCGCCGAGCACCGGGCCAAAAACCCAAGTGATCCCCCTTGCAAAACCAGGTGTTTTTGCGATGGGCCATTTTGATGTCGCCTCACTCCGTTTTGGGCCCTTGCCTGCCGCGGGTACTGGGGCCTCCCACACAAGTGAGGCACCATTTTTACCGGGAGACCTGGGGGAACGCTGGGTGGTGGAAAATTTGTGTAAGCCCGGTGATGCCACAACTTTCCCACACAAAAATGTGTGAAAAAAGTGATTTTTTCAGCTAAAATTGAGGTTTGCAGGGGATTCTGGGTAAGGAAACGTTGGGGGATCCACGCAAGCCAAACCTCCCTGGAAGCCGTCGGGTGTCTAGTTTTCAGAAATGTATGGGTTTGGTAGGTTTCCCTAGATGGCCGCCGAGCACCGGGCCAAAAACCCAAGTGACCCTCCTTGCAAAACCAGGTGGTTTTGCGATAGGCCATTTTGATGTCGCCTCACAACGTTTTGGGCCCTTGCCTGCCGCGGGTACTTGGGCCTCCCACACAAGTGAGGCACCATTTTTACCGGGAGACCTGGGGGAACGCTGGGTGGTGGTACATTTGTGTGAGCCCGGTGATGCCACAACTTTTCCACACCAAAATGTGTGAAAAAAGTGATTTTTTCAGCTAAAATTGAGGTTTGCAGGGGATTCTGGGTAAGGAAACGTTGGGGGATCCACGTAAGCCATACCTCCCTGGAAGCCCCCGGATGTCTAGTTTTCCAAAATGTGTGGGTTTGGTAGTTTTCCCTATGTGCCGGCTGCGCTAGGGCCCAAAATCCACAGGTAGGCATATTGCTAAAAACAACTCTGTGCCCAGTTGGCTTTCTGCCACCCGGGGGGGTATCGGGGGGGAGGGGGTTGCCCCGATATGCCCCCGAGGGGGGCAGAAACACTGTGGCTATTTTTTGGGGTGTGGGGGCATTGGTATGCCCATTCTGGGCAGCCCCCACCCCCACACATAAAAAAGCCAGTGTAATCGTTGGCGTCTAGTGGGCTTTTTGCCCCCCAAGGGGGGCATATTGAGAACTACTGCCCCATCAGCCCCCCCGGGGGGCAGAAGGTCCACTGGATGCCAGGGATTGGTTTGGGCAAATTTTAATTAGGGTGGGGGCTGTTCAAAACGGGCATGCCAATGCCCCCACCCTAATTAAAATTTGCCTAAAGAAATCCCTGGTGTCTAGTGGGCTTTTTGCCCCCCGGAAGGGCAGATAGGGGACTACTGCCCCATCTGTCACCCGGGGGGGCAGGAAGGCTGTAATTGTTTTGGGGAGGGGCTTGGGGCATCGGCATGCCAGTTTTGGGCAACCCCCACCCTAATTCAAATTTTCCCCAAAACACTCCCTGGCATCTAGTGGGCTTTTTGCCCCCCCGGTGGGGCAGATTGGGGGCTAATGCCCCCATCTGCCCCCCAGGGGAGGCAGAAAGTCCACTAAGCGCCAGAGAGTTTTTTGGGTAAATTTTAATTAGGATGGGGGTTGCCCAAAACGGGCATGCCAATGCCCCCACCCTAATTAAAATTTGCCCCAAAAAATCCCTGGCGTCTAGTGGGCTTTTCGCCCCCCAGCGGGGGCAGATTGGGTGCTACTGCCCCATCTGTCATCACGGGGGGCAGGAAGGCTGTAATTTTTGCAGGGAGGGGGTGGGGGCATGGGCATGTCAGTTTTGGGCAACCCCCAACCTAATTAAAATTTGTCGCAAAATAATCCCTGGCGTCTAGTGGGCGTTTTACCCCCCCAACAGGGCAGATTGGGGGCTGATGCCCCAATCTGCCCCCCAGGGGAGGTAGAAAATCCACTAGACGCCAGGGAGTTTTTGGGGCAAATTTTAATTAGGGTGGGGGCTGCCCAAAACGGGCATGCCAATGCCCCCACCCTAATTAAATTTTGCCCAAAAAAATCCCTGGCATCTAATGGGCTTTTTGACACCCGGGGGGCAGATTGGGGGCTACTGCCCCATCTGTCCGCCACGGGGGGCAGAAAGGCTGTAATTTTTGCAGGGAGGGGGTGGGGGCCTGAGCATGTCCGTTTTAGGCAACCCCCGCCCTAATTCAAATATGCCCCAAAATATTCCCTGGCATCTAGTGGGCTTTTTGCCCCACTGGCAGGGCAGATTGGGGGCTGACGCCCCCATCTGCCCCCCAGGGGAGGCAGAAATTCCGCTAGACGCCAGAGAGTTTTTGGGGCAAATTTTAATTAGGGTGGGGGCTGCCCGAAACGGGTATGCCAATGCCCCCACCCTAATTAAAATTTGCCCCAAAAAATCCCTGGCGTCTAGTGGGTGTTTTGCCCCCCGGGGTGGTAGACTGGGGGCTACTGTCCCATCTGCCCCCTAGGGGGGCAGGAAGGCTGTAATTTTGGTAGGGGCATGGGAATGCCCTTTTTGGGACCCTCCACCCTAATACAAATGTGCCCCAAAAAAATCCCTGGTATCTAGTGGGCTTTTTGCCCCCCCGGTGGGGCAGATTGGCGGCTAAAGCCCACTTCTGCCCGGGGGGGGGCAGGGTAGAAAGTCTATTAGATGCCAGGGAGGTTTTTGGGCAAATTTTTATTAGGTTGGGGGCTGTTCAAAACAGGCATGCCAATGCCCCCACCCTAATTAAAATTTGCCTAAAGAAATCCCTGGTGTCTAGTGGGCTTTTTGCCCCCCGGAGGGGCAGATAGGGGACTACTGCCCCATCTGTCACCCGGGGGGGCAGGAAGGCTGTAATTTTTTCGGGGAGAGGGTGGGGGCATGGGCATGCCAGTTTTGGGCAACCTCCACCCTAATTCAAATTTTCCCCAAAACACCCCTGGCGTCTAGTGGGCTGTTTGCCCCCCCCCCCCCGGTGGGGCAGATTGGGGGCTAATGCCCCCATCTGCCCCCAGGGAGGCAGAAAGTCCACTAGGCGCCAGAGAGTTTTTTGGGTAAATCTTAATTAGGGTGGGGGTTGCCCAAAACGGGCATGCCAATGCCCCCACCCTAATTAAAATTTGCCCCGAAAAATCCCTGGCGTCTAGTGGGCTTTTTGCCCCCCAGGGGGGGCAGATTGGGGGTTACTGCCCCATCTGTCCCCCACGGGGGGCAGGAAGGCTGTAACTTTTGCAGGGAGGGGGTGGGGGCATGGGCATGTCAGTTTTGGGCAACCCCCAACCTAATTAAAATTTGTCCCAAAATAATCCCTGGCTTCTAGTGGGCTTTTTACCCCCCCCCCAACAGGGCAGATTGGGGGCTGATGCCCCAATCTGCCCCCCAGGGGAGGTAGAAAATCCACTAGACGCCAGGGAGTTTTTGGGGCAAATTTTAATTAGGGTGGGGGCTGCCCAAAACGGGCATGCCAATGCCCCCACCCTAATTAAATTTTGCCCAAAAAAATCCCTGGCATCTAATGGGCTTTTTGCCACCCGGGGGGGCACATTGGGGGCTACTGCCCCATCTGACCCCACGGGGGCAGAAAGGCTGTAATTTTTGCAGGGAGGGGGTGGGGGCCTGAGCATGTCCGTTTTAGGCAACCCCCACCCTAATTCAAATTTGCCCCAAAATAATCCCTGGCAGCTAGTGGGCTTTTTGCCCCCCTGGCAGGGCAGATGGGGGCTGACGCCCCCATCTGCCCCCCAGGGGAGGCAGAAAGTCCACTAGACGCCAGGGACTTTTTGGGGCAAATTTTAATTAGGGTGGGGGCTGCCCGGAACGGGTATGCCAATGCCCCCACCCTAATTAAAATTTGCCCCAAAAAATCCCTGGCGTCTAGTGGGTGTTTTGCCCCCCGGGGTGGTAGACTGGGGGCTACTGTCCCATCTGCTCCCCAGGGGGGCAGGAAGGCTGTAATTTTGGTAGGGGCATGGGCATGCCCTTTTTGGGACCCTCCACCCTAATACAAATTTGCCCCCAAAAAATCCCTGGCATCTAGTGGGCTTTTTGCCCCCCCCCGGTGGGGCAGATTGGCGGCTAAAGCCCACTTCTGCCCGGGGGGGGGGGGTAGAAAGTCCATTAGATGCCAGGGAGGTTTTTGGGCAAATATTTATTAGGTTGGGGGCTGCCCAAAACGGGCATGCCAATGTCCCCACCCTAATTAAAATTTGCCAAAAAAATCCCTGGCATCTAGTGGGCTTTTTGCCCCCCCTGGGGGGCAGATGGGGGATACTGCCCCATCTGCCCCAAAGGGGAGCAGGAATGCTGTTATTTTTGTGAGGGGTGGGGGCATGGGCATGCCCGTTTTGGGACCCTCCACCCTAATACAAATTTGCCCCCAAAAAATCCCTGGCATCTAGTGGGCTTTTTGCCCCCCCCGGTGGGGCAGATTGGCGGCTAAAGCCCACTTCTGCCCCGGGGGGGGGGGGGGTAGAAAGTCCATTAGATGCCAGGGAGGTTTTTGGGCAAATATTTATTAGGTTGGGGGCTGCCCAAAACGGGCATGCCAATGTCCCCACCCTAATTAAAATTTGCCCAAAAAATCCCTGGCATCTAGTGGGCTTTTTGCCCCCCCTGGGGGGCAGATGGGAGATACTGCCCCATCTGCCCCAAAGGGGAGCAGGAATGCTGTTATTTTTGTGAGGGGTGGGGGCATGGGCATGCCCGTTTTGGGAGCCCCCACCTTAATTCAAATTTGCCCCAAAAAAAACTCCCTGGCGTCTATTGGGCTTTTTGCCCCCTGGCATGGCAGATTGGGGGCTAATGCCCCCATCTGCCCGCAGGGGGGGCAGAAAGTCCACTAGACACCAAGGAGTTTTTGGGCAAATTTTAATTAGTCTTTTTGCCCCCCCTGGGGGGCAGATGGGGGCAGTAGCCCCCAATCTGCCCCCCTCGGGGGGGCAAAAAGCCCACTAGACACCAGGGATATATTTTTTGTTGTAAATTGGGGTGGGGGCTGCCCAAAACGGGCAGGCCAATGCCCCCACCCTAATAAAAATTTGCCTAAAAAATCTCCTGTGTCTACTGGGCTTTTTGCCCCCCCGGGGGGGCAGATTTGGGGCTAATGCCCCCATCTGCCCCCCAGGGGGGGCAGAAAGGCTGTCATTTTTGCGGAGGGTGGGTGGGGGCATGCCCATATTGGGCAGCCCCACCCCAATTTACAAGAAAGAATAAATCCCTGGCGTATAGTGGGCTTTCTGCCCCCCGGGGGGGCAGATTTGGGGCTAATGCCCCCATCTGCCCCCCAGGGGGGGCAGAAAGGCTGTCATTTTTGCGGAGGGTGGGTGGGGGCATGGGCATGCCCAGATTGGGCAGCCCCCACCCCAATTTACAACAAAAAATATATCCCTGGTGTCTAGTGGGCTTTTTGCCCCCCCGGGGGGGGCAGATTGGGGGCTACTGCCCCCATCTGCCCCCCAGGGGGGGCAAAAAGACTAAATGGCACTAAAAATATTTTGGGGGAGCAAAAGCCCTTGCCTAAGGGGCCGCTCCCCCCTCCCCCCTCCCTGGTGTCTAGTGGGTGGATACCTGCTTGGGGATCGCCCTCCTGGGACTCCCGTTTTTCTATGTGCCTGGGGGGCTTAGATAGCCCCCTGAGCACATACAAAGTGAAACTGAAATGAGCCTAAAGGCTCATTTCAGTTTCGGTTTCTATGCAATGAAGACAGCGTGACGTGCGCGCTGATCTTCATTGCACAGAAACCAGGGAGGGGGCCTCGGGAGCTGGGGAAGCTCTTCCCCAGCTCCCAAGGTCAAAGGCATTAAATAGAAATCCCTCTGCTGTCTGCAGCAGAGGGATTTCGTGCCCCTGGCCTCATGACGGAATGGTTCCGTCATGAGCACAGGGGCACCGATGCTCATGACGGAACCATTCCGTCATGAGCATCAAAGGGGTTAAAGACGAATTGAAAGATATTCTGTCACAAATTGTAGATCCGCCCGAAGACTGCAGTGCCTTCATAAATTTGGTGGTTAAATTGGACCATCGCCTAGCCGAGAGGAAGGGAGAAAAGACTAAGGGTGATTATTCTAGATTGTTTTTGGCAAGGAATGACAAGAAGAACTCAGGGACACCAGTGAGCCTCTGCATATAGGGGGGATCAAAGGACCCTTGACTCCTGATGAAAAGAAAAGACGTAGAAAAGCTAATCTATGTCTCTACTGTGGAAAGGGAGGGCATTTCGCAAGAGAATGTCCCGTTAAACCTAAGACTGCATTGAAATTCTCTAATGTTAGCGCGAGTACGACAATGCAGTCGGAAAACTAGTAAGCTTGGGGAGTATTGAGGTCGCTCTTCCAAGTCTCATTGTGTCGCAGACTTCTAAAGGTCTAGCCTATACGTTGGATTCGGTACCAAGGCATTTTTCCATTAATGTGGTGTTCCTTTTGCCTTCCCAGTTAAGACACACAATGGCTATTTTGCTGGATTCAGGAGCAACTGGAAACTTTTCAGATATAGCCATTGCCAGAAACTTAGGAATAGAATTCGTTCCTAAAAAGCATCCAGAAAAGGTCAGAGCCATAGACGGGTCAGAGTTATCATCTGGTTTGATATCATATCAAACCCCTGATCTTATCATGATGTGTGATAATGGTCATACGGAAGTAATTGTATTTGATTTGATTGATACACCTACGTTCGGAGCCATTCTCGGAGTACCTTGGCTCCAACAACATTATCCCCAAATAGATTGGGTTTCAAGAAAGGTTACACTACGGTCTCCTTATTGCATCCATCATTGTTATCGGGAATTCACTTCTTTGCATTTGCCCTTATGTTGTGCTCTTTCCTCGAGTGATAACTCCCCCTTACCAGAGGTATACCATCAGTTTATTGACGTCTTTGACGAAGTCAAAGCGGTGGCCTTGCCACCCCATAGATCCTATGACTGCAGAATAGACTTGGTACCTGGCTCAGATTTACCGGTCAGTAGAGTGTATTCGCTTACTGAACCAGAGACCAAATACTTGTCTGAGTATCTACAGGATATCTTAAAAAAGGGGTTTATAAGACACTCTACCTCTCCTGTCTCCTCGCCTATATTTTTCATTCCTAAGAGGGAAGGAGGCCTTAGGGTTTGCCTGGATTATCGTGCCCTTAACAAGGTCACCATTAAAAACAAATACCCTCTTCCTCTCATACCCAACCTTTTGGATCAAGTAAGAAAAGCCACCATTTTTACTAAACTTGATTTGAGGGGGGCATATCATTTGATCCGAGTCAGAGAGGGTGATGAGTGGAAGACGGCCTTTCGCACAAAATTCGGGCTCTATGAGTATTGTGTTATGCCGTTCGGTTTAAGTAAAGCCCCGGCGGCGTTTGAGTTTTTTAAAACGAAGTTTTGAGAGAATATTTGGATATCTTTGTTATTGTCTATATAGACGATATTTTGATATACTCACAAAATGAGGAAGAACATGTGAAACATGTGTGTCTGATTCTAAGTAAATTGCAAGAGAACCACTTGTTTGCCAAGCTGGACAAGTGTCTATTCCATACCCGCAGAGTGGCCTTTCTGGGATTTGTTATCTCCCCAGAGGGAATACACATGGATCCAGCCAAAGTGTCTGCTATTACCAACTGAGCGAGTCCTACCACGATCAAAGAGGTTCAATCCTTTCTAGGATTCGCTAATTTCTATAGACGGTTCATCAGTCATTTTTCCGAACTCATTACCCCCATCACCAAACTGCTCAAGAAAGGAGTAGAGTTTGTATGGACCCCTGTCGCTGAGAAAGCGTTATAAAACTTAAAGGACAGCTTTACCTCAGCTCCCATTATTCGGCATGCAGATGAGACACAGCCCTACTACTTTAGAAGCAGACGCTTCCCAATATGCAGTGGGGGGTGTTTTATCTCAAAGGGATTTTATCACTGGAACTCTCCACCCCGTAGCCTACTTCTCTAAAACATTGTCTCAGGCAGAACAAAACTACACCATAGGGGAAAGAGAATTATTGGCCATCAAATTAGCCTTTCAGGAATGGCAACATTATCTGTTAGGGTCACCTCATGTAATCACTATCTATTCTGACCATAGGAATCTACAATATTTCAGGACAGCTCGTGCACTCACTCCTAGGCAGATGAGATGGGTATCCTTTTTTAGTGATTATGATTTTGTGATTCACTTCCGGCCAGGACGGAAACAAGGAAAAGCAGATGCCCTGTCTCGTATAGGCAAAGACCATAGGATGACGGCGGAAACCCCTGTTCCTCTCATTCCTGAACACAAAATAGTGGCTATAGGAGAAAGTAGTGACTTAAAACCAGACAGCTTTCTCACGGACCTAGAACAAGCCTTCACCTTACTGAATAAGGAAGACTGGTTAACAGACCCCCAGAACACGATAGTCCACAATCTTTTTTACCATGAAAACAGATTGTACCTTCCCACCAAAAACACACAAGTATTGATCATGAAATGGTGTCATGCTTTACCAATGGCAGGACACCCGGGAATAACCAAGACACTATAAACGTGCCAGCGATGGTTTTGGTGGAAAGGCATGTCCCACGATGTTGCTGAATATGTCAAGGCATGTCCAACTTGTGCTCGTCAGAAATCCCTACACTGTGCCCCAGCCGGACTGTTACACCCTTTGCCTGTGCCCTCCAGCCCTTGGTCTTCCATTAGCATGGATTTCATAACAGACCTCCCGCCAACTAGAGGTTACACCACTATTCTAGTGGTGGTTGATATGTTGTCCAAAATGTCTCATTTCATCCCGCTTAAAAAACTGCCCACGGCCATAGAACTCACAAACACATTCATACAAAATATTGTCCGTCTTCATGGAGTGCCCTCAGTGATAGTCTCAGATAGGGGCCCCCAGTTTATATCCAAATGTTGGCAGGGATTATGTAAGGCCCTCCACATCGACCATCGACTCTCTACAGCTTACCATCCTCAAACGGATGGTCAAACAGAAAGAACGAATCAAACGCTTGAGCAATTTCTGAGATGTTTACTCAGTACAGTCGTAGGAGATTGGGTTCAAGCCTTACCCCTGGTCGAGTTTGCTTACAACAACACCACACACTCTGCCTCCAAGATTTCACCTTTTTTCTTTACATCAGGATACCACCCCAAATTCCTTCCTTTGACTCTGCCCTCTTCGCTGACACACACACCTGCCGTTGTTGATCATCATATTCTTCTCCTATCTATTTGGGAACAAGCTAGAGTTGAATTATTAGAGGCAAAAGAAAACATGAAGTTTCAAGCTGACAAACACAGACGCCCAGCTCCCGAGTATAAAGTAGGAGACCAGGTCTGGTTAGCATCCCGCAATCTCAAGTTAAACGGACCCCGTAAACTACAACCCAGATATATAGGTCCGTATTTACTCACTCAGGTTGTTAATCCTGTCGCCATTAAGTTACAACTCCCACCAGAAATGCAGATACATCCTGTTTTTCATACGTCTCTTTTAAAACCATACGATTCTCCCTCGTGTCCTGAACCCCCACCACCTCCGATTACGGTCGATGGGGAGCTAGAATACGAGGTAAAGCGTATCATTGATTCTACGAGATATAGAGGCAGGTTGCAGTATTTGATAGACTGGGTGGGATACACGCCTGAAGACAGAACTTGGGAACCAGCCGAAAACGTACATGCCCCTCTGTTGGTTAGACGCTTTTATACTCTACATCCCTCCAAACCCAGACCGGTGAGGCAGCCGTTAGGGGGGAGAACTGTGAGGACTCAGACAAACTGTGTAGTGTGTAGAGCCTACAAGTCCCAGAATGCTTAGCCAGTAACTGGTTGTGTGCTGTCCCATGCTGCAGTGGGGCGTCAGGTGATTGGGAGGTTCTTAAGGAATCCACGAACGTTCACACATTGCTTGGCTTCTAATTCGGAACCTGCCCGTTACCTATGTTGTGCTTTCCCTGGTCGATTGGTCACCGGAAAGAATTCCCTTTTTGCATTGGAATCGGAACCTTGTTTGGATTTTCCACGGTCCTTTCCCTCGTCTTGCTATTCGCTGTCAGTGAATCCCGGTGTGTGGAGGTGCATATCGTCACACCTGTTTTCCATTCTCCAGTCAACGAACGCTCTGCTGCTACACGCCTACAGTATCCAGCTCACTGGCGTGATCCCGATGCGAAATGTAAGTATCCTGACTCTGTTCTGCAAATCACCGCCGCCTCGATTACCTCCCAGCGTTGGCTCCTTTCTCGTTTCCAGGATCCCCTCCGTGAACAAAAAAACAAAAGAAACACGCCCGGAACAGCATATTGTTGTGGTTTTTTTTTTAGGAGTTCCTGTTATTAGACCTTGCTCCTGTTTTTGTGTTAGGAATTCTACAAACCCTGAAAGAAACCGCTTTCCTTTTCCCTGCTACGGGAACTGCGCTTGTAACTTGTGTGTCCAGTTCAAAGACTTTTGAGCCTCCGGATATAAGCCAGCTTTTCCCCAACCCTCCTTCAAAGCAAAGCGACTCTGTATTCACAGAGTCTAGAGTCTTCGTTTTGCAGTCTTTGATTCCTTTATTTTTAATCGACAATTCAAAGCACTAGAGTGCTGCCATCAGGAGTGCATTATTTCACATTTGTGGTTTTTGACTTTTTCGTCTGCGCTGTGGTTAAACAGTCATTCATCTTTTGGACTTTTCTTTTGTGAAGAGACCTGTATGTACGCCTTGATTGTCTGAAGGAATCATTATTGGGTGCCTAAGGTAAGGTATGGGATGGTACACAACCTATTGTCTATGTTTTACCACTACTCAGTTATTACATGCATCTCAGACCTCCTTCTGTACATAAAGTCCTGTCTTTCTTTTGTCTCTTTATCTAGATATCGTCCATTGGAGGGCATCAAGTCAACTCGTTTGAGACACAGGACACTGTATATAAGTGTCCTGCTGGGTCTCTTCACTTTTTGGGGATAGTAATCTTCCTCTAGTGTAATTGAATATAGCATTGAGGAGATTGTATCCTTAAAGAGGGGAGGGATAAATTCTTCACTCCTGGGGAACTGGATTTTGTGATTGGGCACATCAGTTGCAAGCCCGACAGTTAAAGGGGAGATTGGAGCAGTGTAATTTTCGCTCCACTCTTACACGTCACAAATACGTAACACAAACGTGCTCTTAGAACATGTTCTCTTAACGATATTAATGTAAAGTGTTGCACTTAACATTATTATTGAAGTACATTCACTGTAGGATTAGAGGTTCATACATAGACTGTGTAGCTTAACCATATTAAATGATATACTCTCCAGAACCTTGATTGAATAAACCATTCTCATCTATTAAGAATGTGTTTACTTTAGAAACAACAATGATTTATGTAATGTGTACATTAATGTTTCATATTTGCATTTAAATGGTCATACTTAGACACATGTATTCAAGATTTGATTGCATGCTATATGTAATATGAGTCTAATGTACTGACAGCTTTATTTATGTGTGTTTGAATGTGCACATGCATATTAAATGTGCACCATTGATTTAATACTTTAAGTTGTCCTGAATAGGCCTGTATTCCATTCAGCATAAAATGCTGTTTTCCATTTCTGCTAGCATGTATTTTTCCTTGCTGGTGCATTCACGTAGTTTGTTAGTTTGAGAGTAGATACAAAACTGTACTAGTGTTACATTGAGAGTCTGAGAAGAAGATCCTTGGCGAAGAACATGGAGAGCAAGAGGGTGAATTGACTGCCTCTATTCATCAATGTATAGAGGAGTCACAGGTACCCAAAGATGTAGTCCTTCCCATGTTAAGCCTGGAATATTTTGCTAATGTAACAGATCACAACGTGATAGGGAAAAGGACATTGGAGCCCCTGATGATGCAGACAGAGGGGTGTTAACTGGGATATTCTGGTGCAAATAACTGGAGAAAACACTATTTTAGGGCACAGCTACTTTCCTTTGGACTTTGTGAGGTTTAGACCTCAATGCTTTCCCTTTGATTCATTCCTTATTGTGGCTTAGGCTAATACTCATTCCCCTGTCCTGAGTAGACTCTGGATTAAGCTTTGGAAATGCTGTCACCTTCCCTTATTTCCTGCACTTTTCTAAATTTTTCCTATTTTCCTGTATTTTGCTGATTTTGGAGATCCTGTAGATTCCAACATCATCCTCCTTAGCTTAGATTTAACATGGATGATTTTAGATTTTACTCATGTATAGACGAGAGAAGCAGAAACTTTTCTCTTTTAAGTTTAAGTTTATTGAGACCAGCAAGAAAATACAATGTACAATCAAAATCCGGTCAGACAACATGAGTAACTATGATATGAACAATAAAGGATATTAAGCATAAAGGGTACAATAAACACGATGTCCTAGAAAAGAAAAAGGGGAGAAGAGGAAGAAAAAAAAAGGGGGGGGGGAGCAATATGAATTTCATTGGAGAGAGTTCAGAGGAATCGAGGGCAACAAAAGAGGTAAAATGAAGCATTACATTGCATGTATTTTAAAACTCTAAAACGCATATAGTGATATAATGGGAGGAGTACAGTATGCAAGAAATAATAATAAATTATTCAAACAAAAGACAACGAAACTAAATCAAGGCGGTTTGCGGACATCGTCCGATGTTCTGACAATAGCAGTAATGGAAGTATTCGAAGGGGGGGAAGCAGATAAATATGTAGTGAGAGGGAGCCATAATAAATCTCTTTTAATTGCTAGTGATATAGGGGTAACATAGTTGGTGTCAAGTCTGTGATTAAAACAGATGGCGTTCCACCAGGCTCTGTAAGTGACTTTATCCGCGTGTTTCCAATTCAAGGTGATTAGATGGAAGGCTATAGCAATTAACAAATCTATTAACTGACAGTGTGGCGAAGGTTGAGGCCATGAGGGGGATAAGGAACCAAGGAATATATTTGAGAGGGAAAAAGGAACTTTAGTGTTAAATATCTTGTTAATTTGAGACCAAACTAAGAGCCAGAATTTAGCAATGTTAGGGCAATCAAATAGCATGTGTTTTAAGTCAGCCTTTAAACATGAGCAGGACCAGCAGTGTGATGAAGTGGTGGAAGAAAAGGAAGCCAATTGTGCGGGTGAATATAATGCACGCTGGTATACAAAATAAAGAGTCTGAGTAGTATTGGCCGCTCGTGAAGTTTTATGGATCTTTAACCACAGCTTATCCCACAAAGAGACAGACCAGGATTGTAATAAATCTTTTTCCCATGCCAGCTCAGTCCTTGTTTTGCACCGCGTTGCAAGAGATAAGAGACCATTGTAGAGGGAAGATGCAGAAGGGGAAGCGTCTATCAATGGAAACAATGTAGAGCAAGTGGTAGGGAGATTTGGAGAAGGTGGGAGCGATGAAAGATATTGGCGAAGAGAGGGAAGCAGAAGGTCATATTGCTTCTTACAGGAATTAGGAAGGGCAAAGTTAGATTTGAGGGCTGAGAAGGATAGAGGTGCACCATCCATCAAGAGTTGGGAGATCCACTTCAAGCCCTTGGAGTGCCATATCTTCCAGTAGAAAGCACGATTTTTAATACGTAGTAATTTATTGTGCCAAATAGGTTGTTGAGAAAGTGAGTTAAGTGAGGGATAAGAGGCTGGTAGGAGAGGAGTTAAAAGTTTTCGCGTGTGAGAGATAACAGGATGACGCAAAGAAGAAGTGTGCGCAGAGAAAGCAAGGGATTCCAAAAAGGCGAAGGGGGAAGTGAAAAACTTCTCGATGCTAAGCCAAATTGGAGGATAGGTAGGAAGGTCCGAGGAAAGCCATGAAGAGGCTTGTTTTAGGGAAAATGCATGGTGATAAGATTTAAAGTCAGGAAACTTAAGCCCACCATTTAATTTATCTTTTTTGAGAGTAGATAAGGCTATCCGAGGGTGCTTACCTTTCCAGAGGAATTTTAGTAAAGTGCGATCTAATATCTTAAAGTAATAATCTGGGATGTGTACAGGAATCATTGAGAGAGAATATAAAATGACGGGAGCAAGCATCATCTTAATAGAGTCTAACCTACCCCACCAAGAGAGAAAAAGAGGGTGCCACTTGGTAATAGAATCTTTTAGCTTCTTAGTAATGTAATCAAAATTGTGTTTAAGAGTTTCGGAGATAGACGGGGAGAACCATAATCCTAAATATTTTAATTTAGAGGATTGCCAGGAAAAACCGGTATGATCAAAATAGTGTTTGAGACACAAAACATTGAGGGGTAAGACTTCACATTTATCACGATTTAGGCGGTATCCTGAAAGTTTTGAAAACGCATCTACTTGGGAAAGGAAAGGAGGAAGAGAAGCATCGGGATTGGAGCAGTATAAAAGAATATCATCTGCATAAACAGACATTTTGACTTGGTGGGAGCCTAAATGGAATCCTGTAATTAGGGAGTCCTGTCTAATTTTGGTAAGGAAAGGCTCTAATGCCACTACAAATAGGAGAGGGGATAGGGGGCAACCCTGCCGTACACCTCTTGAAAGAGAAAAATAATCGGAGACCTTACCATTAGCAAAAATAGACGCCTTAGGACCAGAGTACAAGAGAGAAATCAAGGAAATTAACTTAGAGGGAAACCCTATCCACTGAAGAGCATGGAACATGAAGTCCCAACCAATCCTATCAAAAGCCTTTTCGGCGTCTAAAGCTATGGCAGCAAGCGGGTAGTCTAAGGAAGAGGCCTTGCTAAGAATGTTAAAAAAGACTCTAGAATTATCAGAGGATAAGCGACCTTTTACAAAGCCCGATTGTTCCGAACCAAGAAGCTCAGGTAAGATTGGGTCAATACGTAAGGCAAGAATTTTAGCAAAAATTTTATAATCCGTGTTCACTAAAGATATCGGGCGATAATTTTTACAGAAAGAGGGATCTTTGCCTTCTTTGGGGATTAGGCAGATCATAGCATCTTGGAAGGTACCTTGAGATGTTCCGTTTGCGATAAAAGAAGTAAACAAAAGAAGAAGTTGTGGAAGGAGGAGTTTCGAAAAGTGTTCATAAAATTCAATGGTAAATCCATCAGGGCCAGGGGTTTTCCCTCGCCTCAAAACCGATACGGCATGAGAAATTTCTGCTAATGTGATATCTAGCTGCAGTGAATCAAAATCAATATGTTGCGAGGGAGGAGAAGGGATGGATTGGAAATAGGAGGAAAGATCAGATTGAAGAGGTTGGGCCTCAGGGGTGTAGAGAGTTTTATAAAAGGAGACAAACTCATTTAAGATATCTTCATCCTTGAGAAGAATGTCACCATTGGAATCCTTCAGAGACTCTATCCTAGTTCTGTCCCGCCGAGATTTTAGATAGTTGGCCAGTACTTTCCCCATTTTATTCTGACCTCCATAGTAACGAGCACTACTCTTCAGAAGATAAGAAGAGGCCGCTTCTGTGGATGCTTTGTTGAAGGTAATTTTGGCAGTGATAAGATCTTTCAAAGAAGCTTCAGAGTACGAGTGGTAATAGGCGTATTCTAATTTTTTAATTTTGGTAAGCAATTGAGCCGAATGTTTCTCAAAAACTTTTTTCTTCCGAGAAACAAAGTTAATAATAAAGCCTCTGGCAGCTGCCTTAAAAGAATCCCAAATCATAGCAGGGGAGGAATCATGAGTAGTGTTTATGGTGAAGAATTCCGACGCAAAAGAACTGAACTGGCTGGAAAAATTAGGATCTGCAAGCAGCGAATTATTAAAACGCCAACGTCCAGCACATGGGGTGTGAGGAAGAAGGTCAAAATCAACAGAAACCGGGGCATGGTCTGAAATTAAAATGGACCCTATTTCTGATTGAAGTACGTGTTGCGTTAGAGGTTTACTTAAAAAGAGGTAGTCAATACGAGATTGTGATTTGTGTGGGGGGGAGAAAAAGCTATATTCACGGAGATCAGGATGACACAGTCTCCAGATGTCAACTAAAGACTTTTGACGAATGGTGGAAGCAAATTGTGAGTGCATTTTGTTGTTTACAAATCTGACTGGGGAATTCCTATCTAAAATGGGATCATAAACTTGATTACAATCACCCCCAAAAACAATATAATCGTCTGTAAGGGAGAGCAACTTATCAGAAATATGTAACCAAAAAACATTGTCAACTGAAACTGGAGCATAAACGTTGAAGAAAACCACTGGTATTTTGTCAATAAGTAATTTAACAATTAACCAACGACCTTCAGAATCAGTTTCTTGAGAAATCACCGATACATTAAGCTTTTTATGAGTGAGAATAAGAACACCATTTTTCTTACCTAAAGCTGGAGAAGAAAACACATTACCTACCCAACATCTTTTTAATTTAGATGCTTCAGCCTCAGGAAGGTGGGTTTCCTGAAGGAAAGCAACATCAGTTTTTAACTTTGCTAAGTGGGAAAGAACTCGTTGTCTTTTAATGGGATTGTTCAATCCTTTAACATTCCATGTGATAACTCTGAACTTGACTGGATGAGATTGAAGTCAAAAACCATGAACATACAATGCGATAAATAGGGTTGAGAATGAGAAGAGTAGAGAAATGAGAACTCAGAAGTGTACAAAGGAGAAGATAGGAGAGGAAGAGATTAAAAACAATAATATTAAGAAATTCGATAAGGGATAAGAAACATAAGCAAGGAATATGGATTTGCGAATGACCAAAGAAAGGGAGAAGAGGATAGAATGAGGGAGGTGTAAGCGGGAAGAAAAGAAAAGGAAAAAAGAAAAAGAAAAAGAGGAGAGGAACAATGGCAGAAGACAGCAAAAAAAGCATAAAAGTAGAATATGAACAAAAGGCATACTTACATGAAGAAGATCCAAGAGAACAAGGGGGAGGGGAAGAAGCCACACGAGACAGACAGCCCATCCAGGCTGACCAGACGGAGGACGAGGGGGAAAACGCCAATAAAATAGGATATCTACGGATGCGAGAGAGAACAAAAAACAAAAACGTAAAAACTATTTAGCACAGTAAGCGATGAAGAATAGGAGAGTTAAAACAGAACAAAACGATTAGGTACCAACTCAAATTAAGAAGACCATCCAAGCTACAAAAGAACACCAAAGAATACATGAGGGACGGTGATAAAGAGAAGCAATGAATGAAAGAACCATAAGAAAAATCATCAGAACATCAAGTAACATTTAAAGACGAGGGTCCCGAAGCTTCCATGTTCTCCGTCCTGTGAAAGTTTATGAAACTCTGTAACTGCTGCGGATCTTCATAAGATGTCGTCTGGTTATTAAACGTGACCTTAAAGAGGCAGGGGTGAAAAAGACCATAACGCGCTCCCATGGCACGAAGAGTAGGTCTCATATCAAGAAAGGCCTTACGTCTGTTGGCTGTGGACTTGGCATAATCTTGAGCGAAAAACAAAGTGGCGCCGGACCAGGTGACTCGTTGAGAGGATTTAGCCGCTGACAAAACCTTTAGCATGTCCGTGTACTCCAAAAAGTACAAAATGACACCTCTCGGCCTCTGAGAAGAAGATGCACTCGATGAAAGACGTCCTAACCTATGGGCTCGTTGAATGTTGAGAGCGGTGCCTTCCGGCATATGGAGAATCTTGGGTAGAAAAGTTTTAAAGAAGGTAGGAGGATCCGACCCCTCTGATCCCTCCACCAGACCATAAATACGCAGGTTGTTCCGCCTATTACGGTTTTCAAGATCCTCGACTTGGCGTTGGAGGGCAGACACTTGAGATTGAAGGTGAGAGACATTGGTGTTAGTGTCTGTAAAGGAAGACATATGACTTTCAACTGCAGTAATTCGTGAATCAAGTTGAGCCCAAGTGTCAGTGAGAGCTTGTAGTTTATTATTTGTTTCCTCCATAAAGGGACGAAGGGCCCTAATTTCTTCCAGTAGCGTTTCCATGGAGACAGGCGAGGTCGATTTAGGAGGAGAAGGCGGGTTGTGCTTTAAACGCTTGGTGACAGACTTCACAGCAGGCACTGGCGAGGGAGAGGGATCCATATTCTCCGTAGGGTCTTGTGAGAATAACAATGAATCCTCTAGTTTGGAGAAGGCAGTAAAAACTTTTGAATTTTTGATGAGAGTATGCTTAGGCGTAGGGTGTTTAGCAAGTGAGCCTTTCGTTCTCCCCATAAGAGGCAAGTCCAACAGTCCAAGTGAGTGAGAGGAGCAGAGACGTGGCCCAGAAGGAGAGTAGCACTGGTTAAATGGTTAACATCACTGACAGATCCAGCAAGTATCAGCAAGCCTCATTGAAGCGCGTGTTGAAACGGAATTAAAGAAATAGTCATTGAATTGACGTATCCGAAAAAATGAGGCAGTTCCATAAAACTGTTTCAATATCTGAGACAAGAACACTTGTCAAGAACAGCCATGAGTGAGGAAGAACTGTGTTATCTGAGGAGAACAGCACAGAAAAACACTCTCGTGAGGTGCATGTATAAAATGGCGGCTGATTCGGAGAAGAAAACGCTGCACAAACTACGCACCTTCCGTATCCTCCAGATATGTATCATTAAGATTGTCCAAAATTGGTGAAAAAATGAAGAAAAAGCCAGAGGTGAGCAGAAATAATAGCCAAAAGGGGGAAAAACCGCTTTTGCAGCATGCTTCTTCAAGTCATTAGCTTACATTCTCCTCAGGCGAAAAAACAAAATGGCGGCCGTTCCGAAAACGGGGCCTCCGAGGGAATTAAAGAGGATTAAATGTAGCTTACTGACATAGCGACTGCAAAATTCGGTGCTCCGGATGTTCAGACAGCCTGTCCTCACTTTGTGGCATCCTCGTACTCGTAGTTACGAGAGAAAAAATCGGCGTTATCCTCCCGACCCCGGGAGCGTCAGGGAAAAGCCGCCATCTTCGTAAGGCGTTAACCACGCCCCCCTCGCAGAAACTTTTCTCTGAGCACCAAATTCTGCTGCTAATCTTTTGTATTGCTGTGACTGAACTACTTGTTTGCCTTATACTGGTACGCCTAAACTTCTTTAGGAGGTTGGGTTTCCCGGTTGTTATTCTGTACCTTTAAAGCATGATGCTGAGATTTGACTATCTTAACTTGACTACTAAATAAACCTTCTTAAATCTTGTCACTGATTCCTTATTGTGTAGCCAAACGGGTTACACTGTTAATTGAAATTGATTGATTTAATTCTAACTCTCTTCACCTCTCAGGCGGCAAGAAAAAGGTCCATTGGAGGATTAATGGTAAGAGGGTTGGCCCAAAACACTGCACCCGGAGCTCTGCCTGCTACCTACACCGTGTGTTCTCTCGGCTCACACATCTGTCCTCCACATTACCCCTTCCACCTGCGAAACCATCAGCTAATTCCCCAAGCTAAACTCTACCCAAAACACTGTTTATCATACCCCACTACTCTGAACTTTTACCTTCCTCACAAAGCCGCCCTGCTAGCAGAAACTTCTTCAAGAGAAGAGATCGCCAGCTCCATTGTCCGTGCTATTTTAATGCTTTTAAAACCTTTTCCTTGGACCTCATATTTTTTGTTTCTTCCAAAAGGGGATACCTGGCTCTATCTGTTTTATGTCATTATTTTACTTTCGCCTACACTTTTCAACTATTTCTTCTTTCATTGTTTTATCATTTTTCCCATTTATTTTAGCGAGATTTTTATTTCCCAATATCTATGGACTGGAGAGGTGTTTATTGCCTGCGGGTGCTAGTTCTATTTACTTCTCCTCTGCCTACCCCTCAAAAAGTACTGCTCACAACTGGGCAGTCCTTCTTTTGGTTCCCCTATTACGAGGGCTGACACCTTTCCCAGAGAAAAATACCGGCCATTGGTTCACCTTTTCAGGTTCTGCAAAGGCCAGGACATGATTCTTAAGTGGAACTTTCAATTACATTGTCTGCAATCATTTTTTACATGACCTTTCTGTCTTTGTTTATTTTAATTGTCAGTCAGGGGTCAAGTCAGATGTAGAACACATTTTAAGCGTTTTCTTCTTGCATTTACTGTTTAAGGTATGTGCTGAGATAGAGGGGAAATGCCGGCTTTAAGTAACTTTTGTACCGGCAGGGGAATTAAACTTTATCTATCACCCTTATGCCAACTGGCCACCGGCCTACCCGCCTGCCAGTCCGGATCCTATTTATACATCTTGATGCAAGGGATGCGCCCTGCATTTGCACCAGTGGTCCTCGAAGGCATGCCCGCAGGCTCCACACAACAGCTGAGCACGGCACCAGGCCCTTTCAGTCTCTCATCCCCGCAGCATTCCCTATGACTTCGCTGCCTGGACCCTAGCACGTGCACCCCCACGCTTCCGATCACTTACTGCCATGGATATTCCCTTCCGTAAATGCATCAACTACTTTTCTCTTCCCACCCCTCAACCTATTTTTTTTTATTTTTTTTTTATTTTTTGCAATTATGAACGTTCATTCATTTCCCAAACAAATGCTAGAAATTAATGAGCTGCTGTGCGACTATGCCTTTGCATTGTTTATGTCACTGAGACCTGGCTAAAGTATCACTCCACGCCGGGTCTAGCCACGACTTTCCCCCATTTTATACTAGTCTTCATGCACCATTCTGGACGCACGGGAAGTCGCATTGCTGTGATCTATAAAAAAAAAAAAAAAAAAAAAAAAAAAAAAATTTGGGGGGCACTCAGACCATGGATCCTCCCTTCTTTTGAGCTGGGACGCTTTGATTTTTGTTTACCATCTCGCGTACTCGAATGTTTACAGTATGCTGACTTTACCACCCTCGGGGGCACGTGCCCAATTTTGCCTCTGATCTTGCGAATTTATCTCTCCTTTTGTCCATAAAGCTTCCACTTTTCTTCTCTTAAGTGACTTTAACATCAAGGCTAACAAGACTGACAACACAGAGACTCTTAATCTACTTGAGGCATGTGCCGCTTAGGCCAGAAACACGTTTCTGTCCCTACCCACATGGGTGGTCACATGACTGACCTCATATTCACATCCCATGCCCCACATTCCCTCTAGCCACGTTCCCCATGAGTACTCTTTTATGTTTGAAATGCTTTATTGGGCATATTGTTAATACAGAAAGATACCAGCGACTACAAATAATAAAATCAAATGCGAAAATGAAACACAGGTAAGGCTAATACCATATAGAGCAAAGGCAAAAGCATTTTATAAAATTTTATAAATGAGAGGGAAAGGAAAAGAGAGGAAAGAAACAGAAGCAGAAAAAGGGAGAAATAAAAGGGAAGAGAGGGAGTGGTAACATTACAAAATAGATATGAAGGAAATAAGGCATATTAGCAAGCAAATACAAGAAAGTCAAAAACATATTAGTCAATAAAAAGTTGACACAATATAAGGGGCATAAAAAATAAGAGGAAAGGAGGACAGAGCAAATATCATTCAAGGAGGTTTAAAATTTTCGGAGGTTATACGTGAATTTTTCTTCAGGGCAATTCGATTCAGGTATGTTGTAAGGGGTAACCAGAAGAGATCTCTGTTAAGAGTGGGAGTGCAAGAAGAGGCAAATGCAACATCAAGTCTATGAAAATGACAGAGAGAGTTCCACCAACATTGTATGGAAAGCTTGGTGAGAGTTTTCCAGTTAAAAGATATGTGTTGAAATGCAAGAGCAAGCATAAGGTCTAATAAACCAGAACAATGCGTGGGAAGGTCTAAGGAGTCAGAAAGGCTGCCCGTAAAGAGAAGACGTATAGAATAGGGAATAGAGATTGTAAATAGACGAGATATGTAGGACCAAACCTCATCCCAGAATGTAGCAACAGGAGGACAGAGAAAGAAGAGATGAAGAAGATCAGCATCAGGAAAGCCACAGGTCCAACAATTAGAATCAGGAGAAATAGAAAAACGAAAGAGAGAAACTGGAGAGAGGTAGAGTCTATGATATAGAAAGAACAAAGATTGGGTCAAATAAGCGGAGCGGGAAATTTTTAGAGATCTGGACCACATTTTATCCCAAAGAGCAACAGACCAATCACATCCCAAATCCAAATCCCAAGCAAGTTCCAGTTTAGACTTAACGCGCTCTGAATTGGGGGATAAGAAAAATGTATAAATGAGAGAAGTTTTAGGAGAGGTAAATAGAATTTTAAGGAGAGGAGATTGAGAAATAGAGGAAGATGAGGAGGGAAGGGCATAGTAAACGTCGAGAATAATTGCCATAAGAATGGTGAATTTGTGTGAAAAGGAGCGAGGACAATGGAATAAGATTTGAAATTGAGGAAATGAGCAAGGGGAGAGTCCATCAAAGAGCTTATTAACCCACATGAGACCTTTTGATCGCCAAGAAGTCCAGCAGATGGGTCTGTTGTTTAGGAGAATAAGCAAATTATGCCAAATAGGGGTCTCCAAAAAGGATTCGCGAGTGATTGGGGTAGAGTGGACCAAGGATTTCAAGAGGGAAGAGGTATGTCTAAATAAGGGGAGGGAAGTATAAGGATTTCTGGCGGAAAAACGTATAACTTCGTTGAGAGAAAAGGGTGACAATAGCGTTCGTTCTATAGAGAGCCAAAGGGGAGCAAAAGGAGAGGATTCTGATGCAAGCTATCTGGAGGCTTGACGTAAAGAGAAAGATTTATGATAAAAACGAAAATCTGGGAAATTGACTCCACCATTCAATTTCAGTTTACGAAGAGAAGCTAAAGCAATCCTAGATTTTTTATTTTTCCAAAGAAATCTTGAAAGACAGGAGTCAAGACGTTTAAAATGAATATCGGGGATATGAACAGGAAGCATGGAAAAGATATATATTAGAATAGCGGTTATCATCATCTTAATTGAGTCCAGCCGACCCCATCAAGAAAGAAAGAGAGGATTCCAAGAGGAAAGTGACTTGTCAATACGGAAGAGGACTATAGACATATTCAGTTGAATTGAAGAGGCAATGGAATTAGAGAACCATATACCCAGGTATTTCATTTTCGAAGAATTCCAGGCAAATCCAGTGGAAGAGAAAAGATGAGGGAGGCAAAAATTTGTAAGAGGGAGAATTTCCGTCTTATCGGAATTAATTTTATATCCGGAGACCCGTGAAAAGGAATTAAATTCAAATAATAAGGCAGGAATAGATGTTTCGTGGGAAAGAAATAAATAAAAGAATATCATCTGCATATGCAGAGAGTTTCAGCTGATTGTCGCCATAAGGAAAACCAGAGATGGAAGCATTGTTACAAATAGAGGTCAAAAAGGATTTAATGGCTAGAACAAAGAGAATTGGGGATAAAGGACAGCCTTCACGGACACCACGCTGGAGAGGAAAATAAGAGGAAACATGACCGTTAACTAGAACCGAAGCTTTAGGAGCAGAATAAAGCAGGGAAATAAAGGAAATGAATTTAGGGCCAAAGCCATGCCAGTGTAATGCAGCAAACAAAAATGACCAATCCACTCTGTCAAATGCCTTCTCTGCATCGACAGAAATAGCAGCTAGATCAATGGAAAGGGATGAGGCTTTATTTAGAACATTGAGGAAAAGACGAGAGTTATCAGAGGTAAGTCTATCTTTAACAAAGCCACATTGCTCCTTACCAATAAGATGGGGCATAAGAGGGTCTAGGCGGAGAGCAAGGAGTTTAGCAAATAATTTATAATCCACATTGACTAAAGATATCGGTCGACAATTTTTACAAAATTGGGGATCACGACCTTCCTTGGGAATGAGGCAAATGGTAGCTTCTTGGAAAGTTCCTGCTGCTTTACCGGATAGGAAGAATGATTGAAAGAGCACTAAAAGCCTAGGGAGTAAAATATCAGAAAAGTGCATATAAAATTCAACAGAAAAACCATCGGGTCCAGGTGATTTACCTTTAGTGAGGGTGTTTAAGGCTTTAGAGAGCTCAAAAAGTGAAAGATCATGTTCAAGGTCAAGAAAATTAAGATGAGAGGTAGAGGGGATGGGAAGTTTCTCAAAATAGGTTTGAATAAGAGAGGAGGTGGGAGGAGTTTCTGGTGTGTAAAGAGTCTGATAAAAAAGTTGGAATTGAGCAAGTATTTCCTGATCTTTGTGTAAAAGGAGATTATCTGGAGAGTAGATAGAATCTATAGAAGTACGTTCCTTACGCGATTTAAGATAATTAGCTAAGAGCTTACCTGACTTGTTACGACCACCATAATAACAAGCACTGCTACGGAGAAGTATTGAGGAAGCATTATCAGTAGTAGATTTGTTAAATTCAAGTTTAGCTCGTATGAGATCCGGTAAAGTGGAATTAGTAGAAGAGGTGTAAAATTTATGCTCTAAAGACTTAATATGAGCCAATAAAACTTTCCGTTTGTGAAGAAAGAGTTTCTTTTTCTTAGAAACAAAATCAATAATGAACCCTCCTGCCGTAGCTTTAAAGGAATCCCAGAGAAGATAAGGGGACAAAGAAGGGTCAGCATTGAGTGAAAAGAATTAGTTAGCAAAGGAAAGAAAAGAAGAAGAGAAAAGAGGATCAGTGAGAAGAGAGTTATTAAACCGCCAGTGTGAAGACTTAGGGTGTGGAGGAAGAAGATCAAGGTCTGTTACAATAGGAGCATGATCAGAGTTAACTATGGGTTCGATAGAAGAGGATAAGAGATTTTGGGAAAGGGATTGAGAGAGAAAAATGTAATCAAGACGAGAAAGAGATGCATGAGGGGGAGAGAAAAAGGAGTAATCAAGGGCATCAGGATGTGAAAGTCTCCATGAATCAATGAGATGTGATTGTGAAAAAGTATCAAGGAATTGTTTGTGGCTTCTGTGAGGTATAAAACGGACAGATGACTTGCGATCAAGAAACGGGTCAACAATCTGGTTACAATCACCATCTAAAATAAACATGGTATCTCTGTATTTAATGCATTTCATTGTAATTAAAGGCCAAAAAGAACAATCAGGTTGAGTAGGGCCATAAACATTAAAGACAGTTAAAGGTACAGAATTAATTAATAATTTAGCTAATACCCATCGACCTTCAGTATCATTATCTTGGAATACAACTTTACATTTTAGTCTCTTGTGACATAGAATAGCAACACCATTTTTTTAATTGGAAGATGGGGAGAATAAGACCGTACCCACCCAGCTTCTTCTCAACTTAAGCGAATCGGCTTCAGTAAGATTAGTCTCTTGTAAAAGAACTAAATCTGGGTTATAAGAAGCCAGGGGGGAAAGTATTCTCTGTCGTTTAATAGGATTAATAAAACCTTTTACGTTCCAAGAAATACCTTTGAATGTAAAAACAGTAAAAATGTAAAAGAGACAGAAGCCATAACGACAAAAAGAAAGAGGAGAATGCCAATAAGTAAAAGAAACAAGCATTTACAATGCAATGGTCTCGGTATTGTTAAAGTTAGAGCTATTGGCATTGCTCATGACATTATTTTTGTTTATGTTTTTGTTTTTAAAACATTTAAAGAAACGGAAAAATGCATTAGATGAGAAACATAGACAAGATGGCTTACCTGAGACACGCAACCAGCAGCATACATACCGGGCAAAGCACTCCATGCACGACGCTGCACGGAGACGACACAGGCCGGGGTAGACCTGAAAAAGAAACAGAAAAAGACATTAGATGAGAAAGAAAGACAAGATGGCTTACCTGAGACACGCAACCAGCAGCATACATACCGGGCAAGGCACTCCTTGCACGACGCTGCACGGAGACGACACGGGCCGGGGTAGACCTGAAAAACGAACAGAAAAATGCATTAGATGAGAAACATAGACAAGATGGCTTACCTGAGACACGCAACCAGCAGCATACATACCGGGCAAAGCACTCCTTGAACGACGCTGCACGGAGACAACACGGGCTGGGGTAGACCTGAAAAAGAAACACAAAAAAAATTAGATGAGAAAGAAAGACAAGATGCCTTACCTGGCTGGGGTAGACCTCAAAAACAAACACCCAAAAATAAATTAGCAAACAAGAAATGTAAATAAACAAAGATAGCTTACCTTAGATGTTCGGAAATCGCTCTGTACATCCCAGCAAGAGACACGAATAAACACGAGAACGTCCCTGCAAAAACAAAAACAAAAAAAACACGACCGCCAGTGTAAAAGGGACGGGGCTTAAAAAAGAGAAAGAGGGGGGGCGTGGCCAGGCGCCGACGAAGATGGCCGCCTAGAGACCGAGCTCCGCCGAGCCTACTGTGTTCCCCACGAATATCCGTCCATTTCTCCGGGTGGCGCGCACCAAAATCAAAGCGCCACCTCCCTTAAGTTTAGCGCGACTGATCGGCGCTTGGAGCGGCGTCCGGAGGCTAAGAGAGGACCGGCGGCGGCGACTGTTCGTGCCGCGGCGACATTGGTAGGCGGCTGGAGCCCGAGGCGCGGGTTGACCGCTACCTGAGGTCCCGGCGTGAGGCCTACACCGTCTGTGCGGCCGGCGCAGGGCGGAATATCACGGGCGGCAACCAAGCTGCAGCCGCAGGACATCACTGCCCGGCTGTTGATGGACATCTGAGGGATCCCCGGTGGGCACACAGGAGCGGGGGGCAGAGCCACGCACATCTCGACCCGGCCTGTGGGGGCGGCCGACCTGCGACGCGCCGGACTCCGGGGTGGAGCTCGGCGCAAGGACTCGCCAGGCCTGCGAGGGAAGCCAGGTCACCCGAGGCAAGATTGAGGTTGGTGGTGCGGCGGAGAGAAAGGCGGCCCCAGGCGATCGACACTGACGGTTGAACTGAGGACGGGTGGTGGGCCAGCTGGCGGTGGCAAAGGTGAGCCGGCGGGGCATGCCCCGGGGGAGCGACGGGAACGCGCCCACGGCCCTCCGCCCAACATTCGAGGGAGCCCTACAGTGGCAGCTGGCGGTGGTGGGCGGCACGGCCCGAGGAGGACAGCGGACCACGGTGTGGTGGACGGTTGGTGTGGTGTGAACGCCGGTGACTCTACCGCGACGACGTGGCCGGCCGGTGGTGCAGGGACGGTGCACCGCCCGGGCAGAGAGGAGGTGAAGACGAGGCTCGGGGGGTGCCTGCTGGCGCCCGGGCTGGGCCACGGTCCTTGGCGAAGCAGCGGGCTACATTCACCATGCGCCTAAAGGTGGGGAAACCCACACAAACCAATAAATTGGATAAATACGCGGTGCCCACCGGACAGGCGCAGTCTGGGGCGACGATGGAAACCGTTGTGGAGCATGCAGAGCCCTCCCTGACTTCCATTATGGCCGCGATACAGACGCTAGGTACTAACCTTGAGACAAAGATGGACAAGATCTCGATTGAGGTTAATTTTCTGCGCACGGACCTTGGCAAAACTACGGAGAGGTCCAAAGCTAATGAGACTGACATCAAGGCCCTGCATGCCTCAGAGAAACGGCTTGAGGGGCGCATTAACGAGCTCGTACTCCAACATCGCCAAATGGCCCTTCGGCTCGAGGACCAGGAAGGGAGGGCCCGACGGAGTAACATCCGCGTCGTAGGTGTGCCGGAGGGAATGGAGGGGCGCAGCGTAGAGCTCTTTCTGGAGGACCTCATTCTACATCATCTGAAGTTCAGAAGGCTCTCAAAGCTCTTCACCATCGAGCGGGCTCACCGAGCCCCGCTCCCTAGACCCAGGCCGGGGGCCCCGCCGAGGACAATTATCGCTAAGATACTGAACTATCGAGACCGGGACGCCATCCTCCAGGTGGCCAGGCAGCAGGGAGATCTTCAGCACGAAGGGGCCACCATCAGATTCTTCCCTGATTTCACGCTGCGGGTTCAGCAGGAGCGCCGTTCATTCCTGGGTGTTAAGGCGGCACTCAGGGACCGGGGCATAAAATATATGATGTTCTTCCCCGCCAAACTGAAAATCATCGCGGAAGGCAAATCTCATTTCTTCACCTCGCCGGCGGCGGTCCAGGAGTGGCTTGATGTGACGACGACGGAGGTGCGAAGGGGGCACAATCGTGACCACACGCCGCAGGGGGGTGCAACATCCCCTGGTTCAGTGGACGGAGGAGCGGAGAGAGCCGCACAGAGTCAAGGGTCGTGGAGGTCTAGATCGAACAGCCCTCGCTGGGACTCGCTTCCGGACACAGCGGCACGATGAGACTTCCGAACAAGGGGTCAGGACACACCGAACAGTAATGTATATGGCATGCACCGGGGTCCTGGTTGACGTGGCTGGGATGTGCTGCAGGCTTGTACGCTCCCTCCCTTAATGGTCTTGAGATTGACCCCTGATTGAATCACGCACTTAGGGGACCATTAGTCTGGGGCAACACAGTTATGACGGCTGGAGTTGGGGCCGGCCTACGTTTTCCCTAACAGAGTTTCTCCGGGGGGGGGGGGTGGGGGGGGCGGTTACTCTCTCCGGGGTGGGTCGGGCAACAGGCGCTCTACTAATTGGGGCACTGGTGGGTAGTTTAAAACCTGCGGAGCAGGGAGCGGGGTGGGGGGTGGGGGGGTCTGTTTGGAGGGATGTTACAGCGGTTACTGACGGGCTGGGAAGCCAGACCGGGACGGATCTACGATGGGTAGTCCCTACTGCTATGTATATTGTTCTGAGCTGTTGGGGGGGTGGGTGGGAGGGGGGGTGGTTAGAAGGTTGATATGGTCACACACTGATAGCATGGAAGGGTTGGCGGGCGGCACCGGTACTCGAAGACAGGCGGGCTCCTACAGTAATGAGTATGGCTAGTAGCTGGGAAGATAGCCTTAGGGTTCTTAGCTGGAATGTTAATGGGCTGGGAGATGGGCTCAAACGTACCATTGTCCTATAGTTTATCAAACGCCACCTCCCGGATGTAGTATTACTGCAGGAAACGCACTTGATGGGAAACACATGTCAGGCCCTCAACAGATGGGGATACACTCTAGCGGTACACTCGGGCTTCACCTCTGGCTCTCGGGGAGTGGGGATCTTGCTTCGCCGTTCCCTGCCACTCCACATTGATCACTCGGAAACAGACCCACTGGGCCGCTTTGCGGGCCTATCGGGGAGATGGGCTGGCCGCCGGTTAAATCTCATTTCTGCCTATATCCCCCCCGGCCTTCAGACTCAAGCGTATGTTGACCTGGGTAGGCTCCTGCTCTCCCTCCCTGATGGGACGTTGATCATCGGGGGTGACTTTAATGCAGTGATCTCCGAAACCCTTGACAGACAACCCACCAGGGAAACGCCTCAGGGGCAAAGGTGGTTGGCGGACTTCCTCGACGCCTTCGGGCTCAGGGACAGCTGGCGGCTGTTGCATCCCACGAGTAGGCACTTTACCTTCCACTCTGGCCCTCGTCGCTCTTTCTCCCGCTTAGATTATATTTTGACTTCCTCACAGCCTGACATGACCATACGGGAGGCCTCCCTCCTGGCGCGCGGCATTTCTTATCACTCCCCGGTATACGTGCACCTCGCACGGGGGGGGCGGGAGGGATGTGTCTTGCCTCTACCCGCCTGGCGCCTCAAGAGTGAGGACATGCGGAAAAAGCTGGCCGGCTCTATCGAGCAGTACTTCGAGCTCAACGTCGGGTCAACTACCTCCGCGGTCACCCTGTGGGAGGCCTTTAAAACGGTGCTGCGGGGAGAGGCCCTTTCGGCCATCTCCGGCAGCCGTAAGGAACGGGTGGTGCAGATCACCTCGGTTGAAACGGACCTTCGGGCACTTGAAGGCGGACGCTGAACCGGGGGCACGGCACCGGTTGTGCCTTAAAACCGCGGAATATAGGGAGCTGGTCACGCACGCTGCCCAGACTGCCATTCAACACAAGGTGGGCAGGATATATGACCAGAGCGCCAAGGCGGGCAAACTTATTGCTTGGCTCGAGAAAAAACAGAGGGCCACTACCGTGGTGCCGGAGATTGTTAAGGCGTCGGGAGATGTGATAACGGAGCCCCGAGCGATTGCGGTGGAATTTGCGGGGCACTTTCGGCAGGTATACAGTAAGGGGTCGGACCGTCCGGAGGAGGACTCTGATGCCTTGCTCGCAGATATTCGCATGCCCTGCCTGTCGGAGGCCGACCGTGAAGCCCTGGAGGCCCCTCTCGCCGCGACTGAGCTGCAACGTGCGATCGCGGACCTTCGCCCGGGTAAAGCACTTGGACCTAATGGTCTGCCGATTGAGCTCTACAAGCTGAAGGCCAACATTCTTGGCGTGCACCTCCTCCATATGTTTGAAGAAAGCGCAGCGACGGGGAGCTTGCCGCGCGAACAGCGCCTGGCCACTATAGTGCCAATACCGAAAGAAGGGAAGCCGAGAGAGGCCTGCTTATCATATAGACCAATCTCCCTGCTCAACGCAGAGCCGAAAATACTAGCAAAAACTCTCGCCAATAGGCTTCACTCCGTCCTTCCCACGCTGATACACCCGGATCAGTCCGGCTTCATGCCACATCGCAATACGGCACTAAATATCCGCCGCCTGAATGGTGTATTGGGTAGGTGCCACACGATCCAAGAAGATGCGGTGCTGGTGTCGCTTGACGCTACCATGGCTTTCGACATCCTCGAATGGCCCTACATGATGGCGGTTCTCTGCAAAATGGGCTTCGGCCCACGCTTTGCGGCATGGGTTCGCCTCCTGTACTCGGAGCCCCTGACCCAGGTGGTAGTCAACAACAAGGTTTCTGAGGTTTTCACCCTGGAGAGGGGCACCAGACAGGGGTGCCCGCTCTCGCCTCTCCTATTTGCGCTCTCCCTTGAGCCGCTGGCGGCGTGGATCCGGCAGGACATCTACCTCACAGGGATACGATGGACGGATGGCTGGGAGGACAAAATCTCGCTATACGCCGATGATATCCTCCTTTACTTATCCCACCCGCGGAGATCTATAGTGGCGGCGATGGATATATTTACCAGTTTTGGGCGGAACTCGGGGTTCCGCATCAACTGGAACAAATCCGTCCTCTATGTCCTCCATGGCAGCCCTCCCAGGCTCCCCAGCAGCTGCCGCTTACCGTGGCGGAGGACGGCTTCAGATACCTTGGAGTGTTTGTCACTCTGGATAAGACTCTTCGGTATGAAAAGAATTTACTGCCGCCACTGCGACGACTCCAACGTGACTCATCTTCGTGGCAGCGACTGCCATTGTCACTGCTGGGCCGGGCGGCCCTCTTTAAAATGATGGCGCTCCCTAGATTTTTATACGCCCTCCAAAACTACCCAGACTTGGTGCCCAATTCCTACTTTGTGGCTATAGAGGCGGCGCAGCGAGCCCTCCTTTGGTCGGGTGCGCCTAGAATAGCGCTGCGGAAACTCACGTTGGGATGGTACGACGGGGGGATAGCCATCCCGGATATCCGCAAGTACTATTGCAATCAATCAGGGGACGTATAGTGATGGGAACGACCCAGGTTACGGGATGGACAGATGGTTGCTCCCGGGGGGGAATTACGAGGTCGCGCTTTACTCTAAACCCGGCAAGTTTCAGCTCACCGGACCGACGAAGCACTCGGTGCAAATATGGCACGCTGCACACCGCAAGCTGGGCTGGTCCGACACTTTGACCATGGCCACCCCCCTGTGGGCGTCGGAGAGACTGGGTAGCCTGGGACACACAAAGGGGTTCCGTAGCTGGGACCTTATCGGGATCTCCCAGGTGAAGGACCTGTGGGGGTCCGAGGGGATCAGATCTTTTGCCTACTTACAGGAAATGTAAGACTTGGCGCCTACAGAGTATTTCAGATACCTGCAGATTAGACACTCCCTCCAAGCGAACATTCCACCGGGGACTCGACCCCCGCAGGCCTTCCCGCTCGAGGATCGGCTGCTTGACGGACACATGCCGGAGCATGCCATCTCGCTCACGTACAAAAAACTGATAAACAACCCCCCCGATCCACTCGATTCCCTGAAAGAGAAGTGGGTGGCTGATGGACTTGAGATTGACGACGAGGAGTGGGTTACCGCTCTGGCGTCCCCAAGGGAGGTAGCGATATCGGCTAGACTCCGGCTCGTGCAGCTTAAAATATTGCACAGAGTATACGTTTCTTGCACAAGAATTCAGGCGATGGGGGGGGAGGGGCTCTGCCGGCGGGGGTGTGGGGTGACTGGCTCCTTTTTCCATATCTTGTGGGAATGCCCGGGGGTGCAGTGGTACTGGAGGCGAGTTGTGTCCTGCATGCGGGAAGTGTGGGAGGTTGACCTTCGCACAGAGGCTAAGCGATGTATATTGAACATATGGGAACCCATGGACTTATCTCCACGGGGGAGGCTTTGGGTCACGCTTGGGCAAATGGTGGCGAAAAGGAACATAGCCCGTCTGTTGGGTGCATCGATGCTGCCGAAATTGGTGGACTGGCAAAAAGACATGGATTGGTGCATGCTGCAGGAGAAGACCGTATACACGGCACGGGGGTGCCCTAGAAAGTGGGGGGAGGTGTGGTCGCTTTGGAACACCTACAGAGGTGACATATGTGAGCCTCCGCAGGCCCGACTATCCGGCCTGGAGATCAAGGACTGAATCTAGCCTACTCTCAGAACTATTGTACATATGTCTAGTCCTATACTATCGTTTATGTCGCCGGTGCTGCGGCAACCCTGCTATCTTGGTGAAACAAATTTTCATATGTGACCTTGTTATGTTTTTATAAACAATAAAAAGAGTATTTTAAAAAAAAAAAAAAGAGAAAGAAGCAAAAAAAAAACACCCCCGAATCCGAAAAAGACGGGGCTTGAATGGATAGACAAAGCTCTTCTCCAATGGCTGACCAGCATTTAAGAGGCCAGCCAATGGAGAAGAGGGGCGGGTTCAAGCCCCACTATTGGAAAACATGTAATCTCGCCAGCAAGACTGCGCAAGCGCAGCCTTCGCTAGCCGAGACCTAAAAAAGGATGACAAAAAAGAGGAAATTTAGAAAAAGAGTTGAAAGAGCACAAAGTAAAGAAAGTGAAAAGAGTATATATAGGAAAGGAAAAAATAGAAGGGGAGAAAAGAAACAAGTCTAACCAAGAAGTAAAAAGGAAAGAGAAGGAAAAAGGGTGAAGGAAAAGGAAAAGGAAATACAAGGAGAGACAGTACATATCCAAAAAGGATGACTGAGGACAACATACCTGAGGGGGAGAGGGGAAAAGAGAACAATGGGACAATGGCGACACTCAACAAGATGAGCCCCCCATATATGGGAGTCCGAACCAGACCAGGACGGGAAAACGCAGGAAAGGAGCCACACGGATTGAAGAAAAATAAACCAGCCAACCTATATGGATAAACAAAGAAAAACGATTAACATAGGAAAAATATAAAAGGATAAAAATAACCAGCTACCAAGTAACAAGAAAGATAACAAATCCTAAGAACAATTATATCTAAAGAGTAAAAACATGAAAAGAAGTAAACATGAAAGGAGAACTACACTAAAACAGCTTATGCAGCATCAAAAAGACAAAACTGTAGTGTAAACAGAAGCAAGAAATGCAAATTTAATAACACAGGCACCTGTAAGGAAAAAAGAAGGTTAAATGTTCAACCATTAGAAGAAGTGGAAGTATCCATGCCATTGGGAGTGTGAATATGAATAACATTTTTAAGTTCTGCAGGATTTTGAAAAGTCCATGTTTGGTTTTGGTATGTGACTTTGAAAAGACATGGATGGAATAAACCATATCTAGCACCCAGAGATCGAAGAGGGGCACGAAGGTTCAGGAATTCTTTTCTTCTGGTCGCAGTAGCATTGGAGACGTCTTGTGAAAGAAACACCTTCCAACCCATCCAGGAAATCTGACGTTTAGATCTAGCTGCAGAGAGAACTGAGAGAAGATCTGTAAATTTCAAAAAAAGAATGATGACTCCCCGTGGCTTAGTTGAGGTGGATGTACGAGGGCCAGGTCTGTGAGCTCTTTGGATGGTGAGAGAAGTGGTAGATGGCATATCTAAAAGTTTCAGAAGAAAGGAGGTGAAGAATGAGACAGGGTCATCTCCTTCCAGGGATTCTGGTAATCCATAAACGCGAAGATTATTCCTCCTGTTCCGATTTTCTAAATCTTCAGTGTGTTGCTGAAGAGCGAGAACCGACTTTTCCAAAGAGGAAATTCGTTGTGAATTAGCTGGTATCTCTGTGACTTGCTGCTCCACCGACGACACTCTGTTCTCCATAGCGGACCATTTCTCCTCAAGAAATTGCATCTTGTTATTGGTTTCTTCTACAAACAGCCGCAAAGCGCGTATCTCATCCAGAAGGAGTTCCATAGAGATGGGAGCAGCAGCCTTCTCAGGAGAGGGAGGATCCTGTTTCAGGCGCTTAGAGGATGTAGCAGGTGAAGAGGATTTACCTGCAGAGGGTTGCGCCGAAGAAGGACGATTGGAAGAAACTCCAGCCATTTGGCCTGCGTTAGAAGAAGAGTCCGAAGCGGAGGAGGATGAACACGTTGCCAAAGGAATACGCTTAAAAGGGATAAAAATAAACTTTGGACTGCGCAGCTTTCCCATAAATAAGTATCAACCTTCAGGGCGTCCAATACACGGTGTCATAGTCAATGAAGAAGAGCATGGACGCATGATAAGGCAGGCAAGGGAGCACACCCCTCACAGTACCCCCCTCATAGGCAATGATGCAACTCCTATGAAGCGCAGAAGGCAGTTGAGATAAATAAAAGTCAACAAAAACCAGTCTTAAATCCTCAGCGACAAGTACAAAGTAAACCTAAATAAAAGCAGCAATCCTTTCCAAATGACAGGAACCTGAGGAGAGTCATGCACAAAATGGCAGGCAAAGTGAGGAGATAGGCTCAATAAAAAACAACATAGGATGAGAAAAGCAAGAATATTCTCCTTGGTAGCAGCACATAAACAGTTAATCAGAGGAGAAACGGGTCTTCATTGAAGGTGGTAGCGCGTGAGAAGTGTAGGAAGGTGGATATCTGACTATGGTTACCCCCAACTTTTTTGTCTAGTGTCTAACTGGTTTTCGACTTAGATGTGGCTGTGGGCCTGCTAATCAGACCCACAGCCCTGCTGTTCTCTCTCTAAATTGATACTATGTACTTTAGGTGCATAACCCATTTGGATAGGATCACCTTATTGGCCCCTGTACAGTGTACCCTAGGTACCCAGGGCATAGGTGTACCCTAGGCCTACCAGGGGCTGCAGCATGTATTATGCCACCCCTGGCCTGGCCTTCCATTCTGACACAACTGGCTGATCACTCAGCTGGGGCAAGGTAGTGTAATCACTCCTTGCTTAGGTGTAGTATTCCTATACCTAACTTACATATAGACACATGTGTACCTATCAGCCACTCCTATGGCAGGCCTTAACAATCCTGGAGGCAGAGTGCTTGGTAACATGTGAAATGGTGCTCTAGCATGAGCTGAGCCTGTCTGCAGCTTTCGGAACCATGTCCTTATAGCTGTTCTATGATATAGCCTACCATATACTCTTAAAGTGCCTTATGATCTTAAACGGTCATGGTAACTATGGTTTGGCTTTATCAAAACATGTCGTGTAATGTGTCTAACACTTTGGAATAATACCCCCATCCCATTTCTGGGGATGAGGATATTATCCCTCCCTTCTAGAGGGAGAAGACATGTTGTAACCTACTTACCCGGTTAAAGTTAACCAGAGCCCCAGCATCACAAAATGGATGCTGCTGCCACAGACACGAGTCTGACCTCCTGCTGCTGGGAGTGATCCCGGCAAGGGAGGCTTGGACAATAGGTTTCCTGCCTTGGGAGGTGCGAGCACCACCCCAGACAGGCCTTAGTGTATTGGGGCAGGGAGGGATGAAAAGAATGAGACATGCCTGGGGCACACAAGGTGTCCCGTGCATAGTCCAGTTCAAACCGGTGCTGGGGCACTCCAGCCCCAGTCCTGGCGCGAAACTAAACAAAGGGAAGGGGGTGTAACCACCCCCCTCCCAGGTCCCACCCATAAGGCGTGACCTAGCAGGTAACCCAGCCCCCCAGATTTGGATAAGAGTGGTAGCTGGGCCCCAGGAGATTAGATTATCCTGAACCTGCAACTTGAACAGAAACTCTGGACCTTCGACATTCGACGAAAGAAGAAGACTGAAGAATCTCCCTTGTGGCCAAGGAGTGGCTACCCTGTGCAAACAGGCACCATCAAGAGACTACCCTTTGCTTTGCTGAAGTTCTACGAGGGACCGACTGCAGAGCCTGACCAGAGCCTTGACTTCCAGACTTCTCCGACCCTGACACACATCCACAGCCGAGCTGAGATCCGTGGAGGTGACGAGAGACGTGGGACCGGCTACCTGGGAAAAGTGGCTAGTATCTTCCAGCGCAGCTTCTGAGGCACCCTCGAAGTTGTGCACCGGGGATTGAGAAGCCCCAACCCCAAGCACCATCTGCACCGAAGATCAGCCCCCCACACTCCACGAGTCCTGCGTGGGGCCCTTCTGCATTTTCCTGCTTGCCGCGTCTGTCCGGTTGCTTGCCCGTTGGCTAGTGGCCTTTGTGACGACGCTCCCTGAAATCTTCACTGCTGGTTTGGCTCCTCCAGACTGGCTCCCGCTTCCTTACAAAAGAGAAGCCCCCCAGACCTTCCTGGTCTGCACCAGAAGCAAGTCCTCCGTTCTTCGTGGGTTCCGCTTGCCAAGGCTTGGTGAGTCCTAGTTCGACTTCGACGACGCCAACAGCAAGAGCCTTCGTGGGACAGCTCGCCTCCCGGTCCTGGTTGTCCTCGACGTCTCCTGGTACCCGTGGCTGCAGCGACAAGCTTCACCTTTCACCTGCAATCTTCACGACACCCCTGGTTCCTTCCTGGTTCCACGTGGTCACTGGCTAGTGACCTTGACTCTGTCCCTTCTGCTTGCAGGTATCCTCTCTTCTTGATCCCAGCCTTGGGATCCACCGGACACTCTTCACTGACTGCCTGTCAGCAACTTTTCTTCAGGCATCCATAGAAGTCCACGACGAAACGCGACGCAAGTTCACACCTATGCACCCTCAGGCCGTGGGCTAGGTAACTTGGGTACTTCGGTGCTCACAAGGGTAGTGACTATCCTAGGGTCTAGTTTCCGAGTCTCGACTCTCTAGCTGCTTCAGAAGTGTCCTTAAACTGTTAATTTCTAACTGCTAGTAATTCTATCGACTTTTACGCATTACGCGTGAGTGTTTCCACTCTGCACCTGAATCCCGTGGGCCTCCCACTTCCTAACTGTTGCTAGTGTAGTGTAGCCCCAGCGATTCCCTAGGCCTAGGCCTATCCTATTTCCGTGACAGTGGTCCTTATACCACTTCTTTAGTATATGGTTTGCGTGGCCGCTAGGGCCTAACTGTATTACTTACCTGTGTGACTTAATGTATGCTTAAATAAGACTGTGTTGTACTTACCTCTAATCTCATAAAGAGTGCTGAGGGTTTGACTAGAATAAATACACTTTATTTTATATATATATCTGTTGTGGTGTCCTTTCATTTGGTATTCAAGGGATTATATATGGTATCACAGCTGGCTTCACATGCCATTCAGAGTTTAGCCTAAGACTGCTCTTGTCCATGCTACCACTAGGATAGCTGGTCTATAAGGTTGACTTTACAACCAATCACCATAAGGGTTGTTTGGACTGATATAAGGTGTACACTAGAACTAGTGACATCATACATCAGGCCAACTTCTCACAAGAAGTACCTCGGGAAAAGCAGCAGTTTGTGGTGACGAAGCGCGCTCATTCAAAATATCGGGCGCTCACAGGGAACGAGCGCGGTAGATAAAACAGCATAAAGCGCAGCACGCTAACGTCCATAAATAACCTCACCGGAGGCACGAAGCATTCCGGGACAGAGTGCGGGCAGCTGACAGGAAGAATCTGAGGAGAAATTGTGCCGGCATTATATAAACGGATCCCGGTGTGGCGGAGCGGAATGCCTAGGCGGCCATCTTGCGCGGCGCCTTAGCCACGCCCCACCCCCATGAATACTCTAATCATAAGGCCATCTATATTGAGCTCCCCATCATTTCCAAGGCACAGGCACTCCCTCCTCCTCTCATGAGGAACTAGGGTGGAGTCGCCCCAGCCCACCTTTCTAAAGTGCTCTCTCCTCCACCTGTCACACACTTTCCTCAACTCCTGGAGTGATATCTGTGGCTGGTGCCACAGTATATACCTTCGTTAAATGTATCAGGTGTGCTTTTGGCTCCTTTCTTTCCCTCTTCACCCTTTCCACCCTCATGGCCCTTGTATATAAGGCAGTGGCGGTTCCTCCGCTAAGGAGGAGGAGAATCACCCCGCTGCTGTTAAAGCAGTGAACAAGAGAAAAATATAATGATAATAACAATGTTATTATTTTATTTTTTGTTACTGCGGGGCTGTGTTAGGGCGGGGCTTGTGGCTCAGGGAGGAGAAGTGGGTTATGCACACATGACTGTTTGGCTGGCCGTCTTTGCCCGGCCAAATATTCATGTGCACTTTGCATATTCCCCACCATGCTGTAATGCACAGCATGGTGGGGAATATGCACAGGCTCCCTGTCCCCATCTGAGTGCCAATCCATGGCGCTCAGACCAATCACAACACTGCATTGCAGCGTTGTGATTGGCTCAGAGGAGCTTGTGTGCCCGGGTGTTTCCTGCAGCTTCTTCCGGACTGGAGTCAGGAAGAGAAGAGAAGCAGAGATGAGGAGAGGAGAGGCGGCAGAAAGGGTAAGTGGGTAATATTTTTAATTCCTCCACTCCACCCTGTCCCGCCACCCCGTTCCCTACCAGCCGCCACTGATATAAGGAAATTGTAGAACTTTGAGAGCAACTCTTTATATATGGTTACCAAATGTTGTATAAAGCCACTGTTAGGCAGTCCCAGCTAACTTATTATTCTACGTGTCTGCTTCAAGCACGTCAACTTTTTAGGGAAATCTTCATATTCATCAATGAGCTGTCTTAATCTGTCTCTCTCTTCTCAGGTTATGTCCCACAAGAACTCAGCTAGCTACATCTTTAGGAAAATAGAAACACTTCATCAGTCATTTTATTCTGGCTGCCCATTCTCTATCACTTTTCCTCTCCTGGAATTCCACCATCTGGTAGCAGTACTATTTTCTTAGCCTTTACCTTTCTTAGGTTAGACCGTTAGAGGAAACCCAAGCTAGCCTGTGTGTAGTGCTTCCGGTTTTATGGTATTTTTAAAAAAAAATTATGTCTGTGATTGTAGCATTTTATTTTGTATTCTTTTTATATTTATTTATATATATTTATGTTGTGTTTTATGAAAACAATTAACCCGAAACTAGTATATTTCCATATTTATTTAACCAATAAAGATAAACTTATGATTGGATGCCTCATGGATTTTAGTGCTGTAAGAAGCAAAATATTATGCATCAATCACATGAAATACACTGAAATGAAATTAGAATTTTAGAACACACGCATATTGAAACAGTTTAACGCTTCAATAGGAAAACATGTTTCGTGTTTATTCAACTCCTTTTTGCCTAGCAGTCTTGATCAACACTTTCAAAGCTTACTAAAAAGAATATCAATTTTTTCCATACTTTCAAATATATACTTATAGAGAAATCGGTGACTTCCAGTCTGTATTTATCTGTATAAAAAGTAAAAATGAAAAACTGGGAGCCTTAGTTATGTGCCATCACTTCTGATACCACCTTGCATCTATATCTGGTTTGAATCCTGAAATTCACCTTTCACATCCTTGTTCAACCCATAACAGACACACAGGGGCATATTTACAAGCCCCTAATGCCACAGAAGCGTCACTTTTAGTGATGTTCCTGTGGCGATATGGGCTTCGCCTTAATTACAAGGCAGCGTTAAGCCACTTAATGTGTCTTAACCCTGACAGGGGCGGCAATGGGTGTTGTGGTGGGCATTCCACTGCAACATTCATTGATATTGACACTGCCCTATATTTACAAGGGTGGCATAAATATGGGGCAGCGCCAAAATTAAGACCAGGGAAAACCTGGTCTTACCTTGGATAATGAGGAGAAATGCTTTATTTCGCCTCGTTTTTGCTGTTTCTATGTGTGCTGCGTTCCGCGAGGTTGCCTGCATTGGTGCTAGGCTGCTAAATTTAGCTCCAGCACAGGGGGAAACGCAGGGCTGCTCAACGTCACTTTTTTGTAAATATGTCCCACTGTCCCTCCTCTTGAAAGCAAGCTATTGTTTCTCTTCTCCTAAAGAATGCTTTTTTTTCAGCCCAAGAAACTCTTCCATTATCTTCCCATCTCCCTCTCCTATCCAAACTAGGCAAGGCTAACCACCAGTTATCTAAGCACCTAGAAACCACACACTTCCTTACCCTTCCTAAGTGGACTTTCATCCTGTGTACAAAATGGAACAAGTTATTATAGCTGGTCTGATATGACATTCTTTGTTTTGTGGAGCAAGTTGCTATTGTCCTCTTCAATCACTTGGATACTTTTACACAGTTTCTCACCACCTCCCCTTCTCATCTGAGCAGTGCAGGGTGAGAGAAAATGCCTTACAATGGACCTCTTCTTTTTTATCAAACCGTAAACTAGCCGTCGCCCTCCGACCCTTTCAATCTTCATCTCACTAGCTGCTGTATGGCGTGCCTGAGGGCTCACTCTTGAGTTCAATACTTGTCAGTCTCTTCTTGGCCCCTCTTGTCTGTCTGATCAGGGTTTCTGCTGATGGCACACTGCTGGTTTTCTCTTTTCACATGTGTTCTTTATTTTTGGCATTGCCTAGCAAAAAAAAATCTGTGTTTGACTGATTTATAAATTTGGATACGTGACAATCACTGAAAGATAAATTCATAGAAAACCAAAGTGATGGTACTTGGTGACAATTCTTCTCTTCTCTATACGTTGATGTCTGGTGGCCCTCTTGTAAGAAATTGGGAGGGATATTTATAGGGATTTAATGCCGCCACAGTGTCCTTTTTAGGACGCTACAGTGATTTTCTTTTGCACCATATTTACAAAGTGTCGCTAGAGCACTCTAACGTCACTTTACCACTGCTAGCGCCTATTTTTTTACAAAGCCAGTTCAGCTAGCAGCAAAAATTATATGCAATGTAAGCATTCCACCGGAAAATCACCCACAAAACTTACGTTGCCAAATGTACAAGGATTTTCCTAAACACCACTTACTTAAAAAAACTGCTGCTGAGTCCCATTAGCAGCAGTTTTTTACACTAGGGAAAAGCTTGTTTTAAAAATGATGCTAGCACACTAGTATTAAAGCAGAACAGACCCAAATCACTATGGCAAGCTCTACTACGCCATGGATCTACTGCTATTGCTGCTAAGAGCACCAAGGAGACCACCACCACAGAGGCAGCGCAGAAGAAGGGAGCAGACATACCGCCAGAGGAAAACCCTCATTGATCTCAAGGAGGAGGAGTCCATTGTCCGCCTCCTGCACCAGATTGGGCCATGGTTGGACCCAACAACGCAACGTGGCACCAACATCCCTCTGCAGGTCAGACTACTTACTGTCTTGCACTGCTGGCGTTTGGATTATTCCAACCCACCACAGTCAGAGCGGCAGGAGTATCCCAGGCATCCTTCTCAAGGTTCCTCCCCATCACCTGGATGCCATCATAAGCCTCATGCACCAGTACCTCTACTTCCCCAACACAGCGCAGCAACAACAGGACAACAAGCAAGGCATTTATGCCATTGCAGGATTCCCACATGTGTTGGGGGCAATCGACTGCACTCATATGTGCAACTTGTGCCTCTGTGGCTACATCACACATCTACCGCAACAGCAAGAGTGCCTATTCCATGAATGTGCAGGCAATCCTGGACCATCTTGGACTTTTCATCAATGTCCTTACCAAGTAACCGGGCAGTGCACATCATTCATTCATCTTCCGGCATTCTGCCATCAATTAGCATTTCCAGAATGGGACCTATGGGAATGGCCTAATGGTCAGTAAGTACACCTCAGACCACAAGGCACTCAATCATGTAGGAATACATTGACATATCAGTCTTGGGCTGATTTTGACTGTGCATACATTGGTGGTGTAGCCCCATATACTTGTTCCATACTACATGGCAAATGTCCAACACATTATCTACAAGTCACACATGTTGACACTGTCTAAGTCACTGTGGCCCACATGTACAAGTCAAACTGGCTGATGGAACATCATCAGTCATGATGCTCTGGTTGAGCACGTGCCCAAATCATGTCAGTTTTGCAATGCTAAGTATGTCTGCATGACATTGTAAGGCCTCATAGGTATGCAGTACTTCAAGCCTCAACACCCAATGTTAAGGATACCATGGACATGTTGGTGGCCTTTCCTATCCAAAACTAATGAAGGTAACATCATGGTAACACACATCCTATGTACAGGGACCCTGTGACAGGGTGCAAGTAGTGTGCCACCCAAGGGACGGTGAAGAGAGGATACATAAGCACATGTCTCTCTCTCATGTCCAATCATTATGTGCCCAGCATTATGCATTCATTACTCATTGAAGGAGGGAATCACACAGATTATTTGAAATTGGTCCTAGAATCTGTCCCTTAAAAGATTACTTCATGTCAGGCGGACACTAAGCTGACACACGTGCACCAAGGTGCAATGGGGGAAGGTGTTGCTATTGGATACTATTATGTGAGTAGGTGAATGTAGAAAATCCATGAATGTGCTGTATGTGATATGAAATGCACATTCCATCACTTCACTTTGGATGCAATTTAGCTCAGCCTTTCCACATTCATTGATGTCCAGTGGTACCAACGCAACATGAGGATCTATGTGCACATCTAATTGTGACAAATACTCTCACATATTAAGAAATAAGTACAATGAGACAGCAAAAAATCCTAGCCGAAGCAAGGCAACCCCTGTGTGAAGTCTGTGTATCAAAAGTCAATCCCATGGGCAAGAGGCAGAAAGATATATCACACATCTGTAAAACTAAAAAATATGTCAATTTATGAACTGCACTGCTTACCTTCAACAACGCTGCATCACATCACAAATCATATACACACATTCAATGTGCACAACATGTATGAAAGAGTGTTGTACTAACCATCATAGGAGTCATCCAATGTGCCAGACTGTGCTGCAAGGTGCCCCCGCATGCACAAACTACTTCCCCCATGACAGTCAACAACACAGTTGTCAGGGAAATATTGTGACTGTCATGGAGATATGCCATACTCTATCTGCCTGCGCAGACACACAACTAATAGACACTGAATTATGTAGAAGATATGGCCTACACTGTCCCCAAGATGTGTTGCTCTGAAGTGTACGCAGCTTACTTTTTGCACTGCACAGTTCAACATTACCACACATCTACTAACTCTTGTGTACTGTCAGCACAGTGGACTCTGTGCACTGCCTTGTGTACACCAGAATGTCACATATTCACATACACCCACTATCCTTACCATGCCTGATGCATAGATAAATGTGGAATTAAAATACCATTACAAAATATGTGTGCCTGAAGGAAGACACATCACCAGCTACTATTACTTGTCATCCAATCAGAAAGGTATTGGGTTAGGATTTGACATAGTACCCTCAAATTGACACAATAGATGATTGTGGAACATTTGCCTACTCAATGGCAAAGAAACTAACCTCATTGGTGACAAATCATCACCTGCATGGCATTGCCACTCAGCTGAATGATAAATACTAAAAGCATCACAGTGGACAGCACACTTTTATGTGTATCTCTGTGTCAGCCATTGCCAATACCAACTTGTCTATAAGCCACGCTTATCATGTACATGACAGTATGCAAGGTGAATGTATCAAGCTGGACACAGACCAGAAGGGCTATAAATGTTGGACAAACCCTCATCATGAGTCTTGAATAATACAACACCTCCTTTATTTGTAGCAGATCAAGATTAAGCATTGATGCTGTGGGTCAGGACACCTATAAAGATCCTGCAAAACGAATCTCAGCGGACGTACAGCAAATCCCTATGCCACACCAGGACAATCGTTGAGCGGAACTTCGGTGTCCTCAAATCACGCTTCCGTTGCCTTGATCTATCTGGAGGCAGATTGCTCTACTCCCCACCTATGGTCTGTAAGATCATATTGGTCTGCTGTATCTTGCATAATATATGCGTCAGGAGCAATATGCATTGGCCATGTAAAAATGTGGATGAGGACATGCCTGATGATGAAGAGGTAGGAGACGAGAAGCCTCTGCAACCTGGAGCATCAGTCGCAGCAATAAGGCGAGGGACAATATCATAAGCAATTTCTTTACAGAAGATTGAATTTCAAAAGGCAAAGGAAAAATTTGTTAAATTGCCTATTTCACATCTGTCTATAAATAAAATCTCAGAGCACTAACACTGTGTAATCATTTGTATACCATACTCACTAAAATACTGATATACAATATTTGTAGCACTGCTGTCTGTCACACAGACTAGTTATCTAGCAAAGTGTATGAAACACCCTAGAACATCAACCACTATAAATGAAATACTGTGCATGCCAACTACCTGTAGCAGATAGTTCTCCATTGCCAGCCATAATGATCATGGTGTTGTAATATAGATGGTAGCAAACTGTGTGTGTGTCTTTCCTGATGCTACCCATGTGTTAGGCCTCATACTTATGCCAAACAGTAGATGCCACTCTTTGTATGATGAATTTACATTGTTCCACATAGGACGTGCATGGGAACACACTCCCAAAACTACAGTTTACATATGTTTCAAAAAATGTAACATACCCGCATGTAACATACAAAAAGTTGCCTCAATTAACACATATTAAAATGTACATAATATATGTTGCCAGTGCCACAGTGTTGCATGTGTTCACCCACTGCAATGCACAAGCAACACCGTCTTGTTTCACAGTGTAGATATGGAGTCATTTACCTAGCTGTACTCCCAGCTATATGTTGGAGTACACACAAAGGCATCCATGGTGAGCTACCATGTCACAATCACCATGAATTTGGGCCACGGTGCCACAAATGATGGCCTGTGGGAAATGGACCTTGGATGCCAATGGCACTCATGCTAACAATGGGATTGCACCAACCATACTCCCCCTTGCATGTGTGTGCAGGTAATAGTTGCACACGTTCACATTAGGACTACAACCTGATGCCTCCACTGTGTGACATGGCACTATTTGCCCTTGCACAGAGTACTTGTAGATGTGTTTCACCAACCCCACTGCATAGGTTGTCTCTTGCATTCCGGGTGGAAGCACATACAATGTTATTGGTTGACATCAACAAATTAACACACATAGTACCCATGGGATAGAGCAGTAATGTGCTACCAGCATGTTTGCACATTATGCATAGTTTGAACCATGAGCCGGATGATCCCACACATGTGAAAACGTAATCACACTCATATGACACATGTGCAAACAGTGGCAACAGTCCAACAATACCCATCACACAGAAAACAGCATTAAAATGTCAATTTGAATATGACCTGCACTTCCCAAAAACAAAACAAAACAATTTTTTAGCTCTCGCATCAAAAAAAGAAAAAATGCTACGCCATTCAGCTGGATCTTTTTTTGCTGCTGCGTACATCAAAAATTATGCTCTGTTGCGGACGTGCGATATCTCAGTTGTTTTGCATTGTAAGGCCTAAAGTGAAATAGAAGCAATGTGCGCTAGCGTAAAAAAAGACAAATCACGCATAGGCAGAAAACGTCCTGCATCTGCCCATGAAATTATGTAATGGAGTAAGGTAAGTGATGTAATGGATCCTGCATGCTGTAAACCAGGAACTGTAAAATTACTTTCACATTCAGTAAATTTTTCTCTCTATGCTTGGGAGTTGTGGTGTCTGGATTGAACTTGAGAGTGTTTTTGAGTTTGAGGAGTTTGGGTGTTGTGTCTGCAGTCCCTGTTGTGTGCAACAAGTCCTATTTTGTGTGCATTTATGTATTTTTTTATTAATTGTCCTCTAAAGTGTTGGTTGTTTGTCTTTTGGGGTATCAGTATAATTTGGGTATTAGGGTGTTTTTTGAGGCTTTGTTGGAGTTAGGATAGTTGTTAGTGGGTGGGATCCTGCATTTCCGGTTGCAGTTGTTGCTGTTCCTGCTGCTGTTGCTGTTGTGGGCACAGCGTGGGCTTCTTCCGGGCCCCTGGCTTGCTTTGTCCAGCCTCGTCCAGCACTTTGACCAGCACTTTGAGCCCGCCGCCACCATTCCCACCATTCCCATCGCTCCCGTCGCGGACAGTGGTCGGCGGGAGTCCGAGGGAAGCCGCGGAAGCCTGGAGGGGCCTGACCTTGTTGCGCCCGCCGGAGGCCGGCGGCGTCCCGTTCCCCGCTCTGACCGGACAGGACCTCCACTCCTGGCTTTTGGCGGGTCAGCTGGCTGACTGGCTGTCCCCCCGCTCCCACTGCAGCTGCACAGAGCGGTGCCGACAGGGTGCCGGCTTGGCATTTTTCCATTCCTCCACTACTGCTTTCCACCACCCACATTACTGCTTCTCCCTGCCCGGCCTGGTCCTGCCCTGCTATCAGTGTTTCCACCCTCCCGCCTTCGTCTTGCCGTCCTGTGGAACGGAGCAGAGCGGTGCTGTGCATTTGACCGGGAGCTCCTGGGTGCACCCACTGCGTGCTTGGGAGACAGCGTTGCTGCGGAAGCAACAGTCTTGCAGTGGCTGTGGCGAGGGAGTGGAGCGGGGAGCGGAGCAGGTGAGAGCAGCAGGTGAGAGCAGCGAGCAGCGTGGGGGCACGTGATACAGAGCTAGGTGTACTTGGCAGCCCCGTTGGTTCAGTCAGCGGGGGTTGTGGGGGCTTGCCGTGAGTCATCTAAACATCACCATCATCAGGCTCCTGATTAAGACCGAGGCCGTGCCCCTGGGTGTCCTTCTGTCACGAACTGATACGGGCTGATATGAGTTCTGATTAAAGAGACTCAAGCTGGGCCCAGCTTTCCACCCCTTTCATCATTCTCATCCTTGCTGCCCATAGAAGGCTCGTGCCAAGTGAGCTACCAAGCGACCAACCTAATCCAACAACAACGAGACAGAACCTAGTTAAATTACAAGTTAAATCACAAAAACAAAGGAAAACCGGGAAAATACCAAGGTTATTGGTGGATAAACCCAGTAAACAATACCAGTAAATAAAACAAGCATATTAACTGGGGAAACATGAGGGCCGGTAGAGTAAGAAAGACCCCAACTATCCCCAAGGCAAAGTAAAAAGCAACAAAATCAATAAAAAGGAAAAGAGTGTTTGACAATGGGAGCAAGGTCGACGACCCCCTTGGCTCTGACTCAGACTCCCAAAAAGTAAAATGTGGATAGCTAGAGGATAATAACGATATATCATCACTCCAAAAGCGCTGCAACTCCTCAATTACCTCCTCAACTGACAGCTTAGTACACTACAGCCCTCACAGAACCCCCTACAATGCCTTTTCAAACCAGACCAGGACATCATTTAAAGAAACGTCTGAAGTCACTAAGTTAAACCCAGTGGCCATCTTAAGGCCGAGCCTGGGAACAAAAAATGTTATCACAATAGAGGGCTCCTCTCAACGGAAGACTCCACATTACTTCCAGCCCAAGATTTACACCAAATTCACGTTTCTGAAAGATCCAGGCACCGTAATTTTTTCTGAAACTAGCGGTATTAAAGGACTCCAAATTCCCCTGCAACCAAGCAACTTCAATTTACCCCTTCAGTCCGATACAAAACTAAACTTAAAACAAACAGTAGTACAAATCCATATGACGGACCCACAAAAACGACAACAAAAACAACAACCAGAATCCAATGGAACAAGCAACAGGAACTTAATCAACATCAGGCCGATCAAAGAACAAGAACCAAATGACAAACTAGAAGAGACAGAGATCTAGACCTAGACCTAGAAAATGTAGCGGAACCTGGCACCACTAAGCAAAAAGCAGAACTAGGGGATTCTGCTAAACATGCTAAACATACTGATGGCGTACAAACACAATATCCAACACTTTTATACTCACAGGTTGGTACAGGGCCCACTAGGTCCCCCTCCAACAAATCTGCCCAACCCTCCCAGATTACGGCAAGAAGAGAACTGAGATAGTTACGCTAACATCATGCCAGCAAGAAGTGCCAGAAAAAGGCACAATCATTCAAATTAAACAGCACCTCCTAAAGACAGAGGAATCCTACCTTCCGGTTAACACTCAAAATTCGGAACAACTAGGACCAATCTCTGCGGCTTACTCAAGTGCCTACCAGGCGAGTTTAAATAACACAGAACAAAGAGTAGATCAAAAACCCAAGGAACTCAGCGTGCAAATTACCAACGTCTCTCCTCAACACCGGCCAATCACTCAAGAGAACGAAGCAATAACAATTGGAGAAAACATCCCGCTGGGGCATAGTCAGGCGACCCCCCACAATATCCACCATAACTCCAATTGCAACATGTCCTTTCTAGCTTCTCCAGAGTGGGAGGAGCTAGTGGCTTCATATAGCAATGACTCAAAAAACAAAACAAACAGCGTAAACACAGAACCTAGTGACAAAAGCAAATCGACCAATGACACTTTTTGGGAAACAGTACTAAGCACGATGCAATACTCAACTGCAGCACTACAATATCAATCCCGCAAAATGGATTTACAACTGACAGTGCTTCAAACCTTAGCAGATTTCACTTCTGCAATTGATAGGAAACTGGCCGACCTAAACGGATTGATAAAGAGAGGGCAAGAAGCAGCCCTCAACGACAAATTACTTCAGCAAGAATGTACCTGTGCCCCATTTGTAGACAAATTATCCATGTTACCAACATTACTGGGTGATTTACTATCAATCGCAGCAACAACTGCAACTCAAATAGCGGAAAGCCCGGGCCCACCCACAAAAGGGGAAACAAAAACTGAACCCCAACATACTGAGAAGTTAACCTCAAACAGGACTGATGAAACAGGAGAGAGCGGGGTCGCGCAATATCCCAACACAGCTACTCCAGATGAAGTAGTAATAGAATCATTTGATTCAACTAATAAAATTACACCAACGAATATCCGTCGCAGGAACAAAAGGAAGGGGAGGAAAAAGAAAACCACCGCTCAGGCCCAACACCTGATCAATTGGCTACCACGGCGACCAGTAGTCATGAATACCAAAGCTACAAACAATCAATGCTCCCCAGTTTCACTATCGGAAGAAGGCACAAGAGACGACTTTATACAACTGCAAAAAGCACTGCGAGGGGACTCGCACTCTTTATTAAAAACCAAGCAAATAGAGGCTAGTGATCAAGTAATGAAAAAAAAAAAAACCAGCAGCCACCTAGAAATACCCCTAAAACCAAAGCCCAGGAGCTTAAACACATGATAAAAGCCCCAGACAAGTCTCCTCAAGTCCGCAACCTACAAACGGAAGACGAGGGATTAACAATACCAGAGCCCATGAGCAGAGAGTTACATCGCTCCTTAACAAAAAACCCAGAGCTAACTAGAGACACGGAAGAAAAAATTTGGGATCGATAAGGTCAATTACCAACAATTGACGACAGCATTGACAGAAAAACAAATGTCCCTGACATCTTTAGCTTACATCAATTTACAGCCGTTACTACTACTCATTACCCTGAGTCCTCGACCCAGGAATCCGCCCAAGAGGAGGAGACCAACACGATCATCTTTTCCCCTCAATACAAGTCGTGAGGCCGTGCAGACATCTTAAATAGATGGAACATGCTACGGCTCCTGCAAGCCATCCCAAAGTTAGCCAATATTCACACTTCCGATCTCTTGTTCGTTGAGTTTTTACCAAACAACGGCCTGCCAACCTCCGAAGCCTCCAAAACTAGATGGAAAACACCAGAGATAGCCAGTAGAATTATCCAAGAAAGCATAAGATTTCAAAGCTGGGGGATCACCCTAAAACCAGTGCCTAAACCACAATATCCAGCTCCATTTCTAATCACAGACAGTCAATCTAGACCGTCGACTTCAGTCCTAAGGGGAGCAAGAGGCCGCTCCCCAACAGACGGCCAATCCCTTCCAAAGGAACTCTTGTCAATGAACGGAAGACAGGGGCTACAACGTACAATTCTCTTAGTGCAACCAAATTGACATAGGAAGCCCCCCCCCATCACACCTTCAATTGGGACCCAACAAAGTTAAAATCTGTACCTGGAATATCAACGTCTTAAACTCCAAACTAAGTGACCACGACTTTTTGAACTATCTTAAAACCTTCGATATCATTTTACTCCAGGAAACCTGGGAAGATAAACCCTTCGATTTACAGGGCTACATTTCCAGCTTCATCCCGGCTACTAAGGGATCTATTTTCGGATGCCGCTCAGGGGGTTTACTCCTCCTCTCTTCCATAACAAAAATTGGAGAACTGCACACTATAAAAGCTTACATCACCCCTCCAAGTTGTATTCAGGCTTCAATGGTTAAGTTGATTCTTAACCAGACAGCACAGAAGGTAATACCGATAAACATCTACCTAAACCCTAGACACAAGCTACAAACATCCAAGGAACTGATCAAAGAAGTTACAAGAGTAATGGAAGAAGAGGACACAGACAACGTTATCTTGGCAGGAGATTTTAATACGCACCTTTTAGGGAATAGCCAGGAAGACGATCTCACACAAGATCTGACTGGCACATGGGGAATCCCGATTCAAGGCCCCTCGAAGGAAACCAATCCAGCGAAGAGTTCAAACTACCTTCTTTCAGAATTAGAGCACCTGAACTTGAGGGCAGTAAACGGCCGTTTCAAGGGGGACAACCCCCCGGCACCTACATACCACTCAGTCAAAACATCTTCCTACCTTGACTTTACATTCACTACGTTATCCATGTTTGACAGGATAGCCTCATTCCAAATAGGCAACAACACACTTAGTGACCACATGCCACAATAAATGAAACTTCAAGCAGCCTCAACATTATTCTTGGAGGCTGACAAATCTATCATTTCGGTAGGAACAACAAACCTCAAACGTATAAGGTGCAACTCAACAAATATAGAAACAGTCGCAGCTACAGCTAAAGAAGCACTTAAGCAAGTACAGAAAAACCTAAGTCAACCGTTGGAAAGTTGGGAAAAATTCATCTGTACCCTTGGCGACAGATTTCCCACCAAAACAGGCCCAAAACGTAAGAACGTAAACGATCCGCCAATGACGATAGTAAAGAGCCCAGTCTCAAAGGAATTGAAACTAACAATAAACCAATTATTATGACAACTCCGGAGAACACCGGGAAATCGGTGTTTGTAGCAGTCTCTTCGTGACTCAAAGGCCCTTTTTAAGAGAAGAAGATGGATCAGGAAAACAACCATGAATAATGAATTTTGGGCTAAACTTCTTTACGACGCAAAACAGAAAAACAGCGCCAAATTTTGGCAATTCGTAAACAAATTACATCGGCCAACCCACCATGGAATCAACTCTCACATCACCGAAGAGGCCTGGATAGACTTCCTTTCTAACCATTTCAACGACACAGAACAAATAGCTACACACCCTAAACGCCCAGTATCTGAGAGTTCCAGCAGGATTGCAAAGGAACTAACACTACACCGCCCACCTTCTTCTGAGGATACCGAAAGAACAGTACCATACCAACAACAACGGGTAACAGCCTTAACCTCTGCACCAAATGACACACGGAGACAAGTGGAGGGGCGCACCACCCAACCAGCCCAACAGATAAAGAAACAAATAGCAAGGGTCGATTGGCTGGAGCCCCCGGCCCCAATGGCACTCCACCAATGTTGTTCAAAAATGACCCGGACTACTGGACCAATGCACTTGAACCCGTCTTTAAGTATGCAGCTAGAAACTCTACAATTCCAGAGTCATGGAGAGGCTCAAACATAAGCCCAATTTGTAAACAAGGAGCAAGGTCTGTGCCGAAAAAGTACTGCCTGATAACCCTGATTGACATTGAGGCCAAATACTTTGCAGGGCTCATCCTAAACGATCTAGCCAATTGGGCCGAAGAGAATCACATAATACCGTCAACACAAACAGGATTCCGGTAAGGGCAAGGTACAATAACCAACATAATGCCCCTGACCCTGCTCATGGATGCAGCAAAACAGGGAAAATACCCACTTTTTCTTTGTTTCATAGATTTTGTTGCAGCATTCGACCACGTAGACCGAACAAAACTTTGGCAAAAACTGGATGGCTGGGGGATCCCTTCAACCCTTTTACACCAACTAAGGAGCCTCCACACCAATACATGGGTCAGGATAAAGCTCGGCGAAGGTCAACATATCTCAAAAAAAATCTTTACTACAAAAGGGCTTAAACAAGGGTGTGTTTTAGCCCCCCTGCTATTCAATCTCTTCCTAGCGGACCTTCCGGGGGAGCTGAACAGCTGCGTAGCCCACGCACCAAAAATAGGGAATTCCACTCTGTCTAACCTGCTATACGCGGATGACCTAGTCCTGATAAGTAGGACCCCAATTGGAATGCAGCATTTACTGAATGTAACTTATAAATTTTCGCAAGAAAACGCACTAAAAATAAACTTCAACAAAACAAAAATTATGGCAGTTAATTACCACAAGAAGAAACATCTTAATTGGTTTCTCGACGGATATCGTTTGGAACAAGTAGTAAGCTATAAATATTTAGGAATAATACTGGATCAAAACAATTCATCAAAACCACAAATAGAATCCTTGCGGAGAAAGGGGGTAACGACCTATCTAGCCATAAAGCTCCTAAAGAAACTTTTACCGGATTTGATGTTTGATCCTTTGCTAAGGGTTCTGCAAGCAACTCCAGCCAACAATAACTTACGGGAGCGAAGCATTGAAGGGAAAATACGCAACAACCCTTGACAATATAATATCCAATTCATACCGAGCAATCTTTCAACTCCCCAGAATGGTCTCCCCGGCCCAAATACGATTGGAATTTGGGCTACAAAAACAGTTATTGGAACGCATGGGAGCATATGTGAAATGTTGGCATAAAATCAAAGGCGATGAAAAAGGAACCCATAATGACCAACTTTGGATGAAACTATCCCACCCAGGAAAATCACCAGCAAGCCTATACCTTCAGGAATCCATAATACATCTAGGTCTAACAGACTTGTGGGACGTCCCGGCGAATCATTTCACATTTAAAAAAAACATAACCAAGGTAACCCGCTTATTATCCGCAATACAGGATAAAAAAACATTAGCCAAACGATTGCACGGCTGGATGGTCCTAAACACATACAAAATGCTAAAACCCCAGCTCTACCTGAAAATGGGAATAAAAATTATCAAGGAAAAATTCCTAAAACTCCTGCTGGTGGTTGGCCCCTTCAATCAATTTATGCCACTTTGGGAGAGAAAGGGAGGAGTGCAGCCTTGTCGTTTATGCGGCAGCGGTGTCGAAGACGCAATTCAGGTCATATGCACCTGTAAAAAGTTCAAAGATATAAGGTTCACCCTGCTTAAGCCAGCGTTCAAACAGTATGGAGTCAGATCGTGCAGACAAACGGTAATGTTGTGCTTCAAGCCTGAGCTGGTCCAGCTAAATTGCCGGCTAATTAAATACCTGGACATAACTGCAAAAAGACTGAAACATCGGACCGAGTGGCCCTACGACTACTTACTACAAGAACGGACATAGTCGAAACAATACTGACAGTCAATACAACTAATATGCAAAATGTCTTAATAATTTGTGCACTTTCTTTAACGTGTGTAAAATTTTACAAATCATTCTAATTATCGTTGCTGATAAAAATTTGAGAATTTTTATAATGATTTTATCAAAAAATGTAAGATATTTTATTCTTTTGTATATGCAATCGTCTTAATTAATCAAGCATAATAAAAATAAACCTATATATAAACCTAGTGGGTGGGAACATGCCGGGGCAGAGACGTACTCGGCTTATGGATTCCCAGGGATTGAGTACTTTCCTCTGGCTGGTCTGCCATTACCTGCCGAAAATTTTGGAATGTGGGGGCTGTGTGATACAGGGCTACCCTGTCAAGGTCCAGAAACAGAGGTGGGAGAGCATCAGGCAACAGATGCTGCGAATCCATGGCATGGGCAGTGATATCCCACAGCTCAAACATCACTGGGCAGATGTGGTGGGCAGGGAGGCTCATCTCCTGCAGTATGTGGGCATTGAAGTTGGTGGACAAACATGTAAGTACACATATTGATTCTGCTTTCTAATGTTTCTCATGCGACCATTGTTTCTCTTAGGGACCATTAAGTATGGCTCACAATAATTTTTAGTGCACATTTTTCTTGCAACATGCAAAATGGGCAAATGCCATGCCTATAGTGCAGGAACAATATGTGCACCAGTGCCTTCTGTGACACGGTGTAGCCCACACTATTGTCACGATTACCATAGCTGAGAGAAATTAGTCGCTGGGAAGCATGGAGTTGATGTACATTAACATAGACTATCTAGAATATTCATGTGATTACATGGCTGGTAGAGCAGATATGCTCCAAAGCTGCTATTTCCTCTGCAGGCATTTGTCATGTCCAGTTCTGATGGGGCATTACAGTACCTATGTGATACATAAAGGGGCTCATTTACATTGGCCCTTGCACGGCTGTCATTTCCATTCTTACAACATAATAATATATGCTGCGGCTGTGCTAATGGCTTGTGAAGGAGTACCATAGTGATGTGCCATTGATGCTCCTTGGCATACCTCCCCTGAGTTGGCTTGCATCTTTGATGTCCGCCATGGCTTCCACTGTTTACCTCATCTCTAACTGTAAGCTACCTTTGTGTAGGTAGGTAGTAATGCCGCACAGCACGTAGTTGTGCTACATGGTCAACAGGAACATATGTAAGAAATTCACCTGTATGTTTGACTCAGTCAGCCTTTACCAATGTGTATCAACCAGGCATGTCAAGTGTGGCATCTGAACACTTACAACCTGAAAGGCTACATGGGCAATAGCCTTGCATTTGTACTGTGTTGTTGTTGTGTATCATATATGTGTAACAAAGTTTAATCATGTGCTTTACCTGTTATATCTTGTAGCTGGATCACCACCTTACACAGACCCTGAAATGGCCAACTTCAGCAACCCGAAATTCACCGGCAAGTGCCATCATCTGTGCAGTAAGTGTAGTACAAGGAGTGAGTGTCATATCAGATGTGTAGGGAATTTCCTGATTCATTGTGCATCCTACTCACAATTTCACTTCTTGAAGATAAGTTTCAAGTTTCTTTATTTTTGCATAGTTAACTAAAACCATTGCAATATTAACACTTAAAAGAATAAAACATTTTAAACAGACAATCAATATGAATCCATCAACCTTTGCTGTCTTTTTGGTTGTTATAGTTATAAAAGAAAAGAAAAAATCTTTGGATAAAACCGGTTAAAACCCAAAGGTAGAACATTCTTTACAGTTTAAAATCAGAATTAATTGTAGGTATTAATGAATGTCATTAGCTCGCTGGATATTGTAAGGTGCAGTCTAAGGTTTTTTGCTCCAGCCATGCTTGCCCATTTGTCAAATTGTATTGAGTATGTTGTACAAATTGTCTCGACTTATTGCAAGGATTATCCCTGAGCTGCTGGAAGTCTATCCTTAGTGTGGTCCGGCTAAGACCTCTTCCCGTTGGTGCTGGACAGCCTGCGGCGACAAAGCTTTGTAGAGCATTTTTTGGTATTTTGGGCATTTTTTGTTCAGCCAACATAAGGAATTTTACCAATCTGCAGTTCAGTTGGCTATTTTCAGGGTTTAAGCAGGCCAGCACTGCTTGCCTTCTGGTGCGGATGCCTTTCTGTTTGAGAGGTTCTTTTAGAAGCTGTTGCTGTACTTGGTGCAGTTCCTTGCATAAGCAAACTAGGTGTAAAATGTCGCCATTCTTGATGTTACATAGCCTGCAAGTGTCTTGTGCCGTGCACACGGAAAGGTCCCCAGTCTGTGCCTTAAGAAGTTCATTTTGGCCTTAGGATAACCCTGATTAAAGAATGTTTGTGGGGCAAGTGATTTGTAGGAGTTAAGGGTCATCCAGGCATGAGATCTGTTTGAGAAGCTTGCCTTTTCCTCCACCAAGGAAATTTGTTTTATGGTTTTCCAGACTAGTTTTTTAAAGTTGAGATAGCCGAGTTGCACGTCCCAAAGACTTGTGAGTTTGGTAGATTCCAGGGCTAACTGAAGGTAGCTTCCAGCTAGAGAGAACTCCCTGTGCTGTATGTCGTGCCACAACAAGTAGTTTAGCGCATTTAAAGTGGCACTTCTAATCTTTTGCCAGCAGATGATGTAAGCGCCATACCTGGCTAAGACTTGTTGTAGAAGACCAAACTCCAGCCTTATTTGAGCAGGTGATGTGTAGGGCGGAAGGCAGAACATAGTTCTATAAGCTTTGACCTGTGTATTGTCCAGATCCTTAACGTCTCTTCCCTGCATTGCCTCACTGCCATAAGCAATCAAGGGGAGAAGTTTAGCCTGGACTACCTTCAGGAGTGGGGTCAGAGTCGGCCCCATCAATTAATTTGCAAGGTTTTTCATTGTTAGAGAGATCAACAGACCTTTCCTTCTTATTTCCTCTTTCTGGTGTGTAAACGACCCACCCTTGTCAAAAGTGACTCCTAGGTACTTGTACTTGTGAGCTGGATCTAGTTTGGTGCCGCCCAGGAACCAATTCCTCTGTAGGTTCTTTTTGTTATTTATTGACATTGTCCGAGTCTTACTCAGATTTACTATTAAGTTGTTTTCTGTTGCGTAGTTCTGCATTTCCAACAGTAGATGTTGGAGACCGAAGTGAGTATGACTAAGCAGAACTACGTTGTCTGCATACATGAGATTGGTCAATGTTTTTCCTCCTATCCTGGGTGAATGGGAATTGCAGGCATCAAACACCTTTGGAAGGTCAGCCATGAATAGATTGAACAGGGTTGGTGCAAGCACACAACCCCGTTTCAGTCCTTTTGTTGTAGGAACTATCGAGGAGAGGTGGCTGCCTAATTTCACCTGCACCCAGGTATCTGTGTGTAGAAGCGACAGCATGTTTAAAATAGGCTGTGGTATGCCCCATTGTGCCAGTTTCCCCTACAGTCTGCCCCTCTCTACATTGTCAAAGGCAGCACTAAAGTCAATGTAACATAGATGTAAAGGTAATTTAGAGGCTTCTGCTGCATCGATTATTAGAGAGATTGTGAAGATGTTTGTTGATGTGCTGGATATTTTGCGAAAACCGGTCTGGTTCAGCGGTATTATCTGATTCGCCTCAGCCCAGGATGTGAGCTCCTCTAATATGGTGCCCGCAAGGTATTTCGCTTAGTTATCAATCAGAGCCACTAGGCGGTAGTTGTTGGGCTCAGCCTTGCCTCCTTTTTTGTAAATTGGCACTATTGTCGAGCCCTTCCAAGATTCCGGTATTCTGTTTTGCAGCCTTACTTCCAGAAAGAGAAACTTCTTGAAGATAAGGAATAGGTCATGAAAGGTTGTGGTAACATTTTGCATATCTATCCGCCTCAGACTAGTGTCGAGGAGTACAGTTTGCCTATCTTGAAATGATAGCATGAAAGTTGTGTGTGAGGGGAGCCATAATCTCAGTGCCACACAATGCTAATGTAAGTGTTAGTGGATACACAATAGATCATGAATTGGGTGTGCATTCTACATTATGCATGTCATTTGTCTAAAATGCGACAGCACATACTCTCCTGTGTTTGTCTTTGAGAGCACACGTGTCTCCACATCTAAAGGCACTACACTGGCTCCCGGTAAAAAAGAGAATCTTATTTAAGACTCTCATTCTGATCCATAATACCCTAAATCGCACAGGCTCAGAATATCTTAGGGCACACATTAGCAATTATGCTCCCTCCAGATGCCTTCCTTTAGCCAAAGCCTTCTTAGCCAAAACTGCAAAGATTAGCTGCACTAGGACTGGCGACAGATCCTTCTTCTTCTTTGGTCCGTCAGCTTGGAACAAACTTACCTCTGAGATTTGTAGCATTACAGACCTGTCTCATTTCATCAGATACCACAGTGAAGGTGTGTACTGCTCGATTTTCCCGGCCTTTTTGTGTTAAAGGGTGACTAGTGTGACTTCAGTCTCTTACCATCCAAGTCTAAGGGTTAGAGTAGTGAATGGAGCCTATTTACTAGGCACTTCGACATGATTCTGTGCTCTTCCCCATAGATCAGGGCTTGCACATATAGCCTAGGGGATAGATTCGTTAGTATTAGGGATAACCTGTCCTGTAGTGAGGGTATTTCATGGAGCCGTGCTGAATGCAGGCCTGGTAGGCCTCAAACGGGAGAGACTCCATCTTTCTTTCTGCTCCGGCAGCTTGGGATTCTTCTAGGTCAAGAGTTATGTTTTAGTTATGAGGTGTTATTCGCTTGGAGAGAACCGGTTCAGGCCGGCCCTTATCGAAGGATTGTATTTTTCTTCATGCCGAAGACACTACATCAGGCCGGCCGGCTGGGAACGTGTCCTTGGTACGGGGAGGTACAAGAATTTGGTGGGCGGCAGGTTACGGGCCGGAATTTTCCATGAGGAAATGCACCTCTATATTAGTGAAAGTCTGAGGCAGATACTGGCACTTACTTCAGTCCGTAGGCGGCATCTAGCCGTTAGCAGTAAAGCTACTACTTATTCCAGGGAAGACAGATGACAAACTTGAAGGCGGAGAAAAAACCGAGAGACAGATACTCTTCTAGCAGAATAGCCAGAGAGGAGAGAGTAGCCGATGAGGAAGAGGTCCCAGTGACTCGGAGAAGGGAGAAGGGAACAGATCCGTGACTGCGGAGGTGTGACTTCCAGGCGAGCCGAGGCACAGACGAGAAGGGAACCTAGATGACCATTGAGTGCAGGCTACACACGACTAAGGTGATGTCGACCCCTTTCTTATTAGAGTGTACAACCTAATCTTTCACTTTTCTTTGCAGGTTATGTGTTACATAGTAATGTTATGTGATTGCGTATGTAATGAGTAATAAAGTACCCAGTTTGTAGTGAATCAACATGTGCTGCGTGTTCTTGTATAAGAGGGTAGCCTATTCTTCTAGTCAGCTGTGACTTGACATGAACAGATGTTAACCCTGATCAGGTAAGTGGTAACTGAATAAGGGAGAGAGGAGCCCCTCGAACCAGAGAACAGGTTGTGCTCAAACTGGCAGTTCTTGTGTGATCTGATAAATAGTTGTATGTTATGGTAATCATAGGATGAACTTGTGCTGAGGCTGCCGTCTGGGTAGGAAGTCCTGGGTCCGTCTGGGATCGCGAGGCTGAGGCTGCCGTCTGGGTAGGAAGTCCTGGGTCCGTCTGGGATCGCGAGGCTGAGGCTGCCGTCTGGGTAGGAAGTCCTGGGTCCGTTTGGGATCGCGAGGCCGCCACTTGTGTATTATAAGAGGTCTTGATATATATATATATATATATATATATATATATAGTAGGAATTCCCTGTCCTTAGGTGGTATATACATGTGGTTACTTACTGTGAATAGGCCCTAGGGAGGGGGTAACGTTCTGGCTGGGTTAGAGAGACTCTGCTGAGCGGGTTCTATCTGATCCGAAGACCCAAGCAGAACAAGGTGTCATGAAGAAAACATAGTGAAGATTATTCCAAAGACAGTATCTACCAAACATAACGTGTGTTCTAGTACCCTCCCAGGGTGGTGTAAAGATGGCATTTAAAAACAATTATTGACACTGCGGTATCTGATTGTGATAATGCTTGATTTCACTAACAGATACTTTCACTGTAATCTCCAACCGAAGTAAAAGGACATGGGATTGGAATTGACTAGCTTGATTCTGAACATTTTTGTTACTGACATTCGACACTTTTTGAACAAATCGAGCCCATTGTTTAACCTCCTTCATTGATTTGTTGCTCCAGAAACTAACCGCATGAGAATCACTTATAGGCCGGTATTTTTACTCTTCCATTTATGGGCACACACAATGCATGTCATATTCCGTTCATATGATGTGAGTTTCATTATATCTGCTAAGAGTTCTGAATTCTTTACGATCACCAACGTCGGCCTCACAATAAGACACTAAAACTCTCAATGATAGGTACCCCTTCACCGTGACAGTCATTTTACCACTTCATTTCTTTCTATTGCTTTCCATAAATAACAACAACTGATGAAGGGCTAAGGCAGCCCGAAATGCATTGGGTTTGGGATTGTTGAAGTATGTGATTCACCTTATATTGATCTATGGAATATTCGATTTTCTAGAAGTTATCACATGGATAATGTGACTACATCTGAATGATGAAATTTATTAATACAAAATTAACCACAAAGTAAATAAAGTTGAACTGGATTTTTATTATTATTGGAAATTCATTACCATCCCCCATACCATACCATCTCATGTGCACTTAAGGAACGCTGCCCTGTTGGGGAAGCGCTACTTCCTAATAAAATTAGGACAGTGACAGCAAATGTTCCCTGGCGTGTTGAGTAGCACAGGGCTAAGAAGAAACTAGACATATGATACAGATAAATGCTACAGCTGACTTATTCTTTGGAAAGATGTATCATCCACATCTTCCTCCCATGATGTGTGCGGTGTCTCCCATGATGGTGTTGTTGTAGGTGCGGCAGGTAAGGGAGGCACACACACATCAGGGGTGGAAGATGTGGATGCTGTGCCTGCAGCAGCATGCATCTGTGCCTGCAGCAGCATTCATCTGTGCCAACACATGAGGCATCACTGCAGCATAGAGGATCTGCTGGTTTTGCAACACAGCCGCAGGCTGGTTCGGATAGCCCCCAGCTCTTTGGCCACATCTCTGGTGCTACTTTGGCAGGGTAGTTGTTGATGCCTCTGCCTCATGACACCAACGATGTCAGCCAGGGACTGCTGGAGGCCACAGAGCCATAAGTAGGTGCCTCTGATGTCAGCAGAGATGTCCCTTTTGGGACTGAGTCACCCACAGACCCCCTCTAGGGTGGCCTCCAGGGTCTCCATTCCTGCCCACACCTGATTTGCCATCTCCCACTAGACTCCTACAGCTGTCCTTTGGAAGATGATCTATGTGTACATGGGGTGTGGTGGTGTGTGGTGCCTGTTGGTTGTTAGGTGCAGTATGTGGAGATGCCACAATGATGCTGACCCTGAGATAGTATCCCAATGGAGTCTAGGAGATCTTGGAGGGTGTCCTGGTCGATGGTTAGCAGATTGTCATCATCGGTGATGTCCGGGACAGGTTGCTGGCCAGGAGGTAAGGGTTCATGCTCTGCAATTAAGTGGGGAAATGCTATTGTTGATGTCTTCTACATGTTGACATAGTTTAAAGCAGTTGACAAACTGCATGACTGTGGCGCGGTGGTGAAGCAGACCAGGACAAACAAGTAAGTGTTCACTCTAATTTGTTTTATTCTTTTGACTATAACAAAGGATTGTGGGAGTTGTAGGCTGTTCGCACTCTTCTTTGCCTCTCAGTCCGTTGGCGTCTTGAGGGGGGGCAAAAAGGCTATCGGCTTCTTCTTCTTTCAGGCGACTCTCGCAGAAACCCAGCTTTGAAGTGGATGGAACTTCTAGAGTCACCTCCCACCCACACAGATGGTCCTGGAATTTCCTACATCCCTGCCCAGGCTCTGGCGGGGTCTGTGGTGACAAAGGAATAGTGTGAAGTTCTTTGTGAGTGTGCTGAGGAAGCACCCTTGAAATGTAATTGGGGCTGGGAACAGCTCCCCCCCCTCGAAACCTGACAGGATGGCCCATCCTGCCAACACTTAGTGGTCCTTTGTCTCACTGTTTGAGAGGAATACAGAAAGGCCATCTGTGAAGCTATTCACAGTCATGTGACCCAGGACACAAGCTCTAGGCAACAAATGAATAGGACAAGAAAATACCAACGTTCTAAAAGTGGCATTTTCAGAACTGTGACTTAAAATCAGACTTTACCATTAAAACGGGTTTTAAATTACAATTCATTTGAGTCCAAACTTGACATTCCTATAAGACCCCAATCAAACGTTAGCACTTTTTAAATGAAATAAGGTAACTCAATGTTATCCAATGGGAGAGATAGGCCTCACAGTAGAGAAAAAACGACTTGAGGAGGTTTTCACTACCAGGTCATATAAAACTCAAAACGCATGTCCTACTTTTTTAATGCAATGCACCTTGCCCTGAGGGCTGTTTGGGTCCTACCTTAGTGGTGACTTATATGTTTTAAAAAGAAAGGTTTTGGACTGGCAAAAGGTATTTTTTATGGGGGAGTTTCAAATAGCGGGAACTCAAAATATGCCTATCAGGTGTAAGCCAATCGTACCATGTTTTAGGGAGATAGCACAATCACTTTAGCATTAGAAGTGGTAAAGTGCCTGGAGTCCTAATGCTAAGAAACAAAATTCTGAAAAGAGGAGAGGTGAAGGCAAAATTTTTTAGGGGAAGACCACACCAAGGATGACAGGTCTAACACATCTTGTTTGGGTTTCACTACTTCTAATGTTGTCCAGGCCAGTAACTTAATGCTTAATATTGCACCCTCGCATATGCAGACTGCATACCTGTTAACTTTTTACAACCAAAATAGGGTTATATTTCCTGGAAACAGTTATACCGTTAGTGGGCTAATAAGAAGAGCCTGTAAAGGAATTTTTGGAACTGTGGTGCATTTTAAAGAGGCTTTACCAAAACAGGCTTTCCTTTAAGAATTGTTATAGGCCGCACTACCTGATTTGTTTGGTAAAAAAGCAAATCTAAACTATTAGTACCATCATCCATTGCCACCTTAAATAATAATCCAGGCCTGGATATTGTGTGTTCTCATGATAGGCCATGTGGTAATTTAAAGACCACTTTATGGGGTGCCCCTAAAAATGTTGTATTGAAAGTTCGGGGAAATGCTGCATTTTAAAATTCCATTTGCACTAATAGTCTTTGTCAAAATTGATCTAGCATAATATTTGTGGAAAGGTTGTGGCCTCAGTCAATCGGGGGCAATACTTTTGGTAAGAACTTTTTTGGGGAGGTTTGAAAATCTCCCCAGTGAAAGGTTTTAAAGATAGTCTGGGCAATGGTAAATTTAAAAGCACGCTGACAAGCATATTTTGCTCAGTCTGCATTGTTTACATATAAATGCAATGTAATAACTTGCGTTGTATAGCTCTTGCTATTTGCCTGCTTTATAGACAAAGTCCATCACCAAAACCTCAAATGAAATCTACCTTTCAATATACTAATAAGGGTGTGACTTTAAACCTGCAGCAAGGTGAAAATATTATGTGTTATGGCTGTGGAGCCCTACCAAGTAATACTAACACAATACCCAAAAGTGGATCTTGGATTTGCACTAGTAATCCTTAGATCTGTCCTTAGGTCAGTCCTGACACTAGGGGCTCCACTGAACCAGCCTGCAAGTGGCAGAGTGTCACAAGTTTGCTTTTGACAGCTCACAAAGCTTTCCGTTCAGCACCAAGGACAGCCAAGTCACCACTGCAGCCGGACTCACTGGGCAAGGTAAAATTGTTCTGATTGTCGAGGCTTGTTCTGTGGATCCGCAAGACCTTAACTACAAGTGGGTTCTGTTGAACTCACCCTGGAAAGAGGCTGAGTGTCACCTGAGATTTTCCCCATTGACCACAATGGTAAAGTTTGACAGTTCTGCACTGCACTCATTTTCTGAACACTTTAAAATCGATACCTCCAGTTATATGCCTTGTATTGATTTTGTTTTGGTGTCTAAATTTATATAAAAATACGTTCTATTTTTATAAATTGGTGTCAGATGTCTTTCGAGTCGTGTCAATTACTTATCGTCTACGTTGGTACTCTGAAATGCTTAAAAGATGTTCATCTAAGTAAGCCTGGCTGCTCTTTGCTACTCTACCAGGACTGAGCTAAGGATTACAGGTGCAAATACAAGGTCTACTTTTGGGTATTGTGTTAGTATTACATGTTAAGGCTCCCCAGCCATACCTCATAATATAAACACCTTGCTACAAACCCCCCTTACAAACAGACAAAAAAGACATTCTTTGAGGTCTATATTTAGTTTTAGTGATAACTGTTTTACTAGGATTCTGTTTTTTTAAGAAAGCATTTTCTGGTCATTTAATCAGCACAGAATGTTTCTTTTCTTTTTAAGACCTCTGTGTAATATTTATTTTAGAATTTATTGTGGTTACAAAAGGAAATAGACCAGTATGTGTTTCACGGTTATGCAATTTCAATGTTGGTTCATCTAGGGCCAAAACTTCTAACATATCATTAACAAATAGATTTAACAAGACAATATGCCACAAAGGAAAGAACCTAACACCCATCTAAAATCGAACATAAGGGAGAAATGACAGATATAATACAAAGAAAAAAACATTCAAAACAAATTTAATAACATGTAATAATTTCTTCATATTTCAAAATGTGATAACACTTCCCTTACAGGCCTACAATAAATGTACAACTAAAACAATCACTGAAAGACTAAGCTTGACGGATAAAATGGGACAATTAAAAAAAGGGACAAACAGAGTGGAAAAAGGCCTATTTAGGGTATGTGGCATTTAGAAACAGCAGACAACTCCAGAACCAGTACGTAGTTACCAATAAATGGCAGGATACCTAATCAAATAGAATTTCATGCGACCAAATCACCCATGTTCCAAAAAAGGAACACCATCAGAATAAAGTTGATCCCGTTTCGGTGTCACAGCCAGTTATAGAACCATGAGGTTATATAGTTATAGAAACTGCTCCTCTTCAAACGTCACTCCTAGCTATTCATATTGTTTTCAGTAAAGTTTCCCACGTTGAGAGCATTTCTCAATTCAATACCTAAATCAATTCGAGTATATGTTGAAATGATGACCCACAAAAATCAAGTTTGTGAAGAGATTCCAGATGTCAAATGATATTCTGAAAAAACAAGCGGAAGATAAATGTGTATCATGTTAAACCACATTTCTAAACTAAATTAATTAATTGTTTTTGAAGAGCCCGCTTACAGATAGGCCTGGCAAAGTGAGCACTGTATGCCCAGCTTGTCATTATTTCTTTAAACTCTTGTCTGCTCTCAAATTTTCAGTCACAACCCTGAGCATACAGCTAGCTGCCTGTGATGCTTTTGCCCATTTAATGTCTCAATGAATCATGTGCATACTAGTATAGCTGGCAACTTATTATAGACTCTTAATTTGCGTCATGAGTAGCCCATCCTGTTTCTGTGTTATATTTTCAGATTGATAGCGGCTTCCTGAATCCATGATTGGATAAACAGGACTAGAAGTAAGGGATGCAAAGACAAAACCTGCCCTGTATATACTACTCCTGTGTGAAACCTGGAAATGTGAGAACATTGGTATTATCTCTCTACAAAGAAATCTACTTTCCACAGTAGCAGCAAAGAACATAGGGGCATATTAACAAGGCGGCGCTATAAAATTATCACCGCTTTTGCGTCCGTTTTCGGCCGAAAAGCGGCGATAATGTTATCACTTTATCAGCAAGGTCACGCTAACGCGTGAATCCTTGCCTTGGTGCCCTTTCCCGTAACGCCCACCTTTGCATCTCTAATGAGATGCAAAGTGGGCGTTCCTTCCCAAAATAACTGGAGAAATGTCGCTAACCGATATTTCTCCAATTATCAATGGGCACGCTAACAAGCATAGCGATTAGAAAAGTAGCGCTAACCTTGGTTATCGCTACTTTCCGTACGCCTGCTTTTAGTTTGACTTAGCCATGATATCCATTGGAAGGTGGATATCATGGTTACGTATGCCCTGCCCTATTAACAAGCTATCGCCAAACCTTGTGCGATTATCGCTGGATTTTCAGCGATAATCGCACATTTGGCAGCTTGCGCCAGGAATTTTATCGCTTTTGAGATAAGCGTTGCTGATAGCACGCTATCTCAGCGATAAAATTCAGCGATAGCCGGCGATAATTATCCTAGAGCTAAGTGCGCTTAGCAATAATTATCGCCTGTTGTTGCTGATATGCCCCATACAGCAGTCACTAAACTTCCGTATATTAGTACCAGAATGCTCGCAGTGAGAAGTAGCTGCATGCAATGTTCTATTTGGCAACGTTTCTTGCACATTTAGAACTTGTTCCTAATAAAAGATAACAGTTGTCATGCAAAGCACACGTCTCTTGAAGAATAAAAAGCAGCAAAGGATATCAAGTGATCTTTGACCGGAAGCTAGAATTGTGTGATGTATGCTTCACTATAGCCAGTCTCTCCCCAACAAAAAAGTTCAGATTTTGCTTCCATCGTTTTATAGGAGATCTGGATGCACCGGCAAAAAACATCTCATCCACCCCTGAGGTTTCATGTGCCCATTGGAATTTACAGTCCTGCATCTAGAATTGAAAAACTATAAGTTGTCATGGAATAGCTTGGAAGCAATGTTTAACACCAGGCTCTCTGCTGGCTTTGTGGGCTGCACTTAACACTATTTAGGCAGTTGTTAGTATGCAGCTCACTCACTGCATACATTTGATGGTGGATTTCTGGACTACTCTTTCTCTGCTTTCCTGAACATCAGGTAAGGTAAGGAAGGCCTTGTGACCAGACATGCTGCCAACACGGCGCTTTTTTTTGTTTTGTAATTTGTTAAGCAACTGCAGGAGTAAAGGGACTTGGGTTTGGGTGCAAACAATGCCCATTTTTCTAGCTCTCCTCCGAGCAATGATGAGCAACCTCCCAAGCAATTGACATAGACACTCATTTAAAAGTGTTACAACTTGCATAAAGTATGTTCCCACAGTGAGGCTTATTGTCATGCAGTGAACTGCAAATATAAAATGTTCTGAGCAAATGTTCGGAAAAAATGAGCTTCTGGGTGACTTTGTGATAGTGCGGTTCAATGGGTTTTGGGTAGCCTAGCAACAATAGCCAGCTTGCTGAGCACAGATTGTTTTGGTGAATTAGCAGTTGCATATGCTGAGAAGGCCAGCCCCGCTCCCAATCTGAAATGTGGCATTTATGAAGACGCTTGTGATATTCTCTGCTCAATCTTCTTTGTTGTTGTATTTATTAAGACATCAATTACAGCTCGTAGCTTGACCAGCGCCACAACATAGCATTTGATTTTGATACAATGCTTCTCAGTCATATAACAACAGTAAATACCCAGTTGGCACATATGGATCGGTGGGTCCCTCATACAAACATGCACTATTGCAGGTGCAGTACAATCGCAGTGTTATTGCTGCACTGTCACAATGTATCTGTCTTGGTACGCTTGGAGCGGGGCACTCACAGGTGTTCTCAACCCAATCTTAGTACCATGTGCCTGCATAAAACCTTTTGCATCCCTCCCATATCCTATAGCGCCTACAGGAGATATCACATTATTTTATTGCTGGCATTCGCTTTCTCTTTCTGGACAATTTGGAGACACCCCGATTTTAGCAAATGAATACCTTTCAATCAGCAACCTCTACCTCTCAGTCTGCTGAGCTGATGACAGTGGAGATGGTTCCCACAAGGCACCTCTTCAACCCCAAAGGCAACAGTGAGAGGGGCCAATGGATCACCAGAGGAAAGAGGGGGCTCTTCCCTGTGATGGCAGCTGGGCCCATGCCATAAATACAAGAGTGGATGAGCAAACATTTGGAGCAGGGTCAAGAAGTGTATCTGGCAATTCTTTGAGTGGGGGCTAGAAGTATTTTCTTTTCTATGCTCTGGCACTCGCAGTGATTGAGTCACTTGCTCCTATGAGGACACATTGACCAACAGCTCGCATAATAAGGGGAATGTCACAAAAATGAGTTTTGAGAAAAATCAGGGCGCCTGGCACTGATAAAGACCATTCCATACATTGATACCTTCATGATCTTGGGGCCTCCGTCTGCACAAGCCTCTGCTATAGAAGGCAATCTGAAGTGAAACTTGCTGCTACATCTTGCAAGGGAAAACATCTACAAGTTATCACACAATCTCCCTGAGACAGGTCATCCATTTACCTACACTACTGTAGTTGCTGTGCTCAACAGCCACTTTGAACCAATGGCCAACTCGGACTATGAATGATTCTTACTATGCCAAGGTTAGCAGGGCCCAGATGAATCCATCAATGCTTTTGACACTTGGCCCAAGGAGTTTGCCAGCATGTGCACCCTGTAAGATGAAACAGACGACAGACAGAGGAGTTCATGGCCCAGTTCATTCAAGAATGACTTCGGCCAAACTGAGGAAATTGATACTCCAGTAGCCTGCCAAGTCTATGCAGGATATTCTGACCTGAGGCACTTTAAATAACTTTTCATATGTGAGGGTTTCGCACATGGAATCTGCCCTACAGAACCCACGCAAGGCGTTAAATCAGATTATCAAGTCATGACCCCCGCTGAAGGGTGAAGAGGGGCCAAAAAACACATTAGCCATGTGGACATTGTGAAGGACTGTAGTGCTAGAGGCACTCTTGTGGTCTGACACCCTGTGATGACGTTTGACTACCATTACTTTAATTGACTGTGTGTAGCGGGCTGCAAGGATCGAGGCACATGCGGGGACGTGGTGAGCTTGATTTTATTCCTTTATGTACAACCCTTTTCTTAGGGGAGGCCAGAGTTCAAACACTGAAACAATGCGGTTCCAGGATGGTTAGCATCACAGGTCACGTCTGCTTCTCTTCCTCGTTGTCTTCTCCCCTCGCCAGTGGGATCTCAGTGGTGTACGGCGTGGAAACAGAAAGAAAATAGGGGGGGAAACGTGAGGAGTACTGTAGAGTATGTATACAGGGGATGGGGGAGTGAGGGATCACCAGTGCTTACACACGACTACGACGTTGACTAGGTGCACAGGGTAATGGGAATTGTCCAGAGCAGCAGGAGGCGCTTTACTCACCGGTATTTGCGCTCGTCCCCACCCACCCTGAGACGCGCTCTCGTACCTATTGTAGCCACGCTCCTCCTGAAGCGTGGCGGGGCGCAGCATAGGACCATTGGCCTCCTGGCTTTGCTGCCGCTGCCTCTTCCTCTGAACCAGCCTCCAGCAGCAGTCGTCTTTCCTCTGGCGTTCCGCGCCGGTTTCTCGAGGTTCTCCAGTCTTCGCCGCTTCCTCGACTTCCGCCTTGCTCTCTCTCGTCACGATAGCCTTCACCTTCTATAGGCCAGTCGAGCGTGACATCAGAAACCTGGGCGTCGTATTCGTGGGAGTATGTCCAGTTAAAGGGACCCTGTCCCTTTATTCCGTTTTCTTCCTCTTGTGGGTCAAAACAGTAGTCCTTCGGCTGAAACGATAGGGAAGGACTCGTATCAGTCGACACAGTCCACCAGCCCTCTGTCTCTTCCAGCCCCTCCCCATGAGTCGCCTAAACTGTGACAGTGTGTTATTTTATCCTAGCCTGAATGTATAACGTCCTGCATATGCCTTGCTTCTCTTAAAAGTTTATTTCTTGTAATCTTGCAGTATTTCAGTGGGAGCTGTCATGGAGTAGAACAGCCTTGCCAAGGACAGAACGTGTGGGATGTGCATTTGAAAACACGAGAGAGAGAGGTGTGGAATTTACTTTTTGGTCTCGAAGTGCAGTGTTGTGAGCAGTGGTACACAAATGTACACTGTGGTGTACATTGAGAGAAGAAGTATGTGATGCTATAAGCAGTGTGTTGACAAATGAGCATTGTGTTGTACATTGGAAGTATTATGAACTTCTTACTATTGGCTTTGACATGGCTTCATGTCATCCTGTTTTCTGACTCTGCCTGGCTTGAGCTTTATCTGTGTGCACAGCCACGCTTGCAAGTTGTTTGGGTTAATGACGTTCAAGGATTGTTTTGTGAGAGATTGTTTAATGTACCCTGGAAGGCTTTTGTGAGCTTTGTCAAGATAAAGGCTGGAACATGCAAGATTGGAGAAGGGGACGTAGGAACTCCTTCCTGCCAGGGAATGCTTGCTTGGAAGCTGGCCAGTTCTGGTAAGATTCCTTTGGCTCAGGGAGGGGAGGTTTCTCTCGAACCTACTAGTGTGTTTTGAGATTATAAAGCTGAGGGTTGTTGACTTAGAAACCGGGATTTTGGAATCCGAATGGGGACGGACGCGTCTACTTCGGTGGAACCCTGGTTGCTGAGGCTCTTAACCACGGGTGTTAATTTCCCGGTCAGGAGTTGGCTAAGATGCAGTGTTTGCACCAGGTGAAGTGTTGAGTTTTGATTATTGCCATTGTGATGTTTGGCCAGTGGCTTTGATTATTTGAGGTGTTTTCGTTTTGAGTATTGCCATTGTGATGTTTGGCCAGTGGCTTTGATCATTTGAGGTGCTTGAGCTTTGTTTATTGCCATTGTGATGTGTGGCCAGTGGCTTTGATCATTTGAGGTATTTTCTTTGTGATGTGTGAGTTAGTTGAGGTGCACATCCAAAGTAATCATTTGAGGTATTCAGTGTATATATATCTTTCTGATCTCTTGCAGGACGTCCAGCATATTATATTTTCTTCAGCGTTATCTCATATTATTGTTGCTTGTTTATTCATCAGTATTATTCATGCATTTAACTGTTGCATTTACCAAGTGTGTTATTATTTTGCATACAAACATATATATCTCTTTATGTATTTAAATTTTGTACATTTGGCATCTGGGAAAGCCTTTCTGTTAGAGAGCATTGTGTAAAATAAAACCCCAAGCCTTATTCTAGAAAGAAAGTCTTTGCATTTTGTAAAATAAAACCCTTTTCTAAAAGGTGGTAGTTGTGTTTAATGTCTCCTGCCTCGCCGAGTGTTGAGCCACAGTGTGGGAGCTGTATTATCTGAGAGGCGAAGCAAGACAAGGACCATTCTCTCATTTGGGAGACTGCCACGGCAGCACCAAAAGAGAATCAGCATGTGGAAAGATGAACCACATCAAAAAATATGCAGGTAATCTTGCGCATGGAAAACGCCCCAGAAGAAGACAAGAGAATGCTGTTGCACCCCTCATAGGTGAACTTGCAGAGGATCACATGGACATTGAAGAAGGAGGAGGGACAGTGCATGTAGTGCATGCTGTTGACCAATTGCACACCAAGTCACACTCTCTTTGAAATACCAGGTACTGGTCGGTGACAGGTCAGTGACTGCCATCATCAATACTGGCACCTCCATCAATGTCATGGAAAAGAGACACACAAAACCCTGATCAATCAGCTGATGATAAAACCTGCAAAAGTTAGACGGCATGCCAAGTGTGGGTATGTCTGTAACAAACATCACCACCCAAGTCAAGGTGTAAGTCACTTGAGTTGCAGGCATGCTGCTAAGCAGCCAGACAGCAGAGAGACTTTGGCTCATTAAATTGGGATTCAGATTGAATCCTACTGAACAGGTCAGCCTCCAAAAAGAATTAAAGGAGTAGGGAGACTAAATGGGAAAATAATATGACTGCACTTTGATCACTCAATCCAGCCCACAGCACTGTGACATAGCCCAGTGGCCTTTTCATCTCTGCTCAAAAGTTGAAGAAGAATTTCGAAGGTTGGAGGAGGCGACATCATCATAAGAGAAAAACTACCCACCCTGTAGGTGTCTCCGATCAAATTAACTAGGAAACCCAAGCCACCTGAAGAAGATAGACTGGTTATAGATGCGCATCTCCTTCCAACAATCAAATGAGAGAGGAATATCACTCTAACAGTTGATGACATAGTGAGTGAACTGAGTGTATCCTGCTGGTTTTCAAAGATTGATCTTTGGTCTGGCTATCACTAAATCCTGCTAGATCTAGGATCCTGATACATCACAACGTTCTTCACTCATTTCGGTTGCCGCTGCTTGCTAAAAAAGGCTAAGCTTTGGTATATTGAGTGTTGTGGAGGGCTTCCAAAACTCTATGTAAGAAGTACTGTCAGGACTGACCAAGTGATGGCATACTTGCATACATTCTGTGGCTGGAAGAACACTGTGCTTGACTCTGCAAAATGCTGCAAAGGCTCCAAAACTAGGGTCTCACTCTTCAGGAAGAAAAATTAGAATTTTTGAAATCACACATCAGTGTTTTCGGCAACTACTTTTCAGCCGAAGTGGCCATAGACCCTGACAAGGTGAGAGATATTAAATCAGTAACTTCCACATCCTTGGTGACTGAAATAAGGAGTTTCCTGTGGATGGTCAACAACTGCAGGGGCAATTTATAAAGAATTTGACTAAACTTACTGTGCCTCTCCATAAGCTCACAAAGGCATCACACCTGTGGCCATGGAAAGAGGCATATGTAATTTTGGATCACCAAAGAGGAACTGTCAGCCAAAACCACCCAACTGCATTGCGATCCGGCCAAAGAGACAGAGCTCTTTGTAGACACTAGCCCCAAAGGATTGGGAGTGGTTTTGTGGTAGAAGTGTGGAGAGTGGGCCCCTAGTGGTTTTTGTGAGCAGAGTGATAACCCCCACCAAAAGGAGCTATTCCCAAATCGAAAGGGAAACCATTGTCATCCGCCCGGGTGTAGACACTTCCATCTATACCTGTATAGGCATTTTTCCGTAGTACGCACAGGCCGCAAACCACTTATCCCACTCTTCCAAGGGTCAGCATTGAAACCCTTCCATCTGGTCAAAAAGTGGGCTTTGAAGCTGCACGAATATTAGTTTGTGGTAGAATAGAATAGACACCCTAGGACTTCCACTCTGGAGGAAATGGGCACTGCACAAGAGACGGAGGAGTACATATGGTTTGTGGTTGAAATGTCTTTGTCTTTCCCTATGTCAATGATGAAGGTCATAAAAGCAATGGAGGGAGATGCCTGCTTACTGCTTGGCCTAAGTGCTATCCAGACCAGAAACCGGACCTCTCTGAAAACTCACGATTCAAACCGAACCCCAGTATGGCAACACATTCTAGTAGTCTATCTCCAAGCTGTAAGTCACGAGATAGCTATTTCATCAGAAAGATGCCTCCACAAAAGACGTTGACTAGTAGTCCTGTGATGTTTCTCCATGCAGGCGATCCAGCTTACTCATGAAGGATATCAGGGGATGGTGACGACAAGAAAATAGAATCAGAATCAAATGAATTCCCTATATGGACAAGATGGTTGAGAAAGTGAGCTAGGCATGGCCAGTGTGCCAGGTCACCAGGAGCCGAGACTCTGACGGCACCCATCGACACAAAAGACAACACATTGGTGCGTGGGTTCTAGCCAGTGCTGTTTTAGAAGCTTTATGAACAGTTGATATATGGTAGTGATCTCTGACAACAGCTTCAAGTATCCTGAAGTTGGATTCAAGAATAGCACCTAGGCCAACAAGCTGATTTTGAAACTAGAAAAGATAATAGCCACACGTGGCCTGTTGCAAGGATTGGGAACAGACAACAGGTCCACATTCCAGGGCCAGGAAGTCACTGACTATCTCCAGTTGCAGCACATCAAACATAGGAAGATGACTCCCCGATGGCTGCAAGCAAATAGGAAGACTGAGCGCTTCATATGAACACTATTCAAAGTGTTCTAAATTGCCTATACCTATCATAACCACCTAGAGTGGGCACTTTACCCTTTTGTCCAACAGTACCAGAAGACACCCCACGTGACCACTGAATAGTCCTCTAGAATATTGTTTATTGTTTGAATTATAGCTAACACCATTCTCCAGCCGATCCAGATGATAATTTGATATTGGAGTAGCGGAAGAAACTAAACATTGCTGCTAGTCAGCATCGATGATCCAAATGGACTGACTCAAAAGTGAGGGATCTGGTGTTAATATTGGATCATCACACCAGAAGCAAATTTCGACTTTCATTCAAATTATCCCCATGGCAACTAGTGCAGGTTCATGTCACTATAGTGACCACCTGAGGGAGTGAAGAAGAAATCATGAGAAATGCTTCATACTTCAAGAGATTGCAAGAGATGGAACAGTGACCCACTGTTCCAGTGGGGTGCCAACCAGCTGGCCGCAGCTTACCAATCCTGTTTGATAATTCCCACTCAGGTAGGAACTGCAAAACTGCCTCTGCGGCGTCACCTGAATATTTGGAAGAGGACAGGCCGATGGTGGTTCCAAAACAGCAGCTGGGATTGACCTATCTCCAGAGAAGTACGGGGTCTACAGTGGTGCTGTGAAGAAGGGAGCACCCATGGTATGATCCCACAGCCCACTATGCACCTGTATGATGTATGATGAACGTCACCGACTGGGGGAAGGACAACTGTCTCAAGCTCAACACGGACAAGACGGAAGTCCTCATCTTTGGGAACAACACCTCGCCATGGAACGACGCACGGTGGCCTGCTGAACTCGGCCCATCGCCAGTGCTTAATTTGTAAAATATGAAGTGCCAGGGCTCTGGCCCGGAGACCACTGCAGCCTGCACTCCCCATCGCCCCAGTCATCGCTGCCAAAAAACTACTTACCATCTCTCCCGCATGTAAATGCGACAGTTCAGATTATTCCAGGTTCCCAAAGCTAAAGGAATGGCTGGGGAGGCAGGTCTGAGCAATTTTTAATGTACATTGTTTTCCTGAACAACTGTTATAGTGCTCATCTCTAAATTACATGAGCAGCGCCACCTTGGGGCAGACTGCCCTAAGTGTGGTGTTGACAATAAGGTGCTGGTGCTGAGCACCGGAAACCAATTAAGTGCCAGTGCTCAGCACCGGAAAGCACCGGCTCAAATTAAGCACTGCCCATCGCCCACCCCAACAGACGATGCCCACAAACTCTGTATCATCTTAGACAGTGAACTATCTATGAAGAAACAGGTAAACACAGTCTCGTCTGCCTGCTTCTAAGCCCTATGCATGCTCTGCAAGATATTCAGGTGGCTCCCAGCCAACACCAGAAGGAACATCATGCAGGCCATCATCTCCAGCAGGCTGGACTAGGGGAACACACTCTATGCAGGAATCACCGCATGCCTCCTGAAGAGACTACAGACAATACAAAACTCAATGGAAAGACTCATCCTCAACCTCCCCTGATGGAACCACATTGTCCCCCACTTCAAGAAGCTACACTTGTTTCCTATCCAGAAAAGATGCCAGTTCAAGATGTTAACCCACGCATACAAAGCCTTGTACAAGAAAGGACCAGCATTTATCAACAAACGCATGACCTTCCACCAACCGGCCAGACACTTACGATCCACCTCCCTCTTCCTTGCGGACACTCCCTGGATCCTCCAAAGCAACAGCAGGAGAGCCAAAGCTTTGAACGACCTTCCTCTGCACCTCATGACCTCCTCATCACTCTGGCAATACAGGAAATGAACAAGATCCCTACAAAGCAGCTAGCAAAAAAATAACCTTTTTATACACTCGCAGGTGAATTGTTGCGCTTTAAAATCCTTGATTGATTGCACCTTCCACGAGATACTGAAACTATGAATATTAACATGGGTATTGGGAAAGGTGGTGTCTCTTTTGGATTTAGGTGTTTAAAACATGTATATGTTGGGAGGAATGTAGTGTTGTTTGTGTGCAGCACTAGGGTACCATTACTATTTGGGGCATTAGTGATTGCTTCCATGGTGATATTATATAGTTAATAAAAGGGACTGGTGCCAGGTGCCTTGGGTACAGTCTACTGAAGTGAATGATCTGTGCGTACTTGTGTCTGCGTGTTTGTTTCCTCACCCAACACCTCAAGGTTGAGAGTCCACTTTCATCTCTTTTTCTTAGTAGGCAGGAGACTGCTGTACCTGTCACTGATATGACTAGCATCCGTGAACTGCAGCTGATGCCCCCAGCCTGTTCACACATGATCCACACATATTCTCAATCAATCGCAGACTTCTCAAACTTTGTCACAGGCAAAAATGCTATGGTTGCTGGTGTGTGGGTGCAGAGTCAGACTGGCCTAAAAAGTAATAAGGCATTGCGCTACGGGCTGGTCTAAAAGACCAATATGCGCTCTGTTTTTTATCTGGTTGTAGGCCTGTTTATGGTCTGCTTGGCCAGTTTTTACTGTTGGTTTCTATGCTATTAAAACAAACATTGTCTGCAGCAAGCTCAAATTCATGCAGTCTTCTAAATCTAGCAAAAGACTTATACAGCATGTCTTTACAAGTGCATAATTGGCCCAATTGGCAACATTGTGCTACTTTTTTAACTATTTAATTTACTAACTAATGGGGCCACTTTTATGTTGGTGCCCAGACCTATTTTCTGACCCAGTCCATAAGTGAATGTAGATGACACCTGTAAATTGCAGGTCAGTGGAGAGGTTTGTCTGGCTAGGGTCTGAGCCATGACCGGAGTAGGGCTAAACCTGCTCCTGCTGGCTCGTCTTTGGGAGTGTTGTCTTGTAAGAGCATCCAAAATATTGAGAGATATGCCTCAAACTAAGGGGACAGGGTTCTGTAAACCAAGAAACACTCAGGCTTCCTCTTAATAAATGACTCAAAGCCCTTACTCACTCACACACAGTAACATCAATCAATCTAATGTAATAACACAGGAATTTGAAAAATTATGCAGTGCTTTAATTGTGTTATATTAAAATTCATACATTTAAAAATCTTATTACATAACAGAACAAATGCACCAACATAAAAAATACAATACAAAAGACGAAATAAAAAGGACAATATAAAAAAGGACAATATAAAAAAAAGAGTGAGTTTTCAAGACAATCCAATTCGATTTGTGTAATAAAACGCACTCAAGCTCAAAGCGCCACTGGATATTAATGAATATCTTCAGTGACATATTGTCACCGTCCATGCACTGTGGGTCATGCTTATATATTCTGTTGATGCATTTCAATGGCCTCAATGCATATATACCACCTTCTTCATGGCTAATAATTGTATGTCTCCTCCCAACGGATAGCTATAAAAACATATAGTACAACTCCTTAAACATAAATATAAAACAAATGCATCACAATTTAGACTGATTGATGGTACTGTGTATGAGTGAATGAGAGTCTAGAGTTATTTAGGAAGGGAAACCCTGAGTGTTTTTTGGTCTTGTAAGAACATGACAGATGATGGAGGAGAGAAACCCCTTCTCAAAATTTGGCCTTTGAGGTAAAAGTGATATATGACCTTAGAAATTTCTGATCAAGTCGAGGCCAGGTTTTATTGCTCTTTCGCTTCTTACCTCACTTATGGGGCATAATTGCACAGCAGCTGTTTTGTCCTTACTTTGAAAGCTACATGGCTGTCGCGCTTGTCACCTGGGCATGATCCCAGCAGCTCTTTCGCAGGCTCCTGTGTATTTAGTTATATTAAGACACACTCATTTCCCAACTTCCTGAAGGTGCCCTATTGGCCCCTGCTTTTATGGTCTGGCTTGACAGCCCAGCTGTGCCAGATAATTACGTGAGCACAACTTAAGAGGGGGTTTGGCTCTTCCAACATGGTGGGAACCAGTAGTACATATTTTGATTGGACCGAAGTTCCATGCTTCCACAATAAATGTGCATGCCCTCCACGCTGCTGTGGTCATTTTATTTATCCAGCTGCCTGAGCTTGAACTTTCACAGGCACACACAAGACATCGGAATGCTATTAAGGTGTGTTAGATGAAAAGATAATTTATGTTTTTTCTCTGGCAACAGCGCAGATGGCAAGACGGTAGGCATTGATTTACATGGATTTATAGGACTGGCTTGACTGGGCTTGATAGTGCAACATTCACCTGACCTTTTAATCTACACTAATGTTATTCAACAGTTCTTTAATTCCAAACAAATACATATCTGTCCCCGTGCTATTTGCTTTTAACAATGCTGGGGTAGCAGGCGCTATCTAAATGCAAATACAATACAATATATAACATTCCCTTATCCCGAACCTATTTGCATTGCCAATGCTTGCTTTGTGTACTCTGTCTCGGTTCCTCCTGCTGCGCTTTACTCAAGGGGAGTAGTTTAACCAATGTGCGTCAGGTGGCGCTGTGCTCAACCACTGCAGGACGCGGTTTGGGAGACGCTCTGTCCCAACGACCGAGGGCAGGTGCACATGCGCAGTGTAACCACTCGCGCGCACGCTCTGCCGCCGTCTCTGCTTCTCGCCGCCCCGGGCCCCGGGTCACCATGGCGGACAGCGCCAGCGAAAGCGACACAGACGGTGCTGGCTCCACCGCCATGCAGAGCTCATCCTCTTCCTCCTCTAGCAAGTCCGGCATCGTCATCTCGCCCTTCCGCCTGGAGGAGCTCAGCAACCGGCTGGCGTCTCTGCAGCAGGAGAACAAGGTCCTTAAGATCGAGCTCGAAACCTACAAGCTCAAGTGCAAAGCCCTGCAGGAAGAGAACCGCGACCTGCGCAAGGCCAGCGTCACTATCGTGAGTACTGGGGACCAGGGGGCGCGGGGTCGGCGTCACCGTCATGAATCAGTGCTTGTGGGGGCGTTGTAACACTTGGGGTGGGGGGCACAGTATGGTGCCACCAGTGTTGGTCACATGGGGCGCTGTACGGGGGAGGCAAAAGCAGGGTGGTACCAGGACGCTCACCTCCCATTAAATGTGTCGTAATAGCGATGGGGTGGGGCTGCCGGGCTCCACCCGGGGATCGGTGCCAACCAGGAGCACCTGACTCTCTCTCAAAGGCACCATGCCCACCAGGACGTAGTGCCGACAATCCTTACGTTCAGGCCCTCTGATTCCACTGGCACTTTGCTGTGTGGTGCAGGATATGTAGAGCAGTCTTGCCTCTTCCCGTGCCAGCATGGGGCCCATGCAGCACGAGAATCCTACCCTTGCAAACAACGCTGCTCTGTGACACCCTCCTTGTCTAAGAGTTCTTCCCCACTGGGGTGCCCTATTAGTAAATGTTTTTGGATTTCCCCTTTTCCATGGAGTGCCAAGCCCCCACGCCGTTGATGGGCTGCGCCTTAATTGTGAGGGTCTATCACATATTCCCATGTCGGTGTTCTATCGTCCTGACGCGCCCCACCCCCTCTGCGGCGTTAAGGCTACCCACCATGTCCTGCTGATTGCAGTGTTTAGGATTTGCTAAATGAATTTAATTCGCTAAATGACAGTATGCTTAGGAAGGTGTGTGTTGGACTTTATCTATACAGCTAAGCACCAAGATTTAATGACCTGCTTCTTTAAAGTGCCTGTGATTATTTCACTTTGCCTGTGTTGTCTGTCCTGCCTAAACGGAATCGCTTGATCAAATGCTACTTAGTCACATGTTTTGTTTAAAGCAGCTTGCACACAGTACAGTTACTCAGTATAGAAAAGTAAATTCATGTATCCATTAAGTCGTTGACGAGATGAGTAATGAGCAAAACCAAGCACTATAGGTAATGCTTTTCCCACAAAGTCTAATTTATTAATGGAGCCACGTGCAGCCACACTCCGTCCACATCCGTGCTGCATACTTAATAGTAAATATTCCCATCTTGACCTAGCCCCACCCCCGCCGTGCTTCCAGCTCTTAATTATTCACATTTCAAAGTGCGCCAGTCTCTCTTCCTTTTCCCGGCACTGGTATGTAAGAGCTTAGTCATCTGTGATACATAGGGTACACCATTGTGTATTTTCTTCGAGTTTTCGATCTATTTATTATTTGGTGTTTACAGCCCAAATATTTGAAAGATAGGGAAAGTCTCCAGTGTGTATACGATGGCGTGAAATATGTATAGACCACAATGTGGCCTCAATGTGATGCGCATAGCGGTTTTTACAGGTGGTCTTCACCTTTGAGCAACCACAAACTTAATGCAGAACAGTTTGTTTTATTTTATTTGGATACGTGCTGTAAAACGTTTACATCAAACAGTACATGCGGTCTGGTGCATGCTATCGAATGCATTTATTGGAGACATTGTTGCAAGTGAGACTTTACAAAATGAGACCATTCTGGTCCCTTCACGTCTGCTAAGTGAGTGAACTTGAAGCACGCGACGACCCTTTATGGACGATAAAGTAAGTAGTCATGTGAAAATAGACGGGGTAATGAAAAATAATTCACGTTAAAGTAATGTTAATGGTCCATATTTTAATGTGATATCAACAATTGGTTTAATGTCTATACATGGACGTGGCTGTGTGTGTATATCTCTTTTGAAGGGACTCGGGGGCTTGGCAACTCTGAAGAGCATCTGAGTGGAGAAGGTGCATTGGGATAAAATGACCCGAGTCTTGAGCAGGCGCGTTGCCGGCTTCAGGCAACGTTGTATTTGTTGCGGCCATGGGCGTAGGAGGTTGCCTAGGAGGAGTGGTTGTTAGTTGGACTAAAAGTTTGAACATTAAACTTAACATTGTGAAAGTTGTAGTGTCTGCTTGTAGATAACGGCCTAAAGCCTCAAATCTCGTTTGGCTTGAAGAAAATTTCAATACGTGATGGGAAAGAAGAATGAGTTTGATCATGCATGAAGAGGAGTGGATATCAAATTGATGTGCTTGGAAGGAAATGTACATGTATACAGTGCATTTTCGAGTGACTACAGCTCAGTATCGAATAGGTTGGTAAAGTCCCCATTATAAGTTATCGGTTAAATCCGAATTCAATCGGCTCAACCCCAGGAAAAGAATATGTGAATCCCTCAGTTAAAATAGAACATTAATTTTTTTGACTGCCAGTGCCCCGCCTAAAGCTGGCAGTTAGCAGACAGAGGTTGTACCTTCCTGCGCTGGCAGTTCAGGCTGTATTTTAAAGATGGATGCGATGCCTAGTTGGTAGATCGTAAACATTTCTCTAATTTGCTGCATTCCAGTGCAGTTCTCTGAAAGTGCTCTAGTACCAGTTCCTCTTGACACTACCCCTTTCGAAAAATTAACTCCCAAAATGAGGAGTTTTTGTTTTTTTCTCTTGTGCCTGGTTACAGTTGTTATGCCATGCCTATTGCTGTTTAAACTCCATTCACCACACCCAGATTCTTATGTTGGTAAAAGAGGTATGCTCTGTACAGATCTTGTTCACCAGTCTTGTTTAATATTTAACTGCTTCTTGCACTCTGACAGAAGGTGTATCTAGATAGAAGCAAGCAGTGACAAAGCTAATAGGGCTGTCTTGTATGTGTTGGAGCATGCAAACAGGCATGTGCTGTTATGGTGGTCATCGTGGTCGGGACACCTCGCATTAGCAATCACTTGAACATTGGAAGAAGCAGACACCTACTACAATAAAAAAGGCTTGCCTTATGTACAGAAATGAAGAGATGAGATAAATCAGTGTCTTTTTCAGATGTGAAATGGCTCCTCACACTGCAGTGCAAGCACTCCGAAGAAAGTGAAATTATTTGCTCGATAGTATAGTTAATAGAATAATATACTCCTAGTTGAGCCAAAGCCAGCTCTGTATATTTTAAAGGTCTTGGTACAATAACCGTGTTATTTATTTCTTTGAAAGGTTTTATATAGCGCTGTCTGGACCCGGGGGGGTGGGGAGGGGGGGGTGGTATCGGAGCGCTTTACATGAACAGAGGCAAATCCAGAAAAGCAGTTGTTCAGGGTAAACGAAAACAAGTGAGTACATCTCACATAAAGTTTAAAGGGGGCAAAATAACTTTAGCAATTTTTCAGGCTAACAAAACATGCAGGTACATCTCGCATTAAGAAAAGGGGAGCAGAAATTCAGTGTGGTTAGCGGGTAATAAAAATAAATAATATAAATGGGTGTAGCAATTTAGGGCAGAGAAGAGAGGATTATATGTAAAGAGGGAGCGTGAAGAGAGGGTCAGGAAAAACTGAAGATAACCTATGCAGGGGAAACGGAAAGCAAGGTGTCAGGAGAGATTATGGACCCCAATATATATTGAGAAGGTGACGGTTTAGGTCTTTTTTAAAGCTGAAGTAGGAGGGGTTACAGCACAGGTCCTGTGGGAGGGCATCCAGTTGTTCGGGGCGTTAACTGGAGAAGGAGCTTGATTGGGTGGATTTCGTTTTTTAAAAGCAGTTTGACGAGAGGGAACGCATCGATGCTTCTCATCAGTCTGGTACAGCCTGCTTTATTGAGTTTGTAGGTACAACGGGGTTTGTTGGTGAAGAGCTTTGTGTGTGATGCATGCAGTTTTAAAAAAGCATCTTCCTTCAACGGGTAGACAATGTAGGGCTTTGAGGGCCGGGGAGATGTGGTCAAATCATTTACAGTTCGTGATGAGTCTGGCTGCCATGTTGAGCACAGCTCTAAGGGGGGCAGGTGCACTTTGGGGGTTCCTGTGAGGATAATGTTTCCATAGTCCAGTTTAGGTAGGACTAGTGATTGGACATTGTTAGACTGAGCTGTCAAACCAGATCTAGAGAACCTTGATTGAACCTTCAAGGTAGATAGAATGTTGACAAAGGCATGTTTCACCCAAAATCTTGTTGCCAGTTATTTTAGTAGGATTATGTTTATTTGATATAGCCGAGTGATGGCATTGTTACTATATCATCCACTCTCAAGTTAGTATTTTTAGTTGTTTCTAGAATGCACTGTAAAATAGGTTGTGTAAATTTGCAGCTTCCTAACTTCATATGGCTTTTTGCATAATCTGCACTGTTTATGTCGCAGCCTACAAGACAGCGCAGCTGTCTGGTTTGCTGAAGACATTGTGTGACATTCAGAAAGTTGATCTAGGAATGCATTCCGCTCATTGCTTACCATTGGCTTTATGGTTTGTAACTCACATTTTGTGGCTTTATTTGCTTTAGGCTGTCCATCTCAATCTCGTTCCTCCCATTGTTCAAAGCTTGTTTACTGTGTCCTTCCACAAACTCTCTTTCCGTAAACAGGCTTTTAAATCTTGTTCCTGTCACATTTGTTGTGCTTTCATCAAAGACTGAGGTTAGATGTCAGGCTGTGTCTTCCAGGGGGCTTTAATTATTTTTTTTGTTCTGATTTCAGAGTGAGAGGATTTATGTGACCATCATGCTGGCTACTGGGGTTGTGCTTGAGGAAGACTGTACAATGTTTTTTTTTTTAGCACAACGAAATTTAAATGTCAGTTTATGAACTGTGCTGACTATCAAATCAAAAGATTGTTTGATGCCATTTCCACACATTGTCGTTTGTGCGCTATATACATTTATCAGTAAAACTGTATTTGAGTGCAAATTTATTGGTCATTTCAATTGAAGATGTGTTGTCTGTAGTGGCAGTACTCTACCATACCATGCATACTCCACTCTGCACCATCACATACTGCTGCACTCTACTCTGCACCACTCCACACTGTGCCACTCCCCACTTCTCTGCTCCCATCCATTGTATGCCTCTCTATACCAGTGCACTCTACCCCACTGTACTGTGTGCCACTGCACTCTTTGCCACTCCAATCTATGCCTCCCTACTCTGCAGCTCTGTACTCAATGCCACTGCTCTCTACGCCAATCTGTACCACTTCACTGTACACCGGTGCACTCTGCCAGTCCCTACTATGCCACTGTAATCTACATTACACTCTATTCTGAAATAATCTTTTCTACGCCACTGCACTCTACAGCACTGCACGCTACTCTGCACCGCTCAATGTCAATGCACTCTACACCACTATGCTCTACGCCACTCTATTCTACCCCGCACCACTGTGCTGTACTCTGTGCCAGTGCACTCCACGTCTCTCTACACCACTGCACTCTACGATAGTATACTATGCAACACTGCACTCTATGCCAGTGCACTCTGCCACTGAGGTCTGCATCGCTCCACTCAAGTGCACGCCAATCCTCTTTAAGCCACTATAATCTACTCTGCTCCACTGCACTCTACTTCACTTCACTACTCTGAAACAGTCTATGCCACTGTAAGCCACTCTGCTGCACTATTCTACTGCAGTGCACTTTGCGTCACTCTACATCACTCGCCTCTGTGCCGCTTCACTGTATCCTGCCCCTCTCCTCTGTATGCCACTTCACTCTACGACACTGCTTTCTCCACCTCTAATCTTTGTGCCAGTCTAATCTGTATCACTACACTCTAGGCCACTGTACTCAAAGCCACTCTACTGTATACCACTGCACTTTATGCCACTACAGTCTACTCTATGCGACTGCAGTCTACGATATTCTATTCTACTCTGCGCGACTCCACTCTGCACCTCTCCACACTATGCCACTCTATTCTACACGCTGCACTCAGCACCACTGCGCTCTAACCAATGCTTCCTACACAACTTTACTCAAAACCAATGCATTCTACACCACTGCACTCTACGCCAATCTACTCTGTACCACCACATTCCATGCCTTTCTACTCTGTACCACTCTACTCTCTGCCTTTCTACTCCTCGCCACTGCACTCTGCAACACTACTGTGCAGCACTCTTCAGTGCAGCACTGCGCTCTGCCACTGAACTCAATGGGACTCTACGCCACTCTACTCCACCACTCTACACCAATGCACTTGACGCTACTAAACTCTGCCACTCTAATCTACTCTGCACTCTTGACACTGCACTCTATGCTACTTCAGTCTGTACCTCCTTTTCTACTCTGCACCACGCCAGTGCACTCTACCCCACTCTGTTATGCACCACTCCTATCTAGGCCACTCCACAAGACTGTCCTCCGTGCCAAAGCATTCTTCGCCACCCTGCACAACTCCTCTGCCCTGAAACAATCTACTCTCTTCCACTGCAATCAACGCTGCGCCACTACTCTATGCCATTCCACTCTACAACAATCTACTTTACACCACTGCACTCTACGCTGCGCCACTCTGCCTGTCCAGTCGACTCCATGCTGCACTTAACGCCAGTCCACTCTACACCAGATTACTGAAATCCAATGCACACTGTACCTGCGCCAACTCCTTGGCACCACTGCACTTTACGCCACTGTACTCTACAACTTTCTACTCTGCCACTGCACTTTAAGTCACTCAACACCATTGCACTCTATGCCTCTCTGCTCTACACTGCACCCCTGTACTCTACGCCTGTGCACTCTGAAACTCTACTCTGCATGACTGCACTTTATGCCCTTCATTCTGCTCTACACCACTGAACTCTACTGCAGTCTGCGCCACTCTAAGTCATTGCACTCTATGCCACTGCAATCTCCTCTGTCCCTGCACCCCTCTGGGCCGCTGGCAGTCTATCTACTCTGGGCCGCTGCAGTCTATGGCACACTCCTCTCCTTTACTAAGGGGCGCTCTCCTCTACGACGCGTCACTCTACGTGTGACATCGTGTGTAATTAGAAATATTTTGATTAGGTACCCAGTGCTGTATATGCGTTCAAGAGGAAGTATCTGATTAGGAGCACCATACTTTGAACATCCATTCTCCACTTCGACTACACTCTTCTGATAATTTTTAAAACCTTGTATTTTTTAGGTCTCGCGAGCCAAAGGCTCGAAGAGACATTTTATATCTGGGCTTTACAAAGTGCTGCCGTGGCCTAAAGCTACAGTGCATGTGCGCGGGCGCGCGCGCCGCGCTTACTTTCACTTTTGCGGCCGCACGGCCGCTTTGATCACGATCACTTTCAATTTCGCGGCCGCAGACCCAGCCTCCTCTGCCAGCACACCCACAACTGGCAACATTACTAGCGCTTGTTTTTCTTTAGGTCTGACCCGAACTGGTGTGGGCGGGAGAAAAACAACAGGGTACTTGGTCAGCAAACTTCGAAGAGCACAGTCGAATACCTTGAGGCGCACCCCGATCTCACCTGCAGTCTGCCAAGGTTTATTGATGCTATGATTTGTCTGCAGCAACTGCAAAAATGGTCTTTTTTAATTTTATTTTCATCATGGATTTTCCCTCCTTTAGAGTCGCACCTCTGCAGGCTGCAAGCACCGCATTCACGCTGCTTCCTTCTTCCAGCCACGGCAGGGGGAGCATATTAGCCCGCTACACCCGCGATCCTTCTCGCACTGCGCCGCCTCAGCTCGCGGAGACCGGGCTCCCCGGGCGGTTCCATCCCTGCAGCCGCGCGCGTTCCTCGCAGGTCGCTCGGGCCTTGCTGCTGGCACTTTGCTGGCACTTTGATCATTTTGAAATCCGCCGCAGTCCAGCTCGGGCGCCCTCACCGCACAGCCAGTCTTCATTTCTTGTTTGATTTCTTCGTTTTGTTATGTTTTTTTGGGGAAAAATATCAGCAAACGCTGACTTCCACACTAGACCCCGGCCGGCAGACCAAGGCTGTGCCGCGCTGGCGTCTCTGGTTTGGCCCCTTCACTGCAGCCTCATGTGCAGCGCCCGCCCAACTCCCCGGCCCGCCGATGCAGAGCCCAGCGAGTGCCAGCGCCTCAGTGTCACAGCTCAGGAGGATCAGGCTGCGAAGTACCAGCTCACCGCTCCGCCCGATCAGAGTCTCCTGGGCTGTGTGCCTCCCGGGCCTCACGTTCTCCTAGGCCCGGCGCCGCTCTGTCCAGCTGCACGCCGCACGCTGCTGCACGCCTCACACTGCTGCACGCCTCACACTGCTGCACGCCTCACACTGCTGCACGCCTCACACTGCTGCACGCCGCACACTGCTGCACGCCGCACACTGCTGCACGCCGCACACTGCTGCACGCCGCACACTGCTGCACGCCGCACACTGCTGCACGCCGCACACTGCTGCACGCCGCACACTGCTGCACGCCGCACACTGCTGCACGCCTCACACTGCTGCACGCCTCACACTGCTGCACGCCTCACACTGCTGCACGCCTCACACTGCTGCACGCCTCACCCTGCTGCACGCCTCACACTGCTGCACGCCTCACGCCGCTGCACGCCTCACGCCGCTGCACGCCTCACGCCGCTGCACGCCTCACGCCGCTGCACGCCTCACGCCGCTGCACGCCTCACGCCGCTGCACGCCTCACGCCGCTGCACGCCTCACGCCGCTGCACGCCTCACGCCGCACGCCGCTGCACGCCGCACGCCGCTGCACGCCGCACGCCGCTGCACGCCGCACGCCGCTGCACGCCGCACGCCGCTGCACGCCGCACGCCGCCGCACGCCGCTGCACGCCGCTGCACGCCGCACGCTGCTGCACGCCGCTGCACGCCGCACGCTGCTGCACGCCGCTGCACGCCGCACGCTGCTGCACGCCGCTGCACGCCGCACACTGCTGCACGCCGCTGCACGCCGCACACTGCTGCACGCCGCTGCACGCCGCACACTGCTGCACGCCGCACACTGCTGCACGCCGCACACTGCTGCACGCCGCACACTGCTGCACTCCGCACACTGCTGCACGCCGCACACTGCTGCACGCCGCACACTGCTGCACGCCGCACACTGCTGCACGCCGCACACTGCTGCACGCCGCACACTGCTGCACGCCGCACACTGCTGCACTCCACACACTGCTGCACTCCACACACTGCTTTTATGCAAGTTTATGATACTGACGTTGTAAATGACAATGCCTTTTATTTGTTTTAAAACCAAAACATAAATAAAGGCATTGTAATTTTACAATGCCAATAGCTCAAACTCTTATAAATGCGAGACCTATTGCATTGCAAATGCTTGTTTAAGTTTGTATTTTATCAGGAGGTCATTAGGTTGGCAGAGACTAAAGAGGCGCTGTCTGGGTGTCACTCTCGACAGAGGCGTCAATGAACCTTCTGCCCAAACAGGTCTCCCGGCTAATACTACTCTGTTTAGATGTGGAGCTAGGACAGGTCTTCCGATAGTTCTTACAATGTTTTGATTCAAGTATTTGAATTAGGTGTGTTGCCATACTTGGTTGGTTCTGACTGTTAGGTCAAAATTTAAAAATGTCCGTTTATGTATAGTTCAGTTGAAATGATGCTCTAATCCAAGGACCAAATTATGGATCTCAATTTAACGGGTTATTGAACCACAAATGGCAAATCAAGTGCCACTTTATGTTTCATTAATTTCCAGCCATTGAAGTTTTAAAATAGATTTCCTGGGTCCGACTGCTCTGAAAAACTGGTGCATAAAGAAAATATAAATGTGCATGTTAATTTACAGTGTAAAGTTTGTTACACAAACAATTATCTTACACGGAAGTACAGGAACGTTTAATTTTTTTATTAATGTTCAAAGTAGCATTGTTTTTGTAAAATATGTACAGTGTTGGTTTTCGCTAAGCCAGATATCTGCATACACCAGGTGCACATTTTTAATGTTGCGGATGCCTACAATATTTCCGAAAAACTCGGTGCAAAGTGTAAATGTTTTACTGTTTATACCACAGGCCTTACAAAAGCAAGCCTCGCCATCCAGAAACAGCTCTGCAATAGAGTATTGTCCATTGCTTACTTGTTACATGAACGGTTTAAAGATTCAAGACCTCAGACCTTAAAAAGATTCAAAATGTTTCAAACTATGCTAGACTCTAAGGGCCAGATGTACAAAGCATTATACCGGTGATATGCCGTTGGCTACCGGTAAAATGCATTTTGCCTTGTCCAAAAGGCAAAATGCGACTCTAACTTGTTACATAATCACAGGCCATGTGTATCAAAATCAGAAATTGTGATGACCAAATTGCTAATTTTACTGAATCACCATTTAGTAATCACAATTTCCGATTTATCGTATGAATCGATGAAGATTTAGCAACTCCTTAAATTGTGCAATTGCAAATAGCGATTACCTAAATAGGTAATCACAATCGGGTAATTGCAAATGTCACGTTTTGGAGCAGCTTGAGGACTGCACAATCAGGAAGTGGGTCAATCTATGCTTTTTGCAGAACCCAGAGGAGGAGGCAGAATGTTGCAACAGAGTACTTTGGTGACTGGAGTGTTTTTTTTGTGCACCAAACTTATCAAGGCCCCTGAGGGGAATGGCAATGAGGCTGGAGGCCGCAAAACAAAATTAAAAATCAATGAGCAAGAACTGGAGGTGCTGACAGAGGAGGCGAAGAGCCGTGATAAACTGTTTGGAAAGAGCTCACTGCAGGTACCAGAGAGCTGAAAAAGGCAAATATGGAATGACATTCAGGCCATGATCAGCGTGTTGGGTGTCACGCAGCAGTCGGTCGAAGACATTCGAAAGTGTTGGTATGACCAACGGACATGGGCCAAAGATAAGGTAGCAAACAGGCTTGCTGATGTAAGGCAAAATGGTGGAGGACCATCCACCCAACCACTGTCCAACCCAATGGCGGAAATAGTAGAATCAACTTTGAAGCAAGAAGCCATTGTTGGGGTCACAGACATTGACTCCTCAACCACACCCAGTACCAGCAAAGCAAAGGTAAGAAATTGCAACATATAAAAGTTTACAAATTAGGAAGACAGTGTTAAACTTTAATCCAAAACATTACTGGCCACACTTTTCGTTGTAGCAAATGACAAGTAGAAACACCATGTCTGGGATTTTTGACAATTTCAAGCAAGCAAGCAATGTAAACCGACACACACAAGTACGTTCTTAACTCAATTATGTCCTATTCATGTTACAAATACCTGTACAAAATGCTACTGAAACTGAGGAGAGACTGCTTTTTTGAGAGTGTGGTAATATTGTGTTCCAACCACCCATGACACTTGCACCAGCCATGACACTTGCACCAGCCAGATGCAGGACAACAGTGGCTCCACTCCCTGATTTTGACAGAGGCTGATATTCCAACAGACATGCCTACACAACCCCCAGGTCGCTGCTGGGGAGCGTGAAGTGAAGGGTGTCGGCCCCCTACCCCCCTGTAACGTGTAGTTGCCCCCACATGTTCTTGGCAGCTACAGGAGGAGACTGGTGGGCTGCCTGCTCTTATACACTGGGCGCCTGACCCTAAGATGGCATCAGTCAGGGCCTAACTGCCTACATTTTTCAGCGGAAGGGAGTGCTGAGGGGAGTGTCCCGCCCCCATCCACCGTGTGCAGTAGTGACAAGGGGCAGGGTTGCACCCTTTAAGCACAGAGCTGGATATGAGACCGGCCCAGTCCCCCGAGGAGCCTACAAGTGCAGTCTGGTGACACGTGACATCCCCAGTGATCCCTCCCTACGTCCTCTGACCTGGGGGTCTAGCTGAAGGATGAGGCAGACGGCGTCCACCAAGAACACCGGGAAATATACCTTCTTTGGAACTATGGTGATGCCCCTACGGGCTATAACTAAAACGGTTTACACACTTTATTCTAAGCCGAAATATTGCTTACAGAAACCTCTCAGGACAGGGCCTGACCTCAAGATGGCGTCTGGATTTTGTTCGGACTGCGGTTTATTATGACATTCTCTTATTGCACCTGATCATTATCCTGACAGCGGAGTCCGAGCACCATGTCCAATTCCTGGTGGAGCTGCTCGGTTCAGCTATAGAGATGATCAGCTCTGGTTCATCCCCTTGGCCGTCACCTACCCAACCAGACATTGGGCACAGTTTCTCCCCGTCTTTCTCCCATCCCTCCCCTGACGAATTTCCGTAACTTTGCTTTTTTCCCTATGTTTAATTTTGCTCTTGGAACAAATGTAACTTGTAACCTGTAACTCTGATCCTCATGTAAAAAGCGCTGCGATACCTCCGGGTCTAGCCAGCGCTATATAAAACTCAAATAAATAAAAAATAAGAAATACACAACCATCTGAGGATAGATCCTCCTATAGACGTCATTCTCTTGTCCAACGCCAATCCACTACCCTCATGAGGCGTAGAGTGGCTGGAAGACAGCCATCAGAGGCAGGTGGCAGATAAGCTACATTTTGTGGTTTGGAGGCATCCATGTTAAAAGTGCACCGCCTACAATGCAAGTATATGTCAATCCAAAGCCAATTGAGGTTACTGAAAGACAACACATGTGACACCAAATATGATATCAAGCTGCTGAACACAACAGTGGAGGAAGGGCAAAAAGTCACTGCAGACAATTTCAAGGAGCTGACATCTGCCATCAAGGAACTATGCACAGTAATGTAGCATGTCAATGTCACAGTGTAGGTGTCCTCACCAACTAATGGGAAGATTGGATGGATTTACCAGATCTGGTCAGTGCCTGACAAATGCATCTGCATTGCTGTTGCCACGTGCTGTGACCATGCAAGTGGAGATGGCACATAGCAGTAGAGACGTTGCAAGAGGTTTGGTGCAATTCACAAACGCTATTGAGTACTTGCAGACTGCTAGGATTGCAGGGAACATATTTAGCCGTAGGGGATAGTGAGGAGCTCTCCAGCCTCAGTAGTGTCACTGCCCATCTGATGGAAAATAGACGGACATCGCAGTTCGAGACATAGTGCAGCTCCAGAGGCATCGACAAGAGATAGCACAGAGCTCATCAATGCCCTAGTGGAGTGATAGACATGTATCTGTGCATGTTGTTTTGGGACATTACAAAACATCTGTCATGTTTGTGGTGACACGCTTGATTTTGCACAAATTGTGCATTATGGCACAACTTAGTTTTTGGTGAGGACCTATTTGAACTGAAGTTAAGGTAATAAATATGAAAAAATAGCAGCAATATCATTACTTTAGAAAGAATTGTGTGCAATTTCAGCACCTTTTGCTTCCCTTGATCCATCTGTAGGTTGATGTGGTGAACATGGCTCATCGTCATCATTTGAACATGAATCAGACGGGTCCAGGGGTATGCCTCTTGTAGCTGTTGTTCAACATGGCACTCGTAGCCACAATTTTACATCTGGTTTCAGGACTGTACTGTATTGCTCTGCCACTGAAGTCATCTGAAGCGGCTCTTGAGCAGGCCAAAGGTCCTCTCTATCACTTCACGTGTGTTTTTATGCGCTGCATTGTAATGGTGCTCGCTTGGAGTGTATGGATTCAGATATGGGGTGAAGATGAATGAGCGCACAGCACATTCAATGTCTCCTATTATGACGAGCAAATAATGATTCACTGTCCTGAACTTCTGCTTCTGTACTATGTGCTACACAGTGTAAAAGAGATTTACCTAGTAGATATCCTTCTCCAAATGCACCACCAGTTAGCCGTGTGTATATTCCACTATGGCAAACAATTAAATTGTGAATTTGCAAGTCGCAATTTGGCATTGCAATTTTTGACAATCGCTAATTTTGCGATTCCCTAATTTTGGGCTTTGAATGTCTTTCATAAATTCGGAAAGGCTATTTTGCATTCGCGAGCAGTGAAATTTAGCGATTTGACGTTTGCAAATGCAAAATCGTTTAATATGGCCCCACATTATGCTTTTGCGATTCGATATTAGGAAGGGTTGTGTTTAGGGCGTCCCATCCTAATACCGAATAGCACTGGTATGTACAGGGGTGTGGAATTTAATAAAATATCTACTTGTCCATGGGGCAGGTTGCTTCATAAATCTACTTGTCCTGCAACAAAATCCACTTGCCCCCTTGGTGCCTAGTAGTGCAGCGACAAATTATGGCAACAATCTCATTATATAAGAGCTCTGATGGAGCCTCTCTGATTATGCGAGGGCTCGTACCATAGTAGTGTTTGTACACTTGCAATCCCCTCATGTTGCCATATTTCTGCAGATCTACATACTGGGGCTGAAGGTAGTGGTAAGAATAGTTACAGGGTTAGAATGCCCTTTTGAGTCTGTGCAAACCTACTAACATGCATATTTTAAGGGGTTTCAACAACTCTTCTCTAATCTTTTCCCATACTGAGAAATGTTGAAAATTTCCTCCTGACAATGGCAGACGTAAACCTCTTCCAAGGTTGGCGAAAAAAGTGGTTGGAGGGAAAGTGAACTTGCAAACACTCAGGTTTTCGCATGAGCAAATCTACACATGCAGATTTGCTCATGCTAAAATGCAGTTCATAAATATTTTCTAGGAGTACTATTTCTTTTCCTACTTCTATTAATTTGTGGGAATTCACAAAAGCTGTATAGCTGCACTTAATGCAAGGACATATACCATGGGTGCCCTTTTGAGACTTTCTTTAATAATTGTGCCCCTAATTTGGTCTGGCGTTCACTGTGATCTTTTGTGGTTATTAAAATTCTGTCTCTCTCTCTGTATCGGCTGGCTTCACTGTGAGTGTCCGCATTCTGCTCTTTCACAAGGAGCATATCTGCACAGAAAGTAGTTTTGTTCAGTACCAGTAACTACTGTGGCAGTGTGTGCTTTTTGAGACCAAAACATTTTTTGGTGCTTTTGCCAATGTTTGTTATAGTGGTGAGGACCCAGCAGCTCCCACACCAATAAGGTTTTAAAAAAACAATGCCAAATCAAGTCACACATTGACAAAACTAAAGCTAGCCACCAATTTCAGACCTACTGGCTTTACCAATGCTTGTTTGTTTCCCATAATCTTATCAAAACTGGTTGCACTGATTTTCCATTATGAATATTTTTTAGAAATACTAGCATGCATCAACACATGTTACTCAATGATGCTGCAAAGAAATGGTACCTGAAATTACCAACATGTTTTTCTCCTGATTTCATTTTTTTAATGAAATATTTATTTTGAAAGCAAATAATCCTCAATCTTGCTTTCAAGCTTCTGCAAACATTTGCATCAAATCAGAGAGCGTTCTGGGAGCATTATAAACAGCCTTATATTGCTAAACTTTGAAAGCGTATGTACACATTTTTTTACTGGAACCACTGTCAGTAGTGCAGTAGGAGCTTACAACATTTACTTAGTGCTCACCCTAATAATAAAGGATTTCAATTAATGAACCATGAATACAAATTTGGACAGCATTAACATTTGGGCAAAAATATTACATTAACTGCAGACAGTGCCCTTCCCTGATCCATAATGGTGTACTGCAAACTGGCAGCCAAAGGGTTTGTGCTGCAGGGGGTTGGGCCTACTTGTCCCAAGGACAAAATACACGAAGACTTGTTGCCCTTGACCCTAAACAATAGGCCCTGGGCGTCGGGCTATAGGAATTTCCCATCCCTGTATGTAGGTATGAAGGTTATGTTCCTGGAATGCGGTCACAAAACATTCATAATTTGCAGACTCCGTAGAGTAAGCGGTAACTGATTTGCAAACGGAAAGGGGACCCCTTCCCCTTTATGAATGTGGATGAAAACATTTTTAGTAGCAGGCAATGGTCCAATAAATCACTGCCTACTCTTTAAAAAATGGAAAGAAACCTAAATAAAAAATTTTTTTCTCGTATGCAGCCTGTTTTCTCTTCAGAAAACAGGCTGCGTTACAGAGAAAAATATTGCTTTATTTAACAAGCAATCACAAGCTTGATGGTCTGCTGCCCCCAGCAGGCCACTTTCCCTTATGTTGTAGCCATTCACACGGGGTCTCATATTGCGACCTGCCTCATGAATGTTAAGGTAAGTCTGCTTGCTACCCACTGTGAATTGCTAACAGTATCAAACACACTGTTGTACATCAGTTTGCGATTTCCTAAAAGCAAATTGCTATAATTTGCTATTAGGAAATTTCAAACACACAAATTCGTACATCTGGCCCTAAAAGGTGTACCTTTCTATCCGTTAAGACTTCCCGCACGGAGTGAAATTCGTACCTCTTTATACCTGCATACAAAAGTCAACTGGGGAAAAGTTGTAGTTACATTTTTTGTCTGCATTTGCATCGTGTTGTGGATATAGCTTAGAAGAATTTTTCCCCCATACAGGATGTGAAACATGACGCTATGTTAAGGTGGGACTTGCTGTGGCAGTCTTTAACCATCAGGCAGCATGAAAAGATGCAACATAGATCTGTTGTGAATGCTTTGGGAGAGCTGCGGCATACTCTACAATCCTCTTGTAGTACTGTGGTTGTAGTGGCAATCTATTGCTACATTGTTAGAAAGGGACAGGTGTGGTAAGAGAGAGAAGCTTGCCGAAACAGTGGGCTGTGGTGACTTTGGCCTTGCTGCAGAAACCTCCCCATTCCCAGTATTCCCTCGGTGGATTTTTGACCTGTTCCGATGCCTGCTGCGTGCTGCCCTGTTGCAGGGTGTGCGGAGTAGTTATTCGCATGTTTAAAAAAAAAATTGTTTTATATAGCGTAAATTAGACCCGAGACATCTGGTATTAGAGCGCTTTACATAAGCACCAGTTTCGCTACAAATGGACAACTTCATTTTTGTTAGGCACGGGGAGATTAAGTAATTTTCCCAGAATCACAGGATGTTGAGCGTCGTTGCTGAGACTCTAATCCAGTTCCCCAGCTTCGAGGTCGACCGCTCTAGCCTAAGGCTACATTCTCTCCCCTTTCCAGATCCTAAATTACAGCCTCTTTGTTTCAATTTTCAACAGCGACGCACTTGTGCTAAGATGAAAATTCTTGAAATTCAGATATTTTTCCATCAAGGGATCCATATCCGTAATCTATTCAAGTTGATTGTGCGTGTGGGATCAAACCTGACTCGCTTATTAAAGGGAGAAAGGGCCATGACGGGAAATATTCATCATGACACCTGATGGACGGTTATATATTAGACCTCGATTGGCACTCTGAGGTGTGGTCTGGCACGGAAGTTGTTCTTGTTAGAAGGGTAGGGTCATGCCTCTTCAAAGAGTAGCATATACGCTTTGTAACGTATTTTGTCCACGTTCTTGGGTACAGATATCGCCTAAACTGTTATATCACTATGCTGTCAGTAGCAGCAATGGCAGGGAGCTGTGACAAACAGTGTTCACACTTCATTATGCTTGTTGGCTACTCACACCCGATATGGACACACAAAGTTCTGACTGTTCTCTTGCGGCTTCAGTAACAGTATTAGTGTTCAACTGCCTGCGGTATTCCACCTGCTCTATAAATAGCTGGAGGCAGTATCGTCTTTTCTTCACCTGCTCCAGTAACATACTGTACCAACCAAGTCTGTCCTCCCTTTTGTGACTGACCCAAATAGCACGCCCTATCTTTGAACCCTTTGACCTCTGCTAGCTTATACTCGAATTTAAAATACAATTATTTCTCCTATGATGGCGAGTTCATTACACCCCATCCCCTCTTTCATGGGTATAAGACAAAAGCTGCTTAAGACAGCTTGCACTGTTGACGGTGCACACCAAAAGCCACACAAGTTTTTAGCTCCAATACACAAAATACTGCTCCTCTGCTGTTAGCCACTAGATGAACCTACATGGTGAGTCAACCTTTTTTTAGCTCTCCATAAGCCAATGCTTTCTAACTTTTGAGGCTAGCAACAGACCCAACCAGCGTTTACCTTTTTTGTAGACGTCCACTCTGCTTTAGCAAAGCCACATGCTGAGTTTTTCTCCGTCTTGAGCTTTCCCATTCTGTTATACTAGACTGTGCAGCCAGTCCTGTATTTTGTAGGTTGCATGGTCAAGGGAAGTTTTTCTTTTGAACCCGATCTAACTAGTAGTTCTAATTTTCCATATCTTGTGTTAATTTGACGGTGATTTTACAAAGGAGGAAGCACATGTAATATTGCACAGTGGCAAAGAGGAGCATCCATTAATGTGTGGCACTTCTCAGAAGACATTATTTCGGGATTGGTATGGGGTTGTCAATCTGCGAAAAACCGTTATACTTTATGCTTCTGTGCTGTAAATTATTCTTGCGTTGGCAGTTGTACGAAGTCTGGTCATTCGTCAATTGAGCTGTTTAATTGTAAACTGCTTCTGGCCTTGGGTTCTAGAAGTCAGTTGTAACAGTATTCTATTAGTTGTCCTTTCAGCTGTCGTTTTAAAGAGTAATTTGAACCTGAAAACACGATTTCTTTAAATTACATGCACAAATGTAATACAACTGAATGCCAATTTTTGTCGAAGGACGGGAACGTTCGGTAACAGTTTTAAGAGCATTATCCTTGCTACCATTGCTAGTGCATCAACTAAAATGGTAGCATAACAGCGTATCTACTTGGCCTAACTTCTTCTTTTGGCATTTATGCAAGGCAGTAAATATCGATGTTTTATCTTTAGGTAATTAACAACAATCATTGGCATAGCCAATAGGTCTCGCCTTTGGGAACTTAAGTGTTTAGCCATGCAACAGTTGATTTTGTTGCACCTAGGATATTGTACTGCATAACTAAATACTTATAAGGTCCCAAAGGCGAGACCTATTGGCTATGCCAATGCTTGTTTAATGCACTTCGACCGCTGACTTGCAATATCTCACACTTAAGAATGTCACATGTATCGACATCGTAACTATAGAAATGTCACACTTAGCAATCAGAGAACTTGGCAGCTAAGAGAAATAAAGCGAACCGGTGGGTTAGAATACCAATATGTAGCAACTTCTGGACACACACACAAAAATCGCTATGGATTTTACACATTTTCCTAGCCAAATCGCGGAGGGAAGAACTCCTTAGTTTAGACACCTCAATCTACCCATGACTGAAGTTGAGTGGCCAAGTTGTCTTATAGCAGCTCCCTGGAGTGTGCCTCTACTAATCATCTTTTTGGTCCAATCTCGCACCCGACGCCCCATGTTCCTCATAACGTCGTAAACAAAATGGACCCAATTGTAAGATGGCCGACACCGATTACTACCTACATGGCTACTCTCCCGCATGACTGCTAGTTCCAAGATGGCAGCCCCAAAACTTCCCCGTCCACAACTCCCGGCAGCCCTCACACTCTTCTGTTCCCCTCCCGTCCTTCTACGAGTCCGTTGCCGAGATGGCGGCAAAGCGGAGTGGCCCGGAGGAAACCGAGAGCTCACCTGAGGACTCGCCAGACTTCGAAGAAAGAAAATAACCCCAGTGGCGAGCCTAGCCCTGGGGACAGTAGCAGCTCTAGTGGAGAGAGCAGCCCTGAGAGGGACAGCAGCCCGAGCGTGGGAGCAGCACCGAGCATAGCGATGGCGTGGAGCAGAGCTTCGACGACTATGAGAGCCAAGATGGAGGTTTCCACCCAGACGAGGAGCATCGTGGTGCCTCTAAAGCCACCGATGAGGGGCGTGGGGTGCCCAAGGCATCAGAAAAAGGGCCCGCGGGGGGACCTGGGGTGAACATCTTTGCCAATGACGGAAGCTTCCTTGAGCTCTTCAAGCTGGAGGCGGCGCAGAACTCTCAGGCCCCGAGACCTAAAAAAAAGTGATGGACTCACATGAGCAACTTTGTTTCTTCTAATCTTGCAGTACACTAAACCTTTGCACAGATAGCACTCCGAGCGAGTTACATAAGTGCTACATTTTAGCACAATAAGGACCCACCTTCACTAAAGGGGATTAGGGCCCATATATTGACAAGACTACTAGGTGCAAGTTTTGTCCTTATGATTGGAAGCATAGTTTTTTTCTAATGATATGACATTTCCTTTCTCGTGTCTAATCTGGCACATTGTGTGCTTTTCTATATGATCCATGAACTGATTTCTAATTCAGTCATTAGGTAATTTATTTAATTATTAATGTGTGGTGTAAGTAAATTGCTATTTTGGTCTGCAGTTAAAATGACAAATAGAAAGGGACAACTAGTAGGTGTAATTTTACCTATTATGTATGCTAGCTCAAACTAGCAACACATCTGTCAAGGTGAAGCCAAGATGCGCAATTGTGTGCTAAACAAATACATATGAAGATTACCTTAACAAATTCACTGATTAATAACAAGCATTATACATTTGTGTGCTTGTTCAATAGAATCAATCATAGCATTTATGACGCACACTACATACCTGTGAGGGTCTCAAGGCGTGGGGGGGGGGAATGCTGCTACTGTTCGAAGCGCCAGGTCTTCTCTGGGGCCGCATTTGGAGAGTTCCGGAGCTTGTTAGTTATGCGGAGGGGCTAAATGAGGTTTTATCAATGCCTGGTTGGCACAAAATAGGATGGTTGAGGGATGTTAAGCGGTTGTTAGGTGAGTTGGGTCTTGGAGAGGCCTGGCAGTCCAGGACCGCACCGTCCAAGTCTGTCCTGAAAAAACTGTATTGGAAATGGGTAATGGATTCTAGAAACTCTAATCCTAATCTATGCAGATGTACTGCTGAATTCCTACTAGTAAAGGAGGTGGCACTACTTGAGCCTTATCTCAATATTATTTCAAAATCTATAGATAGGGCTTTATATTTTAAATTTAGGATAGGTGTGCTGCCTGTGTGTGAGTTGACTGCTGGATGGAAGGTGCCAGCACAGACTACTCCTTTTTGTCCTTTCTGTGAGACCAGGATTGAGTCGGTTTCCCACCTTTTATTCGAATGCCCCGCATATAAAGCTCCTCGCCTCAGGTGGCTGAAACCCCTATGTAAAGAACTAGGCACAAGACAATGTAGTGAGGCCCTCCGTATTTTAAAATCTGACACACGCCCTTTACTCGTCTGTGGTATGGCGAAGTTTTTAAATTGGGCATGGACGATCAGATCAAAAAGGCTTTTGTATGCTGTTTAATCATGGTATTAAAATTGGAATTTTCTATGTAATTTATCTATGCCATTCGTATTTTGAACCTGTATAACTGTTTTCTTATGAATTGGCTTTTTATTGTATTGCTTTTAAAGGTATGTTTTATATCGAAATAAAGCCAACTTTGACTGACTGGCTACTGTTCGAAGCGCCAGGTCTTGAGGAGTCTCTTGAAGGATAGAAGGTCTCCCATCTGCCCTAGGCAGATGGGGACGCTGTTCCACGGCTTGGCGGCGAGGTGGGAGAATGATCTGCCGACGGTCACTCTTCGGATGCAGGGGATAGTGGCGAGGGCATGGTCTGCGGAGCTGGTGGGCGGGGGTGTAGAGGCTGAGTCATCTGAGATACGCTGGTCCGGTGTCGTGGAGTGCCTTGTGTGCGTGGGTGAGGAGATTGAAGGATATCCTCTTGTTGATGGGGAGCCAGTGCAGGTCTTTCAGGTGGGGTGTGATGTGGCTGCGGCGGGGGATGTCCAGGATCAGGCGAGCGGAGGCGTTCTGGATGCCTTGGAGTCGTTTCAGGAGTTTGTCCGGGGCTCCTGCGTAGAGTGCGTTGCCGTAGTCCAGTCTGCTGCTGACGAGGGCCTGGGTGACTGTCCTTCTAGTTTCAGTGGGGATCCACTTGAAGATCCTGCGAAGCATGCGGAGGGTGTTGAAGCAGGAGGAGGAGATGGCGTTGACCTGCTTTGTCATGGAGTGTGTGGAGTCGAGGATGACCCCCTAGGTTTCGTGTGTGGTTGGTGGGTGTAGGGGGTGCTCCTAGTGCCGTCGGCCACCAGGAGTCGTCCCAGCCCGAGGGGGTGGAGCCGAGGATGAGGACCTCCGTCTTGACCGAGTTAAGCTTCAGTCTGCGACTGCCTTCCTTCCTTCGTGGAGGTTGGTTTTGGCGGTGTGGGGGTCCTGGGTGAGTAAGAAGATCAGCTGGGTGTCTTCGGAGTAGGAGATGTTTAGGGCGTGCAGTCAGGCGACGTGGGCTAGTGGTGCCATGTAGACGTTGAATAAAGTTGGGCTGAGAGATGAGCCTTTGGGTACGCCGCAGATCTCGGTGGCTTTGGAGCAGAAGGGGGGCAGGCGGACGCTCTGGGTTCTTTCGGAGAGGAAGGAGGTGGTCCAGTCCAGGGCCTTCTCTTGGATTCCGGCGTCGTGGAGGCGTGCTCTTAGTGTGCGGTGGCAGACTGTGTCAAAGGCGGCTGACAGGTCCAGGAGGATCAGGGCCGTGGTTTCTCAGTTGTCGAGCATGATCCTGATGTCGGTGGCGGCGAGGAGGGCAGTTTCGGTGCTGTGGTTGCTGCGGAACCCTGACTGGGATGGGTTCAGGATGTTGTTCTCTTAGAGGAAGTTGGTCAGTTGTTTGTTGACTACCTTTTCGATGACCTTCGCCGGGAACGGGAGCAGGGAGATGGGTCGGAAGTCCTTGGGGTCTGCCTTTGGTTTCTTTAGTAAGACGTTGATCTCTGCGTGTTTCCAGCTCTCCGGGAAGGTCGCTGTCTCGAAGCAGATGTTGATGGTTTTCCGAAGGTGGAGTGCGATGGTCCTACTGTCTTTGTTGAAAATGTGGTGTGGGCAGGAGTCTTCCGGGGATCCGGAGTGGACGGTGTTCATGATCTTGATGGTGTCGTCGTTGGTGTTGGTCCAGGCAAGCAGGCGGTTGGTGGTTGTGGGAGCGGGGGTGTCTGCTGTTGGGGTGGTGACGGCGTCAAAGCTGTCGTGGATGTCTGCGATCTTGCGGTGGAAGAAGGCGGCCAGTGAGTCGCACAGTTCTTGTGACGGTGGGATGTCGTTGGAGCTGGGGTTGGAGAGTTCCTTCACAATGCTGAAGAGCTCTTTGCTGTCGTGTGCGTTGTTGTTGAGGCGGTCTCTGAAGGCGGACCTTTTGGTGGATCTGATGAGTTGGTGATGGTCGGCGGGTGGCGTTCGTGTGGGCTGTGCAGCTTTCCGGTGTTCTTATGCAGGTCCAGTTTTTTTCTAGTTTTCGGCAGGTTCGCCTGGAGGTCTTCGGTGAACCAGCTGGCTCTCTTGCTGATGTGGGTGTTGGGGGGGGGGGGGGGGGGGGGGAGGAGTTTCTTGAGCGGGGTGAGGGTGTTGGTGCAGTCGTTGATCCATTGTTTGAGGTTGCGGGCTGCGGCGTCTGTGTCGGATGGGTCTGTGGGTGGGCTCTGGGCGAGGGCAGCGGTTAGCTGGTCCTCTGTGATCTTGCCCCAGCTGCGGCGAGGCATCTGCTGGGTGTGGTGGGTTTCCGAAAGGTGAAGTGGATGCAGCGGTGGTCGGGCCAGTGGAGTTCGGTGGTGCGGTCGAAGAAGACTTGGGTGCTCGCTGAGAAGATGGGGTCAAGCGTGTGCCCGGCGGAGTGTGTGGGTGCTGTGACGAGTTGTCTGAGTCCGAGGTGGTCGATCAGGGTGGAGGAGTTTGGGTCGTTGTTGTTCTCGAGGCAGAAGTTCAGGTCCCCGCGGAGGATGTAGTCCGTGGAGGCGTGGGCGTGTGTGCTGACGAGGTCAGTGATGGAGTCGCTGAACAGCGGTCGGGCTCTGTAGATGAGGGTGCCTCTGAGGGTGGTGTTGGGGTCGGTGTGGATCTGGAAGTGCAGGTGTTCGGCGGTGCTGAGGGTGTTGTCGGCGTGTGTCGAGATTTTGAGAGTGTTCCTGTGGACGATGGCGATTCCTCCTCCTGTTCCGTTGGTGTGGTCCTTGCAGGTGATCTTGTAGCCTTCCGGGATGGCTATGGCGATGTCGGGTGCCGAGGGGGTCAGCCAGGTCTCCGTCAGGAAGGCAATGTCTGGGGAGGTGGAGTCTAGTAGGTCCCAGAGTTCGATGGAGTGTTTGCGGGCGGAGCGGGTGTTGAGCAGGATACATCTGAGGAAGTTGGGTTCCATGTTGGGCGGGTTGGTGGGCCGGATGCTGGTGAAGCTGCAGTTCCAGCAGGAGAAGGGTCCTTTGGTGCGCTTCGGGACGGCCAGGCAGCAGGTGCGTGAATGTCCGGCGTTGAGTGCGTGGAGGGTGCTGGAGTCGTGGCGGGTGTCGTGGTGTGTGCAGGGGCCAGGGTTCCTGTCGCTGGGCGCGGTCCAGGCGCGGACGGTCGCACTTGCCTTAGGCATATATGGGGAGGTGGAAGGGAGGAGCAGCGGTAGGCGGGATTAGCAAGTGGGCAGTCAGGGGACGGGGGAGACTAGTGCACAGAAAGCAAAATGGGGCACAAAAGAGGGGGGAAAACAGCGGCACAGAAGGCAAAAATCGGAGCACCAAAGGGGGGAAAACTGTGGCACAGAAGGCAAAAATCGGGCCCAAAAGAGGGGGAAAAACAGTGGCACAGCAGGCAAAAAACGGGGCACAGAAACATAGGAAGTACACTTGCGGGTGAGATCTTAGCAGCGGCAGCTGGGGCAGGGGCACACAGGCGGAGCTGTGCAGAGGGGGAGCGACCTACCAGGAGGGTCAAAATAATCCGTGCACTCACGTTTGTAGTAATTTTTCCATCCGATCGCCAGGTTTAAAGGTATCCTTCAGACTTTTACACTCAAATTCCATGTGCATCTTCCTGTTGCAGTATGTTATATCTAGGCTTTCCTGTTTTCAGTTTCTATTTTTGGTAAATTCTCGTGGTGTTTTTTCAGTGTTTTTCCAGTGATTTCAATACCTCAAAAAAAACAGCGCTTTAAAGTGGTTACTCATTTTCGCGCCATAAAAAACAACTGAGACCGTGTTTTATTGGTGTTTAAGGAACGCTTTGCTGTTATTGCTTGCTTTCTTCGTCAGGCCCCAGCCATGGTAAGGACCACACTGTATGACATTTAAAGTGGATAAGAGGGCGATCATGATGTGTGCTGAAGAGATGAATGCCAGAATGTCACCATCTGACCAGACCAAGCAGTGTATATAGGTACAAACTACGCTATTTGGTACTTCATTTGGTGTCTTTCAAACTAATGCTCACAGCGCATATATTGCATTTTCTGCGTTGTTTACGCGTGGGTACCATTGGCCATCTGTGCCATAGGATCCAATATCTGAATATGGTGCCCCAGCTCACATATAGCTCCAATACCTTTGGGTCGAGTTCCAGCTATATAATACTGCCATGGCTGCTGAAGTGAATGGAGCGTGAGGTCTATTGGGACTGCGAGGTGTATACGTTCCGTGAATGTGCATACAGCTTGCACTGCTGTACTTGAGCTGTGCCTCTTTTGTGCGTGCAGCGGAAGGTGCATGGCTGTGCTGTTTCTATTGTTTGTTTGATAGACTGGGGTGCCACGCTGAGGCACTCCCTCGTAGAATTGCCCCTGGGTTTTTAAATGTGTGCCTCAAAGCTGAAGCAGAAAGAATCTCCTCAGCAGCCCTGTAGGTGGTGTCCACTCCTTTGAAAGGCAGACCATGTAACTTCATGTACAGGTAGTAACTTGCAGCACTGCATTATTCACGTCTGAAGAAGTGTTTCAAATATATGTAAAACAATGTTGTTGTGTTTCAGCTGTTCAGGCACCGTTGACCGTAAACTCTAGTTTCCAATATAAGAGACAGTGCTGGTTTTTAATAAACAGCAGATAGCATTCTGGGACTTGTAGTTTCATTTTTGTATCATCTGTCTTGGATTTGAAACCCAGGCTCCAACGTCCTGGCCACATAAAACGCGTGTTCCTCTTTAATCGCCTCATAAATAAATTGTACAGACATTCAAAAATGTTGTTTTACGTAGCACAATTCACGTCGTGTTTTTCAAACATTTTTAGCTGCAGGACTCCCGTGACAACTCTGCTTTTGCCTGAGCTACCGTCTAGTATTCCCTCGCTCGCCTAAGGTCGAACGTGGGGATGATAAAAGTGCGTTATGCACAAGGACCCAGGTCACCAAAAATGCTGTGCTCCAGGCCTGGGCCTTTTTTCTGCGTTCTGGTACGTTAGTTCCACGGACGTGAACGAGAACTACACGTCCCAGAATGCATTAGGTTGCTGAACTACATCCAAGCGAGGAGAACAATGTCCCCGGTGCCATGGGTACATCGGGTAACCTTACACTAAGGCGAGGCCCTGTCAGTCACGTGCTGTGAACACTGCACGCTAGGACCGAGGAGATTGTAAGCAACCGGAAAAAATAAAGTGAGAAGCTGTTTCCATAGTTGCAAAAGTAGTGCTTAGGAATTAGAAATTCTGCAAAGAAAGCGATGAAGAAGAAAGCACCTGCCATAGTATGTATACAGCAGAAACCCACAAGAAGCCGAAGGTGTGCTGCTTGCACTGAAGCCGTAGCTGGGGGCACTTGCGTCTCCCTGCTGAACTAGTGTCTTGTGAGCTGCCAGGAACGCAGCTCACAAGACACTAGTGTGGGCTCTGAAGGGACGTCCCGGTGCCGAGAAGTCACCCCCGTCCCGTTCATCGCCTGGCTCGTTTACTCCTACCTGGCCGTCGTTGGCTTCGGGATATACATACCTCTGCTGCCTCATGGGTGGAAGGATGCCGCCTATGTGGTCACTGAGATACTCTTCGCTGGACACTTTGTCACACATCTTGTCGCCATCACGGTGGACCCCGCAGACCCCAATGTCCTGGCCAAGAAAAGTTACAGCTGCCCCATGCCGGTTCTGGACCGCTCCAAGCACAAGCACGTCATTCAAAACCTTCACTGCTTGGATGCTAGATTGTACTGCTTTGGCTCCCTCAAGTGGCCAAAAGGTGCAAATGTCCAAGTGGTGAATCCAATTTGAAAAATTCAGAGATACTCGGTTTAAACCGGGACAGCTGATTTGCAATCGGTAGGGTAATCTCGGGCAGACTCGTTTTTAACCGAGATCTGGACAGCCTAGTTATATCAACCTGCATCTCGTAAGGTGAATTGTTGCACATGATGATGGCAGGCATCCCACAGTGTCTACTGGATATGTGTTTCTGATGTGGACACTCCTACCTCCACCAGTGACTGTCGCTTGGCTTTGTTTCTTGTCAGCGCTGACCCCCGGATGATATGGATGGATGGACAGGCAGGCAATTGCCTTTGAGGGGTTTAATTCGACCACGCCCTAGGTTGCAATCCTTTGTAATGTGTTCCTTCTCTCAAGCCCCAGGCTTGACTAGTTAAAGCTGTTTAGATCCTGGGAAGGTTAACACTGAAGTCTCCCTGCTTCATTGAGATAGGTGAATTCAAAACTAGATAGGCACCATCTACCTTAAAATGGCTGGTGCGGAGGACAGGCAGAAGAGTAAACTGGTAGAAGGGCATGCACAACCACTCTCTCAATGAAGTAACCTAGACACATAGGGAAGCATGCACTCAGGCGGACCCCTGTTCAGGAGCACCTCAACACTCAAGTACCCAATCCTAACACTCATGTCAAATGAGCAAGCCCACTCATGATTAACTGTGCAGATTTATTTTTAAATTGGGTATAGCTAGCAGGCGGTCTCAATCTTAGGATACAAGCAAAAATGCTCGTACTAATTGACCTAACTGCCAGCAACAATTTGTCATGTGGTTGCCTTGACTTTGGTTTGGTGGTCATCCATGTTACTTAAAGTAAATCGTCCAGAGCACATGCCAGAAGACTTGTGATGCAAGTCACCTCTGCATGAAAATACACCAGGTCTTTCTGAATGTTGAAACGAGCAGCGGTGTGGCACATGGCTACTGCTTCAGAGACTTTCGACCCTACATACAATACGTTGGATAGTAGGCAATATCGATGAATTAGTTTGGTCTCTAAATGTAGCAGATACAAAACTTAAAATGTTCAATAGCGCTTGTTTGTTAGTTTTGATAATACATCATGGCACTATTTTGGAGTGATTTGTGGACTTGACTTACCATCTACTAGGCATGATCTTTATGGAGTAAGCCGATAAGCATGTATATCTGTCTCCTAGATACATCCTTAAAAATAAACTTTTTATTGAGGTTTTTACTTCTGCACAACTTATCAGAAATACAGTATCATACGAGTTACAGCGGTTACAGTATGATACATTATAGCAATCTGTAGGTTCCAGCCCACTGTGTGATTCAAGAGAGCATCTGGGTGGGATAACAATGAGGTGCACTCTCGTCATGGCCAGGAGCGAGTATGTTGATCATGCGTCTGACACCTAAAACCTTTACAATGTGAGAATCTGGTGGTGAGGTGTGCCTTCGAAACAGTAACTGCGATGTGGGTCATGTAGCAACACGTGTGTGGGTGGTAGGCAATGTGAAAGGGTAGCAGAGGACAGCGGCCAGGTAGACGTGGCAAGGTAGCGACCGGCGGGTATGCCTTTTATCTGCCCATGGCGGTGATTATGTGGGCGGGCCAGGGGTGTGTGTGTTCTCAGTGTAGTGGCCAGGACAGGCATTGTGGGCAGCATTGGGTTGTCACGAGGGTGGTTGTTTTTCCTCGCATGCTAGTTCTCAGAAGTGCGTTCCACACTGTCACAGGGGGCCTTTTGCGAAGATGTCATGCCTCCTCGTAATGCAGGTTGGTACTTTCTTTGTTGGGGAGAAGCCTAAAAGCCATGTGCCATTGTACAGGGGACGGTGGCTGGGAAGTTCTCCAATGTAGTGAATGGGTATTCTTGGCCAGCAGCAGGGCTAGGTCTGCAAAACTGGTCTGAACTACGTGTTTCCGTTTATAAATCCTCAGGGCGGTCGTCGCCCACATGCAGTCTCCTAAATACATTATTTGTTTGGTTATGTCAATTTAGTTTTCCCCCCCCCTATTTATTTAAGCAGGGCAGAAACACAAAAAGAAAGATACTGTATTACAGTGATACATCCAATCAAATATTATCCATTATAAACATTTTCATACATATCTTATGGGTATTCTATTAATGACCTTCAGAAAAATTTAAAACAGATCTTATAAACTAATACTCCATTCCGGTATATATCCAGTCTTGGTTATATTCACACTTTCAATAGTATAAATTTTGCTTTCCCAGGTCTTTCTATTCCATTCATTTCCTTTCTTTCAACCAATTGATCATTGGTGCCCATATCTTTCAGCCTTTGTTTCTAGCTTGATATCCCTTGGTTTCATATAGTGCCATTTCTTGGGTATATATATATGAAGAAGTCGGTAAAACCATGCAAAGTAGCTAGGTGCTTCTTCCTCCTTCCAAGCTGTTGCAATCAACAACCTAGCTACTGCCACTGTCATAAATACAAAATCTATCTGTGATGATGATAGACCTAGTTTATAATCGTATCCGACTAGCATTAAAGTCGAGGTTATGCTAAGTTTTTTATTAATCGTTTTTATCCAAAACTCTTCTATACCGGTTTTAAGGGATATCAATTTTCTACATGTAGAAAACATGTGAATCGTATCTGCAGGGCCATCCTTACACCGAGGGCAGAGATCATTCTCCCGTTTCCCCCATTTAAATAGCTTCTCCGGAGTATAATAAGTTAAATATAGTTTTGTAGTGCTGTGATTTGAGATTGGCCGAGAGAAGATTCTTTTTTGCTAATTTTAATGACCGATCTATATCCATTTCCTCATTTTCTAATTTCTCTGCCCATTTAGCCTCGGTTTTTCCAATATCATCCGGGAGATTTTTCAGCAAAATATTATAATATTCCCCAGTCCGAGCTTTCCCATGAAAAACTAGTTCTAAAGCTGGTATAGAGTCCAAATTAAAAGTTTCTTGCGGAAGTATTCTCAGCCAACTCCAGTTTTGAATAAATTTAAATTGAGATGGTTAATCTATTCCTTTGAGTCTAACCAAGTCCAACAATGTTATAGTTTCTAACTTATTATACAAATGACTAATTCTGTTGATTCCAACCGATGCCCACCTTCTTGCCATAACATCCTCCTTCCCAGTTGGAAACAATGATGAACCCCCACAATGGGGTAGATCTATTATATTTTTTTAATTTTTAATGCTTACGTAATTTTCCACCCAACCCCCCCCCCAGGCAGATTTTAGACATTTAAAACGTTTTTTTTGTAATAGCTGGGTTCTATCTTCTTTAGAAACATACCCGAAGCCTCTTTACCAATGGCTAAATGATATATTGATGGCAAATCATTTTCACATAAGGTCATATCATCTAGTAACGGAGCCATTTGTTGTAAAACAACTGCCCAATAATACAGTTGTAGATTTGGTGCTGTCCACCCACCTCTATCTTGGGGAAGTGTTAAATATTTGAATGATCGCCTGGTTTTCTGAAATTGCAATACAAAATTAGAAAACATTGTCTCTATTTTATGGCTCAACAGCCCTGGTATTTCCAAAGGAATTGAACGAAATAGATATAACATTTTTGGGAAGACTCATTTTTAAAACCTTAATCCGCCCCACAATAGTTAACTGAATTTTGTCTATTCGCCTTGAGTCTTTCCCAATTTCATCTAATGTTTGATCAAGATTATTTATCCATATTTTATCTAAATCAGCTCCTATCTTTACCCGTAGATAAGTTGCCGATTCAGTTTGCCGTTGATCTGAAAAATTACAATTATTTGAGCAGATAATTTGTGTTTTGCTTCTATTAAGTAAATATCCAGATCTACTTCCAAATTTGTCCGCCATCCTTCCAATTTCTCTTATTGCTAACTCTGGATCAGACGTCGTGATGGCTATATCGTCTGCATACGCCAGTACTTTCGTTTCATACCCATTCGTTTTCATAGATCTAATATTGACATTTCTTAAAAGTTGTTCAATAAAGGGGTCTAAATAGATGGCAAAAAGAATCGGAGAACATGGACATCCTTGCCTTCTCCCTCTAGCTATTTTTATGGTTGATGAAGTATTGCCCATAATCTGTAATTTAGCCATCGGGCTATAATACATGGCTCGAATAGCTGTTAAAAGTTGTAGTCCAAACCCCCGTGCCAATAGAACATCCCATAGATATTGCCAAGCCACACGATCGAAAGCCTTCTCGGCATCTAAAAAAATGTCCAATAGCAAGATTACCCTTCTGATATGATCTGTAGTTCCACGGCTTGGGATAAAGCCATGGTGACACTAGCTGAGCAATCACCTGCTGTAGCCGATTTGCTAGGACTTTGGAATACAGCTTTGCATCTGAATTTATTAATGCAATCGGTCTATATGATCCCGGTAGCTCTAGTGGTTTATCCTTTTTTGGGAAAATAACTATCAGTCTCTCGCCATGAAATAGGTGGAATACCTCTAATGTACATCTAGAAATAGATCTAGATATTAGTGGAGCCAGTTCTAACTGAAGCAATTTATACAATTCAATTGGAATTTTATCAGTGCCACATGCTTTCCCATTAGATAACGAAGCCATTGCAATCAATATTTCTTCCATTTTAAATTCCCCCTCTAATTTTAATTTGGCTCCTTCCTCAACCTTCCTCATCTCTATGCCTCTTATCTCACTGCTCTGTATGGTTGCCCTTAGCTGATCCTCTTGATATAGCTTTTGATAAAATTGCTTAAAAACCTCAATAATTTTTCATATTTGTCATATTTGTCTCCAGTATGTCGTCGGTATTCCGTATTTGTAGTATATTATTTCTAGTCATTCTCTGCCGAGTGTGAAGAGCCAATAGTTTCCCTGCCCTCTCCCCATACTCATACATTTCCTTTTGCTATACGTGGTATGTTTGAGCTGCTTGTATCTGGAAATGTTTATTTATTTCACCTCTAATAACGGCAATTTTCATCTATACTTCATTAAGTATCGCCTGTTCACCATGTAAAATCTGTTTAGTGTGGTCTGTCTCTAATTGTGCAAGTTCTGTCATTAAATCATTAATCATATTGTCTTTTTTTTTTCTGATGTCCTGTATATTTTGTTTCCCCCGTAATCCTGCTTTGTATGCATCCCATACCATAATCCTTGAAGCACTATATCTATTCATTTCAAAGTATTCATTCGTCCAACTTTTTATATAGCATTTATATGTTTCATCAAATAATAGTTTGCGATCAAATGTCCATTGCCGTATTCCATGACTTTTATATTGCTGCCAATTTATTTCTAATATCAATGGATTATGGTCGGAAAAAATTTGTGGCATTTTCTTAATTTACATATTTTCCAATAATGAGGTGGAAACCATAAAATAATCTAAACGTACGTATTTCGTGTGTGGATGCGAATAATAAGTATATCCCGGATCATTAAAATACTGATATACCCAAGCATCAGTCAGCCCGTATGACTCTCGACATGCTTGTATCGCCCAATAGACCTGTGGCTTCCTACCTTGATACTGAGTAAATGTTGATTGCACATTGTCATTATGTATGCTAAAATCTCCACAGATTATTAGGGGAGTCGACCAAGTTGCTAGCTCTACTTTTAAGTCTGTCTAGATTTTCGGGTCATCTTGATTAGAGCCATACACCGTAGCTATTGTTAGCCCAGTTTCTAAAGTAACAATGGCCCACCTGCCCTCCTTATCCGCCAAAATACGTTTTACAGGTCCTATATTATTTCTCGAATATATCGCTACTCCTCTTATCGTTGTCGTTTGTGTTGAGCAAATTGCCATTTCATATCCTCTTATCTGCAAGTGTTTTTTATTAGCCCATGAAATATGCGTTTCCTGTAAACATATAACCTCTGGATTCCAAAATCGTAAAATTTGAAAAACCCTTTCTCTTTTCTTCCTATTAATTTATCCTTCCACATTCACTGAGCACACCCTAATTTTCCCCATAGTGTTCCTCTCGAGTTTTCTTTCATGTTATCTACCATCTCTTTTAGAATATTTATTCTACCTCTCTTCATAAAATGCTATGCTCCCGTTAATCCCCAAATTTCCAGATCATTAGAGTACTAAATCATATATATATATATATATATATATATATATATATATATATATATATATATATATATATATATATATATATATATATATATATATATATATATATATATATATATATATATATATATATATATATATATATATATTTTCCCCTCCTCTCATTTCTTTAGTTCATCTAAAAATTCTGTAGCCTTAACTTCTGAAGTAAAAAAGAGATCTATCCCCAATCACAACTTTTAATTTGGCCGGATTCATAAAATAGGCCTGAGCACCATTCTCTTGAAATAAATGTTATCATTTGACGAAGACACCAGCGCCTCTCTACAGTGATATGGCAAAAGTCAGGGCGCGTAAAAAACTCTAGCCCCTCAATCTGACATTTCTTGTTTGGTCTAGCTATTTCAAATATGGCCTGTCTAAGGAGAGAGTTCCCGAAATATACCAGTATAGCCCTAGGCTTTTCGTTATTTCGAGTATGCTGCTTAATATTTAACGGGATTCGGTGAGCTCTCTGGATTTCTTGTGACCAGTTCCAGCCTGTAAGCTCAGGATGAGTCTTGGCCAATATATCAATCATAAAGAGACGGATATCCGTCCCCCCTTATCTTCTGGAATGCCCAAAAATCTTAAATTGTTTCTTCGCTGGCGATTTTCCTGTTCCTCAATTTTCCACTGGATATCTACCAATCTTGCCTCTTGCGACTCAACTTGTTTTTGGGCTACTATGACATCCTTTTCCAAGTTTTCTGTCCTTGTCTCTAACATTGTAAGTCTATCCGATATTTCTCCACAAACTTTAGCAATTTTACGGACTGAACCTTGCATCTTGCGTATAGCGGTTTGTGTCCGCTTATTTTCTTGTTTGCTTTCCTCCCGATGGGCCAATACTGACTGCAGTATGGTATTCATTGTTGTATTAAGGCTGTCTCCCAGCCCTGACATCTGATCCCCAGTAAATTGAGTTGTGGGCGTATAATCCCACTGCAGTTCATGTCTTTCCTGATCAGGAAGAGTAGGTGTCTGGTTGCTCTTCCTTCTGATTGTAGCAGAATCCTGCCCAATAACATCTGATTATTTCCCAAATCGCTCTCTTCCTCAGTTGAACTCGAAATCGTAGAGGATTCCTCAATTGATGATGTTCCTTCGGAAAGAGAAACAAGCATTTACAATGCAATGGTCTCGGCATTGTTAAAGTTAGAGCTATTGGCATTGCTCATGACTATGAGCGTGCGTCCAGGTTTACTCCTCTGTTCCCTCCCTAGTCCTGCTGCTCTATCCCAGAGCTCTGTTCAGCACTCATCGTGGTCTGCTCTGCAGCCTGTATTTACAAGCCTCGATCTCGTGTCTTTCACTTTGCCCCTAGGACAACACTTCTTCTGTCTATACACATTTCTATAGACCAAGGCATTGTTCAAAGAGGTTAATTACGGCTATTCAATAACGCTAAATCTAAGCCTCACCACAGCAATATTTTTCGTCCTATCGCTGGTCTCCATTGTGTAGATAAAATCTTGCAGGTGTGTGTATAGCTAGACTTCCAAAATGATAGAATTCATTAAAACAACCCATGAAACAACTATCAATCTTTCTCTCAAGCCATATCACTGAAACGTCTGTGCTCGACATCAGACTCCTATTCCTATTAATCATATTGAGATTCGCCTACTAACGGTGCTTTGTTGATCATTACCAAGGACACAGTAATCAAACCTTTGGGATTTTCGTTATTATTATTCTATGCACATCCTTTGCATGCATAAATGTATGCCGCACATGCACAATATGCAGAGGCGTGAGATGCACACAGTTGTTACAATCCACGCTTTTCATTTGTGGTACTCCAAGGAGAAAGGGAAGGGTCAATAGGGCGGCAAAAAGAAAGTAATGAAAATAAGGTTACCAGGCAGAAAGTGGTGCAACCCACCCCGACCCCCAGCAGGCTCTGAACAGGACATCTGGCAGGTATGTGCGAAGCTGGCTCCCTGGCACTCGCCTACACAAAGGGAGGCTTTCCGTCTGTACACATTGTGCGAAGCGGCGCCTCCCGCTGATGGGCCATTAACACTGATTCATGGCAGCAGCTGGGGGAACGGAGACACCAACGGGACGTGCACAAGTGTGACGCGAAAATAAATTTTCACATTCAAACTTTTTTAAATCTTCTTCCACCTAAACCCACCGAATTTTTTTTGTCGGTTCTTCCTATGCACTCCCACCCTTAAAATACGTTTACTCCTTCCTGTACCAGGAGTAAATGAGTAAGCTTTCCCAAGATGGGAAACTGCACGCAAATTGTTGCTTCTGGATTTCGTGGAACAGAATAACTAGTAAGTCTGCTAGTAATATAGGCATTATGTGATGGTGCCACATCAATAGTAATCATAGAATGGCATCTCTGGAATCACGACGGTGCAGACAACATCATAGTCAGAAAAACAACAGATTATTGTCATCGCAGCCGAGACAGCTGGGTAGAAGACGCACCAACAAAACACACGCCTTTTGAAAAAAACAAAATAACTAGTTTTAGGAGGGTGGGATAAGAGTATGGGAACAGGAGAAATATGGAACACACAAAATAAGGACAGTGACAAACGCAAAACACAAATGGGCGAAAGGGTGAAGTTTTCCGCTGCAGAGCGTTATTTGCACTGGTATAGTAGGAGGGCAGAACAGGACTATGGAGAATTTAGAATGTTGAATGCACTTCAGTTCCTAGGATGTTAAAATATACCGAGTCCGTTTTGAAAATGTGTTCAGGAGGAGGTTGCCAATAAAGATTTTGAATTTCTGCCCATCTCTGCCTCATGGATTGAATCTACAGAACAGCCTGCTATGGTTTGGCTTTTAGTGGTAAACAGACCTGTCCATCAACCAAAAGTTGTGACCCTAGGGCCAGAGCTGGCAACGTTGGAGCAGGGGAACCAGGTTCGAGCTTCGACCTCGGGTCAGCTTCCTGTGATTCTGGGCAAATCACTTAATCTCCCCATTCCTACAAAAAATGAATGTGTCTTGTGTAACGTTACTGGTACTCGTGCAAAGCGCTCCAATACCTTCGGGTCGAGTTAACGCTATCTAAATCTGCAACAACAATAATACAATTTGCAGCGGCGAGGGTGCTGTGAGTGACTACTTACAACCATGGCTCACTCTGACAACTCTGCATCATCCCGGCTCCGCATTGCCGCCCTCCCCTCTTTTTCCAATGGAGAACCTAGAGCGGCAGCAGCCTTGTCTAACCGGGCCAGAAAGGATATCATTGCCTGATCAATAACTGTCCGTTGTGAAGTCCACCTCCAATCAATCTCACCCCGTTCCAAACAGGTGGCGCCTTCATAAAGTTTGAGGACTCAAGATAAAGGCACGTGCGGACCCAAGAGCCAATCAGCACTTAGCCAATCACTGTGAGCTACACAAAATGTCTAAGATGCCGCCACTGCTCCAATCCTCGGTCACTTAACGTAGTAGTAGTAGTAGTACCTCCCGCTCCTGGGGATTCCAAAATATCATCAGCTATGGAACTGGTTGGTATGCAACCCGTAAGTGCTAACATTACGGACAAATTACATCCGTTAAAAAATCAACAACGGGCATCAGGCTAAATTCACGGATGGTCCTAGTAAGTAGGGGGCAGGTGTCCACCTTTTGCGCATCCTGGTGGAAATCTCGTTTTCTTGAGCTAGCGCCTGCCAGCCTCTAAGTGAATGAAAGGCTCGTTTCTTAGAAACTCCAATAAGGAATTCCAAGCATCCAACTGTAGGAGGTACTCTGGGTTTACTCTCTTCTCTTGGAGGATTACTACACCTTCCCGACCGGTACGACTGCTACAACATCCCCACATTGTAAGTTGGTACTTCGCAAGGAAGCAGAAATTGAATTGCGTACCGGAGGGGTATCAGAGCAGCAAGATCCCGCACCATTATCAACAAGTAAAGAGGAACAAGCCGAGGGCACCGGAAGACACCACCGCCTTTCTCCGAGGCAGAGCAGAAATGCCTCGGAGAAAGGCAGCGGCATTTTCGGATTCGGGGGTGTGTTTGTCTTTTCTCTCCTCCAGCCATTGGCTGGAGGAGAGAAAGAGACTTCTTGCAAAAAACACGCCCCCCGATCCGAAAAGGACTGGGCCTAATCGGAATGACTGACCTCTTCTCCAATGGCTGGCCAGCATTCAAGAGGCCAGCCAATGGAGAACAGGGGAGAAGAGGGGCGGGTTCAAGCCCCTCTTCTCCAAGTCATTAAATCTCGGAGCTAGACTGCGCAAGCGCAGCCTTCGCAGCCGAGATCTAAAAAAAGGGCTCTGACATTTCCTTCTCAATATCTGTTATATGTTGCCTTTTATTAATTATTAGCTGGCCTTCATTTAGTTTCAGTCTTAGATCCTTGCCTTTGTTGCCTATAGATTGCAGATGGTTTCTTATTCCAGCTTTTAAGAGTAGTCTTGTTTCAAAGTTTTTTTTCCCCTTTTTTCATTCTTCATACTGACACTCAGATGTTTTCCTTGTTCCTTCTCTCTTACTTCGGTACTGGAACATTCAGATCTTAGTGCTATTGTTTTCGGATCCGCTTGTATCTCACCATCCTGATCTACGATCCCAGCAGTAGCATTACTGAACATATTGTTCATTTGGACTGCCTGAGCTAAGATGTTAAGCCTGTCTGCTTCTTCTGCTTGCCGAGCTCCCACCCCGGTATCATCAGTCATTATGGTATCTGGAACCCTCCAGACTCAGTATTTTGTTTAATACACCCCCCCCCCCCCCCCAGCATCTGTCTAGCCTGTTCAGCCTGTTCAGTTGAAATTATCAGCTTACTTACGGCCGTACCTTGCATGCCTGGTGCCTGATCCAGGTTTTGTTCCTGGGCTGGCTGGGGTACACCTGCCAAGTTGATAAGCGTTTGGGGAGTAGCATCTCTAACCTCTCCAGCAAGGTCTATTTCCAGTTCGCGCCCCTCACTATCTTGCTGAATTTGGTCAGTAATACAGGCAGCACCAGCAAGTTTCTTTTTCCCCGAAAGCAGCTCCGCAATCGTCGGGCCGATCTTGAGCTGGCCATCCACCTCTGCTTTTCCCTTTCGCCTTCTCTCCTCTGCATGATCCTTTCGATTCATCTGTGAGCGGCGTCCCTGTTGCCGCGAAGCTCCCGGTGTTACACCAGCCGTCGTCAGCATCTCTACCGGCGTACTTTGAACATCCGCCGCCGCCTTCCCCCGGGTTAAGACTTCCACAGCTGCAGCCGCCGCCGCTACGGGACCCTTCGGCTTCATGCCAGCCTGGGTATCTTCAAAATAGTTGCTCCCGTGAATCTCCCGTTGCTGAGCTCCACAGGTACGGCGCAGTTCCCTTATCTGTTTTAGTATCGTAGAACAAGGGGGGATGCACTGACAGGATTTAGCCTGTAATAAGTCCAATATCGCATCAGCGATCTCTTTTAACATCTTTGAACATCCCGCTCATCTAGGACACATTTTATCTATCTGTGGGAATGGATTCTGTAGATCGGGGGATTTCGCTCAGTAATCGGTGCCTCAGCGTTGCCTCAGCCTTCCGCCATCTTGCTTCCAAGCTCCGATCCCAGGTTATATAAATTTAGACTGTCTTTGATGGCCTGAACATAAGAAATGTTGTTGCGTTTCATGTGTCTCTCCTACCTCGCGGGGTGATGCAGAAGTAAACCATACCTGCTATTTTGGGGTCGTTGGCATAACCAATCTTATTGGACTGGGGCCTTGTAGTAGTGATTATGAATTGAAACATGGTGCCCTAAAATGGGAAGGACAGTATTAAACTCCTGAAATGAACATGTAATCTACGGAAAATGATCTATTCATTAGCGGTTTTGGTTTGTTTGAGTTGCTCTTAACATTCTTGTGTGTGTTTGAGAAGGAAATCTATTCTTTAAGAATTCTGAGCTACTGTTGTGTGCTGTCTTGTGCACTACACCCAGTTGTGAATTCAGCCATCCTCAATAGAAAGCACCTGCAAGTTTCCGAATGCTGAGCTGACTTGGACTCTCCTTTCTCTTTACATTGGAACTGATCTGCTTAGCTGCAGTTGAGAGGTGGCAATATGTAGTGGCTGCTGATACAGTGAACTAGTAAGAAGAGTATGGACATTTCTTTTTAAATTGTTTTAGGTGAATGAACATGGTTGTACCAAAATGTTATGTGACAGAAAGCTAATGTTTGTCTATTAATACCCTTTCTGACTATGCAGTAAGAATGCCTGCTAATTTGACCGCATGTCCAGGATTATTCCATATAATATTTCTGCCCTACTTGGTATAGTTTAGTCGTTATATATTAACCGTCCACTTGCTGAAAGGTTTTGACAAGCGCAACTGAGATTGCAGTTATTTCCTACATGTTTTTACTCGACCTGCAACACGTTTGGGTTTAGTCTGCAAGGTTTTATTATTGTGTAACTATCCATTAGTTTCTGTGCTTTGTAAAATTTGGGATCAAGTTAACACGGGTTGGGTGTTCCTTTGTGGTGGGTGGTGCATTTTACCAGGATATGCGCTGGTAACTTTAGGCGGGCACCAAATCTATCTATTTGTTTAGTACAACATGGCCGTATTCAGCATGTAATAGCAGCTGTCCCGTCAATGCTTCATGACAGATGTAGTGCTTTAGATCATTTCACTAAGTGCCTGATGCCCTGGAAGGAGTAGAATAGCAGCGTCCTTTTGGGCCTCAAGCATGACAACCCATTAAAAAAAAAAAACCTTCTGTGAAAATAGATTGGGTGACCAAGAAGCATTGTGTTAGGATATTTGAGAACTTTTGCGCGCGCTCTCTAAATTGATGGGGTACTTTGTGGTTGTGAGGGTGCCTAGTTTGTGAGCTGTAGAGTAGGTTTAATTTGTGGTAAACTCATACATTTTTATAAACTACTTGTAGTAATTATTGGCAGTAGGTGTTACAACTCTACCATAAACCAGTAAAAGTTTTCCACACAGCCTTATAAAGATTACGGGCTAATCCAACAAAAAACACACAACCCTCATGTTATCTCATATACTCTGATTTCAAGTTTCAGTATGAACCGGTCTGTCGATCTCTTTAAATTACTTTTTAATTTCTTTTTTAAACATTTTGTTAGAAATGGTATCACTGCAAATAGTGAAATCACATCGTCCTTTAACTAAAATCCTTTGAAACCTTTGCAATTTGTGAAAGAGCAAACTTCTTTGTGAATTCCATCATAGGCTTCATATGACAGTAGCACACAGTTTCACTTTAATTCATGCTAAAATGAAATTCCACCTTGTTTTTCTAACCGTATTCTCTGCCTCTGTCTCTCTAAGCCAGAGGTTAAAGTGACTTTCTAGTTAGGGGAAAATGTGATTTAAAATGTAGGCTGTTGTGTTTTCCCTTAGGGCAACACTCCCCAGACGATATTTGATTTTTTCCGCGTGACTAGCAATCGAATTGGACTCTATTGCACTTTGTTTTCTTTTGTAATTTTTATCTTCCTTATACTAGTAAACTTCTATTGCCTCTGCAGCACAGGTTTAAATTTACTTGGTGTATTGCTGTCCTACTCTTCCTACAGCAACTAAATGATCAGGGTTCATGGTATTTGGTTGGCTGTTAACTTTAGGAGTATCATACGTGTGAGAAAAGCAGTTTTATTTTAAATAACGTTCCCCCATAAGCAGTGTATAGTGAAGCACTTGTTATATCTAGAACTGGGGAATTTTAGAGTTTTAACTTGACTATAATGACTCTTGAACCTTTGTTTTTTTTTGTCAGTGACTTTCTGAGGATTTTGTTTTAATTTAAGGTAACATTAGAAAGATGTAATTGAAGTAAGGAACTACTGGCTCTGTCAATGTCAGCACGGTAAAATATAAAATGTTGGCCTTGTGGTTTTAGTAAGGCTTTGGCACATCAATCTATATAAAGCAGACCTATTGCCTTTGTCAAAAAGTCACCACAATTTATAAGTATTCCAAAGTAATCATTATAAATACACATTGCAGTGCACAAAAATGATTGTCAGTAAATATTTGAAAATACATTTTTATTCCAGCTAACGCGAATTGTGAGTTTAAATCTTCCTTTAACACACTTCAGGCCACAAAATGCAGCCATGGAACTAACCGTTAGAGGACCCCCCCACTTCAGCTGAAAAGCGTACAGCTCCAGCTCGGAGTGCTCGAAAAATAATCAATCTCTCCTGGGTTCATGACCAGTGAAAATTAGTTATAAAAAAGTTCCATGGAATGGCTGGGGCTTACTGTGCTCCTTGCAGCCTCCCCTAACAATTTTTAGGACCCGCCTACGCAGCGCGCATGCTTTGCATACGAGGGGTCCGTTTGGAATCGATCCGCTTTTTGGGCAAAAACGTGCACGTTTTGCATTACTTTGTATTGCAACGTGTGCACGTTTGGCTTTTCCCTTGCGGAAGCGAGCAGCGGCGCCATGTGTTAGCAATTGTCATGCTCGCTCCCACAAGGTAAATTCTGCATGGGCCTAAAGGGGTCCATAAATGTCTACCTCCCCTCCCCCCACATATTTTTTTTCATTCTTTTTGCAGACAAGGGGACTGAGTGCCCCAAGTTCTGAAATGAGTGCCACCATAGCTTCATTGAAGTGATGGCAGTCAATCAGATCTTTTCTTTAGACCTGTTGGGTCTGCGGATCCTCCCTGGTGTGAAGTATACTTACATTTTGATTATTAATTTATGAAACTACTAAACGGATTTACACCGGGTCATAAGAAAAATACCTTTTCTGGATCTATCTTTTGCCTAATTTGTTGTAATCCTATTCAGCCGTTTTGTTTGTAGCTCTAATTTTCCTAGTGGAAATTACATGAGGAAAAATCAGTCACATTTAAAATATGCTATGTAACAGCGTTTGGTTACATTTCAGTATTGTCCCCAATAGATATTGGGAATTGCCATATCAGAGACAACTCCCACTTAGATCCTGCATTAATATAGTGTGCACTGAGTGACTAGTGTTCTTCAGTGACTAGTTTTTCTTTTTTTATTGAAGGGCTATGACAACCTTGGATGTTTTTGGTGAAAATAAATTAGTACTCAAGAATAGTTATGCCCCAAGTTCTCCCTCTAGGACTGAGTTCTATTGGAGTAAATCCTTGGAATCCGTACATATGCTATAGGCAAACACAGAGCAAGATATAAAGCTGCTCATTGAATGAATATTTTTTTTATGTATTTTATTATCAGCATTTAGCAAATACAGAAGTTGCATAGTAATTCAATGGTATCCTCTACAAGCTCTAGCTTCCAAAGCATATATTCAATATAAAACAAGAGGATAACAATAGAGAATAGTGAACATGAATTACCTACAGATAAATTAATTTTGTTTACCAGTGGATAAAGAAGCAATTCTTTCATGATCTGTCATTCCCTCAGTCATTTCTGGTGCAATTTGTGTAGGGGCCTGGTGTTCCAGTATGTCCTGCATATCTTGGTAAACCTGTTTGACCTCAGCTGGATCCCAAAACATATTTGTAATAATGAAGCCAGAAGCCTAAGTGAAGAGTAACTCCTTTAATCAAGCCAACCGCTCTCGCACTGGCGAGTAGCCTGTCCACATTCTAAGGTAAGCTTCAGGTGATACCAAAGGGAGAAGGGGTGCGGGGGTGGATGGAAGGTACCAAGGTGGGAAATAAGGAAGGATACAACAATATTCTTTCAATGTCTCAGGAATTATGTATTGCAGAGCTCTTGGTGGCACTAGGATCAGATTTTTTTCTTTAAACAACTTTATTAGGATATCACAATCTAGATGTCCTCAACAATCTCGGAATATATCTTGGAATCCAGGCAGCTCTACCCTGTTTGATATATGAACAAAAGGGCATCCAGTTTTTTTTTACATTTCTGTACTCTGTCGCGCAGGCTGACCACCTGCTTTTCCATTGCATGTGTCAAAGAAACCTGAGCCTCCCAAACTTTCATGGGGGTGAAAGAGGGGAATTCCCAAAATGGGGCCAGTGTTACTAGTGTGCCATGATTAAATAAGTAATTTTCCATCCAGGGTAGTCAGTGAATACTTCGATTCATCCTCTACATCTCCTAGCACAACTGTCATATGCAGCTTGTTCCCAGATGTGAAGCCAGGAGGTCTCATCAATATCACAACCTAGTTCCTCCTCCCACTTAATGGCATATACCAGCTTGACCAAAGTTGGAGGGCCAGCTAGATAGTGATGTAGTCGGGTAATGCATTTTCTGGTCTTCTGTTATTTCACCAACGTTTCTATGGATGTAAGTTCCTTCAGGGCAGATGCCCTTAGATTGCCCGTGGTGATCCTGTCTAGCAGTTGTATCGAAATGTGTTGCATCTCAGCATGGTCTGTCACTGGCATAACCTATCCAATGAGAGAGCTTTTACTTTTTCAAACAGTTCCCCCAGGGTAATCCTATTGTGTTTGAACCAATTTTAGAGACCCATGTCGTCCACACCAGGGTGAAACTGTTGATTGAAAAGGCAGCTTATAGGCTTTTGATTTAATATTTTATGTATGGCGAAACAGTTTGACTTAAACCAAACATTTACAAAACTTTCAAGTTGTGGTTTGACCGTCTACACCTATTGCAGGTTAACACATGAAATCTCTTGTTGGTTTTAAAGTGCTGCTTTCTATGATGCTTTGATTGCTCCACTTCGGCTTGTGCAGTGAGACTTGGCATTGATGCCCTAGTCTGGACTTAATTCACGCATGTATGTGTGTCCTAATATGGTTAGGTGCCGTAGCTGAAACCCCTAAGATTGGCCATGCTCACATTCTTTTAGTTTGATTGCCCCTGTACGCACACAGTACGGCAAACCAAAGACATCCGTTATTTTCCCTAACTTGGTTTACAGCTGAGGTGCAAATCTTTAGAGAACCTATGTTTTGTCTTATGTTTCTTACATGAGATCTAGCATTTTACTAGTGTGACATTTCTCAAGTCTTTTAAGCTTAAATATAAAAATGTAAATGTGTTTATTATAGCTGATCGGGTTTCTTCTGTCTTGCAACACTTTCGAAAGTCTTTACAAGTAAAAGAAATTAATATTCGAATCTTCAGTGTGTAAAACTAGTAACGCAATAGCACTACATTAAGCTTATAAAAGAAGGCAGTTGGGCATGCTGCTTTACCTGCTTGTTTACTATAACGCATGTCTTGTGGGCCTTCAATTAAATGCACATTTTCAGATGAACAAGTTTGAATATATCTTTGTCACGATAGCAGCATATATTTAACCCCTAGTCCCATCAGATACCAAGATCTACGTGCTCCGTTTTGCTGTGGTGCATCGAAAATGTCTCGGTGTTATGTAGTTGTGCAGCGATAATGGTGTAGGATTAACTGGGCTTCACTACCAATCTACCAAATTTAGACGCACGCGTCAAATGCAAATGCTTTCCGATGACTTTTATTACGAAGTGGTATGTTATAAGGGCAGCTAAGGGCATAGGAGATGTTCTGACCTAGTGCTTTAAAATAGTAACAGGGCGCCTTCGAGTATATCATATTGTCACTCCAAAAAATGCGCATGAACATAGAACGCTCCTAAGGCCTGTTATGAAACATGAAACCCTAGAGCGTAGAACTCTCTGTAATTTCATACTGAATACTATCTAAAACAAAACCATGACATAAGCAACATATTTTTGCCTTTATATATGGCTGACCTATTACCAGAGCCACTGAAATTATGTGATTGTGCTGCTGCAGCCATTTTCGCCTAATTGTATATTTGCCACATAACCTGCAGGTTATAAGAATTCTTTTTTGTTTCTAGCTCAAACGGTTCAAAAGTTACTAAACAGGCACCACCGTGTTTCTGCCGAGTGGGAAGGCCCTTGGCAAAGGTTGATTGGTTATCTTTCAGTTGCTTATTGCAATATTTGGGGGTTCGCACTGGCACGAATGAGGTGCTCCTCATGCCCAGACTGTGTTAACAAGTGTAACAAGCATTGGCATAGCCAATAGGTCTCGCTTTTGGGACCTTATAAGTATTTAGTTATGCAGCACAATATCCTTGGTGCAACAACATAAACTGTTGCATGGCTAAACGCTTATAAGGTCCCAAAAGCGAGACCTATTGGCTATGCCAATGCTCATTATACTTGTTGTTACTGCCTGGGTATTGGTTACACCTCTTTCGTACTAGGTTAAAACACAAACAGCAATGATATTTGGATGCTATCTTTTTTAATTTTGCTCTGTTCAGGAGCAGAAGTACTGCAGCTTTTCTAATACAACACATGCAGATTGGAAAATTGAGTGTGAGTGACAGTGTGTGAGTGTATGCGAGTGTACATGAGTGCGTGGACATTTTTGTGTGAGAGGCATTGTGAGAACGAGTGTCTGAGTGTATGTTTGAGAGAAATTGTGTGTGATATGCTTCGAAGTGTGCTGCTGGATCTGACATGGCTGGAGGTAATTAATGGTTTATGTAAGTGGGTACAATTAACCTACGGATGGGAGTTATTACTTTGGCAAAACGCAATCCGTTGCAAGCTAGTACTACTTGCACTTTCAGCTGAGCTGCAGTCGGGCTGTGTAACCATCATTAGATCTGGCGTTAGTTGAGACATTTTGATTTTGCTAAAATATAAATATGATAAACGTACTTATAGGGCTTAGTTCATCCGTTGTTCTGCCCTTTCACAAAGGAGCACATCCACACACAAAGTATTTCACTTCTGTGCCTGGGAATACCATGGCAATGTGGGTTTTTTTAATACCAAGAACTATCTTTTTTTTTTCATTGACCATTTTTTCTTATATTAAAGAGGGCCTGGAAGCTTCCTCAACAATAATGGTTTACGAAAACAAAACCAACCTCGAGAAAGCCAAAAGGTTGGCAGCCAACGCTAACCTGTTGGCTTTGCCAGTTCCCATTTTGTTCTGTATAACGGGTGCAGAGCAAATTGAAGTAGGCAGGGGAAGGTGTTTTGGTTGATTGAACAAAGCTACAAATACCCTAATCCCACAGAAGGAAAGCTGTGAGTGACTATTCCTTCATCTCTCATATGTTAAAGCTGGCCCTGAGTTTCTCTGACTTCATAGGTTAGTAGGGCTCTTTGAGGTGAGCTGAAGTGTGATGTTGCATATTGTATTGGTCTTTTAAAGCGACAACGTTTGAAAGGGATTTACCAAAAAAATGTATAGGGAGTTGATGTTCGTGAAGTTGCACTACTTTGCTTTCCACTAGTTATGATAAAATAATTGTTTCAATGTTGGTAGATGTAAAACTGCCACCTTCAAGTGCTTGAGCGCTGTGAGATACCTTTACGCGTACAAAAATTCCAGTATTCAATGGAATTTCATGTGCTTACTGTGCACATTTCTGCACTTTAATTTCTTTCCAGGCTCATGTCACAAGTGATCCGTGATACTTTATAACCAGTTAGATTGGTGTTTTTTACAGTTATATTGTGGAGTTAAAAGTGCATGCCTCAAGCTGTCCCAGCTAAAAGCATCTCCCTCAGAAAAATGGCAGCTGGCAATTAAACATGTAATAAAACAAAGGTTACTGGTCTCTTTCCTTGTGAACTTTCTCCGGAAGATAGCTCAGTTGGGGCGGGGGTGGGGGGTGGGGGGGGGGGGGGGGGAGAGAAAAAAACCACCTTGTTTATTTCTGAGGTGAACACGTTTGATTTTATGCATGCACCTTTTGCAGCTTGGAGTTCAGCCATTCACCTCTAGGGGCGCTACCTTTCTCTGAGAAAAATGGCGATCATTGGTACGAGTGCTGAGGTCTGGAAGGGCCAAGGATTGGTACTTGAACACACATCTGTACGAAATCCTGTACATTTTTTTTTAATGGCATAGTAATTAGGATTCTGGATAGTTAAGATAGTTTCTAAATACAGGGTCCTCTTTGATTTAGGTGGTATGTGTATATCCCAAGGAAGCTACAGTATCAGTTTTTCCCTCCATCACTTTTTGTAGCCAAGCATCTCTTGGTAATAGAGAGGTGAGGTAATAACTGTGAGTTATTGTCAATATAATCATGACAGTTTGCCAGCATCGGCATAGCCGGTATTTTCATCTAAAGCTCATTTTAACTGTGGAGCGAAAAGCACTTGTAGCCAAGTGAGGCAATGGCCAACAGGCCAACGTGGCTGAACCCCAGAGTGGTGTCGGCAGCTTTATCACTACCAACCAAGGACCAGTCTTCGCTGGGCCAGGCAAATTGGTCATGTTCTTAATGCCAGAGAGCCAAAGTTCCACCCCCTCTTGTAAAAATCCACCAGCCCAGATTCGGAGTAAGCGGAAGTGAATTGTGGTTCATTAATCCCACAGTTTGTCTTCCCTTTCGGACATGTGTCTCCATAGCAGGCTCGCCAGCTGAAATCACAGCACAGTTAGCAGTGACTTGTGACCTTCATTCTTCCGGACCCATTTGTGTGCCCTCGAGGCTACCACGTGGGCCTGTCTCAATCTCAGACCCAAGAGGCGCTCATGCCAAGCGCTCTATCAGCCACCCCAGATAACAACTGTCCGCAGCTTGGAACGTGACTCGCTGTAAATTAATTCGGGAAGAGTTCTACAACGGAATGTGTTCAGAGCACGAGAAGTGAGAGGGAATATAGATTATCGAATGATGTCTCTTACAAATCGTCGAGTTGCTGATGCCTGTTCGTTGCTTTGAGTGAATGTTTCCTCCATCCACCCCCAGGCCACCTATCCCCCACCTCCTGGCCTGCTGTTCGGTGGAATGCAGGCTGTTTTCGGGGAAAGGGTGAAATCCGAAGCGAGACTGCCAAAATACATTTATTAAGCAAACCACAGATTCTTTGCTACCTGTTATCTTGAGAGATGTGATAAAATGATGGAGCAACGTCCTGGGGATTTGAACGCGTCACTTGGAAATTACAGATGACTTTCAGCAGCTGGTCCTTGGCCCGTTTTTGATCGCTTTAGAGACTTTTCTAACCTGAAAACTCGAGGCCAGAGTGGAGTGAAGATGTAGTTGCACCTGTGGGGACGAGTAAACTACGTTTTCAACCTTTTGCCTAATGTCGCACAACTCTATTAAATAACTGTCCTCATAAAAGCCTTTTTGGTATGAAAACGATCCTGCAGATAGTTAGAGGATTGTCGTCAACAAGTCAAACAAGCATTGAAAGCGTGCGTCATCGCGATCGCTCTGAAAGCGAAAGTGACCACGATGACGCACGAGTTTTCAAAGTGCTGCTGAAGGCTAGCGGTTCGAGCGTGCACGGTCGCGTGAACTCAAGCGCTAGGCCAGCCAGCAGCACTTTGAAAACTTACATACAACATGTCTCTCTGAGCCAGCGCATGCGCTGGGCTCAGCGAGACCTAAAAAGTAATACATAATGAAGTAATACTATCAAACTTTCCGAATTATTTGCCTTTTCTTGCTGCGTAATTTACTCAACACTGCCACATAATTTGACCCTCGCCTGCCGCATAATTCCAGTGGGCCTGCCCATTACATTGCAGGCCCTTTAGAGTGCTTTTTAGGTCGAAGCCGGTTTGCTAACGACTTCTTGGGGACGTTCGGAAAGCTTCCCTGGGAATGCATTCTGTCTATTGCTTACCATTGGCTCTTTGGTATGTAACTCAAATTTGCTTGCTTTCTATTTGGTGGCAGTTAGTTTTCGGCTGTCCACTTGAGGTAGGGGTCAGATATCAGGCTCTGTCTTTCAGGTAGCTTGTTGTTTTACTTTTCTTTCTCTGACTTGAAAGTTAGAGAATTAGTGGCAATCCTACTGGCAACTTGGGGTCGGCTGTGCAATTTTTTTTTTTTCTCTCTCAATATATCAAAACAATATTTAAATGTCTGTAAATGAACTGTGCAGCTATTCCAGAATATGGAAAGCACATTTTTTTGGGTAATTCAGAAGTGTAGTGGAAACTAACATTAAATACGATCAAAACAAATCAATGCACTAGGTGATAACAGTTCCACACATTATCGTTGGTGTGCTGTATATGTTTAATAGTAAAACTGCGTGTGCGCAAATGCAATGGCCATTTCAGTTGAAGATGTGGTGGCTGTAATGGCGGTGTGCTACCATACCATGCATACTCTGTTGTTACCCCACTCTGCGCCACGTTGGCCCACACTGCACCCTGTTTGCCTCTGCCCCGCCTTGACCCACTTTGCGTCACACGTTGGCCCACGCCATGTTGCCCCACTACAATCTGCTCAGCACCACTCTAATTTACTGCACTCTACGCCACTCTAATATGCTGCACTCTACTCCACTCTAATCTACTGCGCTCTAATCTACTCCGCTCTGCCACTCTCCTGCACTCGCGCCTCCTGCACTTACACGTCCCTCAATAACTTTTAGCCATATTGAACACCAGCCGCGCTGCTGTACAACCTGCAAAAACAATATTAGCAAAGCTAATAGCTCTTGTATACGCAGGCCCTATTGACTTTGCCAATGTTTGTTTTTTTACAGATTCTTTTTTACGTGATTTGTTAATGCAAGTGAATTAACATTGCTAGTAACTAAGGGAAACTGGAGTCTGGCCAGATAACAAAGTGGGTCATCTCTGTGGTGTTTCTTAGTCATTGTGATTTGTCAGTCACAGAAAGCTTGGTGAAACACCTCACGTTTCGTATAATTTTTGATGAGTAAGTGGTTTGGCTGTGCTACCATAGATGTATTGAGCATGGGAAACAACCTTTGCAATGCAGTCATTACATTGCACTACCTTTACATAGCAGTCATTACATCGCAACTTCCTTTACATCGCATGTCACTACAACGCATGTCAAATCCCTGAAGTGTTAGCATTCCAGTCTCCGTTCTGGTTAAAGAAGATGACTGCCTAATATTTCCAACCAAGCCCGTTCTTTGATGTGGGCCTTCACAGCTTGTTTGCACTCCGGAGTGTGCAGTTCAGCAAGTAACGGAGCGCGGGGATCTCAGACTGGCCTAGACTCTCTGCTGCTCGCTCTCTGCTGCTCGCTCTCTGCTGCTCGCTCTCTGCTGCTCGCTCTCTGCTGCTCGCTCTCTGCTGCTCGCTCTCTGCTGCTCGCTCTCTGCTGCTCGCTCTCTGCTGCTCGCTCTCTGCTGCTCGCTCTCTGCTGCTCGCTCTCTGCTGCTCGCTCTCTGCTGCTCGCTCTCTGCTGCTCGCTCTCTGCTGCTCGCTCTCTGCTGCTCGCTCTCTGCTGCTCGCTCTCTAGCTCTCTAGCTCTCTGCTAGCTCACTAGCTCTCTGCTAGCTCACTAGCTCTCTGCTAGCTCACTAGCTCTCTGCTAGCTCTCTAGCTCTCTGCTAGCTCTCTAGCTCTCTGCTAGCTCTCTAGCTCTCTGCTAGCTCTCTAGCTCTCTGCTAGCTCTCTAGCTCTCACCTGCTAGCTCTCACCTGCTAGCTCTCACCTGCTAGCTCTCACCTGCTAGCTCTCACCTGCTAGCTCTCACCTGCTCTTCTACAAACAAACAAAAGATTTAGTAAGGGCTAGCAGCTTCCTCAACAATAACGTTTTCTAAAAAAAATGACAATTTCTAAAATGCTGTCTTTGTCTTTGCAAAGGCTTGTTTGTATAGATATTTGTTACCAATAAAATCAACATCTTTCGCCATCAGAATTATAAAATTCTGTTGTAGATGTGCTCCCTGTGAAAGGACAGCATGCCATAACCCATACTAAAGTCAGTCAATGGCTGTAGAGGGCTAACATTGCCCCTTGATGCATGCTGGAGTGGGTGGAAGGAAAGGGCGAATGACACAATTACAGTCTGATAGATGGCCTAAAGCCACTATAAGTTACTTTTAGTAAAATGAAAAGGTCTTGGTTAACAGATCTAAGAAAGCATTCTGTCTGGCATTGGCCGCGAACTCTAACTTTGAGGGAAATGCTTTTATCCCAAATTAAATGCAGACAAAGGTTGTTTTCACTAAAACAAAAAATATACTTAAGCTAGCCACAAGCCTGGGCCCCACATTCATGTACCCCCCTGAGGGGAACAATGGGCATTAATATGCCAAAGTGCAGCTGCGTGAGGCGGTTACAGTCATAAAATCAAAAGGTATGGGGCCGTAGCACTCCTAAACTAAGGAAATGGGTGGCCCGGGAGAACGGGCTATTTCACTGTGTTTATAGCCCAGAGCGGTGAGTAGGGGCACATTCCTTTTCAGTGACCACTAGCCAGCGTGGCTGTGCTCTGCCTGTGAAGCAGCACACTGTGGCCAACTAGTAAAATTACAGAGTGACCAGTCCGACCATGTGAAGGAGGCAAAATGGGACAGAAGGTGAATTGTGAATTTTCAGTTGAGTGCTTATGCAGGGCGGCAAGTACAGAACGTGTGCATGCATAGCAAGGACAAAGATAGAACCGTTAGACTTTAATCATTTTCATAAGCTATTAATTCCCTATTTGCACACCATGTCATCTAGCAAAGAACACTTTTGCTTATCGAGATTGTAATGAACAAGTGGCCACTTAGTGGTTTTCTGTCCCCAGTAACTCGTGCGTTTGTACTACATATAACCTGAACAGTTTTCAATGTATTTGTTTTGATCCAAACTGGGCTTTCCCTGCACCCATAGCAACAGCAACAAACCAAGGCATCTCGGCCGCCGTTTGAATGCGAGCCTGGGAAACAAAAGTGTGCAGCGTGAGGCCAGATGGCTGCAGTCAGGTACTGCATCCAGGGCAAGCATCAAATGAGTGAAAGAGCGTAAGGTTTTGGCCAGGCCTGTGCTCAAACTACATGCTGTCTGCTGTGCCATTGTTCTAACCGGCGAAACACCGGCAGGATTAGCGGAGATCCATGCCCAGTTGTCATTCTCCCTGTTCCCATGGCAATGAAATCTGCCTTGAAGCAAAAGTAGCGTTCGGCGAGGTGCATGGCCGCCAAGAAAGTTAAAGCACAGCATGGCCCTGGGAGGCAGCGTATCACATGATTTCATGGCGCTTCTGTACTGTCCGCCGTACACAAGCGCTCTGTGGCTTGGGGCGGGGTGGGAGGTGAAGCAAGGAGAGTCACCTTGAGCAGCGATAACTAGTGTGCAAGGTAAAAAAAAAAAAAGCCTGAATTCTTAACATAAGCGTGTTGTTGGCCCTGATTCTGAACACGCAGGAGGCAGCAGCAGCCGGAGAGAGGGAGCAAAGGGGGAGGAGGAGGCGACCTCAGCTGCAGTCTGGGAGAGGGAGCAAACATGGCTGCGTGCAGTTTCTCAGTTTAAAGAAGCAAGAAGGAGAAAAGAGTGCACTGACACTAATAAATTACATAAGGAGTAACAGGACATGTAACGGGGGTGTCCTCATGGTAGGTTGCAATAATTGCAAAGGTGGTACTAAGGAGGGACTGCTATGCCAATTAACCAATGAAAAGCCACCATTTACAAAGGACAGTAACAGAAGCCAAAAAAAGATGGGCGAAAAGTGGGCAGAGCTTCATGCCCATACACTGGCTGTACGATGGCACAATGCAGGTAAATACATCGTATGCCTTTACCACGCATGTTTTTACCACAAATATGCTTTTACACCGCATGCCATTACCACGCATTGTTTTTATGTATTTGTTGGGGGTAAAGGCATGTGTTGTAAATGCATGCACGCGGTAAAAATATGAGTGCTAAAAATGCGCTGTAAATGCAAAACGAGTTAAAAACCTCATTGTAAAGGCTGGTTCCCCCATACACTGAATACAGTATGTCTCGAAGAGAGGTCGCAAGCGCTGCCTAGGCAAGACCTAAAAAAAGGATGTTGGGTCTTAGCCTCTCAAGGGCAGAGCGACTGGGCATTGAAACTTTCTGAAAGAAATCTTAACTGTCTAACCACTGTTATCTCAGGTTTTGCTACAAAGTTCTGGATTGACATCCCATTCCAATAACTACCTCAAAAACCACTAGTCCTGAAACTACTGATCACAACATTGCAAGCTCCAGATGTGAATCTGAACCACCAGCAAGTATGAATTGCCAAAACTAACCCTATTGGTTAGTTACGTTAACCTATTTTGTTCCCTCTACTCTAGAATTTCCCTTTAAATGTCCTTCTCCCACTTACTCTGCTTTTACTTTTTCAAAAACATTTTACATGTGAATGAATGAATGGGATTATAAGTCCGGTATGAATCTGAGGGGTAAGGGCAGATTGTTCCAATGTTTAGCAGCCAGAACCGAAAAAGTTGAGCCACCCATGTCCGTTTGGTGAGATCAATGGTCAGTAGATGGGCAGGGAGCTGTTAGGGCAATACATGGTCAACCTTTCATGCAAATATTTGGACCCAGTCTTGTAGAAAGGCGAATGTTCTATTGTCAAGGCTTTGAAAATGACCCTTTTCTTAACTGGTAGCCTGTGCAACTGTTTCAAGTACTTGGGTGATAGCCGCGTGTTTGAGGAAATTAAATGGACGTCAGACAGCCATGTTCTGTACCTTATGCAATCTGTGGATAAGATAGTCTGGGAGTCATTTGTACAAACATTGGCATAGTCCTGCCTAGACTGGATCAAGGCCTGTACCACTGTTTTCTGGCCTTCCCAAGGCAGAAGTTTGAGGAATTTCTTCAGCATGCAGATTTGACCACAGCTGTGATTTTAGGTTAAGGTAGAAGTGTGTGCCAACAAGAACCCCCATGGTTCCTGTCCAACTGAGTAGTGGGCCATGCCCCTGACCATCCAGGAAGGGGGTCGATATGAATAGCTCCAAAAACCCCTGTTTTTAGGGCTCGCCTAGGCAGCGCGCATGAGCTGCTTAAGGAGATGACCTTTAGAAATCTGTCCGCTCTTTTCAGGGTGGAATCCACCTTGCGGGAGCGAGCAACACGCGCGCTTGTTTACATTTCCCTGCTCGCGTCACTTTCATCACTTTCACTTTCTAGTTGGCTCGGGCGTTTGGAAGCAGCGGCGCGCGCGCAGTGGTAATTTTTCTTTCTAATGAGCTTTCACGTGCGTGCTTGTTCTGAGTTTCCGCTCTCTCTGCATTCCCTCAGCACAGCTGTGGGATGAAAGTGTCCCAGAGTGGCGAGCGCACGCCTCGCTGAATAAATAACAGTATTAAGGTGTGTGTTTGAAGGCGTAGTGACAGAAGAAAGTTCCGTGTGCACCTCGGGGGGTTATTACTGTAATACACTGATTTATTCTGCAATTATTTGCATGCAGCAATTAAAGATACTACAACCATTGCGGCAGCGCGTCTTGTTTATATGATGGCCTTAGGTTTGGGTGTCTTCAGCCAAAACAGGTATAACATGACTGACTCATAGAAAAATGCCACATTTAAGATTCTTTCACCCGGTGCGAGACTGCACAGCACTGGCCACTATTCCACATCCTGCCCCCTAACACAACACATCCCCCTGCCCTTAAGTAACAAGCAACTGTCGGCCATCCCACGGTCACTGCACATCAACCCCGAGCCGTCAGCAATCTGCGCACAAGACAGCAGCCCAAAGCCTCGCCAAATGTGTCACTCAGGAAAGACAAATAACTGACCATTACTCTGCATCAGCTAACGACGCAGGAATCCCGCATTCTGAACTGTGCCCGTTCGAGTGATTAGCAATATATTCCAAGCATTCAAAGCCAAGGAATTCGTAAAAATAAATCGACTCGTAACAAAAAGAGACCGATGACAAATTACAATCAGAACCTGGTAATTAAATTTGCCTTCAATATTCCCACCTCAGCGATTAGCAGGGTAGCAAACGTGCAACGATAGGACTATGTTCGCGGAATGATTCCAATGTTTACAAAAAAATACCGTTCCCCGTTGTGAGAGCGATGCTGATTGGCTCAGAGGGCAGGGCAGGTCTCTTTCAAAGGTTTTCTTAAGGAGAGCAATGCTTCCTTCAGCGGCCCAGGTTCCCTTTAGCATTGCAAATGAACTATAGGGCATTCTAATATTTCTTGTGAACACGGTGATACTTCGTTTCGTTGAAAGGTATTTCAGATTTACTTTTAATTAAAATTTTAATATCTGCGGTCATTTTAAGGAAGTGGGCTTATTAAACTGCAAATCTGGCAGGCTTATGGTACTTAAAGGCACGTCATAATTAGTCTAATTCCAGTAAAAACATAAACAGTAGTGATCAGTGCTAAGCGTGCGTGAATATAATAGTAAATAGGTGGTTTTACAATGTGTGTGTGTGTGTATGTGTGTGTATGTATATATGTGTGTGCATACATATATATAATATAAATTCACTGAAAAAAACATAGGTTTCAGGGGCGTTACAGTTAGCTGGACTTTTCACTCATACAAAACCATTGAAATTCCCCCGTTATAGTTAGTTAAGCTAACTAAAACTCGCGCGCCCGCAATGCACTGCTGATGACGTCGTATATTACATCACTCATGACCTGGTCAGCGACATAACTCATGACATCACTGATGACCTCTCAAATGACATCACTGATGACATCACTGATGAGATCATCCAGTGAATGTGGGTTTTTCTGAAAATTGCATATGTTTTATATATGTATATCTGAAGGTAGATGGAAGAATAAATGGGTATATAAGTGTCTAAATGGATGAATTGTTATTTAAAAATTGATTGTATAACTGACTAAGTGTATCTTAGTGAATACATGGCTTAGTGAGTAATATTTAAATATGTAAATATCTGTATCAGTCTCTCACTTTGTGTATAAGTGGCTGCATGGGTTGGTGAGTAGCTACAGGAGTGTCTATATAGGTTATTAGTTGTTTTTTTGAGTATCAGTATGAGTGTCTGAGTCTATCGTTCGGGGGGTATTACGTAGTGCATAGGTGCATGAATGAGTGACTCACTGTATGTGTTGAAGACAGCATGTGTGCAAGATTGTATGGGTGGATGTGTGTGTGTGCATGGGTGTGTTAGTGAGTGAATGACTGTCTCAATAGTGTCTTGTATGAATAAGTATGTGTTTCTATAAGTGATTGTTTAAAAGACTAAGTATGTGTTAGTTTCTTTAGAAGTAAGTGTGTGTATAACTGTATATGCAAGTAAATGGATGTTTTTGATTCTTTATTAGCATAAGTGACTGTGTGTGAGTTACTCTATGGATGAGTGGCGTTGTGTAACAGGATGTATAGGTGTATGAGTACATATGAGTGAGTACATGTATGAGTGACTATATAGGACTGTTGGTGAATGAGTGGATGTGTATGTGGATATTAGAATTACTGAATAGGTTGTTGTAACTGGTATTGGTATGTCCATTGTTTTGAAAATTTTAGTTTCTATTTTTGAACGTGTGTATCAAAGGTTATATTAGGGGGAGAGGAGGTCTGCCCCTCTATCACAAGGATGATGTCATCACTGATGTCATGAGTGATGTCACTGACCATGTCATGAGTGATGTAATATGTGACGTCATCAGCAGTGCATTGTGGGCGCGTGAGTTATAGTTAGCTGAACTAACTATAACGGGGGAATTTCAATGGTTTTGTATGAGTGAAAAGTCCAGCTAACTAGAACGCCCCTGAAACCTATGGTTTTTTCAGTGAATTTCAAAGGTTTTTTTAAATGCTAATTTCTAACTATGCCTACAGAGATAGGACATGTGAAGAAAGAAGAAAAAACGCACAAAGAAAAATAAGAAATGCAGAAAGAAGCAACAGAAGTCCTCAAAGATGAAGAAAAGTGCAGGAAGAAGGATAACGTGCAGAAAGAACAAACAGAAGAGCAGAAAGAAGCCTTGTTGCAAAATCATCCTATACCCTCAACTTTCTCAGACGGATACTGGTGGTAACTGAGTCTGACTAACCAGTCCTAGAGCCAGTGCTATGTTAAAAGACAATGTCTCAAATGGGGTAGTGAGGTTTCTACTGCGCAGAGTCTGATAGGAACAATCTTAACAACCAAATCCTAAATTTGCATCAGAAGGGAATGCGAACAGCCACCACCCCACGCTGTTGGTTGCAATTGCTAGAAATCAAAACAAAGGTTCATTCCCTGAGCAATAATGAAACCGTATCAGTTTCACAACAGTGTTTCAGTTAGAAGCTCCAAAAAGAAGTTTCAACCGCGTTTTCTTAATCCGCTAAAGGATGCTTTGTTAAATAGTGGTTTAAATGTTAATTATGTTTTGTGGTTATTTTACTAAATGGTTTAATATTAAGGTTTTGTATGGGTAGATCGGATGTATTTTTGATGAGTAATTGTTATTTCCACAATGGTAACGGTTTAACTATTGCACCTTCAAACATGGCGCTTGTAGTGGGTTTTGAGATTGGGTTAGTCCACTGTCAATGTTTCTTATACGCGGCTCTAATAAATAGAACCAAAAACATGGCGCTCACGTTACACGCCACACTTGCGGTCCGGGAGATTACGGAGAGGATTCATGCCCTGATACGGGAGGTGAGAGTTCCCTAGTTCTTTAGCCTACTGTTCTCTCTGGTTTCTTAAGGGAATTGAGAGGGAAGATTTAAATTCAAATATGATAAGATAAATATTTCTTCGTAGGTCCATCATGATATAGAATGCGGGGGTTTTGTCGACTCTATACTTTTGAGGATTGTTATGCTATTCGGATCACTTAGGAATACGTATGAATTTATTTTGAATTACGAAACCTTGTCAGCTCATTTTACATTGGTTTTAGGTGATATTAATAGTTTCCGAGAGAGGGGGCTCCTAACACTGAGTGTGTGTTTTTTTCTTTTATTAGGTGATATTATATAGGAGGATGTTGGGGATACGTAGTCCATGAATTATTGCTCTTGGTGAATAATACCTTTGAAATTGGGATAATTTGTTTGCATTTGGTGAGTGATTCTTCTTCTTATCCTAAGGTAGCTAGGGTTTACGATACGGTTCACTTTGTCAATCATAAGTTCTGTATGTTTTCCCTCTCAGAATTTTATATATAAGAAAAGATTACCGTTTTTAAGACATTGAAGATTCAAGGATACAATTTACTATGATACTTGTCTACGGTTGGTAGCTTTTAAAATATCGCGTTAAATATGGGCGTTTTTTGGCTATGAACACAATAGTGTGCTGCCCTTTTCTTATTGATCTCAACTTCAATGCTTGGTGGTGTTTTATTTACTGGCACTATTGTGTGGGCTATGGTTTTACTTTTTAGTTCTTTGGTGGTTGGTAACCCTTGGCACATTTAAAGTTCTTCTATGACTATTTTCTCGGTTTCTCTTATATAATTCTTTACTTCGGTGGAGGTTTAAAATATTTTAAGGCATGAGGCTGATGGTAATGAGTTTGTATAATTATCCGTTACAGCCCTGAATAAGTCTTTATGGAATATTGTAACCATAGACGAAACACGTGTTGGCTGTTTGACTCAAGAATGGAACTTGTGGTTTAACAAAGTCCTCCGTGAACAACTACGAAAATTGAAAAATAAAGATCTTGAATGGATATTGGAAATTTTTACTCATCTTGGAACTTCTAACTGAAACACTGTTGTGAAACGGATACTGTTTCATTATTGCTCAGGGAATGAACCTTTGTTTTGATTTCTATGTTAAAAGACACTCAGAATACAGTGAAAACACCTACATACACTAGGGAACACTATGCGTTGGGGTCCCCCTGTAATTAGCATGACCTCCTCTGTAAGCCCCTAGTACATAATAGGGCAGGTGATTAAAACTACCTCTTAAAACGCACCACAGGGCGTGTTTGCACACGTCACCTCAGGCAGAGCGGTGTAAAAAGGTGCACGGCCCGCACCACCTCTCTGCAACGCAGAGTAGTGGCGCTTACTGGAAGCACCGGGTGGGCTAGTTGGCCCCCAGGATCCCTCAGGATTGAAAGGGAATTATTTCCCCAACTTAAAACGCGCCGCAGGGCATGTTTGCACATGTCACCTCAGGCCCTGTCCCCTCCCTTCACCACTGTGTAAATGCGCCCTGTGGCCGTTCTAAGTTGAGAGATTAAGTCTCCTTGAATCCTAAGGGTCCCAAGGGTCAAACTAGCCCACTAGGTACCTCCAGTAAGCGCCACAGAGCTGCGTTGCATAGAGATGTAAAAAGGGGCGTGGTCTCAGAACACCGGTCTGCAACGCAGCTCCCTGGCGCATACTGGAGATACCTGTTGGGCTAGCTGGCCCTCAGGGACCCTCCGTATTGAAGGGGAATTGATTCTCCAACTTACAACTGGCCAGGGGGTGTGTTTGCAGAGTGCTGCAAGGAGCGGGCGTGGCCTCCAATGCGATGCCGGTCTTTTATTCATTTTATTTTTTTAAGAAGGAGGGCTGTGTGGCTCCCCTTTTTCTAATTTATTGGTCCTGGGGACCCCAACCCCGGGGGCCGGCCTTATGTGTTTTATTGTTTTAAAAAAATATATATTTATAGAAACACCTAGGACATGCTGGACAAACCGTATGTACCTATCACCATAACGATTTGCGTGATATTCATTAAAAGGCGACTATGCATACAATGAATCCACGTGGAATGTATTTACACCGCTATTGAAGCTCTGACGTGTCTGACGCCCTACCGTGCCAAATCCCGGCGCCCCCGCCGGTGGGTACTCTCCAAGTAGACACCCTTGTCGTTTATTTATACAAACATGGGTAGCTATTGAGGGGCACATTTAATACACACGCACACCAAGCCATTTAAACGGGATTCGACCAAAATGCGACCAAACTATGCAAGAAACCCCCTCACGGTTATTAAAACACATCCACCGCCGGATGTGTAATACTTTTTATTTTACTCTCTGGAAAGGAGACGAACCTCACTTGAGTCACAGTGTGCTCCTGGCTGAGCCCAATGCTGTGTTACACCCACCAGTGCCCGCCGAGTACCACACCTCTGTGTTGTATTCCACCAGCTAGTGCGTATGCTATGACACTCTCTAGCCCATGTGCACTGTATCACCCCCCCGTGAATATATTGTGCCACACTTGCCTTCACACGGGTTATATTGCCCCATCTAACGTGCCTTCCTCGATGCCTATGTTATAACGCACAGCGCTATGCCATACATATTACAATCTGGGATCCATATCTTTGTCACAGTGCATATGCAACGTTACACTCCCCAGCACATATTTTATATTACAACTTTAGAGACTAGTTAGGTTACACAACACTGCCCTGTGCATATTACACTCCAAGGCGCATATCGCATAGCACGCGCTAGTGCCTGTGCTATCTCGCGCTCTCCAATGAATCTGTCATTGCGCACAATGTATTGCATGTTATATTTCACGCCCCGGTTCATCTTGCATCACACTTTTTGGTGCATAGTTTATACCATATACCATATCTAGTTTTCATTTTCAATCGCGCTCTCAGGACTATGTTCTATATAACACTGCGTCCACCTACCCTTTTCACGGGCATTACATTTTGCGATGGGGGTGGAGGGTCAGGGGGTGTTTCTGCCAAGTGAGCCCAAAGTCAGTCACAAACGTCCTCTTCTTCCTGAATAAAAGTGAGATTATGCTGCATACTTGTTCATATTTTAAGTAGTTCGCAAAGACACACATTTTAAAAACAATAAAGTTCCTAATACCGACCTTCTCTGAACAGTTGGCTTACTGCCCCATCCACCTCCTCCCTATTCTCTGTTGTCTGAATCCATGGACTAGCCTCCTCCCTCCTGCCATGCATGGTCTGATGTGCTGCCACTGCCCTCAATTTAGCATGATGTACCAGTCCACTCCTCCTGTCCTCCATTGCCCAATTCTATGGCCCATCAGTGACCCTGCTTAGCCTCTGTGCTTAGCTTGCTGCCCCTATTCTCCTTCCCCCTGCCCTCCGATATCTTTGTGCATGCCCCTGCTCCATCCTTTTTGCCCACCATGTTCCATGGACCTGCCACTCCTATCTACTCTGAGTGTTCTGTTGAGCTGCCACTCCCCTCCCACCTGCCTAGCATTGTCAGATGACTGTAACCTGTCCCTGCCACCTCCACCCTGCCTGTCCACATGCCATGCCCCTATCCCATGCCCCTATCCCCTTCCTCCTGTCCTCCATGGTCAATTTTACTGCCACACCCTTCTGCCCTTCCTGGTCTGTTGTGCTGCAACTGCTCCTCCTGCCTGCCTCACGCGGTCTGTTGTGAGGCCCCTTCCCCTGAACTCTCCTGTCTGTGCCCAGGCCCTGACCCTCTTCTATCCTCCATGGTCCTTTGTGCATGCCCCTGCACACTCCTTCTTGCCCATCATAGCCATTGTGCTGCCACTAACCATCCCGCTTGCCATGCATGGTCTTCTGTGCTGCCATGGCCCCTCCCACCTTCCCTGTGTTGTCAGCTAGCTGCCCCAGACCCCCTCCCACCTTCCCTCCATGGTCTGTGTATGCCATCATAGTCTCACTGTTGCTCTCCATGGTGTCTTGTTTCTAGTGCCCATCCTGCCTGACCTCCATGGTCATCTTGCTGCTCCTGCCCTGCCCCCTTGCCCCCAGCCTTCTGTTTCCATGTGCAGACCCCTATTCCCTCCCTCCTGGCTTGTCGGTTCCATTGTAATGCCCCTGATCCGTCCCTCCTGCCCTTTATGGTCTGTTATGCTGCAGCTTTCTCTCCTGTCTGTCCATTATGGTCAGCTAGCTACCATTGCCTCTTTCCCCTCTGTTCTCTGTTGTCCATGTGCATGGTCCTGTCCCCTCCCTATTGCTTTCTATTAATTGTTGTGCTGCACTCCCATCCCGTATGCCCTGTGTGGTGTATTGTGCTGCTGCAAACCCTGATGCCTGCCCTGTAGGGTCAGTTTGGTGCACCTCTCCATGTCCCTCCTGTCCTCTGTTATCCGAGTCCATGTCCCTACCCCAATTCCTCCTGCCTACCATGATCCAATGTACCATACTTGCGAACATTTTGAACTTGGTAAGAGGGAGATTTTGAAAAAAAAAATGGGGTATTGATTTTCCCCTTTGAGTTGCATTGAAAAAGAGGAGATTGTAGACAGGAGTCAGATCAAATAAAGCCCATTTGAGCTTAAAAACATTGGACGTTTCCTGGCTGATACGGGTCTGTTGGCATGTATGGTTGTACTACCACTGCCTCTTCCTTCTGCCCACAATGGTCTATTATATTGCCACAGCCTCTCTTGCCTGTCCTGTATTGTTGGTTTGTTGCCCCTGGCCCCCTTTCCACTGCCCTCCATAGTCTGTTGTGCTGCCACTGCCCTTCCTGCCTGCCCAGTGTGGTCACATTGTTGCCTCTGCACTCTCCTACCTGCCTTCAATTTTCAGAGTCCGTGCCCCTGGCCTCTGCTTCTCAACAGTATCCCAATGAACAACTAGATTGCTAACATTCTGTGTTTACAAAAGTGTGGAACGCCTGACGTCATCTTGATGTAATCAAAACTGTAATACCTAGATCATTTCCTTTAGAAATTACATATATGAGAGGGTCTTATTTGCATCAAAATTATGGTTAGTGCTCTAAAAAACTAAAATGAGGACATATTTTCTGAGTTTTCAAATAGCGACAAAGAACTTTTAAATTATTTGTAATCTTTGTTTTTTTTATCCAGTTGACCACTTGATTAAATGTTGCATTTAGGGTAGAGGATGTGGTGTTACTTCCAGAGCTGCAGACTTTGCAACTGGAGAACCAGGTTGGAGTTTCTGCTTCAGCTCAACATAATGTGATTCTGGTCAAATCATTTAATCTCCCCATGTCTACAACCAAAATGAATTTGATCTTGTGTGATGTAACCAATGCTCATGTAAAGCACTCCCAATACCTGACAACTCTGCACTACATAAAACTGCAAATATACAAAAAATACGTGTTTTGCACACTTCTGTCATTGGGCTACATGTGGGCTACATCTGGGTGATATTTGTGCTGCATTTGGGCTCTTGTGTCTCTGGTGGCCATTTTAGGAGATTTATTTGTTAGGAAGTTTCCTAATTTCCTCATTTACTGCAGTCTCCTCAGTAGGAAATGCTTTCAGTTTTTTACTTTGATTCCATCAAGAAGGTATTCAGATATGTCACACATTTGCCATAAATTCTGAATGTTAGCACTCTAGTTGCTCATTAAATCACTGTAGTAAAGTTACTGCTCACCAGGGAAGTCTGCTGCTGGTATTCAAAGTGCATGTTTCAGTCTGCATGTCAGAATTTCTTTATGAAATAGAAGATGATTTGAGAAGTCAAAATGCGCCCTAATTTTTCTTGCTGCAGCACCAATCATAATTTCTATGGCAAAATGAACCCCCTCATTTTGTTCCTGTGTAAATTAAATGTTTTAAGAGTTACCACTTTATTCCAATCAAGATGACTTCAGGTGTGCAATACGTTTGTCAGAAGTAGGACTGTTAGCGCTCTAGTTGTTCAACTGACAGTCTCTGCCCATGTTGGATGTACATGTTTTACTGAGAATGTCAGACTTCATTCTCACATGACTGAGAAAGATAATGTGAATTTACAGAAAATATACTCTCAGTTTAGCTTATAGATCACCTTCCAAACCTCTGTGGGAAAAGCATGAGAAAATAGTTTTCTCTCAAACATGATTCATGATATCACAGCAGAAGGCTTTTTCACTTGGTAAAATCACCTTAGAATACACCACAATTCCTAAAATGAGTATGGTACCATCAATAAATGATTTATAATGTAACTAAAGTCTTCAAATCTTCTATTAACTGCAATGCTTTTTAATGAAGTGCTATCATGTATATTGGTCCCAAGATGGCTGCCAACACTTCTTGGATGAAGTACTGACAGCCAATCAGATCTCACGATGAGATGTGTGGTTAGGCTCCGCCCAGATATATCTATCTTTTTAACTCTAATTTTCTCAGGAACTACTGAACGGATTTACACCATTTAAGCAAAAGGCACGAGTCTGAACTGAGGACTACCTCTTTTCCAAATTTGGTGTAATTTTGTTCAGCAGTTCAGGCTGTAGCTGTTAACGGGTCCTATGGGAAAATGCATGGGGGAAACACGTTTTGGGACCCCCCTTTTTGCTCAGCCCCCTCTTGACGAATCACCGTGAAATTTTCAGGATAGGAGCGGACCGGAGCTGGCCAAAAGTTTGGAAAAGTTCGTCAATCGGCGCCAATGTTATTCCAAATATATATATATATATATATATATATATATATATATATATATATATATTCATACTCATACTCATACTCATACTCATACTCATACTCATACTCATACTCATACTCATACTCATACTCATACTCCCTCCGGTTCGAGGATCACTCGAAAGCAGACCAGTGCACCACCCTGAGAAGGAAGGGGCCAAGGACATGGTAACTTGCCGAGTCCAGTTGGGAAAGCGGACTGGCTTGATTAGCTGGTATTCTTCCTTCGGAGGCCCACTGAGGGTAATAATTGTTCTAAAAATGACTCATCTGCTCGGAACCTACTAAGGGCTAAACTAATTTCAAGAGGCATTCTCGAATACAATAGAGACTTCGTACTACACATCCCAGAATGCAATGACACTTACCTGCCTACTATAGGACAACGAAATAAAAGACAGACTGGGTGGGACATGTGCCTCTTCACAAATGCCGCGCAGCTGATGTAATGCCTGTGAACAAGGAGTTAAAAACTCCGAAACGCGTAAGGCTGGGAAATAAAGCTCCGAATTTTGAATGCTGGTAGCCTGCACTGGTCTGCTTTCGAGTGATCCTCGAACCGGAGGGAGATTGTTTTCATCTATATATATCTCTATATATATCTCTATACATATCTCTATACATATCTCTATACATATCTCTATACATATCTCTATACATATCTCTATACATATCTCTATACATATCTCTATACATATCTCTATACATATCTCTATACATATCTCTATACATATCTCTATACATATCTCTATACATATCTCTATACATATCTCTATACATATCTCTATACATATCTCTATACATATCTCTATACATATCTCTATACATATCTCTATACATATCTCTATACATATCTCTATACATATCTCTATACATATCTCTATACATATCTCTATACATATCTCTATACATATCTCTATACATATCTCTATACATATCTCTATACATATCTCTATACATATCTCTATACATATCTCTATACATATCTCTATACATATCTCTATACATATCTCTATACATATCTCTATACATATCTCTATACATATCTCTATACATATCTCTATACATATCTCTATACATATCTCTATACATATCTCTATACATATCTCTATACATATCTCTATACATATCTCTATACATATCTCTATACATATCTCTATACATATCTCTATACATATCTCTATACATATCTCTATACATATCTCTATACATATCTCTATACATATCTCTATACATATCTCTATACATATCTCTATACATATCTCTATACATATCTCTATACATATCTCTATACATATCTCTATACATATCTCTATACATATCTCTATACATATCTCTATACATATCTCTATACATATCTCTATACATATCTCTATACATATCTCTATACATATCTCTATACATATCTCTATACATATCTCTATACATATCTCTATACATATCTCTATACATATCTCTATACATATCTCTATACATATCTCTATACATATCTCTATACATATCTCTATACATATCTCTATACATATCTCTATACATATCTCTATACATATCTCTATACATATCTCTATACATATCTCTATACATATCTCTATACATATCTCTATACATATCTCTATACATATCTCTATACATATCTCTATACATATCTCTATACATATCTCTATACATATCTCTATACATATCTCTATACATATCTCTATACATATCTCTATACATATCTCTATACATATCTCTATACATATCTCTATACATATCTCTATACATATCTCTATACATATCTCTATACATATCTCTATACATATCTCTATACATATCTCTATACATATCTCTATACATATCTCTATACATATCTCTATACATATCTCTATACATATCTCTATACATATCTCTATACATATCTCTATACATATCTCTATACATATCTCTATACATATCTCTATACATATCTCTATACATATCTCTATACATATCTCTATACATATCTCTATACATATCTCTATACATATCTCTATACATATCTCTATACATATCTCTATACATATCTCTATACATATCTCTATACATATCTCTATACATATCTCTATACATATCTCTATACATATCTCTATACATATCTCTATACATATCTCTATACATATCTCTATACATATCTCTATATTCACTGAAAAAACCATAGGTTTCACACAAGTTATAGTTAGCTGTACATTTCACTCGTAAAAAAACCAATGAAATTCCACGTTATAGTTAGTGCAGGCAACTATAACTCACACGACCGCAATCCTCTGCTGATGACGTCAGATATTACATCACTGATTACATATGTGTCTTTATGAAAAATAAATATTTGTAATATATGTATAGCTAAAGATTAATGGAAGAAGACATGGGTAAATAGGTGTCTAAATACAGTGATATAATATCTGACGTCATCAGCAGAGGATTGCGGTCGCGTGAGTTATAGTTGCCTGCACTAACTATAACGTGGAATTTCATTGGTTTTTTACGAGTGAAATGTACAGCTAACTATAACTTGTGTGAAACCTATGGTTTTTTCAGTGAATTTGCAAGGTTTTTTAAATGCTAATTCCTAACTATAACGTGTGTGAAACCTATGGTTTTTTCAGTGAATTTGTACGGTTTTTTAAATGCTAAGTTACTTTACGCCGTTCGTGCCGTGCGCGCCCACTTCACGCAGTTCGTTCCACTGCCGATGACGTCACATATTACATCACTGTATTCACTAAGATACTGTTAATAAGTCAGTTATACAATTAATTTTACAAAAAAAACTCTTATTTAGACACTTATTTACCCATTTATTATTCCATTAACCTTTAGATATACATGTATAAAAAATATTTATTTTTCAGAAAGACACATATTCACTGGATGATGTCATCAGTGATGTCGTTGACAATGTCATGAGTGATGTGATTTGTGACGTCATCAGTAGTGGATTGCGGTCGCGCGAGTTATAGTTAGCTGAACTAACTATAACGGGGGAATTTCAATGTTTTTTTACGAGTGAAATGTCCAGCTAACTATAACGTGTGAAACCTATGGTTTTTTCAGTGAATTTGCAAGGTTATTTAAATGCTAATTCCGAACTATAAAGTGTGTGAAACCTATGGTTTCATTAGTAAATGAATATATATATTATACATATATATATACACACACACACACTCACATATACACGCACACATTACCTATTGGCAGTCGCCAGTAGGTAGTTATTTAAATGCTAATTCCTAACTGTAACGTGTGTGAAACCTATGTTTTTTTTGTGTGAATTTGTAAGGTTTTTTAAATGCTAATTTATGTATGTATTATATTTTTTATATATTTATTTTACAATAAACTACCTATGTATATAGTTATAGATTGACTGTATCCTTTAATATGGAATGGCTCAGTTCTTTTATTTTGAATTTGGATAAAGTTGAACAGCATAGTTAATATCTTCTATAAACTTATAAACATGTTGTTTTTTTTAAGGGTTTTTCACCGTACGCGCGCACCGCGATTTTTTGAAAAAAAATAATGTTTTTTTCACCCTTCGGGGTCCTTCAGTGACCCCCTGACAAAGGCTAGGGGGTCAGGAACTCTCTACCCTGCCCCCTTTTCACGTTCTCCACCTTTCTATTTCACTGTCACACACAGAATGGCGTCCGACACTTCCTGATTTTGACTGATTGGAATGTTGACTAACATCTAACCACCAATCAGAATTACGCTCGCGGACATTTGGTGCGCGCACGGTGCGCGCATATAGATATTTATGTACTTTTAACTGCAATTTTCTCAGGAACTACTGAACAGATTGACACCATATATGCAAAAGGCCATGCCTGACCTGAGGACTACCTCTTTGCCAAATTTCAAGTAATTCTGTTCAGCCGTTCGTGCTGTACCTTCGACTAAAGGTCCTATGGGAAAATGCATGGGGAAAACGCGTTTTGGGGCCCCCCTTTTTTCTCAGCCCCCGCTTGACGAATCACCCCGAGACTTGCAGGGTAGGAGCTGTGCGGAGCGCCCCATTCGTTTTGAAAATTTCACGAAGATAAGTCAACCGGCGCCAAAGTTATTCAAAATAGAATTTTCAGATTTCCTATGGGAACTCGGTCCTAACTATAACTATCTACTGGCGACCGCCAGTAGATATATATCAAACACCACACGAGTTGCCTGCTGAGGAAGACACTGCACCACTGGTAAGTGATTTGCCAAATTAGTTTATTCAAGAGAGCTGCAGCCTGTAGATAACTCAATCCACACATCAATAGTCCAACCCAACGCGTTTCGTAATTGACTTCATCAGGGGCATTGGACTCGAGTGAAGCAGCAGAGCAATTTTGGCGGCAACTCTTGTCATTCAAATACACTGCCTCAGTGGGTGTGGCTCTCACACGAAGGCCTGCTGGTACTCGTAGTGCCGCTATTCTTCTCAAGTGAGTTGCCTGCTGCTAACGCGATCAATTCATTCAAATCCCATCCCAGTGTATCGCGCCACCAGGGCGGGGAAGTTATCATTCAAATGTCGTGCTTGAAACAATGCTGGTTCCATTCCTTGGTAGTCCAAAACCTCATGAAGTGCTTCCTTAGCACGAAACGCGTCAGGAGGACTATGTGATGTGGAGCGATGTTCATGGCTGTGATTGCCTTTGCTCAATAAATGGTGACCAAAGAAAACTTACCTGTGTGTGGTACTCTCTCAGCAGGCAACTCGTTGGTTTGGATGTTTAGCGGCCCTGCCTGAGCCGCGAGAGTGACCCCGCTGATGAGTCAATCGGCTTTGGAACAGGAAGGCTGATTGAGCAAAGTGAAGCGGCAATCCTGAAACCTGCATGCTGTTCTGCATACTCCACTTGGGATTTCATTTTAATTAACGAGGGTGGAACCTTGCAACTCACTGTAGTAAGATAAGCACTACATTGACCATCAGGCCGCAGGGGGCGGCCACGCCCACAAGGGCGGGGAAGTTATCATTCAAATGTCGTGCTTGAAACAATGCTGGGTCCATTCCTAGGTAGTCCAAAACCTCATGAAGAAGTGCTTCCTTAGCACGAAACGCGTCAGGAGGACTATGTGATGTGGAGCGATGTTCGTGGCTGTGATTGCCTTTGCTCAATAAATGGTGACCAAAGAAAACTTACCTGTGTGTGGTCCTCTCTCAGCAGGCAACTCGTTGGTTTGGAGATGTATATATGGCCGACTAGCGAAAAATAAAATTATCTGCACAGAACTGTGGTCCGTGCCTGCTTTGTTATCTCGAGGATTGGGGAGCGAAGTAAGCAGCAAAACTGGATATATATAGATATAGATATAGATATATAATTTTAAAGAACTGTGGTCCGTGCCTGCTTTATCTCGAGGATTGGGGAGCGAAGTAAGCAGCAAAACTGTGTGTGTGTGTGTATATGTATGTGTATATATATATGTATGTATGTATGTATGTATGTATGTATATATATATATATATATATATATATATATATATATATATATATATATATATATATATATATATATATATATATATATATATTTTAGAGTGTACTTTGGCGAGAAAAAATGTTTCAAAAGACATACCTTCGCAGTCAAGACGTTCTGATGCACTGGTAGAATAACGAAGTTGTCGGGCTAACAGTAATGTAGTCTAGGTGTCTTATGGAAGCCTTACAATTTGTTGTTTTTATTTTGGGGGCTGGAGAAAAGCAAGTGCGTTTAGGGTAGAGTGCCCTGTATAGGATGGTGCTGAGCGCGAGTTATCAGTTTATTTGGTGACAGTGTGGAGTGTAATGTGGAAACACTGTTAGTGTGATCCTGCTTCTATTCTCTGGTCTGTCCACTCTCGATGCCACACTGACGACTAACGACACGGGAAGAAGGGGGCACTGCAGAGCTGCTGGCTGGCCTCTGATTAACAGGCAGTACATCTCGTGTATACAGAGAGCATTCCAGGTGCTCCTTCAATATCCCCGAGCTCTGTGTACCTGCTCCCTGACTCCCAGCAAGCCTTGCATGAGGCAGGCACCGCCCCAGTGCCATCAGGACCCCTCAATACTGAGCTTGCATCTTCCTGACTGGGAGCTGGACACAAGGCCTCACTAACAGTGCAATGAACGAGACCAATCCTTCTATCGCTCACGAGCCAGTTGATTCCCGAGGCGCTCTGTACAAATGCATCAATTCTCTCTGGTGCATGCCTAGTACCAAACCAGTACATGGGAAGCATGCAGTATGTGATTGCCGGTTTGTTTCACACCAACCACCCTTCATTGTTAACCTGTAGTGCTTGGAATCTCTTGCGTTTTGGCGCTATGTGATTCCTACAAACTGCCTCTGTCAGGTTTGTCTCACATTGCCTTGTTGCATCTTCTTTGTTCTTTTCTTGGGATCCTGTGTTTATGCAATAAATCACCTCTGTTCTTTAATTGTTACGCTTTCTTTTCTCATCACCATATTTAATTGTCCCCTCTTGTTTAACCTCTCTCTTTGTATCTCCTCCTGTTTAAGATTTTTTATTGAGAATCTTTCAGAGAAAGGAACATAAAAAATCACACCATACACAAATTATCAATTTGCCGTTTTCTCCTGCATACCCCTTCTCTCTTTCAAAGTCATCGCTTGATTTTTCTTTTGTCTTTTAATTTACATTTAGCTCCTGTCTGACACAGGTCTGTGTCTGTGGTGAGTGGCATTCTAAAGGGGTTGCTTCATACAACTTACATGGCCTGGGGGGGGTGTACGGAGGTGTAAGACAATTGTGGGAAGAGCCTTGGAACACACTGGGTTCTGTCAATCTTGTAGCAATCACTCTGGACTCCATTTTCTCCTACAGTCTATAGTAGTGCAGCCCCGAGAGCTGAAGTCAGGCTCTCTACGGACCTCTAGTAGTGACATGTGGTAGTGCAACATAGTGCACCCAGTGCTGTATATTCCTATCCGGGGAACCTCTAGTGACTACCTGTGTTATTGCACCATAGCTCAGCATGCACTGACACTGCCTGATGTGCTGCATGACTATACACTTAAAAGGTCCCAAAGTCAAGACCTATTGGCTATGCCAATGCTTGTTTCAGGTTTGCATTGTAAGGATTTGGTTTTGAGCCATTTCACCACCTCTACCATACAGGCTGCAAATGTAGTTTTGGCATCTGGCTCATTGTAATTATAAGTTAGAAGTTTGGTATCATCTGCGTAGGAGACTACCTGGATGCCATCAAGTAAGCAATTGGGGGGAGGGGGAGGGGGGGGTCATATACATGTTAAAAAGTGTAGGGTTCCTGGCTAGCCCTGCGGCACTTTGGTAGATTTGGCTTAGGAGAAAAATGGCTTGGGCCAAACTTCGTGTTCCCTGTGCTTTCAGGCCACAGCCTTCTCCTCTACCCTGATGTGTGCAAGACATAACAGGATCTCATACTAGATTGTGTCAAATGCCACTGAGAGGTCTAGCAGAATTGAATATGGCATTGTGGCTAGCATAAATTTGACGGTGTATGTAATGTCCAGGAGTGCTGTCTCCATACTATGGAGGACCATAAAGCCAGATTGTGAAGGAGTTTGAAGATTTCTAGGAATGATGTTGGTTGGGTATTTACAATTTTTTTCTATAATCTTCGAGACTCCCGGAAGCAAGGAGATGAGTCGTCTGAAGCTTGAATGTTTAAGGGTCTTCATTAGGTGTTTTTAATAGTGGACTAACATTTGCCCTGTTCCACACGGGGGATACTATCCCAGAGTGTAGGGAGATGGTAAAGACCTCCTGATAAATCATGTTGGTCTGTGCATGCACCACAGAAATGCCATGACTGATCATCTTAGTTACTGTTGATTGGTGTTTCAAGAAGAGAGGAACTATGCATATGACAATCTACATCTCTTTCCTAGCAGTGTTTTTTTATTTGAGGTGGTATTGCCCTTCTTTCTTGCAGGACCCATTTTACCCTAATAAAAATCTACTGAAAACCAAAAAGTGTGTAGTGTAAAAGGTATGAACTTTACACTCTCTTCCTTTGCCATCAGTTTGTGTTTTGCCAGGTGAGAGCATGCTCGTGCCTCTGCTTTGCCTTCATAAGAAACTGCATGGTGAAATTTATACTTAAGTTTACTTACTTTGATTTTATTCCTTAAAAAGTTCCGTGGTACCCAGAAAGATGACTTTGCTCAGAGGAGCAGATCCAAAGTAGGAGACAGCGAAAACAGAGTTGAATAGTCTAAAAAAAAAAAATGCCAATGGAACAGTTATCACTGATTTTTCTCAAGGCTATGTGCGATCTTTCTTAACTGCAATAGCAGACTGTTCCAGAGTTTAAGACCCAAAGGTTTGAGGGATTTCCTAACAATCTGCCATAGGGACCTTCAGAAGTGATATGCTTTCTGAGCACCGATCATGAGCCGGAATATTGGGGCTAAAACAGGAATGCAGACCTGTGTGTTGAAACTTGTGGGAAGCTTTATGCACAGGACAATGGAATTTAAAAAGAGTTCACAGCTTGACAGCAGTCCAAAGCAAATCATCTGTGCCTGAAACATGCTACATTTTTTGTGATAGTAGATGAGACAAAAGCCTGCATATTGTATTCAGATTGATAGGTGGAAAGGGGGTTTTGTACGTCTCTGCCCAGGTTGTTTCCAAGAGGATGAAACTCCTGTACACGTCATCCTCTTATGTCCAGCTTATGCCCATATTAGGAAGAAATGGATAATCCAGCTATGTAAAAACTTGGGCACAAGGCAATACTTGGTTTTCTTTAGGATACTGAAAACAGATACAGACGCAGTGATTGTTTCTGCAGCAGCCAAATATTTATATTCTATGTGGATAATCCGAAGGAATTTGATAAATAATGCTGTAGTACTCTAGTATTAAGTTTATGACTACTAAGTGTCCAGATATATTTTACTTTCTTTGAATGATCTGCTTTTTATCAATTTTAGAATTTTTAAGAATTATTTAAATTTTTAAAAAAAAGCAAAAACAAAAAAACAATATCTAACAATCAACTAAAAACCTGAGATTAGTGCACTGAAATGGATTGCTTGATTTGTCGTTTTGTCGCGTTGTTTTTTTTTCTTTTCTGTATGAGCTTTTATGGTAAAACCAACCGCAATAAAGTTTGACTTGACTTGTATTCACTTTGCTAAGGTGTTGGCCTATCCTGTATATAGGTTCCAGTGACACTCCTGTTTGACAAAACACAGACCAGAACCACAAGAGCATGATTGGCTTTGGCAAGAAAGAATTAACTCATCTGAAGAGGTGTAACGAATTGAAACAAGGAATACAAAATGCTTTGACCTGTGCCCCCAAAAAAGCCCTTGTTTAGGATTGACACCAGTGGGATGCGTAGAGTGTTCCACAAACTCTCATAAGACAGTGGAAGCTCTCCAATGTTTCCTACAGTCATGACATCTTGACAACTTTTAATTTAGATGATTTTAGTCCATCCACAGCCGCACTGCCTCCAAACAGATGCCTAGGTTGCTCTTGAGCCCAGTTATCAAGGTAGTTGATCTGAAATCTAGTACGCATATGATAAGGCTTTGCAACTGATCCAGCGGAAGTGTTTTTACTTTCTGCTTTTCCTTCTACACTCATTTACTCCTCCAATTGTAATGAGCCCTTTTACGGTTAGATGTTCAATTCAAATTCATTTACCACAGAGGCAGTGATCCACTGATGAATCTTTCTCCACCGATAGAAGGGATGGGAATTAGGATATCTAAACTCTGTCCATTGAGGACCATTGACAGCCATCTCACAAATTAGAAATCAGATTTAGTTACACCACTCAAGACCATACTGTAAACCTAAAGAATAGCAATTGGAAGTCCCAACCTCCTGAATAAATAAGGACGAGTAAGAATTACTCATACTAATAACTCTGCAGTTGCTACACAGAATAAGAGAAGCAACACCTGATTTTCCATCAGAGCTTGTTGATACTTTCTACAATGCATTTAAATCATCAATACAATCAAATGACGAACCAACAAGACTCAGTTATAGACTCCTACTGATTTGGAATAAAATTGATTGTGTTAGAGATTTTAAGTTCATCATAATCAGCAATTAGTCAGCATCTCAGTTAGAAGTATAACCGGTTTAATAACATTTCCAAGCATTTAAGCAGGCGTTACAAATCCAGAATAGCCACAGAATTAGTCAGACTGCCAAATATGCAGAAGGATAATTTGTAGACGAACAGCTCAATTTTTATGGGGACAAAAGTATTTATTTAGTGTCCGTTAAAGGCGAGTCCATAAGCAAAGCATTAATAGACCAAAGAATGGTTGGGCATAAAATCTCGGTCCATATGGCACCAACTGTAGCGTAGACTAGGCAGTCCAAAGTTAGCAAAAGTTAAATAATCGAAGAGCATTTTAATCTATAATGTGATGTAGCATGTTTTGGAAAACATCCCAAAAGGAAAGTTTATAAGCTGTGTGCATAAAGAGGCGAAAGGCGTAACTGGGGTTGCCCCTCCTTTAGCGTGTCTTCTTTTTCTAAGTTCTTTTAAAGTCCTAGTGGCAAAGCATCACCCCACTATCCAAAGACCATCACAGTGCTTATGGTCACATCTCATCACCTAAAATGATTAAAAGATCATGCTAATTTCCCATGTTTGTCATGAGACAAAATTTTGCAAGTCCATATAGGCCTAACATTGCTAAAAAAGAAATACAAAGTTGCAGTTTACGCTCATAGTGAAAATTCTATTCCCATAAGAACATTTTGCTGAGAACATTTGAAAAAAATTGACAAGGGACTTTAGTGTACATACAGACAAGTTACATTGCATCTTGGCAAAGAACGATCCTTTGTATTCCGGGAAAAGGTCAGTACCAACGAAAAAGCATCTCAAAAAGGCTTTTAATTTAGCATCGTATGGTTAAAAGAACTACGCTTTAACTCGGCCGTAATTGTAATAAATGTAAATTAATTCACATATAATGTATAAACTTTCACAGATATTACACGAAAATGTCTCAATGTTAAAATAGCCTACTACAACAAATCTTTCTCATTAATCTCATAAATTGATGCTTTTCAAAGTTCAAAATTCCAACCTCTTTGAATGCTTTTATATTCTATAACATTTTAAATATCATTCTGTAAAATATCAAGTTTATATATTTTTGCACCGATTGTTCTAATTGCATATTATCAGTAAGCACTGTACATGTTCTACATGATTCCTTAATCTTTTTTAAAAGCACACTTTTACGATGCTTCTACTACACTTGTCTCTATTTCATGTATCCCTATGGAGTGTAATGTAAAATTTCAACCTTTTTGTGTACTCTACCTATATATGTGTTGTGTATTATGATTTTCAAAATGTCACTGCATCACAACCAAATGATCGTGGATGAACAGTTGCCCATAAAGAGAAATGTATTGGAGACAGGTAGGATTTGTAAGGGACCCCTCAGGAGATGGAGTTACTTTTAGATTTATGATGACACCCTTAGTGATTGTGCAGCTTCCAATAATAGGAACCGATTAACACCACCTAGTTTCCTTTGTGGTACGGTAAGAGCAGATGGACCGTAGTATCCTGTGCGATGCAGACCTCCAAAAAGATCACTCCTGCCTTATCACCCTAGCCTTTGATGACCCTGAATGCCTGTGTGGCTAATAGTTTAGCCCTTTGTCCCTCTTCTAAGGAGAAAGGCCTGCTGGCAAATGTTTAGTACATCTGACTTGACAAGAAATCTAGCTAAACAACTCTCCACTTTCTTGTACGAGATTTTACTCCAGCCCAGGAGGAGTGTGATTGGGTCTTAATTGATTATTGTTCACTATAAATTCAATTACATTCTCTCTGGGATTCCTTGGACACAGTTCACAGGCACATTCTAAAACCTGGACGTTTCACTTTATTCTCATTAAATTCTATCACCTATTGTAAAAGTGCACCAGCCCAATTTCAGTTCTGGCATGGGCACCTGAAGATGTTCAGTTAACAAGGTGACTTCAAGCATACCTGTAATGGACTGAATTTTGCTCTGTGTCCTTACTCGTCTAATATGAGACCATACAACATCACAACCAACTACAAAAGTCCTCCCCTCAAAGGCTACATAATGCCCACAGATGGGACCGAATCCGTTAAGCAGCTCGAGTCGCCCTACTTTAATTTGCGTACGACAAAGTTTCAAACAAATCGATATAGATGGTCTATTGGTGCCCAACACTACACCCCTACCAATCACTTATTGAGAACCTTCACCATTGTGGAACCCGAAACAAATGATAAAGTCCTACCGTGCACCCAAGCAAACACAATCCAAACACCACAGAGCTTAATATGTTCGAGGGATGCCTAGTCAACAGATCCGCACAGTGGTTCTCCATATATCCAAACAGAACCTTCTAAACCCAATAAGCAGTGCACACAGTTTACTCGTCAGGCGTTCCTGAATTAACCACATCTAATCTATGCTGGCAGCTTGTAACAAGCAAGACATAATGTCCTCTCTTGACCCTTTGTATTGGCATTTATTCATTTCAGATCACTGCATATTTTCTTATGTTGATATATCTTGTGTTCACCTCATTTTGCAGTTAAACTATTGTTTTTGGGTGATTTTTACCGAAAATGTAAATTCCTTGTATCCTCTTCTGACTATATGAGCGTAGTTATTGAACAAATTAAGTTAATAATCCTTGGCACTAATTCCTGGCTTCCCAAGCAGTTTCTGTCCCAGTGGATTTACTCTTGTGTGCACATTCCATATGTGAATAAGAGTACATTGTAGAGCAGTTGAATAAAATAGTCCTTTGGAAAATGTGAATTAATGATCAGTTTCTATTTTACAATACTGCTGACTGGCTGATAACCTGATTTATATTGCCCACTGAGAAACTTCCTTGTGATGATATACCATAAAGGATTAAAATAGGACATTTGCCTAGCACTTGAAACATCTGGAAAAGCATACTTTGAGTTGAGGTTTCAAATGCTTGCATCATTCACCTAAACACAAACAGCTGCCTGATCTGTGCACAGCATTCACCTCGCAATAAATCATAGCTGTATTTTGAACTGTGCTGATCCTGGCTCGAAATCTGCTGTAATTTACTGCCAAGACGCTGCCATGCGAAGGTATTGGAGATTCTGCCTCGGGAGTAGAAACTTAGAATCTGTTTTTGGCCTCTATGCGGTGTTTTGAAAGCACTCAAATTTGGCAAATACATGTGCTTACAGACAACTAGTTTGAAACGAGACAGCTATGGAAGTGAGCAACGCCCTTTGCATCGTCGTTACTTTCTCCTATACATCATAGGTGCTTTTGAAATGTGGATTGCACTAGTTATTTGCTTGGTATTGCTCAACAATCGCACTTGCTAATTTTATTGTGTAATTCATTTTAGCAAATGATTGGACTGTGTTACGGATTTGTGTTGCTTGTCCTTTTTAGGTCTCGCTACACAGCGCATGGGATGTGCTGCGAGACATGTTTACTATTTATGAGCTTATAACCCACCCACAACATGCCATTGGTTGTTTTTGTTGTCACTGTCAATTGCAATCTTTCAATCGCTTAGTTTCTGTAGGCTTTCCTTCCTTTCTTGAGTTGGCTCCACAGTAGAGCATGGACCAAGTGCATGTTTTTCCTAGTTTTTGCGTATTCTCCCTAGACGTGCATTGTGCTTTCCTACTTTTAACACAGACATGCTGCTTATTTATATTGCTTTCACCCTGTCTGCCGTCTCTATCCATACTTTACTTACACCTTCAACAGTACTAAGCTATGCCAATCGGCACCACTCTACTCCAATTTAATTCACTGTGCTCCACTCCACACCAGTCTACTGCCCTCTGTGCTACTCCATGCTGCACCAGTCTGCCCTACTAACCTTTAGCGATGCTGAACAGCTATTCCCCTGTACAACATTGCTAAGACATTGGCAAGACCAGTAGATCTTGCATAGGCGGGACCTATTGGCTTTGTCAGTGCTTGTTTAAACATAATGTCCCCTTTTGCTTTCATTTAGATACTGTTGCACTGGATTGCCATCTGGCTTTTTGCAACTCTAAAGTTAGTGTTTTCGGTTAGTGAATGCTTGTAGAGCATTGTGGATGTAACTGCATGTGATGACTTGGGAAGGCAGAATATACTGAATTAAGATGCATTCTGATTACTGCATTGAGCTGAATTAAAATAGTTTAGAAGCAGTGTCTCAGTAATGATCAAACGAGCTTTATAAGCAAAGTAAAATATTCCGGTTTTGGTAATATTGGCAAGCATATGAACCTGTTGCTCAAATTAAGCCATGTTTATTATGTTTTTTTTCAACTTTACACTGCTGCGGTGATTGCATTCCTCTGTCAGTTTTTTATTTTTTTTTTATTCGGGCTAGCCTGTTTAATCACGCTCAACTCTTAGGTTTTATCTGCAAACTGATTTTTCTGCACATTCCCTTCTAAGCATTAGCGCAAGCACTGAATCGTTCTCATTGCCGTCTGAACATGTAATATAAATTATCTGTTTTTTAACGAGTTTGCTAAATATTTTGTATTTCTCAAATGGATAAACTAAATCTTGGGACACTAACCAAGTAAATGTTGCCCTGAATAACTGTAGACTGGCAATACCAAATTTGTGGAGATTTTCCTAGGAAATGTAGTCTGCAAAATCAATTATGTAACATTAGTACAGATCACTAAATTGTGGTCGAATCCCTGTTTATGGTTCTGTTCGTACGATGACATGGAAGGTATAAAATTGCATATTTTCTAATTCTTTCTGATTTAGTGAAACTATCCGTGAAAGGCAAACCTCCTTTTGCTCACTATTTAGCCAGTAACACACATTGGACCTGACATTTTTTGTTCCCAAAATATGATTCCCTTAAGTTTCCCTCATGCACTAATATTTCCATCCCAGTGCATGGCCTAAACCGTTTTACCCCTTTGTGTCCTAAGTGTGCCATTGCCAGATATGTTTGGGTTTTCTATAGGTTCAGCACGCTGATAGACAAACGGGGTGTACAGTGCATTTGAACATTTTAAGGAGCAATTAAAAATTAAATGTAACGACCCCGGGGTTGTATAGAAACTTTCGCAATCACAAGAGGTAGTTAGGAGAGTGGAAGAGAGAGATTGATTGATTCACTAAGGGAGTTGTCGATAACTAACTAACAAACCCTGTGGCTTGATATAAGGACTCACCCACTGGTTTTTAATTCAGTGGCATGCTTAATCATGTATTTCTCACCACAGATACTGGTGTTGTATCCAGGCGGGCTCTATCTCATTTTCCGAAGGGAGCTTTTGTGCAACATTATTTGTATCCAAAGGTTTGTGACCTAGCTTATAAAATTCCCGGGTTGCCCACAATCACAAGTATTGCGCCTTTATTCACAAGGAGCCCCTAAAACATTAAAAACAGGGTGTTGATGCTGAAGAGGTTCGTTATTTACTTATCAAGAGACTGGTGTACATGTTTCCGCCTTTGCTTGGGGGGAGGGGGGGAAGGGCATACTCCTGAGATCCCAACACAAAAAGTTACCTTTTATTTATTTATATTTTAGGAGTTTTATATAGCGCTAACCTGACCCGGGGGTATTTGAGCGCTTTACAACAGTGGTTCATAAGAGTTACATAGTAGAGCAGTCTTAAACATAAGGTTCGGCGGTCCAAGAGTGCTAGGATTCTTGAGGTAGTGGTTGAGTCTTGAGGTAGCCTCGATGAATGTTTTATTGAGGTAGTACGAGAGTCCTGAGGCAATCTCATTTCATGCACACTTGTCTAGAAGCGGGCTGAGGTGGATCTGTGAGATGCAAAGTCAAGGAGCAACGGAGTCAGAGTTAGCGTGAAGGCGGCAGCTATCCATTCGGGAGGGCGCGATTGAGGAGGGCTTTTAGGTGTTTTTTAAATTTTGTGAAGGACGGGATAGTTCTGATATCTGCTGGGATGGAGTTCCAGATTTTGGGTGCGTTTCCAGCGAATAACCTGGCAGCGGTTTTTTGTTTGCGTGTTTTCATGGGGATGAGGAGGGAGTTGGAGCTCCTGAGGTTTCTTGTCTGACTGGCCCTCTTGAGTTTGGCGGCCAGATAGTCCGGTTTTCCTGTGTGTAGGGCTTTGTGCGTGAGGCAAGCCGTTCTGAAATTAGCCCGCTGTTCAACTGGGAGCCATTTTAGTTCTTAGTGCTGGTGAAATGTGGTCAAATTTCCTGATTGATGACCATTCTGGCTGCTGCGTTGAGGGTTGTTTTGAGGGGAGCTAGGTGGGTTTTTGTGGTGCCGGTTAAGGTTGCGTTACCATAGTCTAGTCTGGATAGCACCAGTGATTGGGTGGCTTGTTTGAGGTCTTTGGTGGGGATGAATGGTTTAATTTTGTAGAGCAGCTTCAGGTTGAGGAAGCAGTCTTTGCAGAATTTTTGATGTGGTTGGTCATGTCCAGTTTTGGGTCCAGGGTGATTCCTAGTGATTTTACAGAGTTAGCCAGGGTGAGATTACCATTTAGAGCATCCATAGCTTTAAGCCATTCTGTAATTTGAGGATGGTGTTCTTTGTTGGGGATGGAGGATCTCCGTTTTGTCCTGATTGAGTTTTAGGTGATTTTGGGACAACCAGTGTTGAATTTCTTTCAGAGTGTTTAGTCTGAGGATGTCGTCTGGGGAGGAGGTTTCTAGATAGATCTTGGTGTCAGCATCTAGGTGGAAGGGGATATTAGCATTTTTAAGTATGGTGGTGAGGGGTTCCATGTATATGTTGAACAGTTGTGGTGAGAGCACTGGACCTTGGGGCACACCCCTGCTGATGGGGTGAAGGTCGGAGGTGAAGTTTTTGATTTTTATCCTTTGCGACCTGTTGTGGAGGAAGGAGGTGAACCAGTGGGGGACCATCTCATCGGCACCTACCCTTTCTTGTAGGGCCTTGATGAGAAGTTTGTGATCTACCGTGTCAAAGGCTGCCGATAGGTCGAGGAGAATGAGTAGGCAGCAGTGGTCGGTATAAAGTGATTTATGGATATCCTCTGTGATGTTGAGGATCGCCGTCTCAGTGCTGTAGCCTTTTCTGAATCCCGATTGGAGGGGATCAAGAAGGTTGATGTCCATGTGCTGAGTCGGTTGTGAGAGGATGCATTTTTCGAGTATTTTGGCTAGGAGGGGGAGATTGGAGACTGGTCTGAAGTTAATCAGGTCCATGCAGTCAAGGCCTGTTTTTTTTTTTGTAGTGGCGTTACTTGGCCGACTTTAAGGCATTTAGGTATGTTGCCGGTTCTCAGGGAGCTGCTGATTCTGCACCAGAACGGAGCTATGGAGAGTTTGAGTTTTTTGGTCAATTGGGTGGGTATAGGGTCAAGGATGTGAGAAGTGGGTTTGGAGGTGGAGATTAGCTTGATAATCTCGGCTTTCGTGATGGGATTGAAGGACTTCCATGTATTTGTGTGGTGCAGGCATGTGCTTTCTATTGGAACTGGGGGTAGGCTTTCGCAGGCGGGGTTGGTGCTGGTGTCTAGTGAGAGCTCAATCTTGGAGATTTTTTCTTCGAAGAAGATGTCGCAGTTTTTGCACAGTTCCTTGGAGGCCTGGGTAGAGGGTACGGGGGGCTTGGTGGTTTGTTGCTTCATGATTTTAAACAGTTCATTGGGCCTGTTTTTTGCATTGTCCAGGGCGGAGCAGAAAAATTTGGATTTTTCACTACAGATGTGTTTTTTGTATTTTCTTCGGGCTGCTTTGAGTAGGCTTGTGGAGGGGTTGTTACTCCATATACTTTCTGTGGCTCTAAGTTGTCTCCTTTCGTTGTTGTCCGTATTGAACCAGGATGGGATGTTACTGTTTTTTTTTTTTAGTTTCAGAGGGACTATCTGGTCTAGAATGCATATCAGGGATGTGTTGTAATAGTCAGTGAGTTCTGTCGTGGATAGATCATCCGTGGAGGTAGTGAGGAGGGAGTTGACCTTTTCCTCCAGGTCTGTCCTGTTGATCTGTGTGAGGTTACTGGTCTATTTGGGCTGTTATTGGGTGGGGGGGTTGTAGAGTGACTGGCTGAGTGAGGTGGAAGAGGATTACGTGGTGGTCAGACCAATCCACGGGCATGGTGTGATTTGTCACTGTCACGTTTGGTGATAATGGCATCTAGGATTGCTCTTTTGTTGTGAGTTTCTTCTGTGCAGTGTTGGGTAAGGTGGTTGTTGTGTAGCAACTCACTCAGGTTTTAGATAAGCGGGTTATCTTCATTCCAGTGTAGGTTGAGGTCGCCCAGAATTAAGTTATTCGCATCTCGTAGTGAGCAGAGGGCAATCAGGTCAGACAGGTGTTCAGTGAAGGTGGTGGAGTTGCCTGGGGGGTGGTAGATAAGGTGGCAGGTTAGTGTTTTGTTGTTGCTAGTGCTGACGTTGAAGGTTAGGCACTCAAAGGTGTTGTAGTTGAATGAGTCTGTTTCCGTCACGGAAATATTGTCTCTGTGGATGATTGCTGTGCCGCCTCCTCTTTGGTCTTTTCTGTCTTTGTTGGTGATTTTATAAAGCCTGGTGGGACGAGAGTGTCCAGGAGTGGTAGGGAGAAATCATTTAGCCAGGTTTCAGTGATGAATGCAATGTCTGTCGTGAGTGAGGATGGATTGTGCTAGTTCTGTGGCATGTTTGGTGGCTGACCTGCAGTTTGAGCATGCGGTTTGTGGGGGTCGTCTGTTTTGGGTTTCTTCATTAGGGGGGCCGTGGGGATGCTAGTGTGGGTGGTTGGTGGTCTGGGTGATTTCGGAGGGGCTTGGTCTCTTCCTAGTCCGGTGATCACCTGGGTTCTGGATCGGAGGGTGACAGTAACAGGATTGTCGTACGAGGAGGCGAGATCTGCCGCATCACTCTCACATAGCAACTGTAGTTCTGTTGGGTGTCTGTCAGATTGGGGAGGGGGTTAGCTACCCATCTCCGGAAGGGGACTATGGACGATTTTTGTGTATGGGTGGTGGAGGAGTGGGTGCGCTGAGGCTGCTGGGGCATTGCGAGGTTGGTCAGGATTTCACTAAACCCCTGAATTATAGTTGCTACCTGGGTTTCCAGCAGGGAGAGTCGCTGCTCAGTCTCTAATTCGTTGAGGTATCGGGACTGGTCCTGTGCAGGTGTGTTGGACCTAGGGGGGGGAGAGTCTCAAGGTGTTGGGTAGCTTAGTATTGACCGTGTTGTCTGTGTCTGGTGTGGGGGGGAGAATCTCAGGGTGTTGGGTAGCCTTGTTTTGGTTGTGTTGTGTAGCCTTGTTTTGGTTGGGTTGTCAGTGTGGGGTCTGGGCGGGGCCGTGAGTGCGGGGTGGCGGGGGTCTTGTTGGGTTGTTGGTGCTTTATTGCCTGTGGGTTTGGGGTGATGGGTGTTCAGGTTGTTTGGAGTGGATTGGGGTGGGTGGAGGGCAGGTGGCTGGTGGCGGTGAGAGCCGTCAGGTGGGGCGTGTGAGTTTGTTAGGGAGTATCGGAGTGGTAGGTGGCGGTGAGAGCCAACGGGGGAAGTGGAGGGGTCCTGTTCTCCCTGTGGTTGGTGAGGGGGGTGTCACATCAAGGTGGGTGTGAGGTTGCTGGGGAGCACCGGAATGGTAGGTGACGGGTGGGGGGTGAGAGCCGGATGGGGGAAGTGGAGGGGTCCTGTTCTCCCTGGGGGTGGTGGGGGGATGATGCGTGGTGAGGGGCGTGTGTGGTTGCTAGGGAGTACCGGAGCGGTGGGTGAGTTCTGATGGTCTGGTTCTTCCGGGGGGGGGGGGGGTGGGTGGGGTGGCTGAGAGGGTGCATTCCGGAGAGAGGGGAAGAGGGCGTCAAAGGACTCTAGATTGTCGTTGTTAGCTTGTATCAGGGCTGTGCCGTTGGAGTAGATGGTCACCGTGGTATTTCCAGTACGCCTTGAGCGGTTTGGAAGTGATATTGTCAGTTTGCAGCTATGTGGGGTGTTGATGGTATTTGAAATGTTGAGCTGCGATCTGAGGATGGATTTCCATACTTCGCGTATATCAGTGTGGAAAATATTGTCAATTTTTACCTTTCCTTTGGAAGAGCAGTGGTAGATGTCTGCGAAAAGTGATTCGGAATGCTGTCGTCGTCTTCGCTTTAGGTGAGAGGTCAGGCGGGAAACTGATCAAGGAGGAGTTCGGGCCGTGCGGAATTACGTGGTTCGTAGAGGAGGGGACTGGGTGGGCTGCCGTGGTGGAGGGCATTGTGTGTGTGGAGGGCATTGTGTGTGTGGGGGACGGGTAGCAGGCTCCGTACTGGAGGACGGAAAAATGTTTCCAGAGTCCTCGGAGGGTAGTAGGAGAGTGATGGAGAGATTGGAGTCATTACGTGGGCTAGTTGATGAGAGCAGACTGGGGGGGGTGCGGTGGATTGGGGTGCGGGCGCTGTAGATTGCGGGGTCGCCACTGTCGGGAGAAAGCACATTGGGAAGGGGCTGACAAGGGTGGAGTGGTCGGGGGGGGGGGGGTCAGGGTGAGGTAAGATTCATGAGGGAAGGAAATTGTTCTGAGACTTGGTGACTCCCCGGGAGAGGGATTAGGGCGGGTTGCGGTCCCAGACGACCCTCTAAAGGTTAGGCGCAAATTAATGGTGGTCACGAGTGTGCTCGGTCTCTCTGCCCTCTTCCTGTTGGTGGGGTTCTGAGCAGCGTAGAGCTCAATCCGTGGTGGGTGGTTTCCACTCAGAGGTGGTCATATTTGACCAGATGAGATCAGGGATGTATTAGACCAGATACAATCAGGGTCAAACACTGGGCAGCGTCAAGCTCCTCTCCGTGGTGGGTGCCATTCAGTGGTGGTGGTTTTGTGGTTGTCAGGTCAGTGTTCAGTGTCCTAGGCGGCCATCTTGTGGTTGGCCTCAGAGCTCTGCCCCTCTGGAGAGGAGAGGTTGGTCTCAGGTTGCGGCGGGGGGGGGGTGGGGGTGGGGGGTGTCGCGCTGCATCAAGGACAGGTCGGCTGTCTAAACAGATATCTTTGGTGTAGTTAGGTTATAAGTGGGGCATTTGTTTTATTTTTCTGCCGATTTGTGGGCATGGCGGCCATCTTAGAGACAGGCACAGGAGAGTAGTGGGGGTGTTGCCAGTTCAGGTCTTTATTTGCGGGGGGGGGTCGCGCCCCACTAGGAACGGGTGAGAGGCGGTCCCGCAGGGGTTCCGAGTACCTCACTACTAGTACTCACTTGATGGCTCAACAATTGAGCGAATCCAGTTGCTGGCCGGGGCGGCCATCTTGGAGTCAGGCATCCGAGGTCTGCGCGGGTCAGTGCTGTCCTGGGGTCTCCGCGCTGCTCCTATTTTCCGCTGCTCCTGTCGCGGAATGGGGCCCACAAGGGATTTGCCATGAGGTGAGTGCCTTGGTGACTTTGTTTCTTCCCCCCCCAGTAGAGCATCAGTAGGGGTTGGGAGCTATGTTCCTTCTGCGGGGGTCAGAGCACTCTTGTGGTCTCCATATCGCATTTTTCTTCCTTCTTCCGGTGCTCCTGTACCGCCATGGGGCCCATGGTCGATTTGCAGGGAGGTGGGAGCCTGCGTGACCCAGGGACTTTTAGTTTTGTTGCTGAGCTTCGCTCCTTAGTCCAGTTTCCCCCTGGATTTTTGCGGATCGTAGCAGCAGCAGCAGTGAATGTTGCTTCAGTCCCCTTTTTAGGTCTCGGCTGCGAAAGGCTGCGCTTGCGCAGTCTCGCTCCGAGATTTAATGAGTTGGAGTGACTTTGAGAAGAGGGGCTTGCACCCGCCCCTCTTCTCTCCTGTTCTCCATTGGCTGGCCTCGTAAATGCTGGCCAGCCACTGGAGAAGAGGTCCAGTCACTCCGATTAGGCCCCGTCCTTTTCGGATCGGGGGGCTTGTTTTTTGCGAGAAGTCTCAGGGAGGAGACAACAGCAAAACACGCCCCCCAATCCGAAAAGGACACTCCCTTTCTCCGAGGCATTTTCTGCTGTGCCTCGGAGAAAGGCGGTGGTGCCCCGGCGTTGCTCCCGCGCACACACGCTATCGCTTTTACTAATTGCACTTCATCGCGTGAGATGTCTGCTGTTAATTTAAAGCGTTCTTTTCAAGAGTCACCGTAACAGCGACAGAAATAGACATTATCACGGGTAGGCAGCAGAATATTTCTATTTCCAACACAGAAAAAAAAGCGTCCCCAAATTGTGCTGATTCTGTTGCCAGCGGCCCCGCACGCTGCTGTGAATAACCTCAGAAGCAGCAGCGAGAAATAGCGAAGGCGAACTGACGAATCAGCTGACGGTGACCCTGTGTCTTGAAACACGAGCCGCGAGCGTCCACGCATCACGAGTTGCGCGCGGGAATCAAAGGAGCTGGTGTCATGTTAGTTACACAGATGATTGCCCAGACATGTGAGGTTTTTAAAACGAGGCTCCTCGCATGTGCGGCAGCTGTATTATCTCTGAAAGTGTGGGATACTGTGAGACTCCGCACGAGTTGCAGGCCTCACAATTGCCGCTGCCGCACGCTGGCTGGTGTTAAAGGCGGTTTATTGTCTTGTAAGGAAGGGGCGAGGGGAGGGTTTGGTGGTTGGGCGGTGCTAATAATTCAGTCGTGATTTTTGCAAGGAGGGAAAGGCCGTCATGTTTTAACAAGCAGTACGAAAGGCGACGCGAGTGCCGCCTTCCGTGATATTGAATGTAGTAATTTACCATATTTTGAGTTGTGGTCCACGACAAATATGAGGCAAACAACATTAACAAAATAACGCCTCCGAATCCGAAAATGCCGCTGCGTCATTTTTCTTTTTTTTTCTCGTCGTCGCGTCTAGAGTCCCGAGAGTCGGTCTTCTCCCGTAGCCATGTCGGTGTGCTCTGTGCCGCCCCCTAGCAGTCCGTGCCTCCATGGCCGGTGCTCATCTCTCGCCCTCTGATCCCCCAGAGTGTCCCCCCATGCTCCATCCCACCCCCTGGACCCTGCCCTGCCCCTACACTCTTTTGGCCTGGCCACCGCCGGCTTTCGCACTGCTAAGTAACTTCCGAGCGAGTGGGCGGTGCGGTGCCAAGCCGGCTTTGCCCAGGCCCTCTCTGACCGGCAAGTATACAGTTGACTACTTCAACAGCTTGGCAGCAGCACAGCGAGTGAAGACAGGGGGACTCGCGAGCACTGGGGGTTGCGGATATTATGACAGGGCACTGGGGGCGCGGGTATAGTTTTCATAGAGGCAAGAGATCGCAGCGCCTGTCAAGCAAATCGTTTGATTTCCTTGTGTCTTGGGCAAAAAACATGTGACTAGGCTTGGTCCATTGTAACCCCCTAAGGCAAGGTTTGTGTAATTAAAAATACTTTTACCAACAGTTCATTCCGGGTGACGTAGCATTTTTCGCCAGTGAACTCTTACAAAGAGGTTAAGGTGGAACAAAATCCAGTCCGTTACCTCATCCCCAAGTCACAACCGGCACAGAATCCAGTCCAGGTTTTCCTTCGCCCACGGTTGCTTTTAGAGAGTTTTCTAGGAAGTACCCACCTCCCTGCTTGTAGGCAGAGGCAGCAGTCAGGGGCCTCTGCTTCTCTGACAGATGGCTTATTTCCTCAGCTCAGTCCGAGAGGGCAGATACCAGATTGCCCCCCCCCCCAAGAGCCCACTGGGAGTCCCTTGCATCAGCACCCGCCCCTTCCACAACCAATACAACACCTGAAGGCGATCAAGCAAGACTGGCAGCTTGAGTGGCAGCCGCAGGGAGGGGATGGTGGCCACCGCCTCACTAGTTAACGACTGGAGGCAGAAGAGAGAAGGGCGTCCAGAGAGAAGGGACAGAAAAAAGCAGTAGGGAGAGAGATGGGACGGAAGACAGAAGGAGAGAGAGCTGGAAAGGGAAGAAGCAAGGATGGAGGCAACTGAAGAAGGGCAAAAAAAGAGAGAAACAATGCAGTAAAGGAGTAAGGAAGTTGATTGAATATGCCCATTGCTGTCAAGTGTCCCTTGTAACATGCGATGCTGTTCGATAGCAGTTAGAAGTAGGCAGCATTGTATATTTTTTTTCCTCGTGAAATAAATGTCATTTTCTTAGTTGAATTATGCTGGCCGGACTTCTATGTGAAAATTGTATGTGGGCTATGTACTTACACACAAAAGTAAAGTGAGACACCTGTTCAGTCTATTTTCCTGAGGATATCCAGTGTCACCAGTTGCTACTACAAACAAGCATTTACACAAGTTTAAGCTATTGGCATTGTAAATGACAAAGCCTTTTATTTATGTTTTAAAAACAAAAACAAAAATTAAAAAGGCATTATCATTTGCAATGTCAATAGCTCAAACTCGCGTAAATGCAAGACCTATTGCATTGCAAATGCTTGTGTATAATTCTCTCTCTCTTCTTTGGATAAAGGTATGCTGAGGAAAAATAAGGTTTTCTCCTAAAAAATGAGTGCCGGTGAGTGCCACCTGCAACCACCGGTTCACATTTACCGGTGTGTGTGTGGTGTCAGTGTTATGCCGTTATGTGTGCTGCGAAATGCACGCATGCGTTGTGGTTGTGTTAACTATTGTGTTAGGATTATTTTGGATATAGAAATGCGTTTAAGCGTTGAGCACGGTTCCTTATGCCAACTAAGGTGCACTCATATGCAGAAATGTGTGTTTGTTGAAGTTTGTGTTTGTTTCTTGTGCGTGCTTGTGAGGCTGTAAGAAAATAAAACTTTATTAAAGATAATAAAAAGCCTAATGTGTATCCGTGCTTTGCGGCGAATGGCTATACCGGTTGTGTTTGTGTATTTAGAGCAGACGATTGTCACGCCATCATAAACACCTTTTAATAATTGTGTGTGTGTGTAGGTGGCTCTGTGGGTGGCTCTATTTGTCTGTGGGTTGCTCTGTGAGTGGCTCTGTGTGGGTGGCTCTGTGTGTGTGGGTGGCTTTGTGTGTGTGGCTGTGTGTGTGGGTGCAAATGCAATAGGTCTCGCATTTGAGAGTGATTAAGCTATTGACATTGTAAATAACAATGCTGTTTCTTTATATGTTTTAAAAACAAAAACATAAACAAAAATAATGTCATGAGCAATGCCAATAGCTCTAACTTTAACAATGCCGAGACCATTGCATTGTAAATGCTTGTTGAGTTATCCGGTGGGGGAACGTCAGACGTGGTGTGGGGGGGGGAGAGGGGGGGACAAGCAGGGATTTCCACCGTGTCGGTGATCTTAGAGTGCCCGGAACCCAGGGACTTTCAGTTTCGATTGCGGGGGTTCGATCCTTCGTCCGGTTTCTTTGTGGATTCTTGCGGATAGCGGCAGCATCTTGCTTCAAACCTCTTTTTGCCTAGTCCGGTGGGGCAACGGCAAAAGGGGTGTGCAGGGGGGACAAGCAGGGATTTCCACCTTGTTGATGATCCTAGTGCCCGGGAGCTCTGTCGTGGAGCTCCTTCCCAGCGACCATCTTGGGCAATATTTAAGGGGATGGTTTCTTGCGCTGACACCTATTTCATCTCATTCACCTCATCTCCGGCATCTGGCATGCAGGTGCCTCTTTTGTCACGATTGGCTGGCTCAAGGCAATGAACATGAGGTTTGTGAAATTTTCAGCAATTCATTTCGACAGTATGGCAGTTGCTTTCAGTCTTGCACTACAAGATATCCTTGCTTTTGTTGACCCACATCTTTGTTTTCCCTGGTTTCTAAGTGTAAAGGTTGCAAGACCCGTATCCGTTCTTGTGGGTTTGAGCAGGGTCCCATGCACTAGAAAACAGGAAGTGTTTTTATGGGGGATTTCTCCAGTATTTGGGTCCATGTGACTAGTGTGGCTGGCACCTAGTAAAGCCTACCAACACCAGACAGTTCTCAGAAGCAGAGACCAGACAAAGTCAGGATCTTGTGACTTGTATAAATCCCAGCACATTTGATTAACCTGATGCACCTTGTCATAACAGTATATTAGTCTAACTTCTTGTGACATATATTGTACATTAATTTCACTTTGTCACTAAATAAACATAACCGGCTTTCAGAAGCTTTCTGTGCAATTGCCATATCGGTTGAGAGGGAATTGAAATTGGGTGCTGCAACACAAGTGCTTATGATCACCAAGAAGTGCTACCACCTGTAAATAAAATCAGAGTTTGTCATTTTAGACTTTCTTAGGTTTGTGGTAATACATCATGTCTAGGTGAAAATGTCTGCAGTGCGCTCAATGAAAGCATCATGACTGCTCATAAGCCTGTGAGGGTTCCTAATCCATAGTCAAACATGAAGGATATCATTCCACAGCGAGCCAGAATTATAAATGGAGGAAGTTTAAGGAAGAGGGCATCCTTGCAAATTCACACACAGATGAGATCACATGATTCTCCTAAAGATTACAAGGAGCCCCAGAGCTATATCCAGGTACCTTCAGAAAGCAAGACTATTAGCACATCATTAAAAATTAAAATATATTGTACAGCATTTTCAGAATGGTAGCTAGGAGTGAATCATTTTTGTCCAAAAAGGACATTGCTGCACAGCTTAGGTTTACAAAACAGGATCTACATGAACCACGATACTTCTTAAACAGCTGTCTGCAAAGGCAAGACCAAGGTGGAGTTATTTGGCTGTAATAAGTGTTTGAAGAGAATAAAACTTATGTTAACACAAGAACTTCCTTCGCATTGTCGTGCCCAGTGATTAAGTGGTAAACTCTTGGACCTCGTTTGCAGCTGCAGGACTTCACCCCCCTCCCAGCCATTGTGTCCAATATTAGTTTTTGCTTTTCCAGCTTATGTTTAGAGGAAAAATTGACACTGTCCCAATCGTCAAGGGGTAGCTGCAAGTGGATCCTGTAATTAGACAACTAACCTAAAAAAACTAGTACATTTATGACTGAATGTTTGAAAAATAAAAGAATCCGGATTTAGAAATGGTCATGTTAAGGGTCCCTACCTCAACCCCTTTAAGATGCTCTGGCAGGACCTAAGAAAAGTTGCATGTAAATGGATGCCCTCTGACATAGAGTGCAAGCAGTTTGTAAGCACAGAATCGCCCTACAAGTTTAAACATTTGTACGACGACGTTTCAACTCTTATGATAGTTTTTGAGGCGTTTTCATTAGGACCATGCTGATAGCCACCTCTCACCAGAGGTCTAGTTCACAAGGACTCCTCTCTTGGTACCTACATTCTATCAACTTATAAATCTGCTTGAGGAGATCAACCACAAATCAACCTAGCTGATTAAATGCAAGTGGTCCTCTACTGAGAGGTAGTCTTTCAGTACAAATGCTGACTTTAAAAGATTTTTACTGTCCGTATTGGAAATTGAAGGGCGATTCTGAGCCTCAGTTCAAAGAGGTTCAATTTTTTTTATTTCCGCATATTCTGGTTTTATCTTCTGTTTTTGTGTATCGTTGCGTACTATTCGCCACTAATCAAGATCACTGCGCTGTTTATCTGGAGCACCTATTTTCGATAATGGGTGTGTGTGTGTGTATGTATGTAAGTATATATTACTACCAATCCCACCTCCTCTTAAGAAAGCAGGTCTGACACAGCTGGGATCTCGCAACAGCCAGGCTTTATTTTCCACCATCCAGCATTAAATCATAGCGTGTTAAGCATCAGTCTCGCGCCTGGGACGCGTTTCGGCGATTGCCTTCTTCCTGCCAGTACTGCGCTCGACTGTCAATATTTTACAAATTTCGCGGGGGTTTGCATTTGTACATCACCAAGGAGCCTCATTGGAGCAGCGTTGTTTGCATAGATATTTGTGTATGTATATGTGTGTATATATATATATATATATATATATTACCTACTGGCGGTCGCCAGTAGGTAGTTATAGTTAGGACCACGTTTCCATAGGAAAACCTCAACATTCTATTTTGAATAACTTTGGCGCCGGTCGACGAATCCTCGCGAATTTCTCAAAATAGGTGGGGCGCTACGCTCCGCTCCTACCCTGAAAGTCTCGGGGGGATTCGTCAAGCGGGGGCTGAGATAAAAGGGGGGTCCCAAAACGCGTTTTTCCCATGCATTTTTCCATAGGACCTTTAGAACGAGCTACAGCCCGAACGGCTGAACAGAATTACTAGAAATTTGGCAGAGAGGTAGTCCCTAGGTCAAGGAAGTGCCTTTTGTAGGTTTGGTGTAAATCTGTTCAGTAGATTCTGAGAAAATAGCCTTTAAATCAATATATATATCTGAGCCCGCTTACGGTACGCTTACCGTACGCTTACGGTAAGCGTACGGTGGCGTGCGCGAGCGCGATTCTGATTGGCTCTTAGATCTTAGTAAACATTCGAATCGGCAGAAACCAGGAAGCGGCGTCCGCCATTTTGTCTACCGCACTGAGTGTTATGTATCAAACATGATGGCCAAAAACATGTTACGGGGATGTTTTGACAACTCCCTCTCACATAGTCATGTTGAGGGAGTCCCCAAACATCCCCCAAGAGCAAAAACGGCATTATTTTTTTTTCGGCAATTTCGCGGGGTACGCTTACCGTACGCTTACCGTAAGCGTACGGTAAAAAAATAAAAATAAAAAAAACACTATCCACACTTTCTCCACCCCTTGTGCAAATGGTGGCCGAAGGCCCCCATTTGTGCATGGCTTATCAGAGCACAGAAATTTCCCAAAAAATTTCAACAGATTACCTATCACAAGGAAGCGCATAATATGTCCTCCATGTGCGCACGGTGCGCGAAGCGCATCGTGCGTACATGGCCCATCTAGCGTAACGTGGGCACGGCACTAACTGCGTAAAGTGGGTGCGCGGTGCGCGAAGCGCACCGCGTGCTCACTGTGCGCGCACGGTGCGCGAAGCGCACCGTGCGCGCACGGAACGAACTGCGTTAAGTGGGCGCGCACGCCACGAATGGCGTAAAGTCACTTAGCATTTAAAAAACCGTACAAATTCACTGAAAAAACCATAGGTTTCACACACGTTATAGTTAGGAATTAGCATTTAAAAAACCTTGCAAATTCACTGAAAAAACCATAGGTTTCACACATGTTATAGTTAGCGGAAATTTTACTGATAAAAAACCAATGAAATTGCCCCGTTATAGTTAGTGCTGGCAACTATAACTCACGCGACCGCAATCTTCTGCTGATGACATATGTGTCTTTATGAAAAAAAAATATTTGTAATATATGTATAGCTAAAAATGTATGGAAGAAGACCTGGGCAAATAAGTGTCTAAATACAGTATTAGCATCAGCAGAGGATTGCGGTCGCGTGAGTTATAGTTGCCAGCACTAACTATAACGGGGCAATTTCATTGGTTTTTTATCAGTAAAATTTCCGCTAACTATAACATGTGTGAAACCTATGGTTTTTTCAGTGAATATATATATATATATATATATATATATATATATATATCCACAAATACCACCTAAGATCTGCTGAACACTTTGCAGAAAGGGTGCCACCTGATGTGATGGTGGCCGCAAGTAATCAGTTAAATTCAAACACTCCACCAGGAACAAAAAGGAGCACTCGCAGGTATCGGGAATCCAATTTAATTGAAGGCAGGCATGTTTTGGCTAGGAGCGCCTTTTTCAATGCCCGTTACGTGCAGAGTGGGAGACAGTTCTTTTAAACTCACTGGACACTCGCATTGGGTAAGAGATTGTGACCATCAAGAGCAAACGCTTTGTCTGTAGGTTGCTCTACCAGCATGCCACCTTATTTTAAGGATTTTCCAGACCTTTAAGTGGTTCCGGTCATGGCATTTGATGTGTCCAATAGTAGTTTGTAGAATAGTCCGTGTTAGAGGTAAGCTTTGATGTTATTGACTGCATCAGTCAGAGTGTTCTATTTCCAACCACTTGGAAGCTCTGCATCACGGGGTTGAAACAGACAGGATCAACTGTGTACAAGAAAGGCTTTGTGATAGGTGGAGTCAGCTTAGCCAACTTGTTCACCAAAGTTTTTTAAGGCAGTTTTTTTCCCCCAATGAAACTCAGCACAAGAAATCTGAGATTCATTGATCAACATTCAAATAGAATTTCAGTCTTTCCAAGGCATAGTTCTCAGAAAAGTAATTTATCATTGGGGTTATCGTCATTTTCACTTACGTTCTCCCCACTGAAATAGCAATTTGGGGACCCATCCTTCTAATGCAGGAAATATTTGATTGATAATCTCAATATAGAACCTTTGATTCTGTTTTGAAAAACCTTGTTAGATATCTAGATGCTTCAGGTATGTCGTAGTAGGAGTCATAATCTTTGTTGTGCAGAGAGGTCTAGATTTAAATTTTTAATCAGTTTGTGGCTGAAAGCCTCAGAGAAGACGTGGCTACAATTAAATTGTACTGCCAAAGAGGTATGAGCTTCATTATTAAAGATAGATATCAATGTATCCTGCCACCTTAGCAGTAAGTCAATCTATTGATCTTTTCATTCCATTGAATATTTGCTAAAAGTGCCTCAGTCACTATTAAAATAGCACTGGTGATAGGGGACCATGTTGTATTCTCCCTTGACTTAAACGAAAAGTTTGAGATAAAAAAAAAGCAGATCTTATTGTGCTATATATTTTTTACATGCATACTCACCATCTTTCATGTATCTCTAGCATTGGCACCTCACAGCTCCCCTGATATTGTGAAGTCCCTGTCCACTGCGTTGAGATATGACCAAAACCAGGTGTAAATTTCTCTTTTTCGAGGGACTGTTTCCAGTAACATATTTTCTAGGGAGTTCATGCAAGAGTCCTCGACATATGATACTTGGAACCAACTCCTCGGTTGATAAAATGTATACCTCTACAGCTTCCCACCAGTTACTTTACCCAGTTCCTCCCAAGACAAAAGCCTCCCTCCCGTCACATGTTGCCCCCCAACTGTATATTTCCGCTGTGTGCAAGGGTCTGACTAATATGTCTTCCAGACATTCTGGGATGCTGGTGATTTCCATGTAGGGAAGTGATCGCTATAATAGGGTACATTCTATGGCTTTCCTAATCTGAGCTCATAATAAGGTCACAGCATGCAAAACATTTGACCGTACAATTTTGAAGAATGGGTAATCACCAAATTTACAAAAGTGTGTATTCTCCAGTCTGATATCCTTGAGCGTTGTTGATAACACCCCTATCTCGGAAGCGTCTGAAATGGGTTGCTAAAGCTCATTGGAGAAAGCTAAACTGCGACAGTTTATAAAATATGACCTGGAAGCCATTTGCCTTTTCCAATTTTAGGTATTTAATTGCTGCAAGAATTTTCAAAGTGGTCATCGGTCGATCTAACCTCGTTGTCCCTGAAATACGAGATAGAAAATATTTCTAAGTTAGTTATGACTGATGTTTGTGGTAATGGTTGGGTTAGATTTCTCCACCTTTTGTATGCTGTGAAAGTACTTATAGTATTGTTGGCTTTCTTACTAATCTCTCCTCTGAGAGGCAGTGATTAGGGTGCAAGTTATCAACTTTGTTAAAAGCGAGAAACCTGCCTTCTTTTTAGGTTCGGCTTTGCTTGGGAAATCTCTTGTAATAATAAAAAAATAGGCTTAAAGCCCACCCGATACTTAACATTTGTGAGAAGTTGGCCTGGTATATGATGTTCACTAGTTAAAGTGACCACCTTGTACCATGCCAAGCAACCCTTATGGTGTGGTTGTAACTCAACCTTTTCGGACTAGCTGCCCTAGTGGTAGCGTAGGCTAAGCAGTCTTTGAGGCTAAACTCGTTAAAGCGTGTTAAGCAGGCTGTTTTACCAAATGCAACCCCCCTTTATACCAATGAAAGGACACCACACAGATATATATTGAAAATATATATGTATTTATTTCTCAAAGTATCCCCTAGACCAGGGGTACTCACAAACTTTTTCTTGGGGGCCAAATTTACAGTGTGGTTTGTGGCCGAGGGCCGCACCGGTGGGGGCGGGGTCAGTGGGGGAGGGGGCGGGGCTAGAGCAAAAAAAAAACGGTGACCATGAGGTTGAACACAGGCCCCTGCAGCAGACGCCTTCGTCCACTGAGCCACCAGACCCGACATTCACACATCTATCTATCTAGCTCTGTCTCCCTCTCTCCCTCTATCACTCTCCCTCTCCCTCTTCCTCTATCTCTCTCTCTCCCTCTGCCTCACTCACTGCGTTTGTCTACCTCCCTCCCTCTCTCTCTCTCTCTCTCTCTCTCTCTCTCTCTCTCTCTCTCTCTCTCTCTCTCCTTCCCTCTCTCTCTCCCTGTCTCCCTCCCTCTCTCTCTCCTTCCCTCTCTCTCTCCTTCCCTCTCTCTCTCCCTGTCTCACTCCCTCTCTCTATCTCTCTCCATCTCTCTCAATCAGTTCCTCATTCCTATCTGTGGCTCTCCCCTGTGCTCTGCAGCTCACTCATTCTCTGCAGCTCACTCCTCCTTCCTTCCACAGCCCCAGAGCAGGCCGTTGGAGGGAGCTGTGGGCTCGGTGTGTGCCAGGCTGTAGGATTGGTTCGCCGCATTGTGGCGACATTTTTACAGGCTTTGCACTCTATTTGCTTTATTTAATATTTTCGAAGATGTTTAATTTATTGGGCAGACGATTTTCTTTCTTTTATCTTTCATCCTCTTTTTTTGACAATGACAATTGTCACCAGAAAGCTGTGGAAACGAAGTGACATGGAGGACATATTCCAACATAAAACTTAGGAGGCATCGTTTTTTTATTAATTTGGAAGCTCCCCTTCCCGTATTACTAGACACTAAAGATTCCCCGCCCCGAGTAAACTGCATTAGTCACTTGACTCGAGAACTGGTTACATTTTGTATGTTAATACACCATGTCGAATGAATATGGATTTTAATAGTGCACGCTTGTGCTGCAAGTGTGGTTGTCTGATTTAATGATGCTTGCTATCAACTTCAGAGGAGTGAAAGGCTGAGGTGGCTTGTATTCAGATTGAGGATGGCCACTACTGGAACTCTCCTGGTCCGAAGCTTTCACGTGATGTTCAGATTCTGAGTGCACTGACATTTTCTATTAAATATTTGGTATTCTAACTGAAGGGATTCGTGTTCTTATTATACATGACACAGACTGGATGTGTGTTCTAAGAGCTGGAAAGTTCTCTTGCCACTGTGTGCCCTTTCTGTTGTACACCCTCCCCCCCCCCCCCCCCCCCCGCCCCCTGTCCGTCACCTCACCCCGAGCTGAGTCGGCTTTCCTGGAACGCACACAGCCGCCGCACCCAAGTACTTCACGGGTCTTTTAAAGACCATTCACTTGTTAATGAGGCTTTGTTGTATTTCATCTCTTCTTAGCGCCCCTGCATCTCCACTCATTCAGAGGGGAGATGCAGGGGCGCTAAGAAGAGGTGAAATACAACAAAGCCTTATTAACAAGTGAATGGCTTTTAAAAGAATCACCCGGCCCGGCCCCCATAGCCCCACGCTGCTGCAACCGTCTGTGCATGCACAGGTACGATGTCTGCAAGGTCCGCGGGCCACCAAGGAAGGCTTGCCGGGCCGCTGACGGCCCGCGGGCCGTACTATGAGTATCCCTGCCCTAGACTCTTTATGAGCACGGGAGCACAAATCGTTAAACAAGACAATGTGATAATATACAGAAGTTGCACTTTATATGGATGGGCCCTGGTGGCCACTCAAACCATATACTAAAATAGTGGTATAAGTACCACGAACAGGAAAGGGAAAAGGTCTAGGGCCTCTAGAATCGCTAGTCCTACAAGGAGCTAACTTCCGTTAGTGACCAGGAGGTCCACGGGTCGCGTGTGCAGTGAGGAAAGTTACACGCGGGCTCCCATAGGTTTTCAATGGGTGCGTAAAAGTTACAAAGTTACTGCAGAAAGGGTCTTCTGGGTGGACTACGATCTTAAGATTTGAAACACAGACACTAGAGATGATTCTCTACACTTGGGCACCGGAGTGCCAGCTTTACCTCACCCACAGGAAGCGGGTGCATAGGTCTCGAAGTGCGTCTGGTTTCTTCTATCGATACAATGGAGCCTGATGACAAAGATGCTGCAGGCGGTCGGTCCAGAAGAGATGCGTTGGATCCAAGGGTGGATCGGAGTTGTAGAAGACCTGAAAGCAGAGGGGACAGTGTTCAGTCACTAGCCAGTGACCGGCGTGGCACCAGGTAGGTACCAGGCGATGTCTGGTGCAAACAGGTGGTGAAGGGTAGCTTGTCTCCGCAGCCACGTGGTCCCTGAAGGTCGACTACGTCCAGGAGTCGGTTCACGAGCTGTCACACGCAGGCTCTCGCTGTTGGCGGTGTCGGCGACTCGAAAGAGGCAAACAAGCCTTGGCAAAGGCAGGAGTCGTGGAAAGAGAGGAAAGCCGATTGTTCTGACCAGCAAGGTCAGAGGGGCTGCTCTTTTGGGGAGCAACTAGGGCCAGTCTGGAGCAACCAGACCAGCGTCGTTGTTAGGTTTCGTCGCCAAAATGGCCACTAGCCAACGGGCCAGGGACCGGGCAGGCGCGTCGAGGTGCTAAGTGCAGAGGGGCCCCACGCAGATCGTGGAGATGCTGGAGGGCTCACCTTTGGTGCAGATGCTGCTCGATGGTTGGGCTTCTCAGGACCCAAAGCACAACTTGGAGGGAGCCTCTGTCGCTGCGCTTGCAGCTTGTCGTCGGTCTTTCAAGATGGCTGGCTCCACGTGTCTCGGTGCCTCCACGGGTTCCTTCTTTTCAGGGACTGTGGATCGGGCGGTGAGAGGTCTGGAGGTCCAGGTCTAGTCGGGCTCTGGGCTCGCGCTCCGGCAGGAGGCGGCGGCAAAGCAGACGTTCAATAGCTGGTTGGTGCTTGTGTTAGCAAGATGGTCACTCCCTGACCATAGGGGAGATTTCCTTCAATCCTCTGTGCAGCAGAGCGTCGAAGTTCCTGTCTTCTTGTGGTTAAGTTGATTCCAGGATGTCTGAAGTCTTAGGACACAGCTCCTACCTTTAAGCGGATTCTAGGGGCCGGACTACCTGCTAGGTCCCTCCCTAAGGGTGGGACCAGGAAGGTGGGTGGTTACACCCCCAATCCTTTGTCCAGCTCGCCCCAGGTCCGGGGCTGGTGTGCCCCAGGACCGGATTGAACTGGCATATGCACCGAGGCTCCTTGTGAGCCTCAGGCATGTCTGGTTTCTTTCAAGCCCTACCTGACCAATACACAAAATCCTGTCTGGGGTGGTGCACGCACCTCCCCTGGCAGGAAACCCTTTGTCCACACCTCCCAAGCTGGAAGGACTCCCAGCAGCAGGAGGGCAGACTTGTGTCTGTGGTGGCAGCATCCATTTTGTGGAACTGAGGCTATGTCTGATTTTACCCGGGTTTCAGGTACTGTACATGTCGTGTCCCTCTAGAAGGGTGGAATGCTAACCCCGTCGCCAGAATTGGCGAGTGGTTAGTATTCCAATTCGTATGACACCTTACTCGACATGCTTTGATAAAGCCAAACCAAAGATAGCATTTAACCGCGAGGTTCATAATGCATTTAAGAGTATATGGTATGACGATATCTGGAAACGGTTGAAGGAAGTTGTTCTGACCACTGCAGACATGCTCAGCTCATGCCAGAGCACCATCTCACATGGAACCAAGCACTCTGCCTTCAGGATTGTCAAGGCCTGCCATAGGAGTGACTTATAGGTTAACATGTGTCCCATTTAAGGTTAGGTATAGGTATACTACACCTAAGTAAGAGGTGGTTACACCAACTTACCCCAGCTGAGTCATCAGCCAGTTGTCAAATTGTTAGGCCAGGCCAGGGGTGGCACAATACATGCTTCAGCCCCTGGTAGGCCTTAGATACACCAATGCCCTGGGTACCTAGTGTACACTGGTACAGGGGCTCACAGGGTGATCTACTTCCAATTGGTTATGCACCTAGGGTGCATAGTGTAAATTTAGTAGAGAGAAAAGCAGGCAGGGGTTCTGATTGGCAGGCCCACAGCCTCAATATGTCAAAAACCAGTGAAGCAAAAAGCAAAAATTTGGGGTGACCATAGGATAGCAGACCCTACTCTCCTACAACATTACTTACCATTGATTGACTTTGTCACTCTGGTTTATTTACTTCATATTGGTCAGCGCCTATTGCTCCGTCCTAAAGGCTTTGAGTGTTTGTTCTCCCATCGAGCAGTTGTTGGTCACATCGTCTTCCCCAACCTTACATGTTGCTTGCCCTTCCTGACGTCCGTTACGTTGCAGCCCATCTACCCTACCTGTTTGGCACAAAAAACATTAACAAAACAAAATAACTCCCGAATGCGCAAGAGCTTTTGGCATTGTTTTTGACATATTGCACAGAAGTGCAGGCCACTGTGCAGCATGGGCTTAAAGTAAAGAAAAACAAAGTGCTATTACGTGATCAACACTAGCTACATTGTAGCGTTTTTTTCTCCTTTTTAAACCATATTGCACAGCGACCCACACTACTGTGCAACACGTCTAAATAAACCTTGACAAAGCAAATAGATTCCACGTAGGCAAAACCTATTAGCTTTGCTAGTTATTTTTTTTTTATCTTCCCTTATATTCATAACTTTGACTACCTATACCCTTTGTATGCTGTATCCACTGGTTTAATTTTGTACCCAAATAGATAATTGTCTTTTAAATCCCCTTTTTAGGTCTCGGCCTGGCGAAAGCAGTGCATGCGCTGCTCTGCCATGCTGAGGCATTTTGGAATTGATACGATTCCAGAAGTATCGTGGCTCCACCTACAATCGTGATTGGTGCGCGTCGTTTTGTGTCATGGATGATGCAATACAGTGTAATTGCACCGTAGCAATCATTACGCTGAGGGTTGCCACCCTGTCCCCTTTTGGCCCCGCCCACCGGGATTTGATATTTTACTTTCGGCAATAGACAGTCTCCTAATTAGCCGCTAGGCAATTTTGTTTTGTATTACTGCGTTTGCCTTCAACAATGGCTGACGCGCTTTTCATTTCTCTGTTCTCGGCGCTTTTCATTTCTCTGCTCTCTGCGCTTTTGCAGTTTTAAGCAAAATGTGTCAAGATTTCTTCTTTTTTTCCTTTTTTTTTTTTTAAAAGTTTACTAACAATAAGGTTGTGTTCTTTTATGTCTTTTTCAACGAACTAGCCTTTCCGGTCAAGAGGTAGGGAAGATCTGAGAAAGCTTACACTGCTTTTGCGCTGATATTTCCGCAACAATATGGGTACTTTTCAGCAGTTAAAACGCATGCATGATTTCCTTCAAGTCGACCAGCTGGACACCTTCAAGTTGACACCCTGTCAATGGAAGTTCAATAAATTCGTAGGAACCCACATGCTGTGACGCCTCATTTTTTGGAGGTAACTTAATGCCTGAACTGTTGCTGTAGTTAATGTTCTTAACTGGGGGATTGCGCGCTTTGCAACTTGAAGGCGCTATGCTGAGCAGTTTCAAGTTGTGCAGTTTCAGGTTATTTACAGTCCTGGTTCGGCTGCACCCCCTTATTTCCTTGCGGAGGGTGCACACTTTTTAGAGCTCGCTCCGTCCCCCTTTCTGGCGGGATTTAAAGCTTACCAGACACAGAACACTCCCCACCTGACACAGGTCACTGCTCACCAGACAAAGGCGCCCACTCACTAGACCAAGAACATCCCTCACCAGACTCGAGACTCTTCTCACCAGGCACAGGACACCCCTCATCAGACACAGGACACCCCTCATCAGACACAGGACACCCCTCATCAGACACAGGACGCCCCTCGTTGGACGCCCCTCGTCAGACGCCGGACGCCCCTCGTTGGACGCCCCTCGTTGGACGCCGCACGCCCCTCGTTGGACGCCGCACGCCCCTCGTCGGACGCCGCACGCCCCTCGTCAGACGCCGCACGCCCCTCGTCAGACGCCGCACGCCCCTCGTCAGACGCCGCACGCCCCTCGTCAGACGCCGCACGCCCCTCGTCAGACGCCGCACGCCCCTCGTCAGACGCCGCACGCCCCTCGTCAGACGCCGCACGCCCCTCGTCAGACGCCGCACGCCCCCTCGGTGCTCTACGCCCCCTCGGTGCTCTACGCCCCCTCGGTGCTCTACGCCCCCTCTCACTCTCACACTGGTCATCCTTGTAGCATTAAGAAATAAAGGTTTAACTTGCTCATGTTTTCCTAGGTGGAGGCAATTTTGTGATATCTAACAGTACAGTAAAATATCTGATCCACAGTGAAATATGACAACCAGGTTATCAGAACCAAAGGAAGAAACCTATGCCCTTTTGATATCTATCACAACAAAAAAAAGGTGTTTAATTTAGGATTCAAATTTGTTCTTTTATTTCATTTAAAGGGTGCGAAAAGAAAGCACTATACGACACAAACAGAAAAGAGCGCAAAGTAGTAAACTGCAAAAAGTGGGGCCGGTTCAGTGTTCAGTATGAGAATGCGCGTATGCATATCTGTTATCCAAATGAATGTTCTCAGTTTAAAGATTAAGGTCATGGTTCTTGGGACCCTGTGTGAAAGTCTATTTTAAATTTCTTTGGCGACATCCCCAGGGTGTGTAGCAACAACATTTTGAGAAATTCCACACTGGCTTCTGCTATCCTTCCGCGCTTTACGGCAGAGCAAGAATACACCATGTTCCCTCTTCATTTACTTATCTCCAGAATATCTCCTACACTGTGATCTTTACTACGGATGTGTCTACTCCTCGCTTCGTCGTCTCTTCAGAATCTACTGATTGGCTTGTCCCCTGCGACTGAGACTGCCCCAGCTGGCCTTTTGAAGTCTTGGCGTATTCCTGCAATTTCAGCTTGCGTAAAGCGGGCATTTGTTTTCATACTATGAACAAGGTCATGCATCACAATGATTCTGTGTATATCCGTGATTAAAAAGTCTAGAAGAGGTGCTTCTCCCTTCATACCTTTCAGACTCACTCCTTTAGATCCCTTTTTTCTAATTTATTTTAATGGAAAGCAGAAGGCGGATTCTAAAAGTAATGACTTTGGTGACTGGGGAATAAGAGCAATGAAACAGAACTTGCAGTTTAAGATGCTGAAAGGTAGTCCATTTCATATGGTAGAGTACCTCTACAGGTAAGCATTCCTGTTGTTTGTCGAACTGCTATAATTGGAAGTAGATTATGTGAAGGGGGTGCTTTCATTTAGTGAGAACTTGTTCATCGTTCTCAGTAGGCACCAAGTTTGGTATGTTTACTCACCCTGTGGTCACTGATTTGCATAACGCATGCATTTTTCCTATATGTGGGGCTTGCAGTCACAGCTGTAAAATTGAGGTGAGTTTGTCTTTTTGTGCCTGGCTTACATGCATCCTGGGGATTTCCCTTTCTATCCAAGTTATTTAGAGATTCCTCTGTTCTGGCATAGTTGTAGTAACTTTGTTTCATTCTGCCCCCTGACAAATAGTGGTTACAGCTCCTGCAGTTGGTGGCCATTTTCTTACGATAAGGCAGATTGGCGGATACTGTGGAGTGAGTGCTGTCTGGTTTCATGATAAATTTGCTCATTATTGCTTGCTTGGTACTCTGCCGCCACCAGCAGAACATCCTTGGCACTAATATTTGCTGGTGAATGAAGGCAAAAACCATGTAACACAGATAACCTGTCTGTGGTCTGATAGAGAGGTTGCCATCTCAGGGCTGACCATTTAGGTGAGGTGCAGGTCCTGCTAAAGAAGGTGCTCTAAATGTGGGTACTGTGGTGGGAACATAAGGCTGCAATGCCGGCCCCCACACCATTGCCCTCTCCCGCCCCCCCCCAATAAATCCTTAACCTGAGTGATAGGTTTATTTAAATGGTAGGCACTTAAGTTGTGTACAAACTGAAATAACTGTGGTAAAAGATTCTATGTATGTCATTGAATTGAACCTTCTTGAAGGGCAGTCTTCTACGATCATGGTTGGATAGCCACAGATGTAGGTTGCATACTCTATTCCGACCAGCTGTATACAAATTACGAGATGTGTGAACTCTGTAGGTACGTTGGTTAAAGAAACCTACTTATTATACTTCAAGTGAAACAATATAGCTTTTACTATACAGGACCTGCCATAAATAAATTGGATTCCACAAAGTTTCAAGAAATCTGTGCCCAACTATGAATGTCTTAGGCAAGCTTTCAACAAGCAAAGATTGCTAGATTAGCAGAGTAAGTCTGGAGAACAATTTTAGAATTTTCCACGCCTTAGAACAATGTAATCCCATATTTTAATGATAGTTTGACCAGTGCGCTTTTCCAAAGATTGAAAATTACTGGGCTAAGGGAGTATCCTTGAGGCACACAGGTACTTGCTAGAATTGAAATGATGAATATTATATGCTTCAGAGCATCTGACTAAAAATTACAATGAACAGTGTATTACAGAGCCCAAAGTTCTATTCTCGGTGATCTACTCCAAATTTGAAGAGGGCAGAGTTGTAAAGCAAACTTTTAGGAACAAATGTGAACGCCTGTAAGGCGTATTCTACGACACATTTCTAACAAACGTTCTTTAAAAGGCAGAGCTCAATTTAGAAAGCCATAATCTGGTGTCTTGCATAAATTCGTTTGCCCTACTGTTTAGAATATATATTACCATACAATCCTAGTTGGTGGTGTTAACTTGCTTCTTTCCTAGAAGTATGCTTTACTCTTAGTGTTATCAAGCTATGACAATAGCTCGCTAACACACATAACTGTTAATACAGTGATTTCAGCATTCCATGTTAGTTATTTTGTTTGCATATTTTGACTGAATGATGTTATTCTCTGATCAGCATCTATATGTAGCTCTTTTGCTTAGGGGAGTTTGATATCTACACTAGAGTTTCCCAAAAGAAATTTGGTATGTAGTTCTAGCCCTAACCAGTCAACCCTTCCGGGTTTGCTCCAATAATTGTGTACAACAAATTCAACTAAAAAATTGACTCCATGTAATAATCCCATATTGGAGGTCTTCAAAATTGGTACAAGATGTAATCCACTCTGATTATATGCCCGGAGCGAAGAGGACTGCCAAGTCGGATAGATGAAGTTTTCCTCTTCCACAAATTCACTCTAGTTTGGGTGCTACTTTTTTAAGCAAAGATGTAGATTACTTCCCAAGTTCCAGAAGGAAAAGCGGTTTCCTAGTTATGAAGAGCATGCATATTTGACCGTTTTGCAAATATCCCTCTCTGCTCCTTTCAAAAATGGAAGAATGGATAGCATGAGTAAGATTGCTTATTTTAACAAAACTCAGGGTTGTTTCTTTTAAAATGGTAAATAATGGAAAACCATCTACACCTAATCGTCGGGGTCATGGTTTAATATGCACTTTTTGTTTGTTTCCAGTTATACGTGTATACATCAATATTAAATATTTGTTTACAGCAAGCGAGAGCAGAACAGGAAGAAGAGTTCATCAGCAATACATTGTTTAAAAAGATTCAGGCACTGCAGAAAGAAAAAGAAACTTTGGCTGTCAACTATGAGAAAGAGGAAGAGTTTCTTACAAACGAGCTATCAAGAAAATTGATGCAGGTAAGCAATTCTGTAGGGCTGAAAGTCTGATCTCCTATCTTAAAACATACAAATTATTTATGCCCTCAATCCACTATTGTTTGGGACGGACTTGGTCATTTGGAACAATGATGAGTACTTTTTGTACAGATCTGCTTTGTTTTCATAGCAAGGATGATTGTGAAGTTTAAGCCAACAATTTAAATATGGTAGTAAGAAACACTGTAAAGCAGTTTATTGTCCCTTCCATCTTGATGTGAATGAATGTTTAAAACGTTTAAATGTTTTCTACCTATTCAGCAGTGCAGAAGTGACCGGTACAGGATGTGAAAAGAAAATCATACATGTCCTCTGTCTCCCCATTGTCCTCATAGCTTTTCACAAAGCGATGAGGGTGTGAAAGGTATATGCTTGAGAGCTGGTTGTCAATGGACTGGCCTTTTCCAACATTCTCTGGCCAATTATGACTTTTGCAGTAACTGTTATATGATTAGCTTAAACCTCATTCTTTTCATAGCATTTCATGTGCTTTAAAATGATTTCTTGGCATTCTTTCACTGTTCTTTATAGGTTGAAGAAAAGATTTTTGATGCTACAATCTTTGTTTTCATACAGAAGAAGAGTTGATGTATTCTATTTAGCAGCTTCTCCGACTTGAATTGGTGAAAATTAACTTGTTAAAAGACATCACTGTATTTCAACACCAGTGGGCTGTTATCTTCGCAGAACTGCTATTTTAGTGATAGCTGTTGATCGCACTTAATTTAAGAGCAGAGCGACTGCTGGTGTTAGGAGAAAGCTGATGGATTTGGTATAGTTTCTATGAATATGCATAGCTAATTTAATGTGCCTATCTAAAAAAATTACCTAGACAGTGCCTCACAAGGGTTTCAGCTGTGGTAGTTGTACCCGTAATACCTTTTAAAGCTCCTTTTGTCTTTGGAACATGCCAAAGACAGCCGTGTTTGAGACCTGTAATACTGACAGTTCTTATGTGGAGATGCATCAATGTCTGGATGATTCTCTTAAACTCTTGAGGGTGAGTTCAATCTGGGCTTTAGTCTTGTCGGGCCAACTGTGCAGCATTCTGACTTAAGTCCCTTAACAGACAACCGGAGAAACTTAAACCACCACCAAGATTCTCAGAACTTAGCAGATTTACCTGTTCCTTGAATATGGTTACTCATACACACTTTTCGATCATCTGTGTGAGGTTTCAAAGTAGTCCCATCTGGGATACTCCATGCCTTTCCTGTGGCCCCGCTGGTGAGGGAGGGTATCCAAGAAAGTTGAGACCTTGGGTCACCAACTTTTTGCCTCATCATAGTGTCCCTTTCTCACAACTAATGCCAGCTGCTTTTTGGGAGATGCACCCATGCCTTATGGGAGCTATTGCTTTATCAGTCTGCCAGACGATATGGAAAAAAGCGGTTGGACCTGGTGCGGAATGACCTGGATGCATCAGAACAGATCTAAAAGTGGTCTTTACTATGCTGACACTGTTGCTCGGTCTATGGATACAACTTGCACACTGGACGGCATGCTTGGAAATGCTCCTGTCTCATTCTGGTAGATGTGCAGGCTACGCTCATGGATCTGCTGTTTGGTCAGCTGCTAGTTTGAGGCAAGTCCAACTTCTCTTTGGAGCACTTGAAAAATCCTCAGGGCTGTGGTTTGTGCCCTGGGACATTTTTAGCCAGGATGGCAATTCCATCAGCAATATTTTAATTTCTATGGTTATTTTAGAGCTGTGCAACCTTGAAAAGGCCTGTCATCTTTTTCAAATGCCATAGCAACTATATTGTTCCTTCTGGGGCAGGGGGGTATAGGAAGACACGCCTGTAGGTGCATAGCCAGCCCCCGCTATCCTCTGCAGGCTCTCCCATTTTCAGATACCTCTGACTATGCCTCCCCAATCGCACATCACCTGCTTGTGGGAGAGAGGACCTCCTACTTTACCACCCATTGGGAGTAAATCGAGCTAGACCTCAGTCATGCATCTGATTCTCTGGGGCGATGTCCTTCCTTTCCTATTTTCCCTTCCTTTCTCTTTAAGACCATCCTGCTTCCTTTAGAGTATGATTACTAGCTCCTGCCTCGTTACTAGAGGCAAATCCTTTTCTTAATGGACAAGGCAGACAGTTTGTGCCTCAAGAATAGAGCTATAGGATTTGAATCCCTTAACTACTTGCTTCCCAAGGAGCACGGAGGCTAGAGGTTCATCCTGGATCTCTGTTATTAACCTTGAATATCCAGAAGTCTCTCCGCACAACCTGAGAGGCTGACATTTATTGGGACGGTACGTGACACAACCTTATGAAGGCCTTACCTCCCAAGAGGATCACTGATATTCATGCGATGATTCCAATATGTCTGACTCGAGCACTGGTCCCAGTCTTGCAGGTCTTATGCATGCTGGGCCTCGTAGACTCGTATATCTGGTTGGTGGCTTTTCAGGTGGAGGATGAGCCTTCACTGGTGTCTGAGGAGGTACTGCAACACCAAAGGAGTCTCTGGGCTTAGGTGTGGTTTTTCTCATTTTGCCTACATTTGCACTAATGAATGGATCCCTCCTATGATCTAAAGGGTAGCCCATTCGGCTACCGTGGTTGCTGATGCTACCTTGCTAGGTTTATCATCTGGTGGCCATGGTAGCACAGAGCCTTGTCCTTTTCAGAATAGCTCCTGTACATAGATGTCAGTCTGATCCTTGAGACCTTGTTACCCTCCATTTCAAAGTGTGGCAGTGGCCATGTCAAGATTGTGCCACACCACTATTGTCCATTATATTAATAGAGAAGACCGTATGGTATCATTGACACTGTGTCAGACGCTGGCTTGCCTGTAGATATAATGGCAGCAATGCAATCTTTCCCAGTACCCCCTGTGTGTGTGACTGGGTCTTTTTAGTGGTCTATTGTGAGAGGACCAAACTTGAGAGCTGCACCCTGAGGTGGTGATCTTGACTTTGAAGTTTCCCTTTGTGGAGCTCATCACCAAGGACCAGCACAAGAAGGGTCCTTACTTTTGTGCCATGCACTGTGAGCATTCCTGCCAATCCTGAATCTGATTGCTTCAGTTCTGGTATGCTCATCTCTCAGCACTGAACATTATGCAGCCTATTTCATTCTTCCTCAGAGCAGACCTGTTCTCGGAGGATGTTGGTAATGTTCCCCACTCCAAATTCCAGATGCTGCAGCTGCATGAGTAGGGATTGAGCACTGCACGCTAGAATTCTTTAGTTTTCCTGATGAGGTAGCAGATGGCATAATAGCAGCCACAAAGACAGTCTACAAATCTAAGGTCACTGTAGCAGGTTAGTGCACTGGTGTGAGTTGAAAGGTGCTAATTCTCTTATATCGCCTGTCCAACGTCTTGAGGTTCTCATTGCCCATTTTTCTACAGGAACTTGCAGTGCCTACAGTTAAGAGCTACCTGGCAGCTGTCTGCATTTGTCTTCCTGACCAACTTTTCCTGTTTAAATCGCCACTTGTGGCACTTTTACTGTAAGGTTCAATTTACTTGTTCCGCCCCCTTCTGTTTAATGTTTCTCAGTGAAGCTTGTTTTGGCTTTCTTGATAGCATTTGAGAATATACTGAGGTGCCTGGCTTGACTGACTTCACAAAAATGGTTCTGTTGGTGGCAATTCATCTGCTCTTAAGCTTTCTATCTGGATAAGTAGGTTCTTTGCACCTGTCACTCATTCTTACCCAAAGTGATTTCTGCATTTGATATGTTTTAATATACACCTCAGGCATGCAGAGATGGATTCTGTGCCCAAATGTTTCTGCATGATTTCCTTGATTAACCACAAATGCTCTGTCCCACTTCCTGTGGGGGTACTTCTTTTTGACACTTCATAGGATGATGAATCTGCAGGAAAAGGTGTCTCAGAAAAAAACTTCTTGCCTTCGGTAACTATTTCTGGTGCGTACATAATCTTTCTTTCCCTAGTCCTCTCTAACCTCAGTTCGTTCGAATGAGCCAGTCTGATTATTATGATCTTAAGGTATGTGAACATGTGGGGTACTGTATTTATTGCTGTTGTGGTGCTTTCGGTTCCTCTCTGCACGATTTGATGGGTCTGAGATAAAATGCATTAGATGAGAAGTAAAGAGTGAGGTGAGTAACTAGTTTTTCCAACTTTTCTGCTTTTCAATAAGAATGTATGAAAGGTTAGTGTAGCAAGGTTATTGCACTTAGTAATTAATGTGTGGCATGACTGCTCCCTTCAGTTTACCTTCGAAACAGAATGGCAATGTTGCTGATCATTTAAAAGTAGGTCTTAATTATGGGTTGCCACAACAATGCTGCTGCTAAGCATCACCTAGTTTTCTGCCAAGCATATTTTATTCCTTTGAAAATATGCTTTGGAGGAATTTTATTACCCTCATTATCTTGTCTGTGCTGCAGTTTATGAAAATGAAGTACTATTTTGGGTATTTTTATTTGTAGGGTTTCTAGAACCGCAGTTTAGATTAACAAATGTTATTTGTAATTCTCCAGTATTGGGGTGTCTTTCATAGATTCACATGCTTGAATATTCCCCGTCGTCGAAGTGGGAGTCCCACGGTACATAACAAAGCAATGTAGTAATAACCCAAGCCCATTAGGCATAAAAGAAAGAAAAAACCATAGTTTTCATAGATAGACAACTTGTCACTTCTATAACATATCACTGTCGTTATGTTCTAGGCCAAATCTAGCCAATCAGGCGTCCGCACCCTCTAGAACCCTCTCCCCAGAGACTCAGGCTTTCAAATTTTCTACCGCACGTCGTGTGAAGGGAGTCTCCCTGAGCTTGCTCAGTTTTTTCTTCTCGTACTTCACAGAAGATTGAGTTTATGATGTCTACAACCAAGAAGTCCCTCTTCAGACCTTGTGGGAGCTGTGGTAAACTGAGACTTCATTCTGAAGATCCTCACAAAAAATGCATTTGTTTATACCCTGAACATAAGGTAAAATACTGTAAAATTTGCAGAACCTTCTCACAAAAACTTTGAAGGATCGAGAAGGGCGTCTCCTTCTGTGGCTACAGAAGTTAAAAACTTCAGAAAATCCTGTTTCTGATGTGGAGAGTGTATCTTCCATCCACACTGCTCCCTCTTTGAAAAGGTCCTGTGACTCTCAAAAGGTTTCTCCTAGACCTAAGGTGCTGAAGAAACATCATGGAGAAAAGTTTTCTACACAACCTCTTACTTCAAGGGGGTGATTTCCCCCCCAGGAGTCTGTTTCATTGATGCCCCCGAGATCGGATTCTCAGGCGTCTAAGACTCAATCTGCGCAATTTTTACCTCAGAAACTGCCTCTCTCGTCGACGAGTTCATCTACGCTTCCTCCGTCGACGAGAGCTGCCATCGTCGCATCTACATCGACCTCGGCATCTATGTCTATGAAGCCAACCACGATCATGTCGTCGGCGCCTTCACCGTCGACGCTGGTGTCAGTTAAGGTGAGACCCATTTCATCGACGCTACCCTTAACTTCGTCGATGACGACTATCAAACAGAAGCAGAAGAAAACGTCGACGGGTGCTTCGTCGTCAAAAGGTGCCTCGTCGACGGCGGCGGCGACCTCGTCGACGGCGGCGGCGACCTCGTCGACGGCGGCGGCGGCGACCTCGTCGACGGCGGCGGCGGCGACCTCGTCGGCGGCGGCGACCTCGTCGGCGGCGGCGACGTCGGCGGCGGCGACCTCGTCGGCGGCGGCGACGTCGGCGGCGACCTCGTCGGCGGCGGCGGCGACCTCGTCGGCGGCGGCGACCTCGTCGGCGGCGGCGACGTCGACGGCGGCGGCGACCTCGTCGGCGGCGGCGGCGGCGACCTCGGCGGCGGCGGCGACCTCGGCGGCGGCGGCGACCTCGTCGACGGCGGCGGCGGCGACCTCGGCGGCGGCGACCTCGTCGACGGCGGCGACCTCGTCGACGGCGGCGGCGGCGACCTCGGCGGCGGCGACCTCGGCGGCGACCTCGTCGACGACGGCGACCTCGTCGACGACGGCGGCGGCGACCTCGTCGACGACGGCGACCTCGTCGACGACGGCGGCGGCGACCTCGTCGACGACGGCGACCTCGTCGACGACGGCGGCGGCGACCTCGTCGGCGGCGGCGACCTCGGCGGCGGCGGCGACCTCGGCGGCGGCGGCGACCTCGGCGGCGGCGGCGACCTCGGCGGCGGCGACGACCTCGTCGGCGGCGACGACCTCGTCGGCGGCGACGACCTCGTCGGCGGCGGCGACCTCGTCGGCGGCGGCGACCTCGTCGGCGGCGGCGACCTCGTCGGCGGCGGCGACCTCGTCGGCGGCGGCGGCGACCTCGTCGGCGGCGGCGGCGACCTCGTCGGCGGCGGCGGCGACCTCGTCGGCGGCGGCGGCGACCTCGTCGGCGGCGGCGGCGACCTCGTCGGCGGCGGCGGCGACCTCGTCGGCGGCGGCGGCGACCTCGTCGGCGGCGACCACCTCGTCGGCGGCGACCACCTCGTCGGCGGCGACCACCTCGTCGGCGGCGACCACCTCGTCGGCGGCGACCACCTCGTCGGCGGCGACCACCTCGTCGGCGGCGACCTCGTCGGCGGCGGCGGCGACGACGTCGGCGGCGGCGGCGACGACGGCGGCGACGGCGACGACGGCGGCGACGGCGACGGCGGCGGCGACGGCGACGGCGGCGGCGACGGCGACGACGGCGACGACGGCGGCGACGGCGACGGCGGCGGCGACGGCGACGGCGGCGGCGACGGCGACGACGGCGGCGACGACGTCGGCGGCGGCGGCGACGGCGACGGCGGCGGCGGCGACGACGTCGGCGGCGGCGGCGACGACGTCGGCGGCGGCGGCGACCTCGTCGGCGGCGGCGACGACGGCGGCGGCGACGGCGACGACGGCGACGGCGGCGGCGACGGCGACGACGGCGGCGGCGGCGACGACGTCGGCGGCGGCGACGACGTCGGCGGCGGCGGCGGCGACGACGTCGGCGGCGGCGACCTCGTCGGCGGCGGCGGCGGCGGCGACCTCGTCGGCGGCGGCGACGACGTCGGCGGCGGCGGCGGCGACGACGTCGGCGGCGGCGACCTCGTCGGCGGCGGCGGCGACCTCGTCGGCGGCGGCGGCGACCTCGTCGTCGGCGGCGGCGGCGACCTCGTCGGCGGCGGCGGCGGCGACCTCGTCGGCGGCGGCGGCGGCGACCTCGTCGGCGGCGGCGGCGGCGACCTCGTCGGCGGCGGCGGCGGCGACCTCGTCGGCGGCGGCGGCGGCGACCTCGTCGGCGGCGGCGGCGGCGTCGACGACGGCGGCGGCGTTGGACTAGGACTCACCAAGCCTTGGCAAGCGGAACCCACGAAGAACGAAGGACTTGCTTCTGGTGCAGACCAGGAAGGTCTGGGGTGCTTCTTCTTTGCAGAGAAGCGGGAGCCAGTCTGGAGGAGCCAAACCAGCGCAGAAGATTTCAGGGAGTGTCGTCACAAAGGCCACTAGCCAGCGGGCAAGCAACCGGACAGACGCGGCAAGCAGAAAAATGCTGAAGGGCCCCACGCAGGACTCGTGGAGTGTGGGGGGCTGATCTTCGGTGCAGATGGTGCTTGGGGTTGGGGCTTCTCAATCCCCGGTGCACAACTTCGAGGGTACCTCAGAAGCTGCGCTGTAAGTTACTAGCCACTTTTTCCAGGTAGCCGGTCCCACGTCGCTCGTCGCCTCCACGGATCTCAGCTTTGCTGTCGATGTGGATCAGGGTCGGAGAAGTCTGGAAGTCAAGGCTCTGGTCAGGCTCTGCAGTCGGTTCCTCGTAGAACGTGGGCAAAGCAAAGGGTAGTCTCTTGATGGTGCCTGTTTGCACAGGGTAGCCACTCCTTGGCTACAAGGGAGATTCTTCAGTCTTCTTCTTTCGTCGAATGTCGAAGGTCCAGAGTTTCTGTTCAGTTTTGCAGGTTCAGGATAATCTAAAGTCTTGAGGCCCAACTCCCACTCTTATACTAATCTGGGGGGCTGGGATACCTGCTAGGTCACGCCTTATGGGTGGGACCTGGGAGGGGGTGGTTACACCCACTTCCCTTTGTCCAGTTTCGCGCCAGAGCTGGGGCTGGAGTGCCCCAGCGCCGGTTTGAACTGGACTATGCAAGGAACACCTTGTGTGCCCCAGGCATGTCTCATTCCTTTCAGCCCACCCTGCCCCAATACACTAAAGGCTGTCTGGGGGGGTGCTAGCACCTCCCCAAGCAGGAAACCTATTGTCCAGGCCTCCCTGGCTGGGATCACTCCCAGCTGCAGGAGGTCAGACTTGTGTCGTGGCAGCAGCATCCATTTTGTGATGCTGAGGCTTTGGTCAGAGGCTAACAGTTGAAGTATGATTTTAACATGTCTTTCCCTCTAGAAGGGGGGAATAATATTCTCATGTCCAGAAATGGCATGGGGGTATTATTCCACAGTGTTAGACACCTTACACGACATGTTTTGATAAAGCCAAACCATAGTTACCATAACCGTTTAAGATTATAAGGCACTTTAAGAGTATATGGTAGGCTATATCATAGAACAGCTATAAGGACAAGTTCCGAAAGCTGCAGACAGGCTCAGCTCATGCTAGAGCACCATCTCACATGTTACCAAGCACTCTGCCTCCAGGATTGTTAAGGCCTGCCATAGGAGTGACTGATAGGTACACATGTGTCTATATGTAAGTTAGGTATAGGAATACTACACCTAAGCAAGGGGTGATTACACGACCTTGCCCCAGCTGAGTGATCAGCCAGTTGTGTCAAAATGGAAGGCCAGGCCAGGGGTGGCATAATACATGCTGCAGCCCCTGGTAGGCCTAGGGTACACCTATGCCCTGGGTACCTAGGGTACACTGTACAGGGGCCAATAAGGTGATCCTATCCAAATGGGTTATGCACCTAAAGTACATAGTATTAATTTAGAGAGAGAACAGCAGGGCTGTGGGTCTGATTAGCAGGCCCACAGCCACATCTTAGTCAAACCAGTGAAGCAAAAGCAAAAAGTGGGGGTGAACATAGAAAGCAGACCCTACTCTCCTACAGCTACCATTAGAGACTTCAAACTCTCTACTTCAACGACGGCATTCGTCTCTGGATACCCTGATGCCACTTAAAACACCTGTACAGCCTCCTGAAGTGCTGTTTTCATCTGACAATGACGACTACGAGGATGATAGATTTCGGGCTGCTCGCAGTCCTTCAGAACTTCTAATTAAATGTCAGGACTCGGATGATGATGACGAAGACTTGCAACAAGATGATTTCTCATCTTATGACACATGTCCAGTTCAGGAACCTCATATGGCACAATTGCCTTTGTCTGATTTCCAATTTACAGTACATGCTGGATGATTATAATCGCTGTTTTCCGCGGTCTGGCCATACCACTCCAACGCCGCAGACACCTCAACAACCTGTTTTTCTTAGGGAAACAGTAGTCACACCTACATCAGTTCCCAGAGAACAATGTCTTGGGGTTCCTCCAATCACACTGGAAGATATTGTCGAGGAACAAGATGCTTCTTCCCTCCTTTCTGACTGGGACAACTATCAGATTCAAACACCTTCTCCCGCTGATCCAGCTCCTTTGGATTCTCCCCCAGTTGACATTGGTGGTTTTCATTTGCTCATGGAAAGAGCAGCGAAAAGATTTCACCTCCCTATGACAACCAGAGAGGAGGATTGTTTCTTATGACTTTAAGGACCAACCTCAAAAGCAGGTCCTCTGCATTCCAATCATTGATTTTATATGGCAAGAGGGCCTTAAATTGATGCAGACTCCTAATCCGATTCCAGCCATCATTCCTAGGATAGACAAAAAATACAAGGCTCCTCCAAACTCTCCAGCCTGTTTGACTTTGTGAGAAGTTGGCCTGATGTATGATGTCACTAGTTATAGTGTACACCTTATATCAGTCCAAATACCCTTATGGTGATTGGTTGTAAAGTCAACCTTATAGACCAGCTATCCTAGTGGTAGCATGGACAAGAGCAGTCTTAGGCTAAACTCTGAATGGCATGTGAAGCCAGCTGTGATACCATATATAATCCCTTGAATACCAAATGAAAGGACACCACAACAGATATATATATAAAATAAAGTGTATTTATTCTAAGCAAACCCTCAGCACTCTTTATGAGTTTAGAGGTAAGTACAACACAGTCTTATTAATGCATACAGTAAGTCACACAGGTAAGTAATACAGTTAGGCCCTAGGGGCCACGCAAACCATATACTAAAGAAGTGGTATAAGAACCACTGTCACGGAAATAGAATAGGCCTAGGCCTAGGGAATCGCTGGGGCTACCCTACACTAGCGTTAGTTAGGAAGTGGGAGGCCCACGGGATTCGTGTGCAGAGTGGAAACACTCACGCGTAATGCGTAAAAGTCAATAGCAATGTTACAGTTTAGAAATAGATAGATTTAGGACACTTCCGGAGTAGCTAGGAAGTTGAGACTTGAAAACTAGACACTAGGATAGTCACTATCCTGATGAGCACCGGAGTACCCAAGTTACCTAGCCCACAGGCTGCGGGTGCATAGGGGTGAAGATGCGTCGTTTTCGTCGTCGACTCCTATGGATGCCTGAAGAAAGATGCTGACAGGCAGTCAGGGGAGAGTGTCCGGTGGATCCCAAGCCTGGGATCAAGAAGAGAAGAAACCTGCAAGCAGAGGGGACAGAGTCAAGGTCACTAGCCAGTGACCACGTGGAACCAGGAAGGAACCAGGCGATGTCGTGAAGAGTTGCAGGGGAAGGTGAAGCTTGTCGCTGCAGCCAGGAGGACCAGGAAGCGTCGAGGACGACCAGGACCAGGAGGCGAGCTGTCCCACGAAGGCTCTTGCTGTCGGCGGCGTCGAAGTTGGACTAGGACTCACCAAGCCTTGGCAAGCGGAACCCACGAAGAACAAGGGACTTGCTTCTGGTGCAGACCAGGAAGGTCTGGGGTGGTGCTTCTTTGCAGAGAAGCGGGAGCCAGTCTGGAGGAGCCAAACCAGCGCAGAAGATTTCAGGGAGCGTCGTCACAAAGGCCACTAGCCAGCGGGCAAGCAACCGGACAGACGCGGCAAGCAGGAAAATGCTGAAGGGCCCCACGCAGGACTCGTGGAGTGTGGGGGGCTGGTCTTCGGTGCAGATGGTGCTTGGGGTTGGGGCTTCTCAATCCCCGGTGCACAACTTCGAGGGTACCTCAGAAGCTGCGCTGTAAGTTACTAGCCACTTTTCCCAGGTAGCCGGTCCCACGTCGCTCGTCGCCTCCACGGATCTCAGCTCTGCTGCAGATGTGGATGAGGGTCGGAGAAGTCTGGAAATCAAGGCTCTGGTCGGGCTCTGCAGTCGGTTCCTCGTCGAACGTTTCACAAAGCAAAGGGTAGTCACTTGATGGTGCCTGTTTGCACAGGGTAGCCACTCCTTGGCTACAAGGGAGATTCTTCAGTCTTCTTCTTTCGTCGAATGTCGAAGGTCCAGAGTTTCTGTTCAGTTTTGCAGGTTCAGGATAATCTCAAGTCTTGAGGCCCAACTCCCACTCTTATACTAATCTGGGGGGCTGGGATACCTGCTAGGTCACGCCTTATGGGTGGGACCTGGGAGGGGGTGGTTACACCCACTTCCCTTTGTCCAGTTTCGCGCCAGAGCTGGGGCTGGAGTGCCCCAGCGCCGGTTTGAACTGGACTATGCAAGGAACACCTTGTGTGCCCCAGGCATGTCTCATTCCTTTCAGCCCACCCTGCCCCAATACACTAAAGGCTGTCTGGGGAGGTGCTAGCACCTCCCCAAGCAGGAAACCTATTGTCCAGGCCTCCCTGGCTGGGATCACTCCCAGCAGCAGGAGGTCAGACTTGTGTCTGTGGCAGCAGCATCCATTTTGTGATGCTGAGGCTTTGGTCAGAGGTTACACAGCAAAGTAGGATTTTAACTTGTCTCCCTCTAGAAGGGGGGAATAATATCCTCATCACCAGAAATGGTATGGGGGTATTATTCCAAAGTGTTAGACACCTTACACGACATGTTTTGATAAAGCCAAACCATAGTTACCATAACCGTTTAAGATTATAAGGCACTTTAAGAGTATATGGTAGGCTATATCATAGAACAGCTATAAGGACATGGTTCCGAAAGCTGCAGACAGGCTCAGCTCATGCTAGAGCACCATCTCACATGTTACCAAGCACTCTGCCTCCAGGATTGTTAAGGCCTGCCATAGGAGTGACCGATAGGTACACATGTGTCTATATATAAGGTAGGTATAGGAATACTACACCTAAGCAAGGGGTGATCACACGACCTTGCCCCAGCTGAGTTATCAGCCAGTTGTGTCTGATTGGAAGGCCAGACCAGGGGTGGCATAATACATGCTGCAGCCCCTGGGAGGCCTAGGGTACACCTATGCCCTGGGTACCTAGGGTACACTATACAGGGTCCAATAAGGTGATCCTTACCAATTGGGTATGTACCTAGGGTACATGGAGTCCATTTTACAGAGAGAGCAGACAGCCTGAGACCCTGAATGGCAGGATCTCAGGCCAACTAAGTCGAAAAACCAGCTAGACACTAGGCAAAAAGTTGGGGGTAACCATAGTCAGATATCCACCTTCCTACAGACTTCACAAACAAAGCCTGATTCTATTATTACTCAGGCAGCCCAACGCCGATCTAGGAACCCTTAATTTCCTTTGTCGGCACCTCCAGATCGCGAAGGTTGACGGCTGGATGGTATAGGGAAAAATATTTCCACTATGGCGGCAGCTACGGTTCGAGCGGCCAATTCTTTGGCGATCTTGGGCCGCTACGATCGCCAAATGTGGTCGGACATTTCATCTCTGATTAATCTCATTCCTGAATCATCCAGGCCGGAGGCTATGAAGATTCTCCAAGAGGGAGAAAGAATTTCTTCGGAGATTATAGACTGCGCCATTGATGTGTCCTCTTCTGGCTTCCGTCTTTTGGCTGGTGCTGCAGTCCTCAGGCGTCAGGGCTGGTTACGGGCCACGTCTTTTCGTCACGAAGTGCAAACAAAGATCCTGGACATGCCTTACGACGGCGAGTCCCTTTTTGGCTAGCATATAGATGATGCTCTTCAAGCAATTAAGAAGGACACTGACACAGCTCGTGCTCTAGGATCTTTACAATTAAAAAAACAGCCTTTTCGAGGCGCAAGAGGTCGTGGTTCCTCTTCTTCCTTTCGTGGTAATTCCAACCAATACAGGCAAGGACAAAACCGCTATTCCTCACAAAATCAGCAATCTTATCGGCAGCAAAATTCTTCCAACTACAGACAATACAGAGGCAAATCTTCTTACAGAGGAAAGGATTCCTCAAACAATGACTCTCACTACCCTCAGTCACGGACTCCTCCAAAACTTGGAGGTCGAATCTCCCGCTTCTTCTCCAAATGGTCGCAAATAACCACAGATCAATGGGTTCTCGATATTGTGCGCAGGGGACACGCTTTGGAATTTATAAAGAGGTCCTCCTCCTGCACATTTGAAAGAGCTACTGAAGCCGCTAAACATTTTATTGAGAAAGGGCGCGATCGAAGTGGTGTCAAAACTACAGAAGGGCAGGGGGTTCTACTCAAGGTTCTTCCTTATACAGAAGAAATCGGGAGAATGGCGTCCCATTTTGGACTTGCGAGCCCTGAACAAATACATAAAGACACAAACTTTCCGTATGTTGTCCCTACAAGAAGTCCTTCCTTTTCTCTCTCAAGGAGAATTCATGACGACACTAGATCTACAAGACGCTTATTTTCATCTTCCCATATTACCACGACACAGAAAATTCCTCAGATTCAGGGTGGCCGGACGAGATTTTCAATTCAAGGTCCTGCCATTCGGCCTTCGTTCTGCTCCCCGAGTGTTCACAAAAGTCCTTGCACCGGTGGCAGCTTACCTTCGCCTTCAGGGAGTTCAAATCTTTCCCTACTTAGACTGCCTTCTAAAGGCGAAGTCTTTCAAACTAGCGTCCAAACAAACTCTGTTTTGCAGATCCCTTTTCCAATCTCTGGGCCTCACACTGAACTTAGAAAAATCTCAGTTGCACCCAGCTCAAAACAGATTGTTCTTGGGAGCCATTCTGGATACCACTCTTGGAAAAGTTTTTGTGTCGCACGAACGACGACAACGTCTTCGCGATCTAGCGGCCTCTATCCATCTAAGAGTTCGTTTCTGTCCGACAGTTGAAATTTTTCCTAGGGATGTTGTCGTCCTGCATTCCTCTAGTCCCTCTCTGCCGCCTGAAGATGAGACCTGTCTAAGAAGAACTGGACAAGCAATGGGCTCAGGTCTCGGGCACTTTCAACGACTTAGTCAGTCACCCATCGCTTAAAAAGAGCTCTTTTGTGGTGGACTCACGAAGATCATGTCTCCGCGGGGCGTCCTTTTCTAGCGAACACTTCCACAATTTACCCTCACCACCGACGCATCTCTCGAGGGTTGGGGCACCCACTTGCAGGGCCTAACTGTGAAGGGCTAGTGGTCTGTTCATCAAAAGACGACACATCAACCTGTTAGTTACTGGCCATCTTTCTGGCTTTAAAAGCTTTCAGAACCATCATTCACAGAAGCACGGTATTGATCCGGACGGACAACACAACGTGCATGCACTATATCAACAAGCAAGGAGGCACGAGGTCCGTTTTGTTGTCCTTTCAGGCTCAAAAAAATCTGGGATTGGGCGATTCAACATCACATCGCCCTCACAGCAGTGCATGTTCCGGGAGCGACCAACATTCTTGTGGATTCCCTAAGCAGATCCTCCACGACCAATCACGAATGGGAATTGCACCAACCCATTCTGGATCACATATTCCAGCTATGGGGTCCCCCAAATCTGGATCTTTTTGCAACCTATCTGAACCGGAAATGCCAGTTCTACGCAAGTTGGCTTCCCCAACCAAAGTCATGCGGGAATGCCTTTTTGATGAACTGGTCCACAATTTAGTCTTACGCCTTTCCACCAATTCCTCTAGTCCCCAAGGTTCTACGGAAAATGAGGAAAGAACCCTGTTGGCTCATCCTAATAGCCCCCCGATGGCCTCGACAAATATGGTTCACGGAGCTGCTGCTACTGTCTCAGTGCGAACCAATCATGCTTAGTCCTCTTCAGAATCTTTTGACCATGGAACACGGTCAAATTTGTCATCCCGATCCTGCGTCTCTACACTTAGCGGCTTGGAACCTGAGTACTTTGAATTTGTGAATTTGGACATCCCTTTGGAGTGCAGAGAAGTCTTAGCAAAGGCTAGAGCTCCTTCTACTGTAAAAACTTATAAACTTAAATGGAAACGATTTTGTTCATGGTGCAGTGATGCCAAAATTCATCCTATACATTCCAAGCCAGAGCAACTTTTACCTTTCTTTTTGCACCTAGCAAAATCAGGCCTTTCATATGCTACCCTTAAAGTCTTTTTAGCGGCAATCTCACGATTCCGTCAAGATGGCTCTAACTCCCTTTACTCGTCAAGAGTAATGCAACAATTCTTCAAAGGACTTTTTCGGATGTTTCCTCCGAAACGTCGGCCTCCTCCTCCTTGGCATTTAAACATTGTATTGGCGCAGCTCATGAAATCGCCATTCGAGCCAATCCATAAGGTCAGCCTCAAACATGTCGCGTGGAAGACTTCTCTTTTCCTAGCTCTTACATCCTCACGCCGGGTCAGTGACATGCAAGCATTTACCATTAACCCACCTTTTCTTCAATTTACTAATGACTCTGTCCTGCTTCGCACCAATCCGGCCTATATCCCTAAAGTGCCATCTGATTTCCACCTCAATCAGCCGGTTGTTTTAAAAACATTTATTCCTAATCCTCAAACTTTTGCAGAAAAGTCACTTCATTCTTTGGATGTCAAGAGATGTCTCAAATTTTATCTTCCGAGAACTGCTGCCATTCGTAAAAATGACCAACTCTTTGTCGCCTACGGACGCATGCGACAAGGTCATCCTGTCACCAAACAATCTATAGCACGTTGGATATCCTCTGCTATTACCTTTTGCCATCAACAAGCAGGAAAACCTCTTGATGCTGCTGTGAAAGCGCACTCCACACGAAAGGTTTCTTCTACTGCGCTTTTTGCTGGAGTCCCTCTTCAATCCATCTGTAGAGCGGCGACATGGTCCAGCAGACACACCTTTACGAGACACTACTGTCTGGATGCTGCAGACAACATGGACACAGCCGTGGGACAAGCAGTCCTTCGTAATCTTTTTAAATAAGGTGATATATATATTCTTTTATATGCATATAGTTTTTCTGCACTGTATATGCTATTGTTTTGATTCTTATGTACCTTGTATTATTCTGCTATCACTGCTCACTACTTTTATTCAAGCATGTGAATCTATGAAAGACACCCCAATACTGGAGAAGAACAAAAGTTACGTACCTGTAAACTGTGGTTCTCCAGTATTGGTGTCAAAGATTCACATGCGACCCACCCACCTCCCCTCAGAGGCTTTTGTGTATTTGACTTTGTCACTCTTGTGCTACGAAAATCTGAGAGCCTGAGTCTCTGGGGAGAGGGTTCTAGAGGGTGCGGACGCCTGATTGGCTAGATTTGGCCTAGAACATAACGACAGTGATATGTTATAGAAGTGACAAGTTGTCTATCTATGAAAACTCTATGGTTTTTTCTTTCTTTTATGCCTAATGGGCTTGGGTTATTACTACATTGCTTTGTTATGTACCGTGGGACTCCCACTTCGACGGGGAATATTCAAGCATGTGAATCTATGAAAGACACCAATACTGGCGAACCACAGTTTACAGGTAAGTAACTTTTGTTATTATTTCTTTTTACATTTATAAGGCAAATACTGTTTTTGAAAATTGGATGCAGATGTTTCATTCCAAAATCAATGTATTTTAGTGACCCACTCATCACCTCGTTATCAGTGTTTACCCTGATCTGACCTAGACTCATTCCTCTTTCTTCGTGTACTCTCTTGACAATTTATTTAGTTACAGCACGAGAAGGCTGAACTGGAGCAGCATTTAGAACAAGAGCAGGAGTTTCAAGTGAACAAACTGATGAAGAAAATAAAAAAACTGGAAAACGACACCATTTCGAAACAGCTGACATTAGAGCAGGTAATTGTTTCATGGTCTTCACTGCACTGAAAAATCAAATCTTTATATCTAAGGTTTACAAACATCAGTGGTCATTGTAACAAATGCTTTTTTTTTAAACTCGGAATTTGATAGTGTAAATTCTGTGCCTCAATTTACTGGATGGTTTATAAACAGTGGAGTAGTAAGGTTGTATATGGAAGCCCTTATGGTTGGTGGGGGCATCAAGTCTATTACTCAGTGCTAGGCTACCGTTTTTAATGGTTTGGTTCCCAAATGTGGGAAAACTGGTAGGAAAATGCAATTTTTATTAACTTGAAGTTAATATAACAGGCTTTGACTGAAGAAAGATGTGCTTAGTGTTTTGGACTAGATTTAACTTACCATCATACTAAATTGTGCGGGGGTCTATTTTAAGAATAAAGTACAATGCCTGTGGTTGTAAGTAAATTTGGTCTAGACTGCAAACATGTGCGTTTAGCTTTCACATTATAGTAAAACCTTTGAACATTTTCTGAAACTACAGTTTCAAGAGCCAAGCCAGATTAGCCACTTTGTGTGAAATTATCACAAGAATTGTTATGATCTATTTCTTGTTTTTTTTTTTGATTGCTTCAACATGCTTCTGTGGTTGTACTGGTCATCACCTGTGCCTCACTAGTTTAGTCTAGTAAGGTCTGATTAGTTGTGGTTCATGGCAGCACTCAGATGGACTTGGACAGCTTTGCTTCATTCTCTTTCCTTGGCGTGCAATGGTGGCCTTTTTGCCCTGCATGCACTTGACTCGGCTCTTTTTTCCAGTTTCTGTTACACCACGGAATGTGCTAAGCTATAAACAAATGCTAACAAGAAAATCAACATAGAGGTTTCCTTTGGTGGCAGCAGCAGTACCCCGCAGCAGTTGGAATGCCTGTGGGCATACCTGATTTGTGGGCGTTACGCTGACTCCTGCCGCTTTGTGTGTCCTGTGCGCTGAGCGCCCTGCCCTGCTGAACCCTTTGTCCCCCGCCGCCGCAAGCACCAACAGCGGTCGCCGAGTGGGGACAAACTACGTTGCCCAGCAGCCTGTGCAGCCAGAGACCCGCCCACAACCTTTCCCGCGCCAGGAGGCGCTTCATAATCCGGCGCTTCCGTCGCGGGACGCGCGCGGGCGTCGCCGAGCTGAGCCCGGGCAGAGGGCGGGCCGTCTGTGGCCGTCCGGGGCCGGAAGAGGCCGAGCTGGGCCTCCCCCCTGATAACGCTGGAAGTAAGTTGCAGCAGAGTTTGACTTTTTGATCACTGACATTTGGCTAACCCGTGATTGTTGTAATCCACTGATTTGTGTGGCCCTGCGACAAATGGCTGGAAAGGGTAAGCGTTTCACAGCCCCCTCTACAGTAGCCGGGACTATGGACCAATTCATCACACGTGCCGTCTCGGTACTGGAACAAGAGATAGCCATGACTGAAAAACGCCTTTCGTTAGATTCTTTGTCGGGTAGGCGCTCCTCATTGGGCCCGCTTGCTCTCGTTAAATCACCAATCATTTCCAGAGAGCGGCAGAGGGAGGAGGTATCACTACTTTCTACGTCTGATTCATCTCAGCAGATGTCATCTCCACCTGGGAGGTTGATAAATCCCCCAACAAATATCGATGTAGTGCCAGAGGAGGAAGTTGTATCCCGAATCTCTTCTAGTGCCCCCCGCCCCCAGACTAGAGCAGGGGCTAGACCTAACACATCCACCGGTGCAGCTACTCAGAAAAGGAAAAGGGGAGGGGGTAAGGATGGTGGTAGGCAGGCGAAAATATCCAAGGCAACTAAAAACTTGGAACCCCCTGTCATTTTAAGTACTAGCGCACACCACCCAATGACTGAAACTAGTTTACTTGCCCCCCCCTCACCCGAACCTACTAATATAACCTCACAGCTAGAACGCATAGTACTATCTCTCATTTCTCCATTATTGGAAAGGATCGAAAAGGTTGTAACTAAAGTTGATAAACTAGAGCAATGCATTTTGGATAACTTTTGTTCACTGAAGAATGTTGTTAAGCTGTGTACTAGGGATATACCGAAAACTAACTGCACTCATGGAGCAAATCCAACCCTTGTCATCCCACCCTCATGCGGCCTATCCTCTGTTCCTGCCCTCCCTACCTTAGGCATTGGTTTACCCACGAATACTCCCATGTCACCCTTAAATACCCAACAACCACCACGGCGGGAGGGAGTGCAACAAAATAGCCAGCCCCTGAAGCAGTCGGGTCGGTTAAGCAATGCACCCTCAGGCCCTAATACCGCGAACCCAAAAAGATCGAACGCGACTGTTGATATCCCTCCCCCATGTAATGTAACCAGGCCATCCCTGACCCAAATACATCTACCACAAGAATCTTTTCCATACGTCGTGGTATTAACGGGTGTCCCCGAACTTCCCAACAACAAAAACGAATCCTTCGAACAAATAAAAATTAAAGTAAGTCATTGGCTTAACATCCATAGACCAATACCGAATGAATTGAATGGTCGGATTCTTTTTGTTAGAAGGGTCCATTGGATAGGCCCCCAACCAAAAAACACGCAGGGTGACTGCATCATCGTTAATTTTAAAGACCCTCGCCTCCCTAGGTTCATCACTGAGCATACATCTTTTGACTCTAGATCCAGCATAGAGGCCCACAATTTAGCTTATTTTTACACTGGAGGCTTTTGCCAGTGACAATTGCATAGTCTGACCCCCCCCTCTCATCCCGTGACATTGAGGGCAACCGTTAGTACACCAATAGATCCGGTGGTCATTCCTTTGGTCCGGACCGGATCTCAAACAACACCTAGAGCTCTAACACCACCTCCAGCCGGCCTGCGTGAGAGGGAAAACTCATCTAGTCAATCTATCGTGCTCCACACTACACGGCCCGGCAACTATTCTGGTACCCTTTTGTCATGGAACTTGGCTGGCATCAACACTAAACTCGACTCCCCCGAATGGGTTAGCTTTGTAAATAATTACGATCTCTGCTTATTGCAGGAAACATGGTCCCTCGAGGCTCGGTTTTTGCCGGGTTACCTGAGCTTTCATGTCCCAGCAACGAAAGGCCCGAAAGGCCGTCCTTCTGGCGGCCTAATTATTTGGGCTCGCCAGGATCTGTTCCCACATGCTGTCGCGATTGACACCGGGTACCCGGATATCCAACTAGTGAGATTAACTTCTGACCATAAGTGCTCCCTGGATATTTATAACATTTACCTTCGGGGTGTAGGAGAGTAGGGTCTGCAATCCTATGATCACCCAGATTTTTTGCTTTTGCTTCATTGGTTTACGACTTTCTCCGGCTGTGGGCCTGCCAATCAGACCCACAGCCTAGCTGTTCTCTCTCGAAATTAACACACATGTACATTAGGTGCAACCACTAATTGGAACTGGGCCGCCTTGTCAGTCCCTGTCTCAGCATACCACAGGTATCCAGGGCATCGGTGTACCCAGGGCCTACCAGGGGCTGAAGCATGTATTATGCCACCCCCGGAAGGGCCGCCCAAATCTGACACAACTGGCTGCACGACAGCTGGGGCCACGTGGTGTAATCACCCGTTGCTGTAGGTGTAGTATTCCTACACCTAAACCCTAAAATGGACACATGGATTCCTATCAGTCACTCCTATAGCAGGCCTTAACAATCCTGAAGGCAGAGTGCAGGGAATCATGTGGGACGGTGCTCTGGCGCGAGCTGAGCCCGTCGACGGCTTGCGGAACCAAGTCCTAATAGCCGTTCCATGGTGACGCGGGCCAACTACTTTTAATGCGTTTTAATCCTTGCGGTTATTTGCTAACTTTGGCATCGCATCACCTATACATGTCGAGTAAGGTGTCATACGGATGGGAATACGAACCCCTCGCCAGTCCTGGTGACGGGGTTAGCATTCCCCCCTTTTAGAGGGACACGACATGGAAGTAACCTTGAACCCCGGTTAAAGTTGACTCAAGCCTCAGCATCACAAAATGGATGCTGCCACCAGACACAAGTCTGACCTCCTGCTGCTGGGAGACCTTCCAGCGAAGGGAGCTTGGACAAAGGGTTTCCTGTCGAGGGCGGTGTTAGCACCATCCCAGACAGGGTTTGTGTATCCCAGGTAGGCAGGGCTGAAAGGAAGGTGATTGCCAGTGGCACCCCGGTGCTCACTGTGCATAGCCCGGCTCAAACCAGTTTCGGGGGCACACCAGCCCCTGAGCTGGCGCGAAGCCGGACAAAGGATAGGGGTGTAACCACCCCCCTCCTGGCTCCACCCATAGGTAGAACCTAGTCACGGGCCAGCCCCTTTTTCTTAGAATAAAGGTAGGAGCGAGTCCCCTTCCCAAATTGGATAATCAGATAATCGGATAACTCCGAATCACGAACTACTTTCCACGAAAGGAACTCTTGACTATTTCTGAAGACTCTCCCTTGTGGCTAAGGAGTAGCCACCCTGCACCAGCAGGCACCATCTAAGCGCTTGCGGTTTGCTGTAAGTCTCTCCTACGGATCAAGACTGCCCAGCTCGACGAGACCCGAGTTCCCTGCCATCTCTGACCTTTTACCTCCCTCATCAGCTCAGCTGAGAGTCGTAGGTGTGACGAGACCTGCGGGACCGGCTATCTTCAGAACCTGCACGACGCTTATCTAGCACGCCCACCGAGGGACCCTCGAGTGAGTGCACCTAGGGTTTGAGAAGCCCTAACCCTGAGCAGCTCCAGCATCGAAGTCTGCCTCCCCAGCATCCCCGAGATCTGCGTGGGGGCCCTTCCGCTCCTTGTTGTTCACCGCGTTGTTCGACCACTTGCCGACCGGCTTGTGGCCCTCTTCACGACGCACCACGATTGTTTCATCACTAGTCTGGTTGCTCCAGACTGGCTCTTGCTCCCCTTCAACAGAGGAGTACCACGGACCCTCCTGGTCCACTCCCGACGCCATCTTGACTCCCCCGCTTGGGTGGCCACTGCCAAGATCCGCTGCCCCTTCCTGGGCCCAGCATCATCGACAGCAGACACCTTCGTGGGACAGCTCGCCCTCCATCCTGGTCGCCGCCGCGCCTCCTGGTCCGAGGAACAGCCGAGTCCGACGTCACCCACTCACCTGGTCGAGGTGACTTCAGCCGGTACCCTCCTGGTACCCACACGATCGCTGGCTAGCGGTTGAGAACTGAGTCCCCTCTGCTTTCAGGTTTTCCTTCACCACCGATCCAGGCTTGGATCGCTCTGAACATCGTCACTGGTCGCCTGCCAGCAACTTCTTCTTTCAGGCTCCTGAGACTACACGAGGACTCCCGACATCTTGACGAACTTCACGCAGCCGCAGCCTCCGGGCTAGGTAACTCGAGCATCTCGGTGCTCCATCGCAGGTTCGCTCTACAAGTGTCCAGTTCCTTTTTCGTTTAGTCCCACTGATCGGATCACTCCGGAATCAGTATCTCCAGACTCTAACCATTCGCATTTCACTGTTAGTGTAGATGGTTTCTCGTGCCCCTCGGGCATTTGTGTAAATTGTGCAACTGAAGTATTTTCCTAAGAGTTTTGCAGTGTGCTTAGCTCCCTGACTCATAAAGAGCCAGGGTAGTCTTGTTATAAATAAATATCCTTTTATTTTCATAACAACTTGTGTGGTGTCCTTTCACTTGGTGTTCAAGGGGTATATGTGATGGTAAACAGCTGGCTTAACACGCCCTCTAGAGTTTAGCCTAAAGACTGCTCGTATCCACGCTACTAGGATAGCTGGTCTAAAAGGTTGACTTACAACCAATCATCAATAAGGGTCGTTTGGAATGATACACAGTGATCACTAGAATAGTGAGCACTACATATCAGGCCAACTTCTCACACGGGGCACTAAAGGGAAAAAGTCAAGGGAGTTGGATATTTTAACCTCACTCATTGAATCCAACTCGTGCCAGAGGGACCTGATCGTAGCTGGGGATTTTAATGTCACCTTCGAACCCCTTTTAGATTCTGATTTGGAAGGGGGCACTGACCCCTACGAGGACGGTCAATGGGGTATCCCAGTTCTTTCGTTACCCCCCATCAAAAGGTGGTCTACGGCAGCAGTCCAGATAAACGCATTTTGCCTTGGAAATGGCTTACGGGCACTGAACGGCAGAACAAAGGGTGACATGATGGGAGCACATACCTTAGATAATGGCCGCTCGGCCAGTAGGATTGATTACGTCCTTTGTTGTTTGAGGCTGTGGCGTCACCCTATAGATATGGTGGTGGAGAAAAGACTAGAGAGCGACCACAACCCCATTAGCGTCTCCCATTGTTGGTGGGGTTCACCCCGCTCATTGACCAAGGAAACAACTGTGGATCTCTTGGCGTGTGTCCCATCAAACGATATGCGGAGGCTAAAATGGTCTATGGTAATGACCAACGCCTCAGTAATGGCTCTCATTGACACCACTCTTTCTGCAACTAATGCGAATCTTGAAGTAACCTTGAAATCCCAGGACCAAAATGTACAAGCAACTAGAATACACGAGTCTTTTTTCGAGGACCTACGTGCTTTCTTTTTTAAACAATCAAGAAAGGGCACTATACCACCGTCCAAGCGACCTAGGTGGTACGATAAACAATGTAAAAGAGCAAGAGTCACCCTGGCTCAAGCCCTTTCCAGCGAGAGTTTACCTCTCATCCAATTTGCTAGACACTCTTACAGGAAATGCATTACTCAAGCTAAACGAAAATGGGATGCTTCGTATTGGCTTGAGTTGAAGGATGCTTGCTATGCCCGTGACACGAGATTATTCTGGAACGTGCTAAAGTGGGGCAGAGGGGGTTCCCCTGATAACCCCGCGAACCATGTCACCCAAGACGATTGGCTGAGGTACTTCAAACCCCAATACGCACGAGATCCCCACTGTAGTAATTTGGGCTCTACCCCATATGTTTTCTATTCGTCGGGGCCTTTTGGCTCTAACGACGTTTTAGTTGCCCTGTCTCGTGTAGCTGCAGGGCGGGCCCCCGGCTTGGATGGTGTCCCATCTGACCTTTTTCTTAGTAATAAAGCTTCCTGGAGCAAGTACATCGCCCTAATCGCGAACGCCGTGGCTGTAGGTGCCCCAGTACCTAAATCTTGGGGGGGAGCTATTATAATCCCAATATATAAAAAGGGCGATAAAACCCTCCCAGGGAACTACAGGCCCATCAGCCTAATTGACACAATTCAAAAAGTCATTGGGAGGATGGTACTGAATGAGGTACTCAGTTGGATAGAAGCTAATAAGATCCTTTCCAATCTCCAAGCGGGCTTCCGCAAATTTACCAGCACTGTGGACCAGGTGTTTCGCTTTAAACAATTACTTTGGAAGGTAGTTGAACTAGGCAAAGGCAGTCTTTATGTCACCTTTGTGGATTTAAGAGCAGCCTTCGACCTCGTCCCTCGAGAGCATCTCTGGAGGGTCCTAGAAAAGCTAGGTCTACCTCCGGAGCTCTTGACTCTAATTAGACTCCATGAGCCTAACTTTGCAAAAATACAATGGGGTGGTCGGGGGGAAACAACCCAAGAGTTTCCTGTTGAGAGAGGTGTGCGCCAGGGATGCGCCATGGCTCCCACACTCTTCTCCTTGTATATCAACGGAGTAGTTGACTACATGCTCCAAGCAAACACTGACGCCCCCAAATTGGCAGGAGTCCCTATACCAATACTAATGTTTGCCGACGACACCCTTATAGTGTCTAAAACACCGTGCGGCATGCAAAGGGCTCTGTCAATTTTCGAAAATTTCTGCAAAGATCATGGCTTGGAGGTAAACGTGGCAAAGACTAAGCTTATGACCTTCAATCCACACCCAAGCTACAGAGCTGGCAAGCTTTTAATGAACGGCCAAATCCTGGAGGAGGTAACAAACTTTCCTTACCTGGGCATCCATGTCTCCCATAATAACCGGTGGAATAGACATTTGGAATTGTCCACGTTGAAATTCACCCAGATCACGGGGGCGCTGGTTAAAGAGCATAAAAAATCGCTCACTAAACCTATCAAGCCAGTGCTAGAAGTATACGAGGCAAAGGCCCTAAACTCTGTCTTGTATGGGGCAGAGCTTTGGGGTTTTGACTCATTAACACCCCTAATAGCCGTAGAAAATAAATGTTTCCGTTACATCGTCGGCTTGCCACAAAGTACGTCAATGGTCCCATTGCGTTATGACCTAGGTAGAAAGGGCATTAATGATCTGGCCAGTCTCCGTCCGGTTCTATACTGGAGGAGACTATGGACTACACCGGAGCTACAACCCTACGCACTGGGTATCTTGGACATAATCCGGGTTGATAAGTTCCACAAGATTGGATGGTTAAGGAACCTTCGTGAATCTTTAAAAGCCCTGGGGTTGGAAGATCTATGGAATGATCCAGTTGGTGCCGTGTTCCCAGCTAAAAAGCTATTGAAAACATTATATTGGGAACAGGTAAACCACAGGGTATGGGGTTCTTTTTCTGCCCCTACAATGACCAGCCGCTTTCTAGAGGCAAAGGCCTCACCTATCCTGGAATCTTACTGGGATTTGATTATTTCACCAACTGACAGGAAGCTTTATTTCCAACTCAGAGCAGGCTCCCTTCCACTAAGGGCTCTAACTTGCGGGTGGTTTGGTACAACTATATGCACCTGTCCTGCTTGTGGCGCTAAAGAAGAAACAATTGCTCACTTCTTGTTTGTCTGCCCGGTATATGTCACCCCAAGACGTCATTGGCTCTCTCCTTTATGTAAACTTCTGGGCACAAGGAGATCCGCCGTTGCCATTAGAATTCTACTTATAAGCACCTTACCATTCCACTCAGTAGTTTTAGCCAAATACACGGGGTGGGCATGGTCCCTCAGATTAAAAGCCCTCCGGTCCAGTGAAAAGGCACATAGGTAGGGCCTCAAACATGATTACTATTCGTGTATTAACTTTTTTAGCACCACTTGATCATTGAGGTTTGATCCATATCATCTTGTCTACTCAATGTTTAATATCCCTTTTACCTAAAACTTTTATCTATTTATTGAAAAGTTTTAGATTTTTAACCATTTTGTGACTTGTCCTATCTGTATTCGTTTTTTGTTTTTGTGTCTTGTATGAATTATTTTAATTCGAATAAAGACTGTGATGATGATGGTCTGATTAGTCACTGGTTTCCAAGGTGCCTGCAGTCAGAGTAAACTTTTGGCTGCTATCCTTTTGCTTGAGTTTTTCTTTCTTTCTTGCTGGAACATGAGTACCCTCACAATATTGTTCCAAACAGCTCAGAATTGAGGCTTTTTCTCCAAAGAGTGCAGAATATATCCCCTTCTGTACCCAAGCCCTGTCCCTATTATGACTCCTAACATGCCTCGGTCCTTTGTATTGTAAGAGAAAAAGTACTGTTTTTAACCTAGTGGTTGAATTGCTGGCCAAAATAGGAACCGTCGTTCAAGTGATTTTACACTCTGAAGCTAAATTATCTTTGGGTACAAACAAATTCAACATCCCCCCCCAGCTCTGAGAAAGATGCTCTGGCTCTCACTTGAAACCAGAATCAAATTAAATTGGCCTGTGTAATTTTCAAAGCAATTCCTCTCACAAATTAAATATTCAGCTCTGTTTTAAAAAAAAATCAGGTTATTAAAGCCTCAGAAGTAAAGGACTCTGAAGACTAGATTATTAAAAAAAAACTCTGGCCTGTTCAGCAATCCTGCACTACTTCTCAGGAGCAACCCCTACAATTTGATATTGGGTTACTAACATGATGAAAGGACAAGAAAAGTTTCAGCTTTTTTTCTCAATAAGCCTAAAACCTACCTTTTCAAAAAAAGTTGGATTGTGCTTTTTTTTTTCTCCATGCTCTGGAAATTCTAAATCTCTCTGCATCTTCCTTTGCAGGTCTCGCCTGGCGTTAGCAGCGCACATGTGCTGCTCTCGCCATGCGAGGGCCTCTTGGAATCAATATGGTTTTAGACCTCGTGTCTCAGCTCCGCCTGTAATTTTCATTGGCGAGCGTCGTTTGTCATCGGTGTTTAACATAGTTTGTTGATTGCACCACAGTGTCCTTAGCCCCTCCTGGTTGCCATCCTGTCCACTTTAGGCCACGCCCACCTGGACCGGATGTTTTACTTGCGGCAGGAGACGGTGGGTTTTATATTAACTTTCGGCACTTTCTATTTTACTATTGCATGCTCTGTTCTCTGCTCAAAGCGCGTTGGGCTTGTGGCGATTTTTTTTTTTTTTTTTTTTTGTTTTTTAAAGATTGCATGTGTAGGCTTACCAAACTGCTTGTAACTTTACCTCGCACGAAAAACAATCTTCCTTTATGTCCTACTTTTTCACATTCTTCTTTAATCATTGACCTTTCATTTATTTACATAGTTAATGAATTAATATTTGACTGCCATCGCCTTTCCTCTTGTGTGCCGTTGCTCTGCGGACTACTTTGAAATGTGCGCTTTTCGTGTGGCTCGTGCCTTCTCTCCTGTGAAGTCTGGTGTTTACCTGCTCCATAATGCGCTGCTGTTTGTTCCCCTGGCGTCAGTATTTCTCTGCCCCTTTTCGCAGATTTTCTTCCTCGCTTTCTGAAGCTGGCTCTAATGTCTGGTCACAGCTGCCCCCTGATGGTCCCTTCGATAATAACATCAAAACGGTTTAAAACACAAGTCCACGCAAGTCCTGTAAGCTGTTCGGAGACTGGAGGGGGTTCAAGTCGACCTATTCGCTCCATGCCCACTGTGCAAACAGATGGGACCCTTTTTAAGGACGCGGGGGCAGCCCAAATCACACCGAGACCTTGATTGACACCTAACTAAACTACAGAGGAGTGAAATTAGGGAACTGCTGTGTGTAAGCTAATGACTGTGGGCGACCGGGCGTGTGCCAGCCACCACGGACGGAGCCTCTTCTGGGGTCAAAGGTCAGTTCACCCAAATGCCTCGCCCACCTTTAATCACTGGTCCCTCATCTCCACACTCAAACTCGGATTAGTAGTTCGGTCCATTCCATCTAACTCATCACTTCTTGCGTGTCCTAGGCTATTATTTCAGAGTGTTGCAAAGATTTCTAGTTCACCAGTGTTGGGTATGAATAGTTTTCTCAAGCTTCTTTTTATTACTTCTTTGAAATGACGCGATTGCAGTACAAGGTTTGTCAAGAGAGAAACAAAACTACACTTCGTGCTCTTTACTGGAAAGCTATGTTTGATTTGCGTTGGCACATTTTTTTTTTAAATTCACATGAAGGCGTTTAAGATTGTGCAGTTTGGAGATCGGGAGATACTGAGAAATTGTGCAAACAGAAGCAACTGGGCAGGATAGATTAGTCCTTTTATTTAAGGATAGATACTATGTTGACACCGTCTGTGGCGCTTAACAGGAACCCAGGGGAAACTCCTGCTGACTTTTTATCAAATGTTTTGCAGTGGAATAATCCATGTTGTATGTGTTTTTGAAAAAAAAAGACGGGGATTGCCACTATTTCATGGAAGAGCAAATTGAAACTAGCAGTCTCTAAAAAAGTGAATGTGTACATATAACTATATATCCAAACAAAAAGCCCCCAAGCTTTAAGAACGCAACTCCACCGAGGATCGGTTCCACTGAGCCTTTATTGATAAACGGAAAACAAACACCCCCCCGGTGACATTTCCCTGACGCGTTTCGGTGCACCTGCACCTTAAACATAGGGAAGGGAGAGATAGAACTATATATAAATGCACATATCCGCATATGTATGCAAATATATATATGCATATATATTTACAAATCTATAGCAATGCATATGTATGCATACATAAATATTTACACATATATGCAAATATATATGAATACATAAATATACAATATATATGCAAATATATATATGCATACATATATGTGCACATACATATGTGTTTTTGTGTGTATATATTAGTGCATATTTATATATATGCATATATATTTCCAAATATAAATGCATACATATATGTGCATAGAAAAATATATAAACACTTGTATGCATATATAAATCAAAAACGTACACTAATAAATACAAAACTAAAAAACGACTCCATTTACAAAACCAATTGCTTTAACTTGGACAAAGGCGAGACCTATTGCATTTCCAATGCTTGTTCTATTTGAGCCACCTTATACTTAGTCTCCCTCCCCTTTCTTATGCTCACCCCTCTCATTTCTCTCCACTTGATTCCTCAAGTAATGGAAACAAATACTGTTGCTTTTACCCAGCGTTCTTGACTTTACTCTGGTTTGTCCAATGTAGTCCTGGCCCTTTGATATACCTTTGTAAAAAAAAAAAACATTGTCCAGAAATGTTCATTTTTTTATTTGTTTTGTATCCTTAGAGGAGTAATTTAGCTTGGGTAGACGTTGCTAATCCGAGCCAAATTTTTTCTGGATGATATTTTTAGAAATGGTGATGTGTTGCAGTGATGTGATATTTCTGGAACCATGAGACCTATATACTTCATTTTAGTGTCAAAACATAGGTTTTCGGTGTCCAGTAGTCTTACAGAGGCAGAAAATAACTCCTCAGAGCAACCCTTCTACCATTTTCCAAAATGGCGGCTCCAATTTGTGTTTTAGTCGTCATATTGGTCATATTTTTTAATATTTTTGTTTCAGGTTTTCCATGGATTCAAATTTGTAAACATGAGCAAAGCAGTTGGTAGCATAGGATCTTTACCTCCTGACAGTGTTGCTAACTGATAAATCTTAGAACTCCTTCAATAAAGAAAAAACGTGCCATATGCCAAACTAATCGGAAAGAAAAGCTAACATGAACTGCAGCTCGACAGAAGAGAGTGAGATGCTACAGAAATACGGTGAGCTGAACTTCACAAATGATTGAGAACTGATGGGTGGAGAGGATCAAATATTTTCATTGTAACAAGTGCTACAAGTTGTATACAATGGAAATAGCAGAAACCAGTGAATCACAAAAAGAATCAGTCTTCTGAGAAAGACTGCAACCAAACCCAATGTCCATCCACTTAGAAGATCAGTGGCTACCTCTCATACTCCTCCAACAACTGATCAGGAAGCATAGGATCACCAATGTGTTCCCTGTGGAGTAGCCTGAACAAGGGCCAAAGGTGTTGGTGAAAGAACAAAGTATAGAGAGTGTGAGTCAAAAAGGGCAAACCTGTTTTTATTTGCAGCTAGCTTCTTCCAAGATAAAGTTTTCAGCCGAGTAGCTGATCTAAAGTGCAGAGTGAATGTATTTGTAGCAGATTTGTATTACTATCTGAACTGCATGCGTACATACATTTGAAAATATGAATGAACAATGAGCTCACAGCAGAAATGTAACCACAAGCCTTCAGTTAAGTTTGCACTCTTTGAAAAAAGGTAAATTAAGTTTTGACATCACTCTTGAGTGCTGCCTGTGGGTTCACACTCCGTGAGATCAGAGAAATAGTGGTCAACATAAATTAAACTGTATTAATCCATAATAGGGAAATTAATGTTTCTGATGAGAATGCACAGTGACCGAATTAGTTTTTAGAAGTTTAACCAAAACAATGACCCACTTATGGTGTTCTCAGCCGATTTGACTCCTAAAGTTCTTGCTGCCAAAATAAGTTCATAGGATGCAGTAAAATCAGCAGGAACCATTTTAAGAAACATACCAAAAGATTTAGATTTTGGACTTAATGACACATTTTGTTATGCCTTAGAGCTCTGCAAATCATGGGAGTCAACAAGAATTGCAAAACACCTAATTATCCGTGGGTCAACCAGAATGTCTTATGCTGTCTTAGATTTTTTTACATGATAGTTTAATAGCAATGCAAAAAACAGTTACAAACTAAAGTTATTGAGTTGGGAACAGAAACTGACAACATTGATGATGGCTTTAAAGATATAAGCGAAGAAGTGGAAGACAATCCCATGAGCCAACAGGCTTATGCTGTGCAAATGTACTGTCTTTTCCAAATCATGGTTTATGATTTACATCATAGCAAAAAGAGAACTCCGCTACACAGGATGACTGCCCACGCAATCTATAACTAGTACAAAAGTGGAGCGCTAATCACTTCAATAAATAGGATTGATGTATCAACAAGTTATGACATAGTACGGAAGAGGAACTTGTTAGCAGCTCATGCCGTAAAATCTTGTGAATATGATAGCACACCACTTCGAGGTTTATTTACCAGGACAGGGTTTACAATTGTTGCTCCTGATAATTTAGATTTTTAATACAGCTTTGTCTGTAAAATCAGCACACATAATACTGCCATGTTGCTTTTTCAAGACTGTACAAATGAAGTAGCATATGGAAAACAAGCTGTGCGGTGCAGACATATACAAACGAAGCAGCAAACTTCTAACCCAACTGCCTTGCCAACATGTGCAAAATCACTGCAAGCTGTCAACACGTTCCAGTTTACAAGAAAGTTTCAAAGCGGCTGAGGGTATGGTTGATCTTCTACCTTATGCTGCGGTCCGCAAAGCTGATTTAACTGTTTATCGTATCGCTTATTCGTTGCGGACTGAAGGATGAAGGAAAGCCTTTTCCTCTATGCGCTGGAATTCATGCTCTGATCTACCAGAATACCATTCCACTGAAGAAGGTTGAGTTTTTACCAGTAATACCTTATCCAGTTACAAACGACGCAAGAATGTGCATGCTCAGCTTGAAGACACTCTCTTGCTAATTTTCTGCGATGAAGGTGTTTTCCGTATTGTAGCTGACATTTTTATGAGCAGTCCAGTAGAATTTGATGATATTTATCCAATGATCGGCGTTTTTACATCATGACAAGTTGCTTTGCAGCGTGAAAGAAGTTCTCGGTGGATGTGGCATAGATGATGCACGTATTGAGGCTGAAGTCTTTGGAAAGAAAACTGTCCAGTCAGTATTAAGTAGAACTCATTGTTTGTTGTAAGATTCATATCTGAGGCTATAGAAGCATTACGTTGGAATGCTTTCTAGAACAAGAATGACATATTTCGTTTTGCATATCTTATCTCAGAAGTGAATATGGCACAGGGTGCACTTCATTCAAAAGACCTAATGCTAACCCAGGATAAGTTGAAAACACTCGGTTCGAAATCAGAAAACCTGAAAACTAAGTTCGTAAAGTTTGTCAATGAATGTGAAGAAAAATCTGAACTTTGCAAGTACTGTGGAACTGTTTTACACATTATGGCTCTAGTGAAAAACTTGATACATGCTGATCGGAAAGGTGATTGGGAGCTGCATGTGAAGCGTGTAGTCATTAATTACTGTGCCCGAATTTGATTGCATAATCTACCTGAGATATGGGTCCTGGGATTTGGAAAGAGTGAAGAAGCTAGAGGTGGCAAAACCATCCTTGTACAGAAAATTCATTCCAAAGACATTTTGTGGTGAAAGACAGAATGAAGGTTTAATGCTGTGGCTCCAAACATGAAACCGGGACAGACTATCTAGAGATCACAGAAAAACTCAGAGGGATTTGTTGCTCATACACGCAAGAATGAATATGTTGCTCAATGGCAGCTAGTTTACCATGTAGTCCTTTCTGTTTTCAATGTTTTCAGAGAGATGACAAATTAAAAATTAATGGACCATTGTGAAACTCAAACAATAGGTAACGACCCCCCCCCCCCCCCCTGTGGGGTGTCTCCCCGGGCACTGGACTGGACTGACGAAATTTATAGTAGTTGTCAATAAGTAATTTGCTCAATTATGCGGTTGAGTTTTTTTATTTTTGCGCTTGATTTTTCATTATTCCATTGGAAAACTTCATTTCCCAAAATGCAACATGTTAGTTTCACAAAGTTGTCTCAATCAGTGTTCCAATGCATTTCGGCATTGAGCAAATTACTTATTGACAACTACTATAAATTTTGTCACTCCAGTCCAGTGCCCGGGGAGACACCCCACAGGGGTGGCGTCGTTACCTATTGTTTGATTCACTTACACTCTCTGGCAGGGAGTGATACCCTGGAGCACGGCACAGATTTTTTAACACCATTTCTAACCACAGCCGTGCACAATTGACCACAACAAGTTCCATTGTGAAACTCCTCACCACAAACTTGTGGTAAAGATATGGGAACATTTTAATAAACCTGTTGACAGCCTTCATTTCATGCAGCAGCAAAGAAACCCCTTTAAAATGGCTGAGCCTGTGAGACTACACAACTTTGTGACAAAACGATATGTGGATAACTATATTAAGACACATCGACTAGATGTCGTGGAACATGGACCGAAACTATACGCAGAACTGAAGCAGGAATGATTTGTAGTGACAGAGAGAAGCTGTTTGACTTGATCACTAAATAGAAAATTCCATGCTTTAACTTCCACAGTAAGTTTTGTCCAACCAGCCGCTACAAAACAGGTTACAAAAAACTACTTTTGCAAGCGCATAGAGAGATGGAGGTACTAACAATAAAGGGGGTGAATTTCTCAAACATTTATCAAGGCATGATCTTTCAAAAAAACGCATTATTTGTTGGAGATGCTGCAACTAGACAGGTAAAGCACACTCCTACAAGAGCTCAATTTTTTTTTCACCTGTATAATTTCAATTCGAAAATGTGTCCTCATTGAAAAATACTGTTGTGGACTATTTGTCACAGTGGTGAATGGTCAAGATGTCATCCATGCAAAACTTTGGTGAGTTCCTTCAGACTGTTCCACCAGTATGTCAGTTTGCACCTTGCAAGAACTGCACATTGTCTGTGACAGTTATCTTGAACTGTCTTTCTAAGAATGTAAGAGAATCAGACAAATGTCTACAAGTGGAACAATTGACCTTGCCTGCCAATGAGGTTTTAGCCCTACTGTCTGATTCAGAATGTTATTGTAAATTGGATGGTAACCCTATAATTATAGGATGTATAATCAGTCAGCAATTTGAAGGTTGATGGGAGGGATGTCTAATTAGCGATATATTTTGTTACTGAAAAGTTAATATACATTGATTTCCATATCGAAGAGATGCTACCTAATATCCATAAGAACTCGGCCTGCCCTCTGTTGTCCAATAATTTCTAGGATTGGTACCCACTTGAGAGACTTTCAGAATATGTGAACACTTCATTTGTTTGTCGGTAATCTAGAATTATATCTCAAGGACACAAAATGTTTTAAATATGGTGAATGAAGTTCTTTGGGTAGGCAGCATGATGTTACCGACTTTAGATCTTGTCACAGTATATACTATTAACATTGTGGCTGTCAAGCACTGGAATAGTATTGGAGAAAAAGACAGGCTAACATAGCTCATGTTCCGACTTTTGTTTGAAGCCTGATGAAATGGACTGTTTCATATATACGCCATGACGAAATGCGTGTTGGCTGTATGTTTGCATAAAATAGTCAATGAATAAGAATTGGATTTTGCTCAACATCTGAGTAGTTCTGAACTGGGGTAATTCCTGGTGTTGGAGGGTGTAGAGCATCTACCCTCTCCCATTGCTGTGCACACATTGTTTGAAATGTTTTAGATACAGTTCTCATAATGAAAGACTTTGGAAGCCAGCATCAACAGTTTCTCTTGCCTCTCGATTACATTTATAAAAACGAGAACAAGGATGAAAATGATGCACCTCAAACCTAGGCAATTAGTGGACCAGGATATTAACGTATTGCAAGAAACAAAACCCATCCTGAAGACAATCAAAGGGAAAATTAACACCCTATAGTCTAAGTGGCCCGCATCTCAGACTGCTTAGATAAGCAAACTTCATTGATAGACGGGTTGAAAGGCACATTCTGTATATTGAGGATGACCTAGCCTTTGGAAGGAAAGATTACAAAGTTGGACAAAAAATTGGAGCGATGCCGAGGCAAATGGGTGGTGTGCACCACTCCATTGTCCTCTTAAGGATTTTGGGGCCTGCGCAAGACCTGCTCTGGTGGGCCCCAGTTCGGAACAACTTTGTATTTTATTATCCGCTTTCATTTAATTCAAGCAGACTGATGTCAAACAATTCTAAATATGTTAAAAGTTGAGATGGAAAAATAGATCTGAGATAGTTAACTTTCACAGGTGCCCCTCTGAAGGTGAGGGCCCTGGGCAACTGCCCACTTTGCCCCAGCCTTACGACCTGTCACCCCCAAACCCAGTGTGCACCACTGTCCGTTTGGTTTATCAGTATGGGTGGGAGGTTTTAGGGTTGTGCTAAAGGAACATTAGTAAATAGCATTCAGGAACTATAAATACCATACTGTTATGAATGATGACAGCCAGATAGATAATTGGAGGTAGCAATACCTATTTCCCTCCGAATTTATAAGTACTACTCTTCACTTCACGTGGTCTGCTCCTATATTTATGGATCTCTAACGACAGACCACCCTGAGTACAGGACTGCAAGCACTTGGCAAGTTCCCAGTCGGACCATTCACCAAAGATACTGATGCTAGACCTACTGATGTAAAGCTCCGCTTTCAAGTAGCATTTCCAATTGGAGGCTCTGCTCGATTTGGCTTTTAGGGTGAAAATCTGTAACAAAATATCAGAATACTTTAGTATCAACGATTGTTCAGTTACAGAACTCAGAAAACCTTGGGAGACCTTTAAGGACTACATACATGGAATATGCATTGTTAATCAGTTGGATTCCCCCTATCAGTTCTCTGCAATCTAAGTAAGATTGATGCTGAAATGTGCACACCAGAACATATACATGCTTCAAACAATTGAAGCACAGAGGCATTACAAGTTGTTGGAATTCTAAGAATTTTAGTGCAAAGTAGTAAGAATAAAGCGAATCATAATTATACGAGTCCATCCTTTAGGAATATTGTAGTGTTTGTATAATCTCTGATAAAACTTCTTTTTTGAAGAAAGAATCAAATGCATGCTAATGTTTGGTGTTGGAGGCGCCGGCAATATTGTTTACAGACTTTTTTTTTTTTTTCCATTACAAGCTATGCACTAAAAACTGGTAAAGTTTAAAGACCTAGTAGGCGGGGAAGTTAAATCCTTAGGGAAATAGGTAGCAGTGAGGATATTCGGTGATGGTGAACGTTGTGGCAGAACACTACGTTATTACCTAAATGCCTGGCAAATATTACAAGCAGTGACTTCTCAGATGAACACTTCCTGCAGGAGCGCCTTAAGCATATTAAACCGATTCAGGGAATACTATGAACAACTAAATAGCTTGTGTACACCATACACAGAATCAGACAACAGAATATTTAGATAGACTCACAGTAGTATGGCTGAGAGCACTCTGCATGCAACCAATAACAGAGGAACATATAAAAACTCAATCAAAATTGTGCTGAGTGGCTTTCACCGGGCACTGATAGTCTAACCGATATCTACAAATCATACATAGATATTAGAGCACCCACATTTTAGCAAAACTCTTAGTATTGACTCAAACCCAAAGTGGACCACCGCAAACATAGTGTTCGAGGCATGTGGGCTGCTGAATTCATATCTGTGCATAGATCGCCGCCTATTGTTGGGTCCGGATGTTTGCACGTTGTTGTCCTGGAAGAGTCTTCGAAGTATCCTGAGATAGGTGACTCCTCCCCTGGACCACAGTGCGCATGGGCATCCTCAGATTGTTTTTTCCGCCATTGGGTTCGGATGTGCTTATCTTAGCTCAAGTTAGGAATATTTAGTTTAAGGCCAAAAGGCCTTTAGTTTTCGTCGGTACTGTTCCCGCTCGGTATCGACCGCTTTCTTGCTTAGTTTAGCAAACTTCTTCAGGTTTTTCGGATCAGTTTAATCCAGCCATCGACCTTAAATCGACGATGGAATCGAGGACCCCATTCAAACGGTGTCCTGTATGCCACGCCAAATATCCACATATCGACGTCCACCCGGTGTGCAACAAATGCCTCTCGCCGGATCACGACGAATCGAAATGTATGGCCTGTGCCCGATTCCGATCCAAGAAGACTCTCCGGAATCGACGAGCAGCGAGACTAGAAGCGCAGCAATCGGCACCGGCCCCGGCCAACATCTTCAGCACCGAGGACGAGGATGTTGAAAGCGTGGAAGACATAAACTCCAGCCCCGCTTCCGAACACGATTCCCGATCGGAAGACGCCAATGAAGCGCTTTTTCACATGGAAGAAGCAGACGATGAGGTAGGAGACTACGATGAGGCCTTTGGGGCCGAAGAAGATGGCTCTGGTGAAGACCAGGGCCTACCCGTCGAAACGGAGGCTATCAAAGTGTGTCATTCTACGGCTCCGGTCGAGGGATCGCCTCCGGGCCTTACCCGAGACCAATCCCGCAGTTCTTCAGCCCCGCCTTCGGGCCCGGCCTCGAACATCCAGCAAGAGCCATTATTACCGAAAAAGACTGGTTTCCCTTCAACGAAACCGAAACCAATCGTTGCACCGGTTCCACAGAAACCGAAAGTGAAACTAGCAGTGGTCGGCTCGAAGCCCTCTAAGACCTCCACTCCTTCGACGCCAGCCCAAACCGTCGGCTCCGAACGCGCTAAAAGGGATTTCGGCGCCGAACTCGCTGCTGCGGACATCCGACCCGAAAAGGAAGGCCATCGGTACCACAAAAGCGCCTCGGCACTCGGCACCGACGCCATCGGCCCCGACCACCAAAGTTAAGATGGCCGCTCCATCGGAGTCCACTTCGAAGGCAGCGACACGGGTCAAGTCATCGACTCCGTCGACCGCTACTACCTCTCCTCGAATCGATGACCCGGTGGCTCCGAAGCAGTCCACGCCTACCTCGACGGAACCACTCGGCACCAAAGAACCTTCGGCGTTCTCGGTGCGACAAGTTGCGGCAGCATTGCAACGCATTAGGGAACGGGCAGCCCTCCAATCCACGTCGGGCCTCGACCCGAAATAGGCTCCGAAGGCACCTTCGGCACCAACCAACATCACTTTCAGTTTACGGCGCCGAAGATGTTTGAGATCCGAACACGTGTCCACCAGACAAGGTCCCCATCTACTGGACACTCTCCTACTGAGCCTTCACCGTCCCAATTCGCCGACACCGGCAGACTCATGCTCCGAAAACGGAAGGTCACGCCAGAGCAGGCCTTGGACTCTTACAGAATCCCTCTGAAGCAGAAACTGCCATCAGAGTCGGAACCGGTTCTATATGAACGCCTGCATACCTCCTATCCGGATCCCCAGTCCTTTTCTCCGACGCCCTCCGACACGGACGCAATTGAGGATTACATGGGTGATGATACCACCTACCCTAGGGATATAGATCCTGAGGAGCAGCAGGACCCAGATCAAGCTTGGGATGACCCTGCAGACCCCGGTGCCGCAACAGATACCCAGGACACGCAGCTTTACGGCGCAAAAACATCTCCCACAGAGGACACTGCTGCCTTCAATGCCCTCATAGAACGTGCTGCAGCCAATCATGGAGTGCAACTCCACTCTGACACAGTTGAGGACGACTTCTTGGTGGACACTTTCGCCTCCTCTGAGAGGACTGTCAAGACTCTGCCCATGTTAAAAGGTGTTCTCAAGCCAGCAAAGGACATTTTCAAGGAAACAACCAGGGCACGGGTGCTGAACCCCAGGATTGAAAAAAAATACAAACCTGCGCCCGGGGACCCTATGTACATTAGAGGTCAGTTACCTCTGGACTCCATGGTGGTTGCTAACGCTCGCAAACGAGCGCACTCGCAAACAACTGGTGATGCTCCTCCCCCAGACAAGGAGTCCAAAGTGCTGGAAACCTCAGGCAAGAGGATTGCAGCTCAAGCAGCAAACATCTGGCGCATTGCCAATACACAGGCCCTCCTGGCTCGCTACGATCGTTCCCACTACGACACGCTAGAGTCACTACTCCAACATGTGCCAGACGAATACAAAGAGGCAGCGGAGCTCCTCATCAGAGAGGGGCAACTTCTTACAAACGCATCCATTAAGTGCGCACTAGATGCTGCCGACACAGCTGCGAGGGCGATAAACACCAGCGTCATGTTACGCCGACACGCTTGGTTAAGAATCTCCGGATTCAAACCTGAGATTCAAAACAACATCCTAAATCAGCCTGTCAACCCCGACTACTTATTCGGACCAGAAGTTGACACCACCTTGGAAAAGATAAAAAAGGACACTGACACTGCAAAGTCAATGGGGGCTCTGCAAACGCAAACATTTCGTAGTGGCTCCTTTCGTCGCCCCGGGAATAGGGGAGCAGCTAGAGGACAGGGATCACAGCAGACATACAATAAAGGGGGCACACAGAGTACCTACGATTAAAAACAACAGAGGTGGATATCGTGGCTCCAGCACTAAGGGCAGAGGACGCGGTTACGGCAACACCAGGTCCTCACCCAAGAACAAACAGTGACGCCCTCTCCCTTCCCCCCGACCACGTAACACCTGTCGGGGGGAGACTCCAGCGGTTCCTGTCCACGTGGAAAGCCATCACCACGGACAGGTGGGTCAGGGATATTATCCAGCACGGTTACTGTCTCGAATTAACCTCCACTCCACCCACAATACCGCCAAAGCACCGTCCTATGTCCGCAGAGCACTTAACATTATTGCAGCAGGAAGTGCTAAGTTTGCTGCAAAAAGGTGCAATAGAGGTCGTACCCGTCAACCAGCAGGGGACAAGGGTGTACTCCCTGTAATTCCTAATCCCAAAAAAGGACGGGTCGCTCAGACCTATACTAGACCTCAGACCCCTCAACCACTACATTCTGTCGGAGCATTTTCATATGCTCACCCTACAGCAGGTTCTCCCACTGCTCAGCCAGGGAGACTTCCTAGCCACTCTAGACCTCAAAGATGCGTACTTCCACATACCCATCCACCCATCACACAGGAAATATCTCAGGTTCACTATTCAGGGACAGCACTATCAATTCAAAGTCCTCCCCTTCGGCGTGACAACAGCACCCAGGGTCTTTACCAAGTGCCTAGCTACAGTGGCTGCACATCTACGGCAACGACACATTCACGTCTACCCTTACCTGGACGACTGGCTTGTTCAGGCAAAGTCAGCCCAGCAATGTGCCAGCCACATGTCCCTCACCATTCACCTTCTTCACAGTCTGGGATTCTCACTAAATTACCCAAAATCACATCTACTACCCGCACACGTGCAACAGTACCTGGGCGCGACAATAGACACTCTGGCAGCCACAGCTCAGCCAAATTTAGTGAGGATCAACAGCATGCAACTGCTGATCTCCAAGTTCAAAGCACAACACTCCCTTCCTGCAAGAGTGTTCATGCAGTTGATGGGCATGATGGCCTCCTGCATTTTCATAGTCCAGCACGCAAGACTACATATGCGCCCGCTTCAGGAGTGCTTAGCACGTCAATGGAATCAGGCTCACGGGCAATTAAAAGACCTAGTGTTGGTGAGCGGTCGGGCATACAACTCTCTGCATTGGTGGAATCCACAAAACCTTTGCAAGGGCCGACCGTTCCAAGAGCCTGTTCCACAAATAATACTGACGGCGGACGCGTCTCTCCAGGGATGGGGAGCTCATGTACTCAATTACACAGTGCAGGGACTATGGACAACACAACAAAAGAAAATGCACATCAACCTTCTGGAACTGATGTCAATCTTCCTGGCAATGAAGGCATTCAAAGTACACTTGTGCAACAAAGTCGTGTTGATCCGGACGGACAACATGACTGCCATGTACTACATACAGAAGCAGGGAGGAACACACTCTCCACAGTTGTCTCATCTGGCTCAGAGCATGTGGAAGTGGGCCATTCAGAGGAACATATTCCTCATGGCGGAACACCTCCCGGGCAAGGACAACCAGATGGCGGATCTGCTCAGCAGACACAGCCACCAGATGCACGAGTGGGAGCTACACCCATCGGTACTCCAACTGTACTTCCAACAGTGGGGTCACCCAGAGATAGACCTATTCGCCACAAACAAACGCAAAATGCCAAAGCTTTGCCGCCAGGTTCCCACATCCACAATCACAGGGCAATGCGATATGGATGAACTGGTCCAGCAGATTTGCGTACGCTTTTCCCCCAGCGCCATTGATACCACTGGTGGCACGCAAACTGCGACAGCACTCACTGACGCTTATCCTAGTTGCTCCAACATGGGCGTGCCAGCCATGGTACACCACCTTTCTGGAACTTTCCGTGGTGCCGCATCAAAGGCTGCGGATAAAACCTGCACTTCTAACGCAGAGCCATGGCGAAATTCAGCACCCAGATCCGCAACAGCTGAACCTGGCAATCTGGCTCCTGAAGTCCTAGAGTTTGGCTACCTAAACCTGCCACCTGACTGTATGGAGGAGATCAAGGAGGCCAGGAGACCCACTACCAGAGCTTGCTATGCAGCCAAATGGAAGAGGTTTGTCATTTACTGCACCCACAATGACATCAACCCGCTAGACGCATCCGTTCAAAACATAATCTGTTACCTCTTACACCTATACCGATGCAATCTGGCATACACCTCAATACGCATCCATTTAACCGCAATAGCAGCCTATCTCCAGAACAGGCAGCACCTCTCTTTATTCAGAGTGCCTGCCATCAAAGCTTTCTTGGAGGGACTTAAACGAGTAATTCCCCCGAGACACCCGCCAGCACCAGTGTGGAACCTCAACTTGGTCCTCACCAGACTGATGGGTCCACCCTTCGAACCTATCCACTCATGTGAGATTCAATTCCTCACCTGAAAAGTAGCTTTCCTAGTAGCAATCACTTCCTTAAGAAGAGTTAGTGAGCTCCAGGCACTAACCATTCAAGAGCCATTCATACTGTTTCACGCAAACAGGGTCGTACTGCGTACCAACCCCAAATTCATGCCTAAAGTAATATCGCAGTTCCACATAAATCAAACTATTGAACTATCTGTTTTCTTTCAGAATCCACAAAATGTCGCTGAAAGAATGCTCCATACACTAGATGTGAAAAGGGCCCTCATGTACTATATAGACAGAACTAAAGACTTTAGGAAAACAAAACAACTTTTCGTTGCCTTTTCTCCACAACACAAAGGCAACGCCATCTCCAAAGCAGGTATAGCCAGACGGATCGTTAAATGTATTCAAATTTGCTATCAAAAGGCTAAACGCACATTAACGATTCCCCCACGAGCCCACTCAACACGTAAGTTAGGGGCGTCCATGGCTTTCCTGGGAAACATTCCTTTAAAGGAAATATGTAGAGCAGCCACATGGTCCACTATACATACATTTACCAAACACTACTGTGTAGATGTACACTCAAAACAGCAGGCAGCTGTAGGACAGGCTGTTCTCAAAACTCTTTTTCAGACCGCTGCAGCTGGCACTGGTGGCCGCCGCTAATAGGAGGTACTGCTATATATTCTATGCACAGATATGAATTCAGCAGCCCACATGCCTCGAACTGAATATGCTACTTACCAGTATGCATCTGTTCTTGGCATGTAGGGCTGCTGACATTCATATCGCCCACCCTCCTCCCCGGCGCCTGTAGGAGCTGCAGCTCTCAGAATTACTGTATAGCATGGTCATCACTTTCTGTATCTACTCCATCACTGCCACAATGGCGAAAAACAATCTAAGGATGGAGAGGATGCCCATGTGCACTGTGGTCCAGGGGAGGAGTCACCTATCTCAGGATACTTCGAAGACTCTTCCAGGACAACAACGTGCAAACATCCGGACCCAATACTAGGCGGCGATCTATGCACAGATATGAATGTCAGCAGCCCTACATGCCAAGAACAGATGCATACTGGTAAGTAGCATATTCAAAACCATCCCTGCCTACCAGCAACATTGGAACCCAAGGCTCCAAGGCAGCTATCTAGTCTGGGCATAAAGTATATAGGAGATTTATTTTCAGATGGGGAGTTTGTAAACTTATAACAGTTTAGGGGTGATGTAATATCAGAAAAGGCACTCAATACTTTTGCGTACTATAAACTTAAGAAACGTTTCAAAGGCTGGTGGAAAGCTGTGTCCTTATTGTTGGTGCTAGGGACCCCGGACTCTGCTTACCTTACTACACAAAGCTATAAATCCGTAGTGATCACAGAACCACTCTTTATTTGATGAGCAAGACACAGGTGGGAGTTTTATGTTGGAATGATCAGGCCAGAAAAATAGTGACCATTTTGCTGTGCAAATTTAGACTGGTCTCGCTAAATAGTTAACCTAGACTATTAAACTTTAAATTCTTACAAATATTCTACTACACACTCCCCAGATTATATATGTATGGGTTAGCAAAATCTGCTGAATGTCTCAGTTGTAGATGAAAGAAAGCTGGTTACATTTACCTGCCCTGGGAGTTCTTTGGAGTGAGAGCTTACTTGTTAGTTATTTAAGGCAACAGGAAAAATGCACCAAGTCATAGACCTTCTCCATTGATGGTGCTTATAGGCTATGTGCTATAGTGGCTATATCTTAGCTAATGTAAGATCTAATTCCACTCTAAAAGTTCTGCTAGCAAAACATAAGGAGTCAATGTGTTGGGCAGGAGTCTGCTCCTTAAGCCAAATCACAGATTTATTATATTGCAATGATGCTGTAGTCACATACTCCGCCCGCCTACTCTCCACTTCTCGAACTAAGGACCTATGCTCTCCCTACTCCTTTAAAACTATTGCGCAACCCAAAAAAGTAGATTCTTCGATGCACCTTGTTGCCAAATTTGCCGCACTTATGGGTGAACCTCTGAAATGTGAATAACAATGGGTATACTAGGTTTGCTTCATACGTTTTTTAACTCCATTTTTTTTTTAATTCAAACTCAACAATTTTGGAAGTTCCTCTTTAATTTTGCAGGACAGCAAACCTAATGGAAGGACCATCATATTGTCTCTAATCTTAGTTTGCCTGCAGATCAGAAACAAACCACGCATTCTTGGTATTTGGCTTGACCAAATTATTTATTAGACCTGTCCTCTGTTTCTACAGGACCTCACCCACAGCCTCAAAAGTAGAGATTTCCTGGTTATGGAAAAAAGCAGACTCCTCCCTACTATTACACAACTTGCGTGCATGGTTCCTAGGAAGATGGCTTTTGCACGCCTCTGCAGAAAAGTGACGATATGGCATCTTCCAAGAATTTCTTTGACTGAGTTAATTATATAAGCAATTAATTGTGCTAAAGCCCATGGTTTGTGTCGCAAGAAGGCAACAACCCGCACATGCAGTGACTTTATACATCCTCTTGTTGAAACTATATTGCAGAGGGACACCTGCACAACTATATAGTGTGTTTTGCTGCCTTTCTGAACTGGCATTGAGAGTATCTAATTCTCCAGCAGTCGAGCTTTCAAAAGACGTTTAATGCAAATTAAACACCCTATTGTCTTTTGGGACTAAAATAGGATTTCATCCAACTGTTACATACATTTTTTACTTGTTGGCATCATGTGTCTTCAAGCTCCTCTCGGGGAATTTGTGTTTGGAGCAGTGGTAATAGCTAAGCACACAAATGCTGTAAGTAATTTGTACCACTCAGACATGGTGGTTCTGACATTCATCCCTTCTTTCTTCCAAATGTTGTCGTAATCCCATTTTAATAATGTCATCATCTTATTTCCTCCTGTTGCCTCAGGTAGAGAAAAACGCCACATCGGTCCACTGTTGACGAGATGCTCCATCTTTGGATGTTAGTTATCTTATTAGCATAACGGATCTGTTTGCTACTGAGCAACTGTAACCTTTGGATGCTAGGTGATGGCCAGCTATGCGCACTACCCCACATAAATTCTGTTGACTGAGCTACTCTGCCTGCCATTGGGGCAGTGTCCAGTTAGGACAGGAATTCCATGCGCTGTGTAGGTCTGTGATCGGTCTCTTTAGAATCTACCCACAGAGTTAAATAGGAATTAATGAGTATAACACTCTTAGGTCTTTATGAATAGGTCAGCAGCTGGCTGTGTAGTCAGTGGTTGGGGATGCTAGGTCAGCAGCTGGCTGTGTAGTCAGTGGTTGGGGATGCAGGTACGTCAACCAGATTACACGGTCACTAGTATATGATCGGTGTGGGGAGATAGTGGAGACACTGCTCATTCATCTGCCATCCCACTCCTGCTGCCAAATTCTCTTGAGGCCCAAAGGAGGTGGCATATCCTCCTAAACATACTAAGTTTAAAAAAAAAAAAATTCTCACTTTTCTGACTCGAAGAAGTACTCCACTCATTTTTTACTAGTCTTCACTAGTCTTAACTCGTAGCAATGATCAAGAGTGTTTCCACTTTGGGATTATGTATAGGGGTTCCAGTGGAAGCCAAACATCATAAAGTGATACGTCCCCAGCATTTGATTTTTTTTTTTTTTGTTTGTTAATGCAGACTTTCTTTTAAACAGTCGTTGCCACTCTCTGAAGGATATACTGTCTTTGAACACTGATTTAAAGGGTGGTAAAATTCATGAAATCAGTACTTTGCCTGGTATGTGCTTTTGTCTGTCTGCAATTGCAGTGAACTGTTTCCTTTATTTTAGCTAAGACGTGAGAAGATTGACCTTGAGAACACATTAGAACAGGAGCAGGAAGCCCTTGTGAATCGCCTTTGGAAGAGAATGGATAAACTAGAAGCAGAAAAAAGGTTAGGGTTTATAAATTCTTTTTTTCTCTAGGAGTGACTCCTAATTGTGTAAAGTGAATTTGATAAATATTCTTATGTAAAATGTGAAAATAGTAAAACTCATTTGGTGGATTTATTTTATTTTTATGTTGAACATACAGCGTTAGCAGTTGACTGAAAGGTAAGTCCTTGGAAGAGGCGTTCAGAAAAAATTACAACTAACTTCTGAATTTACAGTAATATGCTATGAGTGTTCAGGGCCTGTTTTTGATCCACTCTGAAAGGTTTTGTCAGCGAGCAACATAGCACAAACTAATATATGAGCACTTCATTTCCCCAACAGTTTCAAGTGGAATGACCTTAAGTGCAATTAATTACTAGCTAATATGTGGCCTTCATCTGACTTTTACCAAAGTATCCCATCCCGGTCACGTTAACCCATATTTCATACATGTTTCTATGCAGCACACCTGTGTAACAATAAGAAAGACTGCTACTTATATAGGCGCCCACTTTCTGCCAATATTACTACTGGTGTTCGCGTTTTTATTTGTAGTCGTGGATAGTCCGTTTTCTCTGAAACTGAACTGCTATTAGTGAGCACACTAGTTTTGCTGGTACTCCCTCAAAAGGAACGCCTCGAGTACTCTGCTGGAAAGATTTGGACTGTTTGTGATTTAATAAAATGTGTTAGGGTGGTTGCGATGGATCACAGGAGGAAATAATTGTCTGAAGTTATTTAACATCCAGACTTGTGCCCAGGTGTGAATATTTCTAAATTCACTCACAATTTTTATTTGGAAATCAGCAGAATATGTGTACGGCCAGTTATTGCAATCTAGTGTAAATTTCGAAAATTGCTCTTATTAAATTCTGGTTGCCGTCTTAAGATCCCTCTGGTTTTTCAGTGAAAGTCGGTGCAGTGTTTTAGACTTTTAGTTAAAAAAAATTTAATCTGCAAATTCTAGCTTCTGTGGCCATGCAAACATGTGTTTACAACCTATATTACAAATCCTTTAATATGTCCTTATATATTCATCTCTCTAGGTATGTTGAGGTCTCCTTCCCCTCCAAGTGTTTGCTTTGGTGCTGTATTTTTAGATCTCGGCTGGCGTTGGAGCACGCATGCGCTCCTCGCCTGCGAGAGCTATAGTGAACATGTAAGTTTGGAGAAGGGGACTCGAGCCCCGCCCCTCATTTCCATTGGGTAGCGTCAGCGTTTATGGTAAACGCTGGCTTCCCATTGGAAAGAACGGTTTTTCGTTGCCTCCCTTTGGCTTTTTGCCGGACTGGCTCGCCTGATTCACGGCTGTTGTGAAGACTTTTCTTATCTGCTTGTTTATTTAACAAGCAGAAAAGTCTTCACGACAGCTGTGAAGCAAGCACGGAGGCGCACGGGGTCACGGTGAGTACAAGGCAATGGCGAGCGCTTGTTTTTTACAGCCCCAGAGCTACTAACTACTTTGAGGGACTTGGGCACAGGGAGTTATAGCCAGAATATTTGTTAAGCACCTATTGTTTAGAACATTGCAGCGCTTTTCACTGACATGCCTCAAATATGAAAGGGATGCATAAAAGGGTTAAAAAATCAATAAGCAGCTTTCTAATAGTTCATCCCAAAAACAGAGCTAATTTGTAGCTGGAAATTTCCCAACCCGACACCATTTTGAAGTAATTCGGTGCTAAACTTTCAAACGTTCAGCCAGCTGGAAGTACACAGTCTTAAAATCTGTCCATCTGTGTGTTTTCTTTAGTTGGCCACATCTTCCATCATTCGGCTGCTCCAGACAGTAGGGCTTAACCTTGTCAGCGGGAAATGTTCCATTCGAGCTCGACAAAATGGCTCTTAGTGTTCCTTGGCAATCTGCTCCTGGCTCACGGGCAGCACTGTGAGCAGTTTTAATTTACCTTCACACCTCATTTGCTTAAACTATTTTGTGTGCACGGTGAGTGTGGAATGTCTGTCTGTCCAGTCACAGGCTGGAGAACACACGCAGCACATAAATCACGCCGTACCTCAGCGTACAGCCAGGACAGGTGGTAAAGCCCCCCCACCCTTCGTCTCAAACACAACCAATGGTACGTACATGCGCGTCTATTTAGTAAAATGCCCAGTGACCTCATACGCCGTTTGACCACTCCCTAGGATGGTTTGACATTGAGTTGCTATTTATAAAGCGTTCATACACCACGTTGGCACGAGGAGGACTAATTGACTAAACATTAGCCCCTCAACATCCTCCTACCTGATGGTGAGAAGGGCAATGGGAGAAGATCAAAGAGCGGAAGTGGATTCCTTTCATTACTTGATTGGCGATGGCTATGGTTGTAAAACCCAGAACAGCAAAAACAACCATAATCTTTCCTCTTAACAAAATGATAAGGCATGTTCAATGGAATAGAATGCAACCTGTTACAAAACAAGGGTCACAATTGTGTATTAGACTGGAGGATTCCATACACTTGCGTGATCCCTTACATCAGGAACACATGGAATTTGCCATGGTAAGAGCTCTGCTGGGTTCCAAATACGCCGAAGGAAGTAAAACCAGTGCTTTAATTGAAAAGGTACAGTCCGGTATGGAGTACCTGAACCTCTTTAATTTGAAAGGGAGGGTACCTGCACTTATCAGCACTGTTGCAATACATTTAATGGGAGAGTACTTCCTTATTTCTATTTAAAGCATCGAGTAAGACCTCAGTTAGGAGTAGGTGGGTATGGAATACCGTACCGATCCTACTGGGTGCAGAAACGCATCAGTTAAAACCGCCAGGGCTATGAGGCTGAGAGAGGGCACAAGTGCAGTAGGGCCTCCACCCAGTTCCCTCCAACAGCAATGGGGAAATAACAGGTCCTAAGCCTGGTCGCTGACAAACTTCCCGTCCCACAGCCCTTGCGCAGCAACCTGTTGTGTTCTTCTGCTCACATTTACCACCTGCTAATGTCAGGGGGTAAATGTGAGAGTTAAAGGTCCCCAGATCTGAGAAAACCTGCTTTTGTTGACCTGGAACCTGTATCTTCTTGGTTATCCCTATTCCAGGAGCATCAACTTTTGATGCTGGTATTGGAGGCAGAGACACCAGCAGGGATCAGTATCTCAAGCTCGATATTTCTACCTTTTAATTCGTGGCAACTCGTTATAAGGTTCTTATGGGTAAACGTGGGAACCCAGTTCTAAAGCACGAGGTTCTGCTCTGAGAGGCATGACATTCCATCCTAGCTCAGCTAGAACCTGCGGTTCAACTGAGCAGTATCATTCTGACAGACCCAGCACACCTGCTGATCAGTCGTATAATATGATAAAAGAAAAGTGATGTTTGACTGTTGTGCTTAATAAATAGAACATGGACAACACTGACATGCAAGTGAACTACTTAATTTTTATTAATTCTAGCTGAAGGGTAAGAACATTTAGTACTTTTTATTTTCAAAGTTATGCTTTATAAAATAAATACAAAATCCCCCAAAATACACAGGTTTTCAAAACTTAAGCTCGTAGCGTTGAATAGGATTTGGAAAATGTCTCTTTAAGAGATGCAGGTTGCTGAAGGACAACAGTGGCGCCCTGTAGGACACAGGACACTGACGCCATGATGGTTGCTGCACGCGGCTTCAGACATGCTCGCTGTCTGATGTAAATGGCTCCAGTAGAAGGGATCAAGTCCTCTACAAAGGTTTTTTTGTTCAACTTGAGCGGTGGTCTCGGTGCTCCAACATGCTGTCTCAGCACTCGCCCTCAGTGGATAATTAGCCACCCTCACTCAGGGATCCATGGTTTAATGATGCATACCAGGCCCTCTCCTGTCCTCACACAGCACTTAGTGACTGCCGCGAGCGCACAATAAGCATGCAAAGATTACTTCCGCTCATGTCTGTTGTCACGTGGACTGAACCACAGGAGAGAAGGGGAGGTGCATTTTAAGAACCGGGCATTTTACAACACCGCCATCATTTTTATGAATACTCATAGGGGCATATTATCAAGAACGCCGTTAAAATTATCGCCGCTTTAGCGGCAGGAAACTGCCGCTTAAGTGGCGATAATGGGCTTGTTAATACGCCCTTGTGAATTCCCATAGCAGCCCAGGTTCTGGAGTGAACCTGGGCTTCTATGGGAATTCACAAGGGCATATTATCAAGCCCATTATCACCGCTTTTAGCGGCAGTTTCCTGCCGCTAAAGTGGCGATAATTTTAACGCCGTTCTTGTTAAGGCTCCTATGAGTGTTCGGGGGGTTCTAACCGCCACTGATGGAGAGTTGTGATGCACATGTAATTTTAAAATCAGCAATGCAAACGTTTGGCAACGCTTACAGGCACCTGTATATTCACAACGTGAATGAGTGCCAAGCTTGGAATCGCACATTTAAACAGTGAGGTGGTTTACGATGCATCAAGGCATCATCCAGGGCTTTAAGTGGGCCGGGTCTTGCAGGTGTCGAGGCGGATCCCTATCGGGCTCTCCATTTTTGCCCTCACCCTCGATGAACAGATAAATCTTAACTCTGCGGCAGTACCATTGCTCGCTGCCTTTGAGGTAACTTCAAAGAGAATTGTTTTAGTTCTTTCACAGTCATCATTTCAAAATGGAAGCATTTTCAATATTATACATACAACAAAGCCATAGTTGTTTCTTATTCATCTTGTGAAGCTAACAATTGGCAAACTCAATTGTCCTGGCTTGTTGTAGGTGTAATGTTACTTGCTGTATTATATATCTGGATGCAACTGTAGAAAGAACAAAATACCAGAGCGTGGCACACTATGCTAAGCACAGATTTTTAGATTGGGTGTTTTTAAGCCACGCCTTAATTACTTCGACCACGCTCCTTTGAGACCCCACAGTTTTTTCATCCCACTTAAAGCCCTGTCATCACCCATGCATATTGACCTAGGTGATGCCTACAGCACCTCATATATAAATGAGATAAGATTTAAGAAATGCATGTGTTACTCTTTTTTTTGTATGTTCGAAGTGTCATTGGTATATAATGCTAGCATGCAAACAGAAAAATAAGCTTGCATTTTAGCAGTGACTACAATATACAGGCAATAGTGTAAATACAAAATGGAACATTAGCAACCAATGTAGAGCAATTACTTAGCACTACAGAGAGATCATCGCGTGGCTGATGTAAGAAAAAGCGGGAAACGCTGTGAGGGTACTAGTTTAGGCCCAGGGAAATTTTCATTACGTTTGGGTCATCTCGCGTAATTTCCAGCGTTTCATGTTACGCTTTTGATGTGAAATGCCTGAAATTACACTTGTATGTCAAACAGGTGACAATCCTATTGCAAGAGCACAGGAACACTACAAACGAACCAAATGCAAGTGGCTGGTTTTCACATCGTGCAATTTAGATATTTATTAGCACATCCCATCCTTTGTGCTATAAAATAGCGCTGCCAGTTTTGCTCTTCACATAATTTTGCGTAACTCCACATAATTTTCCCAAACTTTCAAGTAGTTACCCAATGGGAAATTGCCTGAATTTCACACAACCCTACCCGGGGGACATTTGGAACTAGAAAGTAAATGATGGAAGGAGGCAATGCAGATGGAATGAATAACTGTTACGGTTAGATCTTATTTATTCCATTTTAAATTTAACCAACAAGAGCATGCAACCAATTACTTTTCACTTTTGTAATGTACCTCAGAATACACTTCTTGATATGTCCTGATATCTCTTCCTGTTTCAGAAATGCTCCCTAAGACGTCAATATTTATAAAACATTTTGGCACATACACATTGACTGTTTTCAGGATTCAACCAGATCATCCTTCGTGAGTTTAACAAACTAGCATTGAAAATGCAATAGGTCTCGCCTTTGATTAAGTTAAAGCCATGTGCTTTGCTAATGGTATTGTATAGCAAAGCAAATGGCTTTAACTTAATAGACGAGACCTATTGCATTTTTAATGCTTGTTAATTGTGTTTCTGCTCCTACACTTTTGTCCCCGTTCCCTTCTCTTTGCTGTCTGAAGAAAGCCTTCACCCCTCACTCCTGTTTATGAATAATTTCCTTAAATGATTTGTCCAAACCTCTGTTTTAGAGAAGTATCGTACTCTTGCAGGACTTTTGGTCTTTTTACCATTGTTGATTTTTCAACCTCGTAGCAATGGTGATTGGTACTTTATAGGTTAGGCCAATAAGGCCCAGGAACCAGTTGTTCATGAAAATAACACATTCTTACATCCACCAATGAGAACCGTTTGCCGTCATGTGACCAAAAATTCATGAAGCAGAATATTTCAGTCCCCTACTGCATCAAAGAAAATACTACTTCAAGCACTTCAGTGCACCTAGTCACAGAAAGCTTTTGGACAGTTTAAGGCATTCAGAGATCAGAAAAAATTGTACTACTTTGAAGTCTGAACATTTTCAGTGATATTAAATCGCACCGTTATTTTGCGATAGGTCAGCCATGTCCGACCAATGGTCTGGGATACTACCATTATTGGTAAGCACAAATAAGGCAAGGGAAGAAAATCAACTTGCTTATTGAACCTTTATTATTGAAAAGATTGTGTGTTGAGGTAAAAGCAATTGAAGCCTTTGTATTTCATGACCTCTGTGAATTTTTTTGTGTGAAAATCAGTATGTGCTAATTGTTCATGTATTTTTAAGGTTTTGATTCTGACTTTAGTTAATTGCTTTGATAATAGACAGTTTAGTCTCCAAAACTTCCTTACAGAATTCTACAGGAGAAATTGGACCAACCAGTGTCTGCTCCACCATCCCCGAGAGAGATTTCAATGGAGATTGATTCACCAGAAAATATGATGCGACATATCCGATTTTTAAAAAATGAAGTGGAGCGACTAAAGAAGCAACTCCGAGCAGCTCAATTACAGCGTAAGCTAAATATTTACTATTCTGTGTTAAGTGCCATGAATGTAGAAAGTTTTTGTGCATTTTTATCATTTGCATGATTAATGAACTATGTTAATAGCTGTGCGAATAGTAGTTTGCATGTCAATCCTTTGTTGTTTTCTTTTATTTGATTGCTTCCTCTGATAACACGTAACCATATAATAATTCTTAATTGGTTTAACTCTTTAATGGGAGTGTCATACAAAGCCCTGGTTAAGCTGATATTTCCCATTCAGTCCACAGCACAATAAGTTATAGGTCAGTTTTCTTCCTCTCCATGTTCTGGCTTGCAGCACAAGGTGCTGTCCTGCCACAACGCTTTGTGTGCCTGTGCACAACTGTTTGAGTTGTTTTTAGGTCTCAACTAAACACGGATTTTGTTGTCTGTTGGCAAAGACTTTTTGCGCCTGCCCCTTAATAGCTTCGTCAGTTGCTTGCTCCTGATTTTCATGGCTTTCATCTCTATTCTTGCATTTGTCTCGCCCAAGGAGCATTTGTATTATACGGTTTTGATTGGTTATGCCCTGCTGCTGCCGATAAGATGGCAGCGCATACATTTTTTTTCTGTTTCTCCCTTCAACCTTTGTGGTCCCTATTCTCTTTGTAAATATTTAACCCCTTAGTCGTTGCTTGACAATTAATTCCTTTGTGCTCTCACTGCTGCCACGCACCTGGAAATGCTAAATGAATTTAAACCATTCCACAATGCACACCTGTGCGTACATGTATATCCGCCAACTGAGTAAATATTCTTAAAATCAAGAGGATTCCTGTGTGCACACAAGGCAATTATCTGGTGGTGGGAAACGAGCTTTTGCAAAAACAATGGGCGTCCTGTGCAAGGCATATTGGCTTTGCGAGTACCTGTTCAATTCCAGTTGCATGTGATGAATGAAAATTTAACAGGATGTTTACGCTAGTCGACGTCAATGCGTTTCTTGAGGGCCACTTAAAGCATGGTGAGATTGCCCATTTGGAAATTCCTTGTAACTGTCAAGGAACTTTTGCATAATTTCAAATATTTTTTATTTTTTTTAAATCCGCTCCGAAAACAGCCTGTCCATAAACCTCAATGTGTAGAGCTACACTTGCCTCAAGCTGGTCAGAAAGTAATAGTACCACACCAGTCTGAAAAACTATTTTGTTACTTTCTTGGCAGGGCTGTAATCAGGGTCACTGTAATTGATTGATTTTTGCAGTTGTAGTGATTTTTGCATAATTATGGATTGGCCACATAATCCAACATCTGCTGCATCATCTGGAGATTTTAACAAATAGATTTTGTTTTGTAGCTCAAATGAATCAACAGTTACTAAAAAAGATGACCCATTGCTGTGCAGTGAAAGGCCCTTCACAAAGGTTGACTAGCCACCTTTCTGTTGCTTATTACTGTATTTAGGTGTTTAATTGGAACCAATAAGGTCAAATCTTTGTCCAGACAGTTTGAATATGTATACTAAACATAAAATATTGACTCATTGCTTGCTCAAAATGTCACGTTACTCTGCATAATTAACTTTTGTTGTTATATAATTTAGTTCCATCTGCTGTAGAATTCCTGTGGCCCTGGCTGTAATTCCTTGTAAAGTGCTAAAGCACGTAGCACCTAAATAACTGCATTTAATCAAAGCTGCTAATCTAGCAATGTGCAACAATCCCAGCTGATCAGATGGACCCATCTCATGACTCCTCTTGCATAGTTAACTTGCATCTATGTGGTTTTGGTGGTTAGGGGATGTTGTTGATATTGAGGCTTTCACCACTTGTGAGCAAAAATCGACACAGGAAGCAGTGGGAAAGGTAAACTGGTCCAAGTGATGTCTGGGCATACCCTGCCGACTTAGGACGAAAAAGGCAAACACAAGGAGATGATGGACGGAGCGCTGAAACTTTTCAGATACTCCCCCCCCCCCCCCCCCCCCCCAGTCACAGATCTGGGCTGAATCCATCATCGTTCTTTAGCTCACTTCGCCACCTCAGTTCAGACCTAGCTATATGCAAATCAGTCTTGACCCTGTGCCTCATAGGAACAGTCCAGCCAGAACTGCCAAGCCAGTATGCAAGAAGTATGCACAGACAACTGAAGTCACCTGACCCGAAGAAGATGGGAGCCAAATTGTTAGACCTGGAATCTTTGGCTTATTTTTAGGTCTCTCCTAGCGTTTCAGCGCATGCGCTGCTCGCTGGTGAGAGATATTGTGGATGAGGACTTTCAGAAGGGGGCTTGAAGCCCCGCCCCTCATTTCCATTGGCTGGCGTCACCGTTTATGCTAAACGGTGGCCTGCCATTGGAAATTAGTTTTTTTGTTGACGCCCTGTCGCCTTTTCATCTGGCCCATCTGGACAGGGTCGTCTGCTTTGCTGCAATTTCTTATCTTTATGGGGGCCATCTGTTTTCATTTTATTTTTGCATGGTGCTTTCACTTAAAGTGTAAGCGCGATACAAATATAAACAAGCGGTTGAGTGTAAAAACAAATTGGGAGCGCTTGTTCCTTCTCTTTATATTCTTCTCGCCGTCCTTCCATGTCATCTCTCCCACGCCTCCATTCTCTTCCCTCTTACTGTATTCTCATGATTGCCTCCTCCTGTGTTTTACCTTGAAACCCCTCGTCTCCCCTTTGCCTTCATTTCCTTCACTACCCCCCACCCTTCTCTCATCTAGCGCTACCATCTCCTTCTCTGTGCATCTGCACTTCTATTCTGTCTCTTACTCGACATCCTTCTGCTCTTCCCTCCTGTTTTAGCTCCCTTCGCCCGCTCCCCTGTCTGCGCAGCACACCTGCGCCATTCCTCACTGCGCCAAGCGCCCCGAGGCCCCGTACTGGACATGCTGGCGCATTACAAATCCCACAGCCAATTAATCTCTTGGTGCACAGGTGCTCTGTTTACATCTTGGTGCCCTGCTGGCATGTGAAACTATACACATCGGACCCAGAATGTCAAGAAGGGAAAACCGTCGTCGGAGAAGTGGTTTTCTCGAGTTTTCAAACCCTTCCCAATGTCACTGCAGGGAAAGGCTGAGCCACTGTCATCGAGGCACAGTGGGGAGCATGCACCACCAAATATGCTGCCATTCAGAAGAGGGCCGCGCCAGAAGGGTAGAGACGGCGGATGGCACTGGGCAGTGTGACTGACGCCTGCCAGACAGTAATAGGGACCGAGAAACCGCCAGCCGGGGGTCAGTTTTTAGCAGGAAAGAACCGTCGTAAAGCCCTGCGTCCATGGCATTCTGGAGCTGGATTCAAACAGATGGGAGTCATTTCAGCAGAACACATGAGGGGGTGCTGTAGGAGCAGGCACAGTCATCAGAGGCAGTTTGAGACTAGGTGCAACAGTGGGATAACGCCTACCTGAGATGGAAGTTTGGTGCAAGATGGGGCGGTTAGGGGCATGCACCTCTGAGAACGGCAGTTTGGCTGAATGTCGGGGAAGTCACAACTAAGAAGACAGGCTGAGCGCAGACACGGTGCGATGGCTGCCCGGCAACTTCAGGAGTGTCCTTTCAGTAACTAAACACCCCCAGGTGGGCACTTTTGCACAGGCACTAACGTAGCTCCAGTCACCGGCTGTTCATTGAGGCGGGGGGGGGGGGGGGTTATGGGAGGCGGCGCTAAGGGTGGAGATGGCCGGGGTTTTCAAAAGGTTATGGCACCGAGAGGGGGCTGTGGGCTCAGGTCGGGGGGAGCTTAGCAAGTTCAGCTTTGGCACTGGGAGAGAGGGGACTGGTGGGTACACAATGGCAGGCTGGCACTGGTTAGGGTACAGGTGTGGGGGGCAGTATGAGGGGCAGTTTAGCACCTCAGATGACAGTACGTGTCACAAAACATAGCAGCAAAGAACTTCAAACACAGTCCACGGGATATTCATGTACAAATGTGCGGACCCTTACTCTGCGTTCCGCGCTCATGTTCACGCTTTAAGACCCTTCGTCTGCTCTGAATCCCAATCTGTGACACTTATCTCAGACCTTCGCTCTGCACCAGTGTGCGCCTCCATTCTTCGCCTTCCCCGCTGCCACCTGAGAGCCCGCTGCCTTGGTTATGTCCAAAGTTCCAGTCGTGCCTAGAAGCTATAATCTCTGGGCTCATTCAGTGCGCTGAAGTCCCAGCATTTGTGCATACATATGGAATCAGAGTAATGACGGTGCCTAAAACCCCCATGTCTGGCACTCTGTATAAGACCACGTTCAAGGGAGGAATGTTTTGATTGGAAGAGTCCCCCTCATTGTTGACCAGGCGCTCAACGCCCATAAGACCCCCTCCCCCACTGTAGGTGGCAGACCAAAAAGAGATGTGGCTCTAGTTGCGCCTCTGACCTTATGCGCCACAGGTGATTGGTCGGCTCCATGCCCAGTGCAGTGCTCCAGATATTCTCACCGACCAGAGAGGAGCTCCACGCCGGTGTCGTCGTGAAGACTGCTGCCTTCCAGGGCTACGATCTGCGGATTGCTGGTTTCCTAACAGACTAAGTCTGGATCAAGATCCCTCTAGAAGTGCTTTTGTCCTGTCGTGAGGGAAGGCAAGCCCTTCCTTCTGTGGATAGGGGTGCAGAGTGTGCCTGTGGAGCAGAGCCTGCCTAGAAGAGGAGAGAAACAGCCCAGTTCTTGCAAGGCCTTGTATGAGCACCCTGAGGTCTGCGCTGCTCCAAAGCATGGGAATGTGTGATGCAGTGCAATGAGGAGAACTGGTTCTACTCGTGTGTCAACAGAAGCAGAGTTTTGGGTTGAACCCCTTTGTCACTCATTTTGCCAATGTGCTCCTAAATGCCCGCCCAAACCCTCAGGTGTGCACCGGTTTCATCTTCTGGTCTGGAGATGACAGAATAGGTACTATGGCAAGGCTGTGTCAAGTTAAAGCGTGGCATGCTGCAAATGCTACTAAATTACATAAATAGAAAAGAAAGACGGGCAGTCGCCATATTGCATGGCTAAATACTTATAAGGCCCTAAAAGCGAAACCGATTGCAAATGCTTGTCTGTCTTTATGCTTCTGGCCTTCTGTTTTTTGGTCAAGCCTGGGTAGCGCCTGCGCTGCTGTGAGGCATGCAGTAGTGGAGTATGGCTTTGAAACTCCGCCCACCCCTCCGCCCATATTATTAATTGGCTTGTCATTGCCCTTCGTGAACACTGACTTCCGAGTCGCTATTAGGCTTGTTAGTCCCTCCTTGGTACCACCTTGTCTGCTTTTGTTACCTCCCATAACGAATGGTCCTTTTACTGGTGTTACATGGTCTGCTATTTAAGTTGGTAAGCACTATTTTCTTTAATGCACTTCCCCTATTCCACCCACGACTTCGCAGCACCCATCCGCTTTTACTTTAATGTTTTTATTGAAATTATAGCGCGGTCCGCTTTCCCTTTAGGGGTAGCGCTTATTTAATTCTTTAATAAACGGCGCTGTCCGCTTTCACTTTAGCGGCCGCTCTTATCTAATTAATTAGTAGCACGGCTACTTTCACTTTAGCAACCATGCTACAGAAGCTTTTGACATTATTTTATCGCTTTGGGTGAAAGCGCCATACTTGCTTTTACTTGAATTTTGGCCACACCCCTTTGTTTAGACACTGCTCAGTGTAACTTGAATATGCGAGCAGTGTTTATTTTGGGACCGCTACCTCATTAAAAGATCATTTCAAAAGTGACATGCATTTCAAAATGGAATTTGAAATTTTCAGAGGTGTGCTTTGACTGAATTGAAATGTTTCCTTTTTGTTCACCATTCATGTATAGATTGTGTGTAAAATATTTCACAGTGGGTGGAGCGTCAGTTCTTAGGTTGGTATCTTTGTTCATAGCCAAATCCTTCTGCCCACTCCTTTTTGATTTTATGAGGTATGGGACAGGTCCAGATTCTGCATACTTCATGATTAGTCGCCTCTGCAGCATGTTCTGTTGTGTGCCAATCAGCCTTCAGCACATCTTATTTCACTTCATGTATTTATTTCTTGAGAGCCCTTATTTCATGGTACACTTCACTGTCCGTACTAGGGATATTTCAAAGAAGGATGTGACCTAACGGCCAGAGCTGCCGACTTTGGAGTTGGGGAGCCAAGTTCCAGGCTGTGCGTCTGCTCAACATCCTGTGATTCTGGGCAAATCACTTAATCTCCTTGTGCCTACCAAAAACAAACCTTTGCAATGCAATTGGTCTCGCATTTTAGAAATTTGACCTATTGGTATTGTAGAAGACAATGTCCTTTATTATGGCAGGTTTTTTAAACACATAAGTAAGAGGCATTGGCATTTACAATGCCAAAATAGCTAAAAATCGAGAAAATGCGAAACCTATTGCATTGCAAATGCTTGTTTGACTGTGCTCTCCATTTCACTTTATTTGGTTTTAGAACACTGGGCACTTTACCACTGCTGATCATTACTAAAGTGCCAGTGCTCCCTGTGTAAATAGTGATTCATTATCTATGATTGGCATATTTGATTTGCTGGGCCCTAGTAATGTGCAGTATGTGCGCCCCGGGCTTTTCAATCAAATGCTACTAGTGGTCCTGCAGCACTGGTTGTGCCACCCACATGAGTAACCATGTAAACTGCCCTTGCAGTGTTTAAGTGCAGTTTTAAACTGCCATGTCACCTGGACAGTGCACCCACTTGCTAAGCCCAAATCTTCTCTTTTATTACATGTAAGCCACAACAAAGGTAGGCCCAAGGTAGCCCCCTTGGTAGGGTGTAGTGTAGGTGAAAGGTAGGACATTTTCCATGGCTGGATTGTGAAATATTTACCAATTTTGTTTTTCACTACTGCAAAGACTAGCCTTCCCATAGCTTATCATTGGAACTGCCTTGTAACATCTTACAAATGTAACTTTCAAATTAGAAGAGCGGGAGATTTGAAGTTTAGGCTCCCTGAGCTTAGGATTTAAAAATACATTTTTAGAGAAAATGGTTTTTAGGTTCGGAGATTTAATGTTTTGGAGAAGAGGGGCTTGAACCCGCCCCTCTTCACCCCTCTTCTCCATTGGCTGGCCTCTTGAATGCTGGCCAGCCATTGGAGAAGAGGCTTTGTCTCTCCGAACGCCCCCGAATCCGAAAGCGCCGCTGCCTTTCTCCGAGGCATTTCTGCTTCGCCTCGGAGAAAGGCAGTGGTGTGCTTGTTTAAAGGTTATTTTTTAGGACTCTGAGAACATATGTATTTTCTTTTATATGCGTTTCTTGCTTTTGTTATGTGTTCAAAATGTTCCTTGTCAGTTATGCTGTTATTCATATGGTTGTAATATTTAACGGGAGGGGATGCGTTGCGTGTACACTATTCTATGAGGAACGTTTGCTTCATGTTGACTCCTTAACACCATTTGCAATAGAACCCATATCTGTGGTCATTTCTTCCCTAACAGCACTATACCTTTCTATAACTGAACGTGGACATTTTGCGGTCTTTAAATGGCCAAACGTATCTAGCTCGAAATTCGCTTGCTTCATTGGTCTATCTTCGATGTCAAACAAACGTCGTCACTCTGCCCTGCCTCCTTTGTGTATTTGGCTCTTGGGAGGGGATGTGGTACGTTGGCTACACTGCCGACTTTGGTGTTAGAAACCAGGGTTCGAGCCTCGGGGTCGCGTCCACATCCTGTGATTCTGGGCAAATCACATACTCTCCCCGTGCCTGCATGTGTAATGTAAATACGGTGCTCGTGTAAAGCGTTTCAATACCTTCAGGTCGAGTTCACGCAATATAAATTATGCAATAAAAAAAAAAACAGTGGTTTTAAAGTAGCAATATTTCCGTTTCGGTTCAAATGGAGTTCTGATGTCTTTTCTTAGATGGCCGTCTTGTGAGCTTCGCCCAACCCGGCAGTGTTTTTTTTTTAGCCACACACTACCGGAAGCAATTTACTGGTGCATACAGTTTACACATTGTTTCGACTCTGTGAATTATTTCAAACCGAGGCTTGGCACGCAAGAGAGGCGTCACTGAACATACAGGAGCCATAGAGTTCCCGGCGGTGATTTTCTGCTCCTTGTGAATCCATGGCGGGAATCCCACCAGATTCATGGCAACCGCCCACCGTGGTGTTAGAAACCAGGTGAGATTAGCACCACCCTGCTGTTTAACGCCATGAAATACCCATGAGTAGAGTGACCACCCTTTCTCCTGAACGCAACCATGTCATAGGGAGAGTATGTGGTACGTTGGCTGCACTGCCGACTTTGGTGTTAGAAACCAGGGTTCGAGCCTCGAGGTCGCGTCCACATCCTGTGATTCTGGGCAAATCAGTTAATCTCCCCGTGCCTGAATGTGTAATGTAAATACGGTGCTATGTAAAGCGCTCCAAAACCTTCGGGTCGAGTTCGCGCTATATAAAGATGCAAAAAAAAAGTCGTGTTTTCGTGGTATCTGACTAGATAGTATAGATTTCAAAAGGAAAGCCAGGACTGCTTTAGACACTCATTTGCTAACCATACCCACGTGGGATGTTTAGGACAGAAATAGCAGCAGTCGCGTTTGAGTTGTATTGTTCACATTTGGTTGGGTTTATTGTAAATATAATTTGGTGCTTCCGATTAGATATCTTTACTTCCTTTTCGTGTACTTGTTCCTTCCAGAGCAGTTTCTTTACCATCCTTTTGATTGGAGAACTTTAATTCCACTGGTTATTTTCAGGCGATTTATGCTTATGTCACATTTTTCTCAAAGCGGCAATTTATTATTTGCATGGTTAAGAGTAGAGTTGCAAAATAGTATTTGTATGAACCAGTATTTTTTGGGGGCACAAAATCGAATATCCGTTCTTAGTAACTTATCGCACCATACACCTATAAATAACGGGTGTAATACATATCTTGTACAGAAGATATAAACATTGGTATAGAGTCACTGTGTGTGTACCATATTAATTGTATCAGTATGAGACTATATTAAAGAATACACGTGTGGGTGATTTACAGTCACGCTTCGAGCACTACTTAAGAAATGTTCTCATTTTTACTTTTTAAATTGATCACAAAAATTGCAGAAGAAACTGCACTGAGCAAGGCTTCTCAAATGTTAGGTTTATCTTTGGCACAGCAGCACCAACATCTGCAGGTTTCACACTGCTGATTTGGTGCATGCTGCGTTATTCCACCCCCCCACCCCGACTCCTTTTTCCTTAGTTGTGTATTGAAATTGAGGCTCGAGCGAACTCCATCATTTCCACGTTCCTCCCCCTCCTCCATCACACCGGGCTTCTTCGTCGAGGTTCATTGTCTTGCTGTGTTGTTTTTTTTGCAACATACACCCCTGTATTTTTTTCCTTTGTGAGTTTCCAGTCACCGTCTCTGGGGGTCTCTCTGCCCTTACCTCTTGTCAGCCTGCTTCCCTTTTATATTCCCAGTCACTTTCTCCTGGCCGTCATTTTGCTAGTCTGGATTCCTCCTTTCCTTCTTAATTTACTATCCCTCCTTCTGGAATCGCTCTCACTTTCCCTTCCTGCCACTTCATTTACCTGCCACACTCCTGCAGTGCTGCGTCCAAACCCAATGTGCACTCACACGGAGCAAGGTCCTGTCAGGAAGTTGTCCGTATCATCTTGGAATACTGATTCTACCACTAGTGATTTAATATACATACCTGGATTATGTAACCACATAGTCTGCGAGTAACAAAATATAAATTAAAATTTAAAAAAGGATTTCTGCCCTCAGCTTGTCCACCCAGTTTTAACTCTTCAGATCTTGAGTGGTGAGGTCCTTTTTCAGGGATTGTCTATCCATCGTTTGGCTTCAGAATTTGTTTTTTGATCGAGTTGAAACGTTGCAGATGTTAAGTACAGCCTACATTTTGAAGAGGCTTCCACAACTATTGTCGCTGTTCAATGTCTATTTGATTTGTTTATGATAAAGGCTCTCTCCTTCACTACCTCAATCTTTCTCTATCTCACTACCTCACAACATCACTCACTGTTTCTATCTCACTACATCAGAAAATACCTCTCACTCACTAACTCACTCTTTCACTACCTCACTCTCTCACTACATAACTCTCTATACATAACTACTCCCCTCTATCTATATCACTACCTCACTATCTCACTACTTCTCTCTAAAAAGATCACTATCTCACTCTCTTACTACCTCACTCTCTATATCACAACTTCACTCTCTCTCTAACTCACTACATCACTCACTCACTATCTCTCTACCTCACTCTTTCTATCTCACTAACTCACTTTCACTGTGGTGGCTCTGTCTGTGTGTGGGTAACTGTGTGTGTGTGTAGGTGGCTCTGTGGGTGGCTCTATTTGTGTGTGCGGTGCTCTATGTGAGTAGCTCTGCGTGGGTGGCTCTGTGTGTGTGGGTGGCTTTGTGTGTGTGGCTCTGTGTGTGGGTGCAAATGCAATAGGTCTCGCATTTGCCGTTTCTTTAAATGTTTTAAAAACATAAAAATAATGTCATGAGCAATGCCAATAGCTCTAACTTTAACAATGCCGAGACCATTGCAATGTAAATGCTTGTTAAATTGTGTTTGAAAATGACACTTTTAGAAAGTGGTTATTTTCTAGTCTAACCATTCTGTGCCTCTGCCTGTGGAACCAACTTCTGGTTTAGACTGACAGGGACCTGTTTGTGAGACTGTCTAGAGTGAATGCACAAAGTGATTGGAGGTATGCCCTGCATATCCTGATGGCCCATCACCAGTTTGATGGGCCTTCCTGAGCTAGAGTGGTGGGAGCGGGTGTCACTGACACCTGAATAAAGCTGTGCCTGGCCTCTCCCAATGCTCATTTTAACCCCCCTGGAATATATCTGGAGTCAAGACCAGGCAGGATAAGAACATGGGCACTAGGAAGACAATCCTTTGAAGAATGACTAATTCCAAGGCCAAAAGGGGTATAAGTATTGGACCTAAAACCCCAGACTTCTACAACACTTCTGGATCAAGAGGAGTCTCGGCCAAGAGGAAGAGCTGGATTAATGCCCCTTAGCTGGGTTGGACTGCAGTGGCTGCTTCTGTCTTGGAGAGGACCAAGACTGGACTTTGCTTTGGTATCCTGCTTAAGAAGATTGTCCGAGGTCTTGTGTGTGCCTGCCTCCTATTAAGAAGTCTTAGGGTACATCAAAGCCCTCACCTGCAGCCTCCCTGAACTCCAGTGCTAGATCTGTCCTACTCAGTGGTGCCACTTCCAGTTCTGGGCCCTTGGAGGTGGTTCTGCTGCTTCTGGACTTGAAAATACACATTGCCTTCCAGCGCCTGTTTTTCTGATGCAGAACTGCCGTGTGGGATAAATGACCACGCACTACCGCTGTGCGACCCAAAAAACAAATGCAGCCCCGGCCCGCGCCCAGAGAAACCGCAGCAGTCAGAGTTCAGCGCACAGTGTCTGCAAAGTCCCCGCCCTGCTGTGCGGCTGAGAAGATCGATGCACCGTGGACCACAGCTGAAGAAATCAGCGTAGCACCTGTTTGTCGGCATCGCATCGACCTTCAGCATGCCCGGATTTCCACGCATCGCACCTGTGCGCCAAGTCTACATCGTTGCTGGGCTTCACTAAGGAACGGAGACTACGTCCCCTGAGAATCAACGCATCACCTCCCCTGAGAGCAATGAACAGACGCTTCACCTTTAATGCATGTAAGGAACCGACATATCGCTTTGCTTTACGACGTATTCATAGTTTTATATGGCCTGAACTGTTTTTAATATTTTTGTGTGTGTGTGTGTGTGTGTATATATGTGTGTGTGTGTGTGTGTATATATATATATATATATATATATATATATATTACCTACTGGCGGTCGCCAGTAGGTAGTTATAGTTAGGACCCCTTTTCCATAGGAAATCCGCAACATTCTATTTTGAATAACTTTGGCGCCGGTCGATGAATCCTCGCGAATTTCTCAAAATAGGTGGGGCGCTACGCTCCGCTCCTACCCTGAAAGTCTCGGGGGGATTCGTCAAGCGGGGGATGAGATAAAAGGGGGGTCCCAAAACGCGTTTTTCCCATGCATTTTTCCATAGGACCTTTAGACAGAGCTACAGCCCGAACGGCTGAACAGAATTACTAGAAATTTGGCAGAGAGGTAGTCCCTATGTCAAGGAAGTGCCTTTTGTAGGTTTGGTGTAAATCTGTTCAGTAGATTCTGAGAAAATAGCCTTTAAATCAATATATATATATCTGAGCCCGCTTACGGTACGCTTACCGTACGCTTACCGTACGCGTACGGTGGCGTGCGCGAGCGCGATTCTGATTGGCTCTTAGATCTTAGTAAACATTCGAATCGGCCGAAACCAGGAAGCGGCGTCCGCCATTTTGTCTCAAGCACTGAGTGTTATTTATCAAACATGATGCCCAAAAACATGTTACGGGGCTGTTTTGACAACTCCCTCCCACATAGTCATGTTGAGGGAGTCCCCAAACATCCCCCAAGAGCAAAAACGGTTTTATTTTTTTTTCGGCAATTTCGCCGAGTACGCTTACCGTACGCTTACCGTAAGCGTACGGTAAAAAATAGAAATAAAAAAAACACTATCCACACTTACCCCACCCCCTGTGCTTTTGGTGGCCGTAGGCCCCCTAATGTACAGGGCTTATTACATCAGTAAAAAAACTATATTTTGGCAACATGAAATTATAAAATCAAAATAAAAAAAACACTATCCACATTGACCCCACCCCCTGTGCTTTTGGTGGCCGAAGGCCACCAAATGTACAGGGCTTATTAAAGTTGATAAAAACCGTGCACGGAACGCACTGCGTTAAGTGGGCGCGCACGCCTCGAATGGCGTAAAGTAACTTAGCATTTAAAAAACCGTACAAATTCACTGAAAAAACCATAGGTTTCACACACGTTATAGTTAGGAATTAGCATTTAAAAAACCTTGCAAATTCACTGAAAAAACCATAGGTTTCACACATGTTATAGTTAGCGGACATTTTACTGATAAAAAACCAATGAAATTGCCCCGTTATAGTTAGTGCTGGCAACTATAACTCACGCGACCGCAATCTTCTTCTGATGACATATGTGTCTTTATAAAAAAAAATATTTGTAATATATGTATAGCTAAAAATGTATGGAAGAAGACATGGGCAAATAAGTGTCTAAATACAGTATTAGCATCAGCAGAGGATTGCGGTCGCGTGAGTTATAGTTGCCAGCACTAACTATAACGGGGCAATTTCATTGGTTTTTTATCAGTAAAATTTCCGCTAACTATAACATGTGTGAAACCTATGGATGGTTCAGTGAATATATATATATATAAATCCACCATATATCTATATATTCAACTCACGCTGATTTTCCCGTTCACGAGAAACAAAGACAGCAACCACGGACTCTTTCAATCAAAATGCGCTATTTAATTGTGCAAAAAATAGCTATTTTTTGCACAATTAAATAGCGCATTTTGATTGAAAGTGTCCGTGGTTGCTGTCTTTGTTTCTCGTGAACGGGAAAATCAGCGTGAGTTGAATGTTCTGAGGTTCGCTTCCTCTCCACGGACCGCCATCGCAAGAGGCAAGGGAAAGGCGACTGTTTGGTTGCTTTTAGCGCCGACTTTTGAGAATTGGATAGATCTATATATATCTATATATATATATATATCTATCTATATATATATATATATATCTATATATATATATTCACTTAAATACCATAGGTTTCACACATGTTATAGTTAGGTGGATATTTCACTCGTAAAAAACCAATGAAATTCCCCCGTTATAGTTAGTTCAGATAACTATAACTTGCTCGCCCGCAATCCACTGCTGATGACGTCACATATTACATCACTCATGACATGGTCAGTGGCATCACTCATGACATCACTGATGACATCATCCTTGTGATAGAGTGGCGGCCGCGCGAGTTATAGTTATCTGAACTAACTATAACGGGGAAATTTCATTGTTTTTTTACGAGTGAAATATCCACCTAACTATAACATGTGTGAAACCTATGGTTTTTTAAGTGAATATATATATATATAGGATTTTTGCCGTTTTGGTCTTGTTTTGATTAGATGTATATTGGCTATGAGCTGCAGATCACACACTTGGGATAAGATCGCCATCTGGTGTTGGGCTCGGATGATTGCAGGTTGTTGTTTTCTTCGGAAGAAGCCTTTTGGTCACGAGATAGGGGACTCCTCCTCTGGACAACAGTGCGCATTGGTATCCACTCCATCCTCAGATTGTTTTTTTCTCCCATTGGGTTCGGATGAACTTTTCCACTCCGGCTGAAAACTTCTGAAAATCGAGCTTTCGAAGCGAAAAACCTCTACAACTCGACGTAGAAATTCAATCTGACCGGTTCCGGACACGGCTCATGGAAAGGACACCTTTTAAAAAATGCCCCCAATGTGGAGCAAAGTTCCCCCACAGTGACCACCACGAGGTCTGCAACCTGTGCCTCTCGCCGGAACATAACGAATCCAGCTGTCCAGCCTGCGCCGCATTCCGATCCAAGAAAACCATCCGGGACCGAATAGCTCGACGCCATATCATGGCCAGACCAGCTCCAGAACCAGAGGACATCTTTGCCCAGGACGTCCCGGAAGAAGATTCCGAAGACCTCCAAATCATATCCGAAGCGGACGATTCAGATGACCTCATCACTCCGGGGCAACAAGTGAGTACCAGTGCCCCTACCCCAACCTCCCCAAAAAAGGCATTGGTCAAGAATCTGCCAGCTGGCCCCAGTCGCGACCGAAAGTCGTCTTCAGAAGCCCCGCCCTCGGGCTCGGCTCCGAAGAAATATAAGCCTACAGGTGGCTCGGGCAAACCACATGTTACAGTGCCCACAATACCTTCGGCACCGAAGACTCAAAACCTCTCGCCACCGAAGACGGCTCCGAAACCATCGAGACCGAAATCTCCACCGGCACCTAAATGTTCTTCGGCACCGAAATCCCCACCGGCACCGAAACCATCATCGGTACCGAAACAACTGTCTAAAGTCCAAAAAGACTCCACCGATCATCCCAAACATAGTTCGGAACGGAAAAAATCGGCACCAAAGCCACTTTCGGAGAATGAAGAACTTTTTCGCCCTGATCCCACGCAAAGAAGGATTTAAATCAATCCAAAAACTGGACATGTCACCGCTGTGCCATACAAGAAAAGAAAGCTGGACACACCTTCTCCAGCTCCCATAAAGAAGGACTCCGCCACCTCACCCATTCGTCCTTCCTCTCCTAATCACCTTTCACCCCACACCCCCTGCCCCCACCTCCTTCTCCTCTACCATCTCCTTCACATACACCACCTCCACAGGATGATGATAGCTTAGGGGGAGGGGGTGATCCGGATGACCTTAATGATCCTAATGATCCTTTCACACTCCTGGATACGGCACCCTTAGATAACTGGGCTTACCCTTTACCGGATATTCCTGATCCCACTACATATCCCTCCAAACCCTTCCCTCCAGATGACCACCTAGGGTTTGGCCAGCTGATAAACAGGGCGGCACTGTTCCATGGCGTCACCATGCATTCAGATACATCCGAAGAAGACTTTCTTCTAGACACATTCGAAGTGTCGCAAAAATCAGTTCAAATCTTGCCGATGATCAAGGGAGTCATAAAACACGCCACGGAGGTTTTTAAAGACCCTGTCAGAGCTAGGGTTCTTAACCCCCGAATTGAAAAAAAATATAGACCTGCCCCACAAAATCCCGCTTACATTAAAGCACAGCTCCCTCTAGACTCTTTAGTATTTTCAAACGCAAGAAAGCGGGCTAACTCCCAAACAGGAGACACACCGCCCCCAGACAAAGAGTACAAGCTATTAGAGGCCTCGGGCAAAAGAGTTGCAGCACAAGCTGCTAACCATTGGCGTATTGCAAACACACAAGCCCTATTAGCCCGATATGATTGGGCTCATTATGATCAGCTAGAAGATCTTTTACAACACCTACCAGATCAGTACAAATCCCAGGCCAATGACCTCATCCAAGAGGGGAAACTCGTATCTAACGCATCAATCAAATGTGCGCTAGACGCTGCGGACACTGCTTCTAGGGCGGTCAATACAAGCATTCTACTTAGACGCCATGCATGGTTACGTATTTCAGGCTTTAAGCCGGAAGTACAAACAACAATACTTGGTCAACCATTCAACCAAGAGCAACTATTTGGGCCCGCAGTAGATACTGCACTTGAGAAGTTGAAAAAAGATAATGAGACTGCTAAATCAATGGGAGCATTACAGTCTCCATAACCACGAGGTTCCTTTCAATGCTCCTTCTATAGGGGAGCCTCCAAAAATGTGGGGACAGACACCTCTTCCACTTTCAAAACCTCCGCGCAAACATCCCCTAACAGAGGATATTTTAGAGGAGGATATAGGGGAAACAACACCAAGGGCCGAGGTCGGGGCAATAACACCCGCACCTCTCCAGCCACTAAACAGTGACTTGCCTCCATTCCCCCCAGACCATTCCACTCCGGTCGGGGGAACACTCCAACAGTTCCTACCTGTCTGGAATTCCATTACAACAGACAAGTGGGTAAGACAAAATATCCAGTTTGGTTAGTGCCTCGAACTCACAAACACACCCCCACACATACCACCCAAACACCGTCCAATGTCATCACACCATCTTACACTCCTCAAACAGGAAATTCGGTCCTTGCTTCAAAAACACGCAATAGAACCAGTTCCACTCCAACATCAGGGTACAGGAGTATATTCTCTATACTTCCTAATCCCCAAAAAGGACGAGACGTTAAGACCCATACTCCACCTCAGACTACTAAATCGGTACATACACTCAGATCACTTCCATATGATCACTCTCCAACAAGTCCTCCCACTACTTCAACAAGACGACTTCCTTGCCACACTGGACCTCAAGGACGCATACTTTCACATCCCCATGCATCCTGCTCACAGGAAGTACCTAAGATTTGTGGTAGACGGACAGCACTATCAGTTTACGGTCCTCCCATTCGGAGTAACAACTGCACCCAGGGTATTCACCAAATGCCTAGCAGTAGTGGCAGCGCACCTCAGGAGACAACAAATCCATGTCTTCCCGTATCTCGACGATTGGCTCATAAAAGCCAATACTTTCGACAAATGCGTTCTTCACACTCACCGCACTATTCAAACCTTACACGACTTGGGATTTACCATCAACTATCCCAAATCTCAACTGCAAACCTCCCACATACATCAATATCTGGGAGCCACCATAAATACTTCCAAGGCCATAGCTTATTCCAGCACAGCCAGGATAGCCAATATACAAAACCTCATCTTAAAATTTCAAACTCAACACTCTCTTCCAGCAAGAGTGTTTATACAACTGTTAGGCATGATGGCGTCATGCATCTCCATTTTGCCTCACGCACAACTGCAAATGCGCCCCTTGCAAGAATGTCTAGCACAACAGTGGAACCAGGCTCACGGACAACTTACCGATCTGGTGTTGGTGGACAGTCGCTCACTTCTTTCACTGAAATGGTGGAACACCATCAACCTGTCCAAAGGGCGAACGTTCTTCGAGCCTCTTCCACAAGTAGTGCTGACAACCAACGCATCTCTCACAGGGTGGGGAGCCCATCTCCTACAACACACCACTCGGGGCAAATGGACCACTCAACAAAAACTGCTCCATATCAATCACCTAGAACTTCTAGCGGTGTTCCTAGCACTGAAATCTTTTCAAGTACATCTAAGGAACAAAACTGTCCTCATCCGCACAGACAACATGACGACCATGTATTACATACAAAAACAGGGGGGGGGGGGACATTCTCTCCAACTGTCCCAACTCGCACAAAACATTTGGAGATGGGCAATTCCCCAAAACATCTACCTGCTAGCGGAACACCTTCCAGGGGTTCACAACCAGATTGACAATCTCCTAAGTCGACAGACACAACAAATCCACGAATGGGAATTACACCCCAAAGTCCTACTCCCATTCTTCAAAAATGGGGCCAACCAGACGTAGACCTGTTCGCCACACACGAAAACGCAAAATGCCCAACCTTCGCCGCCAGGTTTCCACACCCACAGTCGAAGGGCAATGCAATATGGATGAACTGGTCAGGCAGATTTGCGTACGCTTTTCTGCCTCTCCCACTCATTCCATTTGTGGTACGCAAGCTCAAACAGTCTCTAAAACTGATTCTAGTAGCTCCCACTTGGGCACGTCAACCATGGTTCACGACACTTCTGGAACTCTCCCTAGTTCCACATCAAAAACTGCGCCTTTCCCCGGCCTTATTAACCCAGAACCATGGAGAAATCGGACACCCAGATCCATAGCAACTGAACTTGGCGATCTGGCTCCTGAAGTCTTAGTGTTCGGTTACCTCAATCTCCCACCTGACTGCATGAATATCATAAAAGAAGCTAGAAGACCTACTACTAGGGCATGTTACGCTGCAAAATGGAAAAGATTTGCCATTTACTGCACTAACAATAATATACGTCCACTGGATGCTTCCATCCAAAACATTATTTGCTATTTACTACACTTGCAAAGATGCAATTTAGCGTATTCCTCCATACGTCTACACCTAGCAGCGTTAGCAGCCTACTTACAAAATCGACAACACTTGTCACTATTTAAGGTACCAGCCATCAAAGCCTTCATGGAAGGTCTCAAAAGAATTATTCCTCCCAGATTACCACCTTCTCCAGTGTGGAATCTAAATATTGTTCTAACAAGGCTCATGGGCCCTCCATTTGAACCTATGCATAAATGCGAACTGCAATTCCTTACATGGAAAGTGGCTTTCCTTATCGCAATCACATCCCTGCGAAGGGTAAGTGAGATACAGGCCTTAACTATTGAAGAACCATTCCTACAACTACATCGTAACAAAGTGGTTCTTAGGACAAACCCAAAATTCCTACCAAAAGTCATTTCCCCTTTCCATCTTAACCAATCAGTCGAGCTGCCAGTCTTCTTCCCTAATCCAGACTCAGTAGCTGAGCGAGCCCTTCATACCTTAGATGTTAAAAGAGCCTTGCTTTATTACATCGACAGAACCAAACCTTTTCGCAAAACCAAACAACTGTTTGTTGCTTTCTCTCCACCACATAAAGGCAACCCCATTTCAAAGTCAGGTATAGCCAGGTGGATAGTTAAATGTATCCAAATATTTTACCAAAAAGCTAAACGCACTCTTACAGTTCCCCCTAGAGCGCACTCCACACGCAAAATAGGGGCTTCCATGGCATTCTTAGGGAACATTCCCTTAGAAGATATTTGCAAAGCAGCCACATGGTCTACCACACACACCTTCACTAAACATTACTGTGTTGATGTGCAATCCAAACAACAAGCTTCCATAGGCCAAGCTGTCCTAAAAACTCTATTCCAAACTGCTGCAACAGATACAGGTGACCACCGCTAGGGGAGACACTGCTATATAGTCTATCCTAAGTGTGTGATCTGCAGCTCATATGCCTCGAACGGAATATGCTACTTACCAGTATGCATCTGTTCTTGGCATGTAGAGCTGCAGAGCCACACACGCCCACCCATCTCCCCGGGACCTGTATCTGTTCCAGCATTGTCTTAATTAGACATTACACATGGACATCCTTTCTCTTTATTCTTATACACCATCATTTCCCATCATGGCGAAAAACAATCTGAGGATCGAGTGGATGCCCATGCGCATTGTTGTCCAGAGGAGGAGTCACCTATCTTGTGACCAAAAGGCTTCTTCCGAAGACAACAACACCCTGCAATCATCCGAGCCCAACACCAGATGGCGATCTTATCCTAAGTGTGTGGCTCTGCAGCTCTACATGCCAAGAACAGATGCATACTGGTAAGTAGCATATTTCTTTTCTTAACTGGTGTGGTGTCCATTCTGTAGTGTTTTCACTGTTACTGTTTATTTAGGTACAAATGCTTTACACATTGCCTCTGAGATAAGCCTGACTGCTCATACCAAGCTACCAAGGGGGGAGAGCAGGGGTTATTTTAACTGTGTAGTTCCCTTACCCTGACATGACGGAAGGGTCCCTACTTGGACGGAGTGGAACCACTGCCAATTAGAGATCCCCATTTCTAAAGAGATTCTCTTCTGATGCAGATTTTGAAGGAGCAGTTACTTGCAACAACTTTCTCAAGTGCAGGTTGAGGCTCAGGGCACTCTGGAGTTTCTTGGTACTCAGACTGTCTTCAGACTCCTGTGAGGGCTAGCTGACAACAAGAGATTACCTGCCAGAATTATTCAAAAAGGCCCTTGGGAAGGGTCCTAGTACTTACAAACACACACCGGTGCAGACAGGGACAAGTATCAAAAATAATCCAACAATATGATTATTTAGTCAAAATAATTCATCATTTTTTATTTTTTATTGTCAAAACCATTTTATCAATTATTTACAAATGCATATATTGCAAAACAATATTCAAAATTGAATTAATACAATAGCCATGTCCCACACACCTCATTCAAGAAACAGTCATACTATCACACACTCCGAATGACCTCATCATATATACAACACAAAACTGTTTTTTTCACATCAACAAAATACATCAAGATGGTAGGACTGCCACATGATGATTGGATGACAGGTTCACAATTATCCAAAGAATGTGGGTAGTGATACTCCAGCTACCCAACATCCTGTGATGGCTAGACCTGCCTGAACCATTTGACTACTAGCAGCTTGACCAAGAGTGTTTATCCTTTCCCAGCCACCTTCAGACCCAAGTATAGACTTACTTACATTTGTCAGATTCCTTTTTGAATGCCATTTGCGTGAAGCTATTGGTTGGTTAGGCCAAAACCTTTGCGTCATTAATATAAAACATCTCTTCTTGCCAAGGAACCAGATTTATATTGCACAATTGTATATCCGTGATCTGTCTAGCCAATCCTTGGGCAGAAATAGGCAATCTGAGAGACGTCTAGCCTCAAATTCCTTACCTTAGAATAATCCCCATGAGTCAGACTGGATCCGGAAGTTTTTTTGCTGTGGGTACTGCTCGCTGTAATGTGCGCTGGTAGGTGATGTAATTCGGCTACAAGTTGGCGCTGCCAGAACTGATGTGCGTGGTACCTAATTAGGCACCACCCCAGCGTGCTGATGTCTGTACTTTCCTTTGCGCTCCAGGTAGCTCTGATCTGGTTAGAGCTACCCTCAGTCGTTTTCTCAACTGACTTTTTTTCTAGACACTTTGTCAACACTTTTGAGAGATTTTTTTCTCCTGGTGTGATAGGATATCCCTTGAGAAACCTGCTGGTTTTGAAACGTGTGGTGCCTGTCCCAGGCAGAGGTCTGTGACAGACCCAAACCTGGTATGCTTGAGGCACTTGGAGAGGGACCACAGCCATGCATCCGAAGCTCCATACTGCCTGACGTCAGCCAACTCTGCGACGCTCAATATTTTGGCCATGTGTAAGGTCCCAAGACCTTTTGCAGAGCAGCACCTGGTGATAGTCATATTCAAAGTCATCGGTTAAGTCCCACAAGCACAGAAAATCGAAAAGTCGAAGCGATCTTCAACTTTACTGTTCCCATTGAAGGTTTTGACAAGGCGCAGGAGCATCGGCACTCCTAGCTCATGCTTCTGTTGAGCCAGAACCAGGGTCTGCTTCACACTTCTCTGACTTTCCTGGAGCGATCCCTGCACAGCTTAAGGAATTTTGAGGCCATGTACCTCCTATTTGGGCGGCCCAGCCACTTTGGAACACCTTTAAGCCCCACGGCCTCGGGGGGGGGGGGGGGGGGGGGGCCCCGCCCCACTGTATCCCCACCGGCAGTTTCTTCCTCTGCCCCAGTCGGGCCCATGGATCCCATGTTTGATCTGGAACGGAGCTGCCAGCAAGACTGAGGTCTTCCTCTGCTCCGGCTCCAGGGTCGGCCAGGAGTAGCCCCTTACCAACCCTTACTCCCCTTTTGTGAAGCCCTAAACAACATCCTATTTTGGGCGTGGCCCAAGCCCCGCACAGGAGTTCCTGTGCATAATATAATATCCCGCTGCAATAACCTGCTACCTCTACGATCAACCCCAGCGCGTTCCCTACCCCTCCACCGGATTGGGAATCCTAGAGGCTTGAAAACTTTGGCAAGAGAATGTTCTCTTCCACAAGCCTTGTACTATGGTCGGTGAACACTGCGTGCCTTTTAGGCAGATATACACATGATCTGGGATTCAGTGCTGCCTATGGTGTCTGGGGAGGCCCGAGTCATACTCTTGTAGGCTATTTCAGACAGAAGTGACGCAGCAAAGTTCACCATACTTAGTGGGTTGGACGCGACCAACTCGGGTAGAGCGAATTTTATCATTAATGGCCTTGTGCCGCCACGCCTGGTTGAGTACCACTGTATGTTTAGGGGATGTCCAAGCCTTGTTTATGAACATGCCATTTGATGTCTCTTCTTTATGGAGAGAAGGCGGGCTCATCGCTGGAACGCTTTAAGGGCATCAGAGCTATGGCCAGCTCTTTTGAACATGTCTTTAGCCCCTCCTCACCCCCAGTTTGCCTTCCACCCCTTTCATGGCCAGAGAAGGGGCCTCAAACCACACCCATACAATCCCAGCCACCTATGGTGTATGAACTTCTCATCCTTTTTGTGGCCGAGGACGCAGGTCTCATGGACCATATGGTACGTGTAGCCAGAAGTCTAGCCAGTCCCTCCCCCGCCCCATGGCAGTCTCCAAACCCCTTTAGTTTGCGCTCTGACCATTATGGACATCCGGTGTGGCAGGATGAATCATCACCTGCACCACTGGTGGTCAGTAACATTGGACTGTTGGGTTTTACAAGTCATCCCAAGAGGCTAATTTTCTCTCCTTTGTGACTACTTCTCTACCTAAGTCACCCACTTAGGACTGGCTGACAGAGTACCACCTCTCCTTGCTCCATCGGAATAACACCTCTCCTTGCCCCATCAGGAATTGTTGTCTCTCTTAGCCAAGGCAGAAAGAGAGGGTGCTGACCTCAGAAGTAGGTTGTGGTTGCTATTTCCGCTACTTTGGTGCTCAAAAAGAACGGAGGCTTTTGTCCTATCATAGTCCTGTACCTTCTCAATCTCTTCCTGATAAAGGAGAAATTTAAAATGCTTGTGCAAGTTCGGTCTGCTCTGGATCCAGGAGACTGGGTTGTTGGCCATACTTGCAGGATGCATATTTCTACATTCCCGCCCTGCCTGCCCAACAACATTACCTGCAGTTCATGGCGGGCCAAGGCCAAGAGCACTGTTTGCTGCGTTCTCTATTTGGCCTCGGGTGTTCCTGAAAGTGATGGTCGAAGTTGCAGATAATTTTAGGTGGTCCGGGGACCCAGACCTTTCCTTCCTTGACAATTGGCTGCTGAAGGCGGGCGCACCCCAGGCAGTTGTCTCAACTCCAGAATACAGCAAACCTTCTGCACTAGCTGGGGTCAACTATCAACATGCCGAAGTCACAACTGACTCACTCTCTGGCGCTCCCTTTGGCCTGAGCTGTTCTGTTTACAGTGCAGTTTCAGGCCTATCCTCTGAAATGGCGAGTCCAGGATATTCAGGCTATGATACCGATGTTTGTCTCTATCCTGGATTTTGGGGAAAATGACCCTGAGGTTTTTGGGCCTCATGCATCCTGCTTGCAACTCATGCCCATTGGCATATACGAGCTCTGCAGTGGACCTGAAGTCCCAGGAGACACAGCACCAGTGGGGTATCTTTGACATGGTCCAGATCTTGGAGAGAACTGATAAAGATCTGCAGTGGTGGCTGACAAACATTCATTGGGTCAGTGGCAAACCTATCTTCATTCCCCAGCCAAAGCTGTGGTAATAGATGTGTCCTTTCTAGGACTGGGCGACCTTCTGGGAGAGATGGAGATCAGAGGACTCAGGTCACCGGTGGAGTCCAAGCTCCACATCAACCTGTTGGAGCTTCAGGCGATTCGCTTGTCATTGAAAGCCTTTCCTTGATTAAGGGAAGCCTGGTGCAGATGTTCATGGACAACACCACCATGTAGTACTGCAACAAACAAGGTGGAGGGAGAGGTCGTGGACCCTATGTCTAGAGGCTGTGCATCTCTGGACATTGCTGGAGTGCCAGGGCATTTCCCTGGCGGTTCAACACCTGGTGGGCTCTCTGAACGCCAGGCTGCACAAACTCAGCAAAAGAGTACTAGCGGATCAGAAATGGCATCTCCTCCTGGAAGTGGTGCAAAGAACTCTTTAGCAGTGGGGGAGCTTCGGTTAGATCAGAGAGCGCACAATGTTATCAGTTTTGTCACTAGAGTTACCAAGGGGACTATCGCTTGGAGAGGCTTTTCGACTCCAGAACAGCTCCGGCCTTCTTTAAGCTTTTTTGCCAATACCACACCTGCCCAGAGTTCTCAAGAAGATTAGGAACGACCAGGCCCAAGTTATTCTTATGGCTCCAGGTTGGGCATGGGGAGAGTGGTATCCTGAGTTGTTGAGCCTGACCATCGGTCCTCTTTAACCTCTTCAGCTCTGCGCGGATTCCCGCGCAGTGCTGAAAGATCTGAGCGCGGGCGGGGCCATGACGGAACGGTTCCGTCATAAGCACAGCCCAACCGGCGTGCATGACGGAACCGTTCCGTCATCGGCATCGAAGAGGTTAAGAGGATAGTCTGTCGCAGCTACAGAGGAGGGTTTTACACCCAAACCTGTGCACCCTTCACCTTCATGTGTGGAGATGGAGTGTCAACAGTTGACCGCTTTCAGCCTTCCTCCTGAAGTCTGAGGTAATTCTGGCAGCCAGACGTCCCTCCATCAAGTCTGTATATGCCTACTGTTGGGATATGTTTGTGTCATTGTGTGATTTCCACATCAGCCCTCTTTCTGTACCTCTTACTAAGGTTCTTCTGTTTGCTTTTTTGTGATGTCCAGACTGACCTTCATTTAAGTCATCTGTTGCGGCTAGGCTTATGAAAGGCTTGCAACACGTTTTCCCCAGGCCGTTGATCATGCCCCAGTGGGATCTCACCTTTTTGCTGTGTGCACTCTATTGACAATCTAAACTGCCTTTCTAGTGGTTATTACTTCGGATGGGAGGGTCAAGCAAATTGCAGGCACTCTTGGTGCATTCTTTACACCACATTGTACACAGACAAGCTGCTCCTCCAGGCTCGCCCCTCCTCCTTCTGAAGATTGTGACCATTTCCATGGAGGCCACCCTGCCTACCTTCTTTGCTCTGCCTCACCCCTCAAAAGAGAAGTAGAGACTCCACCGTCTGAACCCAAAAAGAGTGTTCAACTTGATGGCACGAAACTGGTCCTAGCAGACGTTCAACTCTTTGTGGGGTACCTAGGAGCTAAGAAAAGGAAGGCTGTGTATAAATAGATCCTCACACGATGGTGCTCCGCATCAAAATCTCCTACGCATTGGCCTAGATGTACCCTATGGAAGGTTTGTGTGCTCATTCCACCAGAGCAAAGGTTGTCCGCGGAGTACCTGTTCTGGATATCTTTCAAGCAGCCATGTAGTTATCTTTCGCACACGTATACTGAACACTGCTGTCTGAAGAGTCCAGTCCGTTGTGACGGTTACTTCGCCCATTTGATCTGCAAGACTTTGTGTTTTTTATTTGCTTCACAGACCCCCCTCCGGTGAGGTACTGCTTGGTTATGTTTTCTAAAGTAAGGAACCTGCGGGAAGAAGTTTCTATCAGATGAACAACTTACTTTCCTTTACTAACTCCTTATTTGGTGGAGACGCACTCTAGTCTGAGATTCCTGACTAACCCTCCCATTCTCCCTGCTCTGCAAGCGGATTGCATGGTTGCAGTTTAAGGGACACCCTTTTCAGGGGCCTAGTTTTTCACACCAGTGGTCAGTTCTCAACGTGGCTCCATGATCCAGACGTGGAAAGTCATGAAAGTAACTGACGTTTGTGCGCTGGGGTGGTGTCTATATAGGGACTGTACATGTCACATGCAGTGGCGATGATGCCAACAATGTGACACGGAGCTGAATGCTGCCGACACTCAGGGGTACGGCTTAAACATTTCCGGATCCTGTCTGGCCCCTGGGGATTATTCTGAGGTAAGGAATCTGCGCCTAGGTAGTCTCTACCAGATAATGCGTTACCGAAGGAAAGTTACTTCTGTAGAGATTGTGTAGAATGATCAGGCCTTTACAGATAACACAGATTTAGCCTGCACAGTGACCATTTAAAATTCTATTACTGCAGGTACCATTCAAGTTACCTATTTAACATCTCTCTCTCCTGCTTATTTTTGCTCTCAAAGCGGGTTTTCTGGTGACTGAGCTAATATTAGTATTTTGGTTTTTCAGAACATCTTATTTGTTGTGACATGTGGGCAGAGTCAGGAAATTAAATCTCAAATTTTTTTTGAGCTAGCAATTCTCAAACTATTCGAGTTGTAGTGGGTTTACAAAGAATGACCAGTCTCTGGGAACTCTACAGCTCCATCTTTCATGGTGGGGGATGCTTTCCTCAAGGGTAAAGCGTTGGTTTTACCTAATAGCAAAGAGCACACATGTGAAAATAATGTGGGTAAACATATTGGTCTGGTGAACACTTTCACACTTGTTGCACAGGCTTGATTAGTATCTACCTTGCTCCCAGAATATGCTTAGGAGTTAATAATAAACCTTGACAATGAGTTAGCTTTGTTTTAACTTTTGATTTCCCATGTCAGCATTAACAGTGACAGAGAAGAATGAACTCATGACTCAATGTGTTTGTAAATCTGGCTTAATCTTTCAGTGTACTAGCATAGCAGGAGTCCGAAGCTGTCAACTGACAAGGTTGTGTAGACACGGAAATCTGCTTTCACACTTTCAAATGAGTAAGGGCCATCTAAATGGTAACACGGAGGCCAGCACCACTTCCACATGAGAAAGGGGTTGCAGTATTTCAAGGCTTAGAGCCTTTTGCTCTGAAGCTCCAGAAGGAACAACCTTCTCATCATTCCAGCCACTAAACAGGATTTGCTTTGGGAGGAAAAAATCCTTTCCTCTAACCTTGATAGAGGCCCTAAAGTTCTAGCCACTTCCTTTTGTATGTTCCACCTGTACGGACTATCTGAGTAGAGCCTACTCCTCTGAATATTGGGTTCATGTGTAGAATTGTAGACTTTTCTGGTACTACCATCACTAAACTCGGATTACTATCCGTGCATGATCCCTCTGTTTCGAAGTGACTTTGCCCTACTGCATCCTCAGCTGACCGTTCCAAACCTCAGTGGTTGTCCTTCTAACAACTTCTGTAATAGGTCAAAGGCTCTTTCATTTAAAAAGCAATACAGCTCATCTCAGCCCTGGAAAGAGAGCAGAGACCTTTTTTCAACTGGTTCCTAGCGACTGTAAAAGGACTGAGATCTACACCCTTTCTGTATCCCTTTCTGGAGCCTTAATATTTCAATTTGTTACTCCCCTACAGAAGTTGAGGTAAATTTGGCATCGTCCCAGGCAGGTGTCCAGAACAGTGAATCACTGTGCTGGGGGATTTTACAGGATGCTTATTTTCATATTCCGCCCTGCAGGAAATCAGGAAGAACCTCTGACTCACAGTGGGAACACTGCCAATCCGGAACACTGCCAATCCAGAATGTTGCCCTGTGGTCTCTGCTCATTCGCACACGTCTTTACTCGTCTCTTGGCAAGCATTGATGTTTTTTGTGCTACTGAAGAGTTATTGCTTCTCTCAGTGGGGCCATTCATTCAGGTAAGCAACATTAAGGGACCTGGCGGAGCTCAGTTTTATCATAACTCTAGACTCTATTTGCTGTTGGGTGTTTCATAAACTACCAAAGGCCCTCCATCTCCATGGTGCAACTGCCTCGAACAGACTGGTTAAATTTTTCAACAATGCGTTGCCAGAGGCTGTTGGGAATGAGAAATTCTACATGATCCCACACACTGCTAAGATGTATATGTGCTCCCTGGGGCATCACCTTCGAACCTTTGAATCCAGTCGCTGGTTAATTATTACAAGCCATCCCATTCCTTTCATCTTTGGTCCCAACCGTGCAATGGTGGGTACATGCTCACCATAACCAACTCCTCGCAAGCCTGTTGCGGTCCCTCATGTTGAGGAACGTCAACAGTGTTTTGTGGGACTAATCCCCTTCAACGCTTCCCGTGAATATATTGAAACTGAAGGGCATGGCATCTCTAATGGCTTGTGGCAGTAACTAATGACTGCAAATCAGAGCCCCACGCCTACAGCTTCTCTGAATTAGTAGCATTAGGAGTTTCAGCCACATTTGAAACTAAAGAAGTAAATAAGCAAATTTTAAAAGAAGTGATAGAAGCTCTTTTGTGGACTAGAGCCAATCCTCACTCTTACAGTTGTAAGTGAAAATACAGTTGGTAACAGTAGCAGGGACTACGTCACAGATTGGACCTTTGTAAGTCTTTTGTGGCCTGTTGGTGTAAGTGAAGACTATAGGCCAGTAACTTATCTTGGCACCATAAGCCTGTGACAGAAGTAATTTGTATGTTATCCCAATAGATACTAAAGTATGATGCAAGCCTGTGCCAGTAGTGTAAGGATTGTTTTCATAGCTTTTAAAGCAGCATCCTGCCTGGCCTTGAGCTGACAGATACATCACACATGGGTTATAGTATAAAGCTAACTTTTCCCTTCCACGCCAAGTGACACGTCGTTGATTGGTGTCCTTCATTACCAATTCCACCCTTTAATCACAGATTATAGGCTTATGTATCGTTATCGCCAGCTTTTTAAATGATAATTTTGTTCAATTCGAAGGCCATTTTAGGTCTTGCGCCCAACGTTGCATGGCATAGCACTGCTCGCGCAGCGGGAGACCTCTTGTACAGGGGTTTGAAAGCTGACCACATGTTCTTGTGGTCAGGCTTTCGCCGGCTGCCATTGGCTTTAGCGTGTTTTTTTATATAAAAGGCACGCAATTGGGCAAAGGCGGGTGTATGTCCCCCCTTTGCTCCGCCCATTCCCGTCTGTGTCTGTTAACGCGCATCACCACGGCACAGACCGGCTCTCTCGCCCCCTCTACTCTGTCGTGCGCATGCACCACTGGTTTAAATCAAGCTGTTCACCTTCACAACAGAACTTTGAAGCGACATTTAGGAACACGCAGGCGCGTCTGTCGATATGTTTCCCTACCTCCGAGTTTTACAGTGACTTTTAGTATTGGAGTGCTACCCAAACGACTAGTTTACGTTTGGCTCTGCAAATAGAGCGATTCACCCTAAATCGAATGTGGAGTCAACATAGAGACCCGAACCCTGTTCCTTAGCTCCAAAGGCAGCAGCTCTGGCTGTTACGCCACATGGTCTTCCGTCCACCGTGGTGCTGCTTTTAGCAGATGTAGGCATTTTAAGTTCGGCATCGGATGAGGGAATTCATTCTGAACTCTAACTCAAATATTTCAGTAATTACCTTTTTTTAAAACAATAAGATTGTAATTCGCCCAGAATCACAGAATGTTGAGGTGCTGTCGAGACTCGAACCCAGTTTGCTCAGCTCCTAAACCGGTAACCATTCTGGCCATAAAGTCATATCCTCTGCAGTACGGGACTGGTGTTTGCGGCTGGATGCATAGGCTCCTCTTCATTCCAGACAAGCCGTTTTGAGCAAGGAGTAAAAGAGTCCTGGTTCTTGCTGTGAGCAGGGTATGCCTTTCCCTGTGTTGCCGTACTTCTCTCGTTATTGTTACCTCTATCTTTTCCACGAAAATATACTGTTGTGAAGACTGCATTTAGTAATTTTTACCTTTCTCTAAAATTAAATATTGTCAGCTTGTTTTCGTCAGGCTAACTTTCATATTTTGGTGACAAATGACAGATTAGACTCCGAGGTCAATGTAGAATTAACCTTAACTTTTCGTCTCTTCTCCTCGCCACGAGATAGGAATCTCGCAACAATAAGAAAAAATACTATAAACCCCAGGAGCCCATACTATAAGAGATCAGGACTGGTCCAAGCGCTTCCTATTAATTTGCTGTCCCAACAGATGGGTGTTGCAAGTACCTGCATGCATGTTCTTGCCTTTCTCGTGTTGTCCCTCTTTCGTGTTTACTGAAGGTTTCATTAACGTTCTCACTATGCCCTGCAACTCTGGTTCAGGTGTGGACTTAGCAATAGACCTCAATTGGGGCACAACAGCAGTGGTGTGCATTCTTAAGGCTGTGTGGGTGCCGTGCTGTGTTCTACATTTCGTCTCTTCCCCTTAAGTTGGATTGTGGTTTTGCCTCGAGTTCTAGAAACAACACTACCTGTCCCCTTTGCACTAATATAATCTCCTAGGGTGTTCACAAATCTGCTGGCTCCTCTGGTGGCTCGCTACTTTCCAGGGGGATTCAGGTACACCAGCAATTGAATGGCTGCGATTTCATGCTCATTCTCAATGGCTGGCTTTATTGCACACCTCTCAGGTATGTTTTGCTTTGGATTTCCACTAAATCAACCCTATTTCTTTTCCAGAAGTATTGCAGTGTAGCTTTTTAGGACACTGCATTGGGAGAGGATTTTCTATCCCATTTCCGCAGTCATAAAATTAAGGTCTTTTCCTAGCAGCCTCCTCAGTTGAGGTGATGTTCCTGCAAGCCATTGGCTTTAGTCACATGGGGATATGGTCTCTAGTTACTTCTGTATGAACGCGCACATATGTATACGCACCTCCCACCCTAGTTACTCATGTCATGGTATGCCTCCTGCTGAACAGGATTGTGCACTTATGACTGTGCCTTTGTGCATCAGTGCCTATGTGTAACCGCCTGTTTGCATTTGTGCCTCTGTACACCTGCATTACAGAACAGCAAAACCTATTGACTTTGACAATGTTTGCCGATATTGTGATAAAATTTATTGAGAGTAAACAGTTGCGAGTAAAGCTATCGAAGCCATTATAAAGAATGTAAGCTTTCGAATAAACAAGAACTAAAGGAGGCCATGTAAGAAACCAAGGGGGAAATGTAAGAACTTTCACACAATGGAGCGGAGCAGAAACAAAGTAGCTTTGGTAGGAGACGGAAATTATAGAAAACAGAGCACCGCCAGGTCTACAAAGAATTGCCCGTGCTAATAAAATGGGCTAGTTTGCGTGATGATGCAAAGGCGAGTCTGCGCAGTCTAGTGTAGGGTTTGTATAGTGGAGTTACACCATGCAGTAGAAATTCGTAGTGTAATCAACAGAACATATAAGTAAGATGTATGCTTGAGGATAAAGCACACCTATTTTTTGCGGATGTATATTTAGCACGAACACGACCCGAAGGTATTGGAGCGCTTTACATAGCAACAGTTATTTACACATTCATTTCTTGGTAGGCATAGAGAGATTAAGTGATTGTGCTCACAATCACAGGAGGCTGAGCCCACGCAAAGGCTCGACCTGGTTCTCCAGCTCCAAAGTGGCCCTCACACATAACTGAGACTGCAGCAATGTATAGGGCGCATAGCTATCGATATAGGCTTCCCAGAGCTTGCACATATTAAATGCAGGTATGTTAGTCCACATACAGCATACCTCCTTGTTTGTGCCTGCTTTTTACATGTCATTAAAGTTTGTGGCACAGCCAGATCACACTAATTTATTAGATATGGCTTAATGCCAAAACGCAACGTCGAACTGGCTGCCCAAACGCCCCCCCCACCACCATTGCATACATTAACGGGAGATAGAGCAAAGGGTTCATTTGGGTGCAGCGCAAGGGTCAAATTACAGTGCTGAATAGATTTTGCTTGAGAAACGTAACCCGCTGCTGCTGAGCAGGCCTAAACCTTTAGCAAGTCTGAGCCAGAATGTGTTGGTCACAGACTATTTACATATCTGTTACATCCTCCTCCTGTCAGTATCTTTATCGAACGAAGTCAAAACCCGGCTTCAGAAGCTTTTTCTACATGTTACAAGGTAATGAGTTTAGGCTCATGAAATGTGCCTTTTGAGGTAGATTTATGCTGCGCTTGTCTGGAAAAGTTCTCAAAGCACGTGAAATTATTTGCTTTCGGCAATTGCCTGTTTTTAAACAGTGAAAACATTTATAAACTGAGCTCCACAAACTGGCTTGTTTAGACACTTTTGCTTTTTCCCACCATAAATTCCATAATGCAGCAATTGCATTTCATCATCCGAAACCCTTTAACCAGATGGTAGTTAATTGCCAACTCTAAAGTATACTCCAATGTTCAATAACCCGCACAGCTGACTGACAAATGCTCCTGTTTTCATTGGGGCAGACCCTTAAACCAGATTTGCTTTCCTAATCTCTCAATGCATGACCTTTCATCCACTAAGCCCACGTGACCTCTCTTGGCAGCTCTTCCGTGTTGTGTATGCATCTTCCTCGTAGCCGCCTGCTATAGAGCCAGTCAGCTGACAGCCAAAACATATTTTTTGCCTTTAGCAACAGCAGTTCTCTTCCAACGAGAGTCCACTGAAGAAACCAGCAATTGCACTGCAATAGGTCTCGCATTATTAAAGTTTGAGCTATTAGCATTGCTAAATAATGCAACAATAGCTCAAACTTTAATAATGCGAGACCTATTGCATTGCAAATGCTTGTTTAATCCAGGTATCGCTGTCCAGTAAATCCTGATCTCACCTTTGCCCAGTCTCCTAATGAGGCATTGCCTTTTCAGACTCTGTACCTGAGGCCCCCACTTGAGTCGGCTTCCCCTCACCTTGCTGCGTTTCTGCCGATAGATTTCTGTCTCTAATGCTCTTTCGTGCCTCTTGTGCCATTGCTTTCTGTCTCTTTTGCTCTGGGCAAACACAAGGGAATGATGGACGGAGTGCTGAAACATTTCAGACACTCACCCCCAGTCACTGATCTGTGTAGAATCCATCATCATTCTTTAGCTCACTTCGCCACCTCAGGTAAGACCCACTATATGCAAATCAGTCTTCACCCTGTGCCTCATAGGAAGAGTCCAGCCCGAACTGCCAAGCCAAGTCATCCCTGAACCAGAAACAAGTATCCTGGGTTTCTGGGTCTCTTGCTCACTGTGCCACTGGATTCAAGCTAGCCTGGCTGATGAAGTGTTGACATACTCTGAAACCGGTCCCAGGATGCTTGTTTCCAGTCCAGGGAGGACCTGGCTTGGCAGTTCGGTCTGGACTGTTCCCATGAGGCACAGGGCAAGAATGATTTGCGTATGGCTAGGTCCAAACTGGGGTGGCATAGTGGGCAAAAGACTGATGTATTTAACCCAGATGTCTTGACTGGGGGAGAATGTCTGAATCATTCAGCATTCCGTCCATCATTTGTTGCAGTTGCTCTGATATGCGTCCTTTTTTGACATGTTGGTAATTTTGCTCAGTCTTGCTCTTTTGTGCAGTTTCTTTGGACCTTGTTTCCCTGCTCTTTGTTGTCCCACAGCACTCCTTAAATTGTTTCCCCTCCTCCTGCGCTCCCGTCCCTCCACTTCCCCCGAGCTCCTCTCCACCACCGCTGCCCTCCTCCTCATGCCCACTGTTCCTGCTCTCCTCTCCCTCTTCCAAGACCTATTTAATGCCAAAGTCAAACCTGCATGCACCCGTCATGCCTGCAATACGTTAAGTGCCAGAAGTCCTGTTCCCACTGCTACCCTGCATCATTCCTCAGTCTCTCAACTCTGGCCACCGCTTGGCTCACTGCTGGTGCACAGAACCATACGACTTGGCGAGAGCTTGCATATGTTCCTCCTGCAGGCTGTCATGCACTCTCCCTCATCCTTCTCCTACCACTCATGGGACAGCATCATCCAGCACCCCCATCTGCTCATACATACCAGCTACCGCCTACACAGCATTCCACACTTCCATGTATGCTCCTCAAGATTGGCTTGCTCACCAAACACTGCATGGAGATATTGGACGTACTGCCTGTCCCCACTCTGGACATGGCTGAGCCCTTTTTTGGCACCAAACATAACTACCGCCATCTGTGAGCTACAAGATTGCCCCCCATGACTGTCCACACAAGCCAGCAGGTGCAGTTGCCATCATTAAAAAACATGAGCTGCAGTGTCTCCATGGACACCCCCACCAACTACATCGAACACCTCCTGTCCAAGCTGCGCATCACAGCCAATTTCACCCTGTCCGGAACCCTCATACAGACCACCAGAACCTCAACTTCGCTAGTAACATCAGACTTTGTTGCACCCATCATAACTAAGGCACCCTGTTTTTCCATTTTTAGGTTGAGTCTATGGCAGCGCACATGCGCTGCATAGGAAATCGACCTCTTGGAATCACTTCAGCTTGTGTAGAAGCCTGTGCGTGTGGTGCTCACATGCGATTGGCCTTTGCGTCTGGCTTTAGTATGCAATTGGCCAAAGGCGTGTGGAGGTCCCAGCTTCTTGTTAAATGTTTACTCCCAGAGCGGTTTGCTCTTGGGAGCCAGCAGCGGCGCGCAGGGTCCATCTGTTTTTAATTGGCATGCCTGCGCTTGTCTCCCAATGGAAACTCCAACCTCCTTCCACGTTTAGAGGATTTTATATTTTGTATTTAACTTTAATTATATAGCGTTGTTCTGTTCACACGAGGCAGTTAGTGCCTCAAGCTATCGAGTTTTTCCTTTTATTATTTGAACGTGTAATCCTGGTTTTATAATGTGATAAACCTGACAAGACGTCCCAGAACACACAGCAAAAAAAGTGCTCTTGGCGAGACACTCGCACTCTGACCAGGGGCATTTTGAGGGTTTCGCAACATGAAATAAAGTGTTGGTAGTTGGGTCTGAACTATGAGATTAATTATGGTTTTAAATCCATTGAATAGATCTAGTTTACTGACAGTTACGTTGTAGCGCGATGCTTTATATGACACTAAATAACACACAAGGTAGAGTCGGGTCACCAGGACGGACCTCTCTGACGGAATTATTGATGTTTGCTCGTGCAGCGTGCACGTTCTTCCTTAGCAGGTGTGAGCAGGTATCCAGCCCTGGTTTTGTTTGCACTCTGGTACTTGGCGTTGTGTTCATTCCCATATAAAAGTAAACAAACTTAACAGAGTGATTTATTAACGCCTGACCGAGTGCAGCAGGGGCACACTCTGACTGTAATATTCAGAAACTGCCATATCCAAATGAGCGCTCCTGACTGGAGCAGCAGGTGCAGTGTCAGGGGTTGAGGGGGCACTCCACACCAGCTACTGCTGTCTCGTAACCCAACTAACAGACAGGGAGTTTGTTACTTGCATTGAGTTCCATGTTTTATGGCACTTTTGCTACACCACTAACTCCGGAGAAAGAAGTGTGCTATTGACGAAAGCGATAAAAACGATTATAAAATATTAAGAGACTTTCATTAAAGTAATATTAAAAATAGTTCAGAGTACGCTGCTACAGTTACACCCCCTCCATAAAAAATATAAACTCAAATAAACCATTGATATGCAATCTTTTCGCGCCGCCTGCCGGTAAAATAACGAATCGCACCGGCAAATAAACTGTTTTTCAACAAATTGTTTCGTGCAATGGACATGTCCTTTTCAATTACACACACCAATGCAAAACATTTTTAGGAAGTGAAACGAAAAACGTTGACTATTCAAGGGTAACATTAATAACGCATTCGAATAGCTAACAGGTTATAAGCCAAAGAAACGCACGTCATAGCCTGTAATGTGTCGTGTTTTGTGTTCCTACTGTGTACACTAAAGCAACAGAGGCAACTCACTCCAGAGGTCGGTGGATGAAACAATGTATTAGATAATGAAGTTAGGGTGTGTTCTTTGTAAATAGGATCAGCTCCATTCCAGGCCCTTGACTTTTTTCAGTTCTCGGAGGTCTTAACACCTGTTTTTAGGTCGAGCCTATGGCAGGGCATATGCGCTGTATAGGAAATTGACCTCTTGGAATCACTTCAGCTTGTGTAGAAGCTTGTGCGTGCGGTGCTCACACGCGATTGGCCTTTGTGTCTGGCTTTAGTACGCAATTGCCCAAAGGTGTGTGGATGTCCCAGGTTCTTGCGAAATGCATAGCCAATAGGTCTCGCCTTTGGAACCTTATAAGTATTTAGCCATGCAACAGTTGATGTTGTTGCACCACGGATATTGTGCTGGATAACTAAACACTTATAAGGTTCCAAAGGCGAGAACTATTGGCTATGCCAATGCTTGTTACGGATTTATTTTCTTGTCTGTTTTTTTTTGTGGATCAAAATGGAAACTGGGTTGCTTTTTAAGTAATTCTAAATACTGTCTGCCATGACTCCCAATAGCTGTTTGGATCGATAGGTAAGGGGGGGTTAAAAAAAGGAGTTTTAGTAAAGAGGCTTTAACCGCAGTAGATATGCACAAGGTTGATACTAAAATGTTCATATTTTCATATAAGTGCATTGATTTATCCTCTGCAGGTGTTCACAGCATTAAAACCTGGCAGGCTTTCAAGCAGGAGTGCATATTTATCGGTTAAATGAATGAGGAAATATACTAATTTCAGCTTCATTTTTCCACAAAACCCAAAATAAATATGGATAAATACAGAAAACAATTAGCAAAAAATAAATGTGGATAAATACAGACAGAAATGTAACAAAAGTAAATACCCTAAAACCGGAAGCCCTAATCTTAACCTACTGCAGCACCTTCATCCTCATCGGAGACATGAACTTCCACCTGGACTCAAACCTCAGTCTACCAAAAAAACTCTTCCAGCATGTAACTCAAGCCACGGTTCTCGTATTGGACCAGATTTACAACTTGCTCACCAATTTCTCAGTCAACAAGACCTCACCAATGATCTAGACAGTCCATGCCCTAATAAGCTTCAGTATTCTGTTCCACACCACTAGAGACCCACCACCACCACCGGATCTACTTGCCAGAGCTGGCAAAAATACCACAGGAGGACTGGACTTATACCCCTGCACCCTTCTGGAAGCCGTCAAGAATTTCAACAGCTGTATACGCTGACACCCTGGCTCCTGGCAAAGGCAACCATATGACAAGAGCCTGAGCACATTCCAACTGGGACGGAGGAGTTTAGGTTGACAAAACGTTATTGCATGAGGGAGAACAAGCCAAGAGAACTTGGAAAAAAATATATTCAAATCTGCTTAAAAATGTGACCACCAGCATATCCGGAACACCAAGCACAGTTTTTACAGACCGCATTGACGCCGGCACAAACGGTGGCACAAATCTTCACCACTGTCAAAGAATTCAAAACACCTCCAGCCACATAACTCCCTTATAAGAACTCCGCACCAAATGACCCACTTCCCTTCACAGCCTAAGTATTAAGTTTGACCTCGTGTCCTGCTGTCACTGCTGACTAAACTGCTGCCACCATGAAATCCATCCCTATCAGACCTCATCTGACCCTTGCCTAACCATGCCTTCAAATGTCTTGGTGCTGCACCTCGCTGCCCACCTCCACAAGTGTCCGCTCCTTGAATCCATGCAGTCAGAATTCAGGCCCAACCATAGTACAGAAACTACCCTCATTTCCACCCCAGACAAAATCAGCATGATCCTAGACGGAGGAGATACGCTAGATCTCAACCTCCAGGATATTTCTGCAGCATTTGACACCTTACTCCCCACCCTCATCAGACGCCTACACAAGATTAGAACCCAAAGACTCACACTTCAGGAAATCTGCTCCTTCTTATCGGATAGAACATTAGCTTTTAGCCTGTCAACTTACTCCTTGGAATTCCAAGGGCCCTCAAAGGCCTTCCTTAAGCCCCACCCTGTTAAACGCATACATGATCCCTCTGGCCATAGTCATCCACTCACACAATATCAACATCTTCTCCTGCACTGACGACACCCAACTCGCTCTTCCCCTTGGCACAAGCCCTCCAACATAATAAACAGGTGCAGTATCTGCATGACCGATGTCGCTAACTGGATGAAAGCCAGCTGTCTCAAGCTCAACATCGACAAGAACGAAGTAGTGCTCTTTAGAAAGAACATCTAACCATGGGACTGGTGGCCAGCTGACCCTTACCCACGCCATGAGCTGTTGAATCAACACCTACAGCAAATTAGACATTACTTCACAAGTCCACTGCATCCTGCTTCCACACCCTGAAGACGCAGAGGAAGATCTTCCAATGGCTCCCATGCAACACCAGGAAAACCATAACTCTCAACCTTGTCACCAACAAGTTGGACGGTGGGAAACACTCAATGCTGGTATCTTCAAGCAACGCATTATTAAACTTAAACCCATCCAAAACTAGCCAGTCAGACTCATCTTCAACCTCTCATGCAAAACTCTCACCACACCTCAGGGAGCTCCGCTGGCTCCCTGTACACATCTGCTTGATTCAAACTAGTTGCCCTTTCAAGGCACTACACAATTTAGGCCCCACCTTCCTGAATACCACCTACCAGAACTGCATCTCCTCCCACCAACCACCCAGGTGCCTCCGCTCTGCAGGACTCCTACACTCAACCATTCCACACATATACAGAAATAGAGCCGGAGTGGGCCTCCTCATATATAAATCACTCCTGAAGCATGGAATGACCTTTCATTTCACGTCCGAGCCACCTCCTCTCTTCTTCAATTCCATAGAAGCTAAAGACCTGGCTATTCAATTAACCTCCGTACCCTATGAAAGGCTAGACACAGACTCCTGCTCAGTGCCAAGATACCCTAACTGGTGGTAGTGCACTTTAAAAATGCACGTAATATAACAATAACTTGAGGAGAATTCCAAGAGGACAAGATTTTTTTTGTGCAGTGGTACAGTAGAGTAGTCTTTATCTGAATAGCTTAACTATAAACAAAGATTATCAAGGGAATTTCGAAACAATTGTGGATTCTCAGGTTGGGGGTGAAGGAGACATCTGAGAAGTAAAAAACGGTCAAGTGGTATGCTTGTAGTGGTAAAGAACACATTCTGACCTGTGACACATTTGAAGACTTAAGTTTTATTTGCTATTTCAGGAAGAATTGGGGAACATCCACACACCTTCCCAGCAAACCAATGAATAAATAATTTGAGTATGACCTACAAGCTGGAGACTTATAAGTGGGTCTTAACAGCTAAGAGCCAAAGATGGTGTTTGAGATACGCCGAATGCCAATTTGCATGGCCAAGAAAAATTTTGAGGTTGTGTGGGAAAAAGATGGTGCCAGGTTTAGTGCTGGTAATACGTCATTTATATGCTGTTCATAATCCTGCCATTTATATGGTTTGAAAATTAGCTTGTTTACATTGAACTTCAGGAAATGCACATGTCGACAATGACTTGCTTAGATTTACACCAAAAGCCCACGATGGCCTGTTTATGCATGTTGATTGTTCTCAGATTGTACAATGGAGAATAAGTTGAACATGAAGATTTTTCAGAGGTGTCTAGAACTCAAGTTTTAGTGTGCTACATCGCATTTAATGAGGGATTCCCTCGAATGAGTATCTGAAAATGTTTCAATTCCGATTCTCTATTTTGTAACTCTTATGCACGAAAGTTAAACGCTGTGCATGTTCTTTGGCATCCTATAACAGGTGTGCAATGTGGCATTGGCACTGAAATAAATAGAACAAACGTTTAGTTCAAAAAATGGAAAAACTCTGAAATTTGTATTCCAAAATCAAAATGTAAAGCCAAATAAACCGTTGAAAGCTGTAGCTTCAATGGCCTTTGGACTCCTTTTACATGACATCGAGGAAGGAATACTAACAAGCATTTACAGTGCAATGGTCTCGGCAATATTATAGGTAGAGCCATTGGTATTGCTCATTATTTTTTTTATCATTATTGTATCCCTAAATAAATGGCATTGTCATTTCTATTGGCATTAGCTTTTTTTTTTGCATATGTGATACCTATTGCATTAGCAGAGAGAGAGAGTGAGGTAGTGAGATAGAGTGAGGTATTGAAATAGAGAGTGAGGTAGATAGAGAGTGAGGTAGTGAGGTAGTGAAAGAGAGGTAGTGAGGGAGAGGGATGTTGTGAGGTAATGATATATAAGCATAGTTATGTTGTGATGTAGTGATAGAGAGGTAGTGAAAGAGAGTAAAAGTGAGTTAGTGAGATAGAAAGAGTGAGGTAGTGAGAGAGTGATTGAGGTAGTGAGTGAGGTTGTGAGGTAGAGTGAGGTAGTGATGATTTGAGAGAGAAGTTGTGAGATAGTGAGATAGTGAGATAGAGTGGAGTAGTGAGGTAGAGAGTTATGTAGTGAGAGAGTGAGGTAGTGAAACAGTGATGTAGTGAGGGAGAGGGATGTTGTGAGGTAGTGAGATGTAAGCAGAGTGGTGTTGTGATGTAGTGAGATAGAGAGAGATAGAGAGGTAGTGAAAGACAGTGAAAGTGAGTTAGTGAGATAGAAAGAGTGATGTAGAGAGATAGAGAGTGAGCGATGTAGTGAGTTAGAGAGAGTTGTGATATAGAGAGTGAGGTAGTGAGAGAGTGATCTTTTTAGAGAGAAGTAGTGAGATAGTGAGGTAGTGATATAGAGGGGAGTAGTGATGTATAGAGTTATGTAGTGAGAGAGAGTGAGGTAGATAGAGAGTGAGGTATTGAAAGAGTGAGTTAGTGAGAGGTATTTTCTGACGTAGTGAGATAGAAACAGTGAGTGATGTGAGATATAGAAAGATTGAGGTAGTGAAAGAGTGAGGGATGTTGTGAGGTATTAAGATAGAAACAGAGTGATGTAGTGAAGTAGTGAGATAGTGAGGTAGTGAAAGAGTGAGTGTAAGTGACTTAGTGTATTTGAGAGAGAGAGAGAGAGTGAGGTAGTGAGATAGAGTGAATTAGTGAGTTAGAAAGAGAGAGGGAAGTTGTGAGGTAGTGAGAGAGTGATGTAGTGAAGTTTTGAGAGAGTGTGATATAGTGAGAGTGAGCTTGAAATAAATAGTGAAGTAGTGATAGAGAGTGAGGTAGTGAGATAGGACACAAAGGGGCATATTTTCAAGCCCCTTGTGCCACTTTTGCGTCACTTTTAACAAGGAAAAAGTGACGCACAAGTGGCACAAGGGGCTTGTAAATCTGCCCCATAAAGTCTGAACTACCCATGATCACGGACCAGGCAACGCAAGGAGAGGTTTGATGTGGATAATGACATGGTGATGTATGTAGGTCACACAACACAGCTGAAGTATCAATTAAATATGAGGTCAGACACTACCGGCAAAGGGCGGAGCCTGGCCCTGCTAATACACACAGGTGGGACATAATTGCAAGCAGACGTCATCTGACAGCGAGGAAACATCTAGATAGGAATGCCACCGGCAAGAAACCATTATGAAGATAAGTAGTTATGAGTTTTATTTTTAGGTTAGTTCTTAGAAAGCGAAAACTAATACTGGGGGTTATTCAAAAAATTCAGCATGGCTCCGCCACTTCTGGAACTACGCTGAGTACCACTGATTAATATATAGACCATACGAGGCAATAGCCAGGGGGCGGGGCATCCAGCGGCAGAACCATAGAGACTGGGTGGCGCGCCGGAAGATTGGCTGGAGAGAAACCCAATCCCGGTCTTACGAAACCTGGCTGCATAGGGTACCAACAGCTGCACTGTGGAAGCTCCGATACTGGACTTGAACACTCGCCAAGGTTTTCAGAGCCAGCGAGGAGTAACGGCAGCAACAAGCCTGGGCATCACTACTTGCTTGGTAGAAATATTTGGAAGGACTCATACGGGGTTGACCACATGGTGACATTTTGTGCCAGGAAGTGAGGTTTTGGCTTCCTTCTTTCAAACACAATGAAAGATTACAATAAGTGGTGGTGTTATCCCTCTATCCACACAGTAGGTATGTGCCCAGATTTCAATCAGTGCGAAGCTGAAGTCAATGCACTCGCGTTCTATTAAGAAGGGTTAAATGGGTGCCTACTCGCCTACCTGGCGCCGAACCCAGGGCGTTGCGTACTGGCGCGAAGAGTGCCAAGTGATGCCTGGTGGTTCAGATCGCAGTTTTGCCCAAGGGATCGGAGTAGGAGTCACATGACTGAGGGTTATTCAGTGCTGCACCTTGTATGCGGGGGGGAGGGGGGTCTTTGGTGAGCTTGTGTTGGTATTGACTCGCACAAGGTGGACAGTGATGAATACAGGCCCCAGCTAGGCCCGCAGGACACAAGGGTTCGCTCTCCTGCAATGGAATCTATAAGGAAGTTGGCACGGAAACTGCAAAGTACAAAGACAAGGTTTATTAACCCTTAAGGGTGGTCCTACAATCCATACAATACCCTTCAGTATTGCATAGAGTAGCACAAAGAACTTGCGTACACAGTCCCCTTTTATACACAACAGAGGGGCTCATAAGTGGGAGGATACAACATGAGGCAAGGAATGTTACCTTTTATGGACATTTTCGATACAAGATCAATATGTGGGCGGAGCTGACATACTCCTTGAGCCCGCGAAAGCATGGTCAAGCAAGGACTAACTGATAACAGATGTGGTCAAGCCTGGGCATGCGCCAGGCGGACAAAGGAACTATTTATAGATTGTTACTAGGCAGATTACAAGAGCAACTAACACGAAGATAGGACTCTTCTCGTGTTGAGCACGTGGAGACATGACAATACAAAATGGAGTCCAAACTTCAGTCAACATAACGAAAGAGACATGTGTAAGGCAGGAGAATTCATGTCTTTAGTAAATGCTTAATCACATCGTGGTTTCAATTTACAACAGACAGTATGCGCATAACGGGACCTGTCGTGTTCCTTGTTTCGAGTATAAACCAAACGTGACTCCGCCAGTCCCTGTTCAGACTGTTATCGGCTCTATACGAGGTGCTTAGCTGAAGGCGAGTTAGCCCGTAAAAGAAAGCCCGCACGGAGAATTCTGGGACCTTGAGTTTTGCCTGTTCCCATAAAACGTATGAATCAGCCACTACCTGTGTGCTGAACTTTGGTGTCTGTAAAACACGCATGTTTCAATGAGAACCCATGCGTATCACAGTGGGGGAATTCGCCTACTCCATGGACTGGAGTCAGATGGCGTCCCGCGGGTATGGAGCCATGAGGAATAGGTGTGAAGAGACCCAATGGCTCCATATCAGCAGAACCGTCTCCAGTGCAGTGTTCTCATCCAACAACAAACTGCGCCATGGGAATTGTAGTCCTCGCTCACTTCCAATGGACTGACTTTCTAGACTGTCTTCTAGGTAGCGTCGCTTGATAACAGATGACGGAAGATTAACAATTCTCAAACGGGAATATTTTAAGAAATAGATCCCGTCTCTCGAAGGAGCAGCAGGGTAGGGCGGCCTACGGTGCGTAGTAAGGACACTTGGAGGGCGTTGTGTTCAGGCGGAGCTGCTCGTGTCAGGCGCGTGCCACCTTAAACGCCGTTCCATTTTAACTGCTCCTGGTTTGTAAGAATAATTAACCAGCTTGCATGCTAAACAATCACACCACCGCCTTTCTCCGAGGCGAAGCAGAAATGCCTCGGAGACACGCAGCGGCGGTTTCAGATTCGGAGGCGTGTTTCTTTTTCTCTCCTCTTGCCATTGGCTGGAGGAGAGAAACACGCCTAAAAAAGGGTGTGGCTAAAAAGTGGAAAGAGCACGGAATACGCCCCCGAATCTGAAAAAGACGGAGCCTATTTAGAGGGACGGCTCTCTCCTCCAATGGCTGGCCTCCGTTTAGGAAGCCAGCCAATGGAGGAGAGCCAAAAAGAGAGGCGGGCTAAAGAGCCACTCTCAGAAACACAAGATCTCCGGACTTCCGGTTCTGCCTTCGGCAGACCGGATGGTCCCTCGACCTAAAAATGGCGTGTACAGAACGAATAAACGTGTACCTTTAAGTGCAAAAATAGATGAAAAAAATATTTCTGATGAATTGCGTAACTTAGGTCTTAATATTAGTTGGCTAGTAGATTTTTCATGCAGTGGGCTTATAAATTGAATTCTAGAAAATATGGGGGGGGTTCTCTTTGTGAGGATGCTACATTTATAGTAGGCCTGGACAGTGAACTGCACACCGTTTGCAAAGTTTTCTGCACTCAGTGGAGCTCTGAGTGCAGAAATCTCCGCTCCACATAGCGGAGTTTTTTTACTGCTAAAATTCTACCCAAGCGGCAGGAATCGGCGCCAACTGCAGTTCACGCTGCACTCCACCGCTTGCGGAACTCTGCGTAGTTTTTATGTCACTTGCGGAACTCTTCAAACTCTGCCCAGGCCTGATTTATACACAATGAAAACACATCCATATGATAAGGCTTCACTTTGTGCTGTATTACAGGGTGTAGAAAGTAAATGCAATATTAAAATGGTAAATGATTGTGCAAATCTTATTGTAAATCTAGCCCAGTACGAGCATAAAATCTGTTCTTGTCTCATTAGCATTGCTCATCAAATTTACTAATCAACCTTGTTCCAGGTTCTGACATGCTGCATACAGTATGAACGAGTTCGGACCTGCCCAAGTTCTGCTTTTTCCGTGTATACTTACGTTGTCTGCTTTTTATTTAAGCAAAAGACGTGAAAGCATTTCAATCTATTGATTTAACTATTTTGATCGAGTCAGTGTTTCTAGGGCTGATAGCGTGTATTGTCCTATATTGAAGAACAATACAAATTGGTTTTAAAACATACTTCCACGGTAGTTAAAGACCTACATGCCCTCGAGAGTCTACACGCATTGAATGACGGACTTCTCTAATTCAGTAATTATAACAACAAAAATGTTTGGTTAATCTGGGTGATTTACTTGTAATATGTAGGTAGCGTGACATTTTGGAAGTAAGTTCATGCATTGTCAAATCCAGAAGGTCTGGCTTTAATGTGTTGAACCCATGCAGTCAGCATATAGGCATGCCTGTTTGCATGTTTTACAATATGAAAAACAAGTCTGGTGGCTTGTGTGTGCTTGTTACACATTGGTATTGCATTGCAGCCCCACCATGAACCCATTTTAGTGCATACATTCAGGCCATGATTGGATACCAGATTAGAGAAATATGTATTCTAAAGAGTCTACACAGGATGCATGAACCAGTTACACAAATGTGCATCTTTTGTTATTACTGTAGACGAATAAAATGTTCCAAGAACGTGGGTGATTGTAGTTTGAGCCTGGATAAACTATACATTTTCTGAATCTTAACATGGGTGGTGTCTGGGTGCACGGGTAACAAACACACAAGTGTGATGTAAATTAAACTTCTTAGGAAAGCAACTCAATGGGCTGGAAACAGTGATGTAGAATAGTGCTGCGCTGTTTTCAGAAATACATGGAATAATGAAAATCCATGAAAATACTATTGTAGGTTTTGAGGTTTGTTTCCAGGTCGGCTGTTTTTCAAGATTTAGATATGTTTGCGTTCATGCTAGTGGTGGTTTAAACATTCTATGAGGAATTGAGGTAGGCAGGGCAGAGCTTCAATTTCCCGATCACGCGTGAATACTTAATGCAGTCCATTTTGACATTTGTAGGCAGTGTGATTCCCATTATAAAATCAGGACTAAAAGTACCACAATGCAAATGAAATAAATTGACTGGGTGAGCTATTAGAGCATAGACCTGGGAACCTTGAGCGATAGCAATGTTCTGACAGAGTGACGGACCACGCAGCAATTAACTTGGTAGTTCAGCTTCATTAGCATGAACAATTCACAAATATATTGTAAATTCCTGCAAGAGGAACCAAAAATCCGATAGCAAAGATCTGATGGCATATGTCAACAAAACGTGGGCACACTCCCTCTGGTAATTTAAAGACATTTTTAGTTGTGGCCTAAAGACTGCTTTAGATGGACTTGTTGGCTCTAATTCGCTGGAGAGTAAGGCGATCTTCGGCAGTGCGTTCCCCTTGATCGGCAGAGCCTCGCCGTTACAATCATCGACCCGATCTTTACTGCGGTAAAACTGTGATATAGATATGTTGAGAGAGAGATAGATATCTCTCTATGATCAACCCTCTTCATCCATTGGCCTGTCTTATTCAGATTTTCCTTCCACCACCACAGCCTACATTATGGGCCATTGGGTTCTTTCACATGTGCACATCTACCTAGAATGTAGTGCAGTCCAGTGCTGATAGATCAGTCTTAGTTTTTATTTAATTTTTTATGTAGGTTTCTGAAGTCATTTGATGCGATAGGACCTTTATCAGGTGCGCATCACCTTTATACATTTTTGCATTCAAAGTCCATTCCATATGTTTGCAAAAAAAAGGATATCAACAAAAAAAAATCTGTTGTCTTGGTGTTAAAGATGGTTCTGAGCTGCAAGATGTTAAAGGCAATTCTTGGTGAGGGTGAGGGGCACTGTGATAAATGTTTCCAAGCAAAATTCTTAGATTTATCTGTACTTACTCTAGCACTATAAGGAAATAATCAAAGCAGCCTTTTCATTTATTTTCTGTGATACAAGAGTTGCCTAGGTGTGACGTTAAGAAAAATTGTTTGTTTGCAGTGTTAATAGCTCAGCTAACCTGATTAATACACAATTAGGTAATCACCAGAAGCATGCAACTAAATTCACATGTGCCGGTCATTTAAAATACAAAGCAGTAATGCTGACAGAGAACTCTGCTTGAAGAAGTTGTTATATTCTTAGCAAATGAAACCAAGCATATTCTGGATTAACTGAAGAGGGTTTACTTGAGCACCACATCTGCTGCAGAATCTCTGATCAACTTCCGTGGATTTCCTGAGGCCAAAAAACAAAGCTTGTTCCGAGACAATGTCTACATGAGGGGAGTCCGAGGGGGTAAGTCCCAAGTTCTAGCGGCTTTGGACAGCCTCCTCGATCTCTATTCAACAGACAATATTATTATTGCTTGAAGAAGTTGTTATATTCTTAGCAAATGAAACCAAGCATATTCTGGATTAACTGAAGAGGGTTTACTTGAGCACCACATCTGCTGCAGAATCTCTGATCAACTTCCGTGGATTTCCTGAGGCCAAAAAACAAAGCTTGTTCCGAGACAATGTCTACATGAGGGGAGTCCGAGGGGGTAAGTCCCAAGTTCTAGCGGCTTTGGACAGCCTCCTCGATCTCTATTCAACAGACAATATTATTATTGCGGGTGACCTGAATTCAACCTTTGAACCACTTGCTACCCCTGACTGGCACCTCACCGATGAAGACGCCCAATGGGGAGTCCCAAAATTAGAACTTGGCCCAGTAAAGAAATGGATGGAAGTGGCCATCCAGATTAACACCATCTGTTATGAAAGGGGGCTTAGGGTCCTCAACGGAAGGATGCCGCAGGATAGGTTTGGGGCCAACACGTTTAATAATGGGTGCAGTAAAAGTAGGATTGACTACATTCTCTCTAGTGTGAAATTCTGGCATACAATTGATGATATGGAGATAAAGGACCGCCTTGAAAGTGACCATAATCCTTTGTGTGTTACTCAAGGTTGGTGGAAGTCTGTGCTGCCACACGTGGGGGAGCTTGAATCCCATGCCCCGGATGTTGTTACCACCGACATGCATCGGCTCAAATGGTCATATATAATTGAAAATCCTGAGACTTTGAGAAACATCATCAATGATGTAGACCGTACCTCACTAGAGATTGAGCAAATTCGGTCTACTAGAGGGGACTTGGGGTATGTAACACAGGCACATGATAGCTTTTTCATGCGCACAAGATCTCATTTTATTAAGCCCATTAGAACCAAGAAACTAGCTGACCCAAAACCTTCACGGTGGTATAATAAAGAATGCAGGCTAGCAAGAATTTCCCTTGGTAATGCAATTAAGGGCGGGGAAATGGATATTTGTACTAAAGGAACATTTTTAATGAATAACCAGCCACTCGAACAGGTTAGGGCTTTGACTTACTTGGGGATCCACGTAGAGAGGGATCTAAAGTGGAATTATCACACTGATATAGCTGCATTAAAGCACCATCAACTTTCGGGAGCCCCAAGCATAGAACATAAAAGGTCACTAACAAAACCAATCAGACCAGTGGTCCAAGTTTGACTCAAAAGTTGTCAGCTCCGCCCTCTATGGTGCTGAACTCTGAGGGTTCGAGAACTTAGCTTAAGAGTTTCTGAAAATAAGTTCGAGGCATATGAGCTGCAGATTACACACTTGTGCATAGATCGCCATCTAGTGTTGGGCCCGGATGTTTGCAGTTGTTTTTCCTCTTGGAAAGTCTTTGGAAGTCACGAGGTCGGTGACTCCTCCTTTGGATCGTATTGCGCATGGGCTTCGGCTCCATCCTCAGATTGTTTTTTTCCGCCATTGGGCTCGGATGTGATCTTCGCGCTCCGGTTCCGAACAGCTTCTAGATCGACGCGCAATCCTCACCCCAACTCGCGGTATTGTTTTTGAACGCGATCTCCCCACTCGACGCGCCTCTCATCGGCAAAAACCTTTGATTCCGGTCGTCGATGACGGCCTTCGGGCCTACCCAAGCTCCGGTCCTGGCTAATGGAAAGGACTCCCTTCAAGAAGTGCCCTTCATGTGGGTCCAAGTTCCCCCACACCGATCTCCACGAAGTATGCAATCTCTGCCTCTTCCCTGAACACGAGGCTTTAGATTGTCCAGTGTGTGAGTCCTTCCGGTCCAAGAAAACCATTCGAGACCGAAGGGCTAGGAGAACCATGGCACACTCGTGGATGACGATTACGGACGACATCATCGGGGAAGGCGTCGATGCTCCAGAGGAACACCATACCGACGAGGGACTAATCAGCTCCTCCGAAGCCGACGATTCAGATGTGGAGGACATCAGTCCGGGACATCACTCCGGCACAGAGGGTCGTGAGTACTAATCTACCCCCACACCCTCGCCGGCACCGAAAAAGGCTTCGGTCACGTCTTCGCCCCCGGGCCTAAGCAAGACCAAAGACATTGCTTCCCACACCGCACCTTCGGGCCCGGTAAAGAAGCAGACTAAGCCTTCCGGCGGCTCGGGCTCGAGCCAGCCCACCGTCGGTACCGATAAACACTCTTCGACACCAAAAAAGAAAATGGCCTCCGCTTCGACACCGAGCCCCGCACCGAAACACTCGGTGTCGAGAACCAGCTCCAGCTCCTCGGTGCCGACACTATCTTCGGCACTGACAAAAGCACACAAGGCCACCGGCACCAACACTTCGAAGCCGAAATCCACCTCGGCGCCGACCAAACAATCAGACTTTTCCAAGCATAGTTCCAAACAACGAACCAGCGCGGATAAAGCCAAAAAACCAACGGCCCCGACACCTTCGGTGCCGACGGACCGACCAACATCACCAGAACTTTTTACACCGGATCCATTACAAAAAACACTAACCAAGGATCCTAAAACCGGACATTTGATGCTCTCCATCAAAAAGACAGCTGGATAAACCTGCTCCGCCTCCAAAGAGGAAGGACTCTTCTACCTCTCCTTTCAGAATACCTTCCCCACCGCCTCCTCCACCTTCCCCTCCTCCACCGTCTCCGCCCCCACCTCATCATTCCCCAACACCCTCTCCGGATGATGATGATCATGGGGATCCATATGATGACATAGGAGACGTGCCCCAAGATTTACGTACAGGGGACCCCACTCCCACAGGCTCCCCAGACCCAAGGGACGATTATAATATCCCTGACATCCCTAGCGTCCCACAGGATGATCTCTACCCTTCCAGACCTTCCCCACCAGAAGACTCACTGGGGTTCAACCACCTACTACAGAGGGTGGCACACTATCACGGGGTAGATCTCCATACCGACCCCGTGGAGGAGGATTTCCTCCTCGATACGTTTGACATCACACATAGGACTACCTCCATATTACCTATCCTCAACGGAGTTACAAAACATGCGCCCGAGGTCTTTAAATACCCAGTCAGAGCCAGGGTCATTAACCCCCGCATTTAAAAGAAATTTAAATCCGCCCCTACAGATCCCTCCTACATCACAGGGCCAGCACCACTAGATTCCCTGGTAGTGTCCACAGCACGTAAGAGGGCCAACTCCCATGCGTCAGGCGAAGCACCACCACCTGACAAAGAGTCTAAACTCTTGGACGAATCAGGCAAGCGTACTGCATCTCAAGCTGCCAACATATGGCGTATCGCTAATACACAAGCGCTACTAGCCAGGTATGACCGGGCCCATTATAACGAATTAGAAGCCGTAATGCAACATCTCCCTGATAAATACAAACCTAGGGCCAACGAGCTAATTCAGGAGGGCAAAACCATTACTAATACCTCCATACGTTGTTCCCTAGATGCAGCAGACACAGCCTCCAGGACCATCAAATACTAGTGTCCTCCTCCGTCGCCATGCCTGGCTAAGGATCTCAGGTTTTAAACCGGAGATACAGGCCTCCATCCTCAACCATCCCTTTGACCAGGAACATCTGTTTGTCCCAAATTTGGATGAGGCCATAGAAAAGATGAAAAAAGACACGGACACGGCAAAATCCATGGGAGCTTTACAATCGCACCCTCCCAGGCGCTCCTTTCGCTGCTCTTCCTTTCGGAGCACATCCAGAGGCTACTCCTCCAACACCGCTTCCACTTCATATAAGGCCCCTACCCAGTCCACCTTTAAAAGGGGCTACCAAAGAGGCGGCTACAGGGGCAACAATCACAAAGGCAGAGGCAAAACAAACACCGCCCCCTCTGCCACCGCACCTACCCAATGACTTCCCTCCACTCCCCCCAGGACCATCCCACTCCGGTCGGGGGCAGACTCCAAAATTTCCTCCCTGTCTGGGCCACCATCACCTCAGACAAATGGGTAACACAAATAATTCGGTCAGGCTACTGCCTAGAACTAATATCTACCCCCCAAACATTCCACCCAGACAACGTCCAATGTCACAAGAACATCTAACACTACTAAAGCAGGAGGTAATCTCCCTCCTACAGAAAAGGGCGATAGAACACGTTCCTGCCAACCAATGAAATATGGGGGTCTTCTATCATACCAAAAAGGGACGACACTCTGCGGCCCATCCTAGACCTCAGGCCCCTAAACAAATACATACACTAAGACCATTTTCACATGGTAACGCTTAAGCAGGTACTTCCACTGCTTTCCCAAAACGACTTCCTGACCACTTTAGACCTGAAAGACGCTTATTTCCACATTCCAGTGCACAACGCTCACAGGAAGTTCCTCAGATTCGTAGTGGACGGACAACACTACCAATTCAAAGTACTCCCGTTCGGAGTCACAACAGCACCACGTGTATTCACCAAGTGCCTAGCAGTAGTGGCAGCACACATCAGGCGACAACACATCCATGTCTTCCCATACCTAGATGACTGGCTAATAAAAGCCAGTTCATACAGCCAGTGTGTACAACACACACATGCCACTATCCAGCTAATTCACCAACTGGGCTTCACAATAAACCACGCAAAGTCTCATCTACAACCATCCCACATAAAACAATACCTCGGTGCCACCATAGACACCTCAAAAGCGCTAGCCTACCCCAATCCTGCCAGGATTACAAGCATTCAGGCTCTACGCGCAAAATTCATGGCACAACACTCCCTTCCAGCTCGAGTGTTAATGCAACTAATAGGGATGATGGCCTCTTGCATCTTCATAGTACCTCACGCAAGACTCCAGATGCGTCCTCTCCAAGAGTGCTTAGCGTGCCAATGGAACCAGGCCCAGGGTCAATTAACAGATCTGGTGTTGGTAGACTGTCGCACCCATCGCTCTCTGCAGTGGTGGACCACCACAAACCTTTCCACAGGTCGACCATTCCTGGACCCGGTTCCCCAGATAGTACTAACCACAGACTCATCGCTCTCCGGCTGGGGAGCTCATCTATTACACCGCATCGTGCAGGGCACATGGACACCTCAACAACAGTTACTCCACATCAACCATCTGGAGTTATTAGCGATCTTCTTAGCCCTAAAATCTTTTCAAACACAGATTTCAGGCAAGGCAGTCCTAATCCGCACAGACAACATGACAGCCATGCACTATATTCAAAAACAAGGCGGCACACACACTCCACAGCTCTCAGCTAGCACAGAGCATATGGAGATGGGCCATACCCCAGAAAATCTTTCTCCTAGCTCAGCATGTCCCAGGAGTCCAAAACCCTATGGCCGATCTGCTCAGCAGACCAACACAACAAATCCACGAGTGGGAACTCCACCCACAAGTTCTACACCCGTACTTTGAGATGTGGGGGCATCCACAGATAGATCTCTTCGCCACCCACGAAAACACCAAATGCCCAAGCTTCGCCGCCAGATATCCACACCCATTGTCCAAAGGGAATGCGATATGGATGAACTGGTCAGGCAGATTTGCGTACACTTTTCCACCTCTCCCACTCATTCCACTAGTGGTGCGCAAACTACAGCAACACTCCCTCACACTAATCCTAGTAGCTCCAACTTGGGCCAGACAACCGTGGTACACCACCTTGCTGGAACTATCTGTAGTACCGCACCAAAGATTACGCCTCTCCCCACAACTCTTAACCCAGAACCATGGAGAGATCAAGCACCTGGACCCAGCTCAGCTCAACCTTGCGATCTGGCTCCTGAAGTCCTAGAATTCGGTTATCTAAATCTTCCCCCTGACTGTATGAACGTCATCAAGGAAGCTAGGCGACCCACTACTAGAGCGTGCTATGCCGCCAAGTGGAAACGTTTTGTTGTCTATTGTCACAACACCACCATCAATCCCCTAGACGTCTCCATTCAACACATCATAGGCTACTTACTCCACCTACAAAGGTGAAATCTAGCCTATACGTCCATTCGCCTGCACCTCGCAGCTTACCTACAAAACAGGCAACAAATATCACTTTTTAGAGTACCTGCCATTAAAGCCTTCATGGAAGGCCTTAAAAGAATAATTCCCCCCAGAGTGCCGACCTCACCTGTGTGGAACCTAAATATCGTTCTCACCAGACTAATGGGGCCTCCCTTCGAACCGTTGCACAAATGTGAACTCCAATTTTTAACCTGGAAAACCGCTTTTCTCGTAGCTATCACTTCCCTCAGAAGGGTCAGTGAGATACAAGTATTTACCATTCAAGAACCTTTCCTACAAATGCACCATAACAAAGTTGTTCTCCGTACCAACCCAAAATTCCTCCCTAAAGTCATTTCTCCTTTTCACCTAAACCAATCTGTAGAACTACCAGTATTCTTCTCGCAACCACAAACTGTTGCAGAAAAAGCTCTCCACACACTAGATGTCAGACGAACCTTACTCTACTACATCGAGAGAACACAACCTTTCCGTAAGACCAAACAACTATTTGTCTCTTTCTCTCCACCGCACAAGGGCAACCCCATCTCCAAGTCGGGGATAGCTAGGTGGATTGTCAAATGCATTCAGATTTGCTACCACAAAGCAAAACGAACGCTATCCGTTCCCCCTAAAGCCTATTCTACACATAAAATAGGGGCTTCAATGGCTTTTCTAGGAAACATCCCATTAGATGATATCTGCAAAGCAGCTACATGGTCAACACCGCACACTTTCACTAAACACTATTGTGTAGATGTGCAAACTAAGCAACAAGCTAGTGTGGGCCAGGCTGTACTCAAAACATTATTTCAAACCACTGCAACAGATACGGGTGGTCGCCGCTAAGGGTGGGTACTGCTATGTAATCTATGCACAAGTGTGTAATCTGCAGCTCATATGCCTCGAACGGAATATGCTACTGTTCTTGGCATGTAGAGCTGCAGATCTACACGCGCCCACCCGCCTCCCCGGCTACCTCTATCTGTTCCAGTTTATCTTATTTAGATACAGCACACATGGGCATCTTCACTGTTTATTACTACGCTCCATTTCCCTGCTGGCGAAAAACAATCTGAGGATGGAGCCGAAGCCCATGCGCAATACGATCCAAAGGAGGAGTCACCGACCTCGTGACTTCCGAAGACTTTCCAAGAGGAAAAACAACTGCAAACATCCGGGCCCAACACCAGATGGCGATCTATGCACAAGTGTGTAGATCTGCAGCTCTACATACCAAGAACAGATGCATACTGGTAAGTAGCATATTCCTCCTGCGTAGTATTTCTAACCTCCCCCAAAGCAAACCATTAAGGCCGTTAAGGTATGATCGTGGTAGCAACCCTTTTTCAGATGTTGCCAAACTGCGCCCTATTCTATACTGGCGCAGGCTGTGGACAACACCTGAACTGTCATCATACGCTGCGGGTTTCCACACTGTAATAAAATCTGATGGCTTCCATAAAATCGGTTGACTAAGGGGAGTTAGCAATAGTCTAGTGCACGGGTACTCATAGTACGGCCCGCGGGCCGTCAGCGGCCCGGCAAGCCTTCCTTGGCGGCCCGCGGACCTTGCAGACATAGTGCCTGTGTCCCTGTGCTTGTCAGTGAACACCGCCGGTTGCAGCAGCGCGGAGCTGTGAGGCCGGGATTCTTTTAAAGGCCATTTACTTGTTAATGAGGCTTTGTTGTATTTCACCTCTTCTTAGCGCCCCTGCATCTCCCCTCTGATTGAGTGGAGATGCAGGGGCGCTAAGAAGAGTTGAAATACAACAAAGTCTCATTAACAAGTGAATGGTCTTTAAAAGACCTGTGAAGTACTTGGGTGCGGCCGTGTGCGTTCCCTGGAAGCCGTCTCAGCGCGGGGTGAGGTGACAGAGGACAGCAGGGTGAGGTGATGGAGGGCAGCAGGGAGTGACAGCAGGGGGTGAGGTGACAGCGGGAGGAAGACAGAGTGCGACAGAGGGATGAAGAGGGAGGGAGAGAGAGGGAGAGGAGGGAGAGGAGGAAGACAGGGAGAGGGGGGAAGACAGGGGGAGGGAGACAGAGGGAGGGGGAGGGAGGGAGGGAGACGGAGGGAGAACGGAGGAGGGAGGGAGGGAGACAGAGTGAGGGAGACAGAGGGAAAGAGAGAGCAATAGAGAGAGGGAGGGAGAAGGAGAGAGGGAGAGAGGGAGGGAGGGGGACAGAAAGAAAGGGAGACAAACAGTGAGTGAGACAGAGGGAGAGAGAGGGAGGGAGACGGAGAGGAAGGGAGGGAGAGAGGGAGACAGAGAGGGAGACAGAGAGAGGGAGGGAGAGAGAGGCAGGGAGACAGAGGGAGGAAGGGAGGACAAAGGGCGGGAGGCAGACAGAGGGCGGGAGGCAGACAGAGGGCGGGAGGCAGACAGAGGGCGGGAGGCAGACAGAGGGCGGGAGGCAGACAGAGGGCGGGAGGCAGACAGAGGGCGGGAGGCAGACAGAGGGCGGGAGGCAGACAGAGGGCGGGAGGCAGACAGAGGGCGGGAGGCAGACAGAGGGCGGGAGGGAGACAGAGGGAGGGAGACGGAGACAGAGGGAGGGAGACGGAGACAGAGGGAGGGAGACGGAGACAGAGGGAGGGAGACGGAGACAGAGGGAGGGAGACGGAGACGGAGACAGAGGGAGGGAGACGGAGACGGAGACAGAGGGAGGGAGACGGAGACAGAGGGATAGGGAGGGAGACGGAGACAGAGGGATAGGGAGGGAGACGGCGGGAGAGAGGGAGAGGGAGGGAGACGGCGGGAGAGAGGGAGAGGGAGGGAGACGGCGGGAGAGAGGGAGAGGGAGGGAGACGGCGGGAGAGAGGGAGAGGGAGGGAGACGGCGGGAGAGAGGGAGAGGGAGGGAGACGGCGGGAGAGAGGGAGAGGGAGGGAGACGGCGGGAGAGAGGGAGAGGGAGGGAGACGGCGGGAGAGAGGGAGAGGGAGGGAGACGGCGAGAGAGAGAGAGAGGGAGGGGACAGAGTGAAAGGGAGACAAACAGTGAGTGAGACAGAGGGAGCGAGAGGGAGACAAACAGTGAGTGAGACAAAGGGAGCGAGAGGGAGACAAACAGGGAGGGAGACAAAGGGAGCGAGAGGGAGACAAACAGGGAGGGAGACAGAGAGAAAGGGAGACAAACAGGGAGGGAGACAGAGAGAAAGGGAGACAAACAGAGTGATGGATGGATGGAGAGAGAGACAGAGAGAAAGGGAGACAGAGTGATGGACGGAGAGAGAGTCAGAGAAAGGGAGACAAACAGAGTGATGGGCGGAGAGAGAGACAGAGAAAGGGAGACAAACAGAGTGATGGACGGAGAGATAGATAGATAGAGAGGGCGGGAGACAGAGTGAGAGATAGATAGATAGATAGATAGATAGATAGATAGATATGTGTGCATACCGGGTCTGGAGGCTCAGTGGATGAAGGCGTCCGCTGCAGTGGCCTGTGTTCAACCTCATGGTCATAGTTTTTTTTTTGCTCTAGCCCCGCCCCCTCCCCCACTGGCCCCGCCCCCACCGGTGCGGCCATCAGCCAGAAACCACACTGTAAATTTTGCCCCCGAGAGAAAGTTTGTGAGTACCCCTGGTCTAGTGGGTATAGGTATGAAAACGCTATGGGAGAATCCAACAGAGGCCTCTTTCCCCTCTAAAAAGGTCTTAAAAGAGAAGTATTGGGAAAGGGTCACCCATAATGTTCCGATTAATACTAACTCGTCTTAATTTGCCGGAATTTTTCTGGAATCAAAATCCATCCCCAGACTCCAAATATACTGGGACACCCTTGCTAAACCAAGGGACAGGAAATTGTATTTTCAGCTGAGGGCTGGTTCACTGCCCCTAAGATCTTACTTCCAGGTGGTCTCCACCAAGCGATAACATATGCCCGGCTTGTGGGATCCACATAGAAACAGTCGCCCATATTCTCTTTGCCTGTTCCGCTTATGCCACCCGAAGGCGGGTTTGGCTGAGCCCTATGTGTAAATTACTTGGCACAAACAGGAGTGCTGAAAGGCTTGTATGTGCCAGTACTTTGCCATTCATTGCAATGGTGGTTGCTAAATACCTAGGGTGGGTGTGGATAATAAGGCTGAAATCAATATCTGGGTAAATGAGTTTTGAGCAAAATGTCCAGTTTGTCTAGTTCAAACTAAGAATGTAACTGATTCTATACTAAACTGTTTTAGATTTATTTGAAACAGATTTTTAGTGAAAGGAAGCGAGTAATATGAAATTTGTATTTTGTTTTACTTGTCTAGATCCTAGTTTTATTACATTTTTCCACCAGCAGGATTATGTATAACCCAGTCAAGACATTTTTAAGTGTGTAACTTTAAATGTTGTTTGTAATGTGCTTTTATGATTACATGTCGAATAAAGCTTGCTTGGATTGGATAATCAAAGCAGCCTTTTCATGTATTTTCTGTGATACAAGAATTACCTAGGTGTGACGTTAAGAAAAATTGTTTGTGTTTACAGTGTTAAGAGCTCAACTAACCCGATTGATGCACAATTCGGTGATCACCAGAAGCATGTGTCGATCATTTAAAATACAAAGCGGTAATGGTGACAGAGAACTCTTCTTGAAGTCGTTATATTCTTAGCAAATGAAACAAAGCATATTCACGTTTAACTGAAGTGGGTTTACTTGAACACCACATCTGCTGCAGAATCTCTGATCAACCTTTGTACAGCTGCACTTCCGTGGATTTCCTGAGGCCAATAAACAAAGCTTGTTCCGAGACAAAAGGTGCAGAGAATGTAACCTTTCTTCCCTAGAAAGGCTTGTACACAAGCCCTGAAAAGAATAAACAAGCGTTGGCATAGCCAATAGGTCTCACCTTTGGGAGCTTATAAGTATTTAATTATGCAGCACAGTATCCTTGGTGCAACATCAACTGTTGCATGGCTAAACACTTATGATGTCCCAAAGGCGAGACCTATTGGCATGCCAATGCTTGTTTTATAGGACTTGTGCCCTGGTGGCACCTACTGGTTCCGTAACAGGTCCTACCAACATCCTCCATCCCTTAATTTGAACAAGATTGAATTTTACTCAATAATACATTTTATATGATAGCATGTAAAGGACGGGCCCTTGTTAAGCATTTAAATGCCTAGAAAGTTGGTAATGTGTGAAGCAAGGCTATTAACACGTCTCCACACACAGCATCAACATTTGCCTTGGTCAAGTCAGTTCTCATTGCCTAACAGTGTCATAGACGGACAGACCACATGTTTCTTGTTTAAGGAGCGTTTTCTCTGCAGCGAACCTGTACTGTTACAACTTCTAGAGCGTTGAAAATAATGCACAAACTGCAACACACAAAATAAATACATGATGTAGAACCACCAGGCGCTACAGCTTCCCTTTTGGAAGACAAAATATTCTTCATAAAAAAATCATCAGTTTAGCACAGCATTAAACGAGTAAAGTTCTCTCTTTAGCGGGCAGCTAAATCTTCCTGGAAACCTAAACCATGTACGAGCCATAAGGAGGAAGCACACGTTCTACTGGCCTCGGGTGACCAGTTACCAACATGGCTCGTACTAATGGAAAGCATGTTTCCAGACAGGTACTTTCCTTTTGCAAGCCATTGAATTATAGTACAGACAGTCTGATTAGTTTTAGTGTGCGAACATTACTACAACTCCCGGAATGTACTGATGTGTTGAATACAGTGGAAATATGCGTTGGCGACACGAAGTCACGTAGTCAGCGCACAGATGGCGTGACATGACACTAATGCTAGGACGGGCGCTTGGTTACACAAGATAACAAGCGTCTCCTTGCGCCCAATGCTGCACGCTGTGGCACACGAGGCAGCCTAAACTCTTGAAGCTTCCGGTCAGGTCTAAGTAACTCGACCAGAGACCTTTAGCGTCACAGTCCAGTAATGACGAGTTAAACAAGCACACGCGAGCCAGGCTGCCGGCAACAGGGGGAGGAGGGGGGCTGCGCGATTCCCTTGCGAGAGCGATAATTGCTACCATATGGCGGCCCTCTCTCCTGCAAGGGAATCTCCACACGTTGCCATTGAAGGCAATGGAACGCGTGCACGTTTTAGCCTGAAAAAGGCACTCGATGGCTACAGGTCTCTTTCCAATGTCTGGGTGGAACAGGGCAAGCATGATCGTTGGAAGACCCTTCATGCTACAACTCAACAATGGACGCCTCACACATAGGACGGGGAGCTCATTTTGGGGTGTTTTTCAGAGGAGTCTGAATATCGGAAAGAAGCTGTACAAAACATAAACCTACTGGAACGAAGGACAATGTTCTGAGCCTTAAAAGCCTTTCAGAAGTAGTTGTAGGTAAAATCCGTGCAAGTTCAGATGGAGCACACCACGTTCTACCTCAACAAGCAAGTTGGAAGAGCATCCTTTGCCCTATCAAATTTAGTGCAAGAAATATGGAGGTGGGCCATCTAGAGACAGATAAACCTAACACATCTTACAGGGATAGATGACGTGAAAGTGGAAAAACTGAGCAGGCGGGCATCCGTCTCACACAAGTTTGAGCTGAATCATACAGTAATTGAACAGGTGGCCAGAATTGTCTGGAGATAACACCAATTTACTGTCAAATGCCTGGGCTATGTCTATGGATACCAGGGCAGTATCCTGATCACTATCCTCCACTTCATGTAGGACATGCATGAGCCGCCTGATGATCATCGTGGTATTTCTACCGGGTATGAATCCGCATTGGTCTGTTGACCATTCTGCCTATCTCCGGACCGGGAGGCCGCGTCCAAGGGTTCCCCACCTGGCTGTGGAATCATTGCTGTAATACCCTCTCTAAATGTGGGAGGAAGGACCTTTTTTTTTTTTTTTACCAGCGCCTCTGCATAAACTTCCCGAAGGCGAGATTCCACCACCGCCGAGAATGTCCGATAAAATTCTGCAGTGAATTCATCGCTACCCGGTGTTTTCCCAGAATGGAGAGAGTTAATGGCCATCTGTATTTCTTCGACTGGCAGGGTTTGTCCACGGTTTGCCTCCCCTCCTCCCCCAGTAGCGGGAACAAGAGATCTCTAAAATACTAGTCTAATTGTTCTGGGGTGGGATCCCTCGGAGATGCGTATGCCTGTTCGAGATGACCCCTAAACACTTCCACTATAGCACTCTGAGTGCATGCATCGCCTCCTCTGGGATTGACAGGATGTTGGTGTGTATGTATAATCTGTCACATGCTTCCGTAACCTGTCTCAGTGATTCAGTTTCGGTTCCCTGTCCCTCGTCATCCCCGGTTTCTCCCTGATGGGCTCCTAAGTCTTGCTCCTTTTCTATGAATGTCTCCTGCAGAATGCGTTGCACCCCGCATGCGAGATTCACGCATCGGCCCCTAAGGACAGTCTTAAGCGCTTCCCACTCTGCAGCGCGGCTTCCCTCCATATTCCAGTTTAATTCAAGGAAGTCCCCCAGTGCTTTAGCAATATCTTCTTTCCCCACCGGGTCCTGCAACATTTCTGAGGGGAACCTCCATGAGTAGAGGCTTCTGGTCCCCTTCCCCCACTTAAATTGGCATACCACCGGTGCGCGATAAGACAAATATCTTGGCTGGTGAGTGACCCCTTGCACCCTCAGCTGTCTGGCGTAGCACGCCAGATATCTCCTAGCCCCATTTGCGACATCACTTCTGACAAGGTCACTGTTATTCTTGGCTTGGTGTGCTGACAGGGCGGGCAGCGGTCCATTCTCCCATGCTTCACACTATTGAAGTTCCCAACCAAAAGGTGTCTATTCCCACCGTAGGGACATTAAGTCTCTCAGTGTGGTGTAAAAGTTAGCGTCCTCGATGTTCGGGCCATAGGAGTTCAATATTACTAACTCCTGGCCCATCAAGTGTGCCCTGGATAAGTATGTATCTGCCCTTGTCAGAACTAATATATATTGGGTTCCTCAGGAGCAGTACCCTCAAGAAGCCCACCTTCCAGCAGCCTTGACTCAAGCTTGGGGGGGGGGGGGATTTGGGAAGGGTGCTGCGGGGAGGCAGACCTGGAACGAGACATCTTCAGTTAGCTTCCTGATCTACCATATGAACTCTTGGACTAAACTAGCATAGATAAGTAACAATCACGTACCTGTAAAGGAAAGCACATTACATATGGAACAGTTGACACTCTCTCTTAATCGCTTCACAAGGAATGGAATTGCTGTTCCAATAATCCTTAAAATAAAAGGTAACAATATGGACTCTATCATTAGTCTAGTTATCGCATAAAACCAATGCTCCAGAACAAATCACACATACATATAAAGAGCCAAGTGGCTTCTGTTAAAACTTTTCCTTCTCCAATTATGATTAGCAATTGACACTGTTAAAATCACATTGCTAATTCCCACAAGCTTTTATAAATACACAACTGGTGCTATAATGTGCCAATTTTCACTATGCAAATGTCATTCTAATATGCACAAGTTCAAGAAAGCGTCTCAGCGCGCTATGCCTCCAATTCCAATAAGCAAAAGCCGAAGAACACGCTTCAGTGCGATGTGCCAGGTCCTATATCACAATGCTCAAAGCGCTTCAGCGCGATGTACTGAAATCCAAGATTCAAATGTTCCAAAACGCGCGTCAGTGCGATGTGCCAGATTTCCCATACAAGTGTCCAAAATAGCTTTATGTGAAAGCCAATATACCAATGTTCAAAATCACGCTTTAGCGCGATGTATCAGAATTCCTTAAACAAATGCCCAAGAAAACACTTTGATCAAAGATGCTCAAATACAAAATGCAAACATCAGCATATGGCCCCCTTGAACAAAATGGAACGATCCTACCTGCTGGTGTCCAGAGAAAGGATCTATAACCTGCATTAAGTTGACAAGAGGCTTCTGACTGCAACCGGAGATCTGCTGCTGCTCTTCATCAGATTTCTCAATAACCAGCAAAGAGAACTGGGTGTGGCCCCTATTTAAAAGCCTTCTCAAGAAAGTTCCAGATTCTACTGGAGCTGAGAAGGGCCAAAATGCCTTGTGTAACAGACTGAGTTGGAAGTCTGCAATAAGCTTTGGCACCAACAAGCGACAAAGCAAAACAAGCACAGATAAAAAACAATTAAACAAGCATTGGTAAAAACAAGCACTGGTAAAAACAAATGGCAAATATGAAAATACATTGACAGAATCATGACAGTCCAAACAAGCACTGGTAAATCAATAGCAAATATGAGAAGAAAACCAGCACTGGTAAAAAAAGAAAATAGCAAATATGAAAGACCGTGATTGACAGAATCATGACAGCCCTCTACGTCAGCTTCCATGAATTTCAGCGCAAATGGGACCCCCGGGGCCACCCAGATCGAAACCCTTCTAGCGAAGGATGAGTAAGTGGCGTGGTATTACTAACCTCTCCATTTCTTCATTAGTTTTGCTGCTTCGGCGTCTGTCAAATGCGTCTCCTGGAGACGTGCTATACTGGTATTGTCTTTTGAGGAGTGACAAGACCCTGTAGCTCTTCCTGGCTGTGCCAAGTCCCCGTACATTTCAAGTGGTCAGTTTGTATTTGTGAGAGACCTACATTATATGTTGTGGTATCTTTTTTTGATCCCCACACAACCTCTGGCAGAAAGATGGCTATTCCCCTTCAAAAACAACTCCTCAACCTTGATTATATAACCAATTAATTTACAACTCACTCCTCCCCTCCCTCCAACGGACAGCCATAGTAACATCAGCCTACGGTAGCCCACCTGCTGTTGTGTGAAGTCTTGGACAACTACCCCGCTGGCCCAACCTGGACCGGCAACAACAAATAAAAATGTCCCCTTGAACTGTGCTCCCTCCTTACCTCCCGGGTCTCCTGCAGATCCCCCATGCATTACTCCTTTGCTCCTGGACCTTCGTCTGATCAAATCCCTCCCCTCATTACACATGCAAACCTCCCTCTGTTCACCCATTCAGTGTAATTTCAGTATAAATGTAAATACAGCAAGCATACCTATTGGTCGCTTAATCTCTGAATTTTCAGATTACCCCCCCCCCCCCCAAATTTACCAGGTCTGTCTCTACATTGTCAAGGTTTTCTTTTTTGCCAGTCTTCACTACCCCCTCGTTCATAACTGAATCAGTAATCATTTCAGCTGTAGGACTTGGTGCTCCCGATGCTGAGTCTCCGCCACTGCAGGGGATCCTGGTCTGGCTATTTGCACCATTCCCTCCTCCACAATGTGCATTCTCTCCAGTGTTTCAGGGAATTGGTTCCCAGTCCGGGACAACAGCCTTTTTTGCAGGAGGTCCCGAGAGCGTCCTCCCCATGCTCCACGTCCTGGTGGGCCCCCAGGGTCTCTGACCTCGAGCCACTCCTACACCTCTTCAGATTTTTCAAAAATGTGGGCATTGTCCTTATACATCACCTTTGGTTTAGCTGGATACAATAACGTATACCTTAGTCCCATAAGCCGGAGTTTTTGCTTGACGGCCAGCGAGGACTTGCGTTGGTCCTGGACCTGCTTTGTATAATCTGGGTAGATGCTGATACTGCAGTTCTCAAAACGTGGTGTTTCCCTGGTGTTTTCTTTCGGTTTTAGGGCCTTTAATCCATTCTTTGAGAAACTGCTCAGTGGACCTTCCCTCTGCCCTTTCCGGGAAACCCAACACCCTGGTATTGCTGCGGCAAGGGCGGCCTTCTGCATCTTCCGCCCTCCTGTTCAGCTCCACCATGGTGGTGGACATTGTGGCTGCCTGTCGTTTCAGTGTGATGACCTCATCTTGAAGTGCCTCAATGTTCGATTCCACAGTCACAGCCTTGTCTGAGACTTTACGTAGATCGGCCCTCAGGAGGTTCACGTCAATAGACTGTTTCTATCTGACATTCTAGTGCTGAACGGGATTCCATACTGCCCTGAAGGGTTCTGAAGTCGAGAGTCCCTCTGTTTCCCCCTTCTCTGCCGGGCCTGTCTCGTCCGTCTCAGCGAGGTCTGCCTGGGGGTGGTGTATTGGGTGATAGTATTGGTCAACTGGGTCCGAACTGCTCTGTCTTTGCCCATGTTGGGACCACTTCTGGTGGGCAGGGCAACCCCCCAGGAATTTCTAATCCGGGGTGCTGCCTCTCTTCGGTGATGCCACCGCTTAACCAGCCCGGCTTTTTTTGCCCCTCCTCCTGTGTGATGCAGGAGTTTGCAGTTAATGACCTTCTGCTGTGCTTACTGCGTGCTGTGGTCCATCTTGCCCAGGCTCACTGTCAGCCAGGGGTCCTTGCTATGAGCTTCTTCAAATTCTTCCTTTACACTTTATTTATGTCGTCCTCTTTCCCCTTTATTTTCGGACTTGTTTTGTTCCTCCCTGTGGGTTTACGCCAATCCTTTGTTTGTCTTGTATAAGTGGGGTTCTTTTTCTTTTGTCTCCCCCCCCCCCCCCCTTCTTTCCACCGTCTCTCCTTTTTCTTATGTTTTTGTTCTCCTTTTGTATCCACCCTTACATGGTGTCGTCCTGGTTCTGCAGTTTCCCTGTTTGGGGTGGGGGCAGCTATTCCCTCAGCCTCTTCCTCCCTGCTGCCCAAGCATCCTCCTCTAATGGGCTCTATTCGCCTGCACGGAAGTGGCCTCCTCCCGGTCTGCTCCTTTCGGCTGTGATGACCGAGCTGGTCTTAAGGGCACTCACCCAGCTGCTTATCTCACTGCGGTCCCTGTCGGCAGCCAGGGCATTTGCTCAGCCGCTCTCTGTGGCCTGCTTTGCTTCCCTGCGGTCTGTCTGTAGCAGAGGCTTCACCTGGCCGCTCTTGGTGTACTGCTCCTCATCTTTGCGGGCCCGGGTTCGCTGGCACTACCCAAGTGCAGCCGCAAGGTGTCTGTCTCCTGCTCACGCTGGCTACTGCGGCCCCACCTCAGGGCCACTGGCTACCCAATAACTGATTTTTCTCTGGGGAGAGAGCGCCTGAGTCACTCTCCCCCGTCCACTGGGGACTGCGGCCAGCCTCTGATGCCGACCCTGACCTCCACGAGTCGGGTCCCTGTTGGCTCTGCCATGCTAAGTCGGGTTGTTTCCACTCACCGCACCATCTTTTGTGATCGACTCCATCTCCTCAAAGTGATTGTCAGGAGGGTGTCCGTGTTGCAGTTTACTTTGCATGACGGCCGATTGTGTTCCTGTGCCCACGGGGCCGCATGCCGTTGGGCCTGTGCCTCCTCCAGAGCAAGCCATAGGCCTGATTCTTTTGCAGCCCCACCATTCTTCACACCAGGATTTCTGTGTCTCTACTTTCTCTGTCGGGCTCTTACGTTGGTTCTTCCAGGATCACTGCTTTTTAGCTCTTTGCAATAGGATTTCGGGGTCCTCAGACCCGGTTAGGAGGGAGCTCGGGAGTTCACGTCTTCACGGCCATGTTGCCAGGCCATGCCCCCTGCCTTCAAAGCTATTTGATGGTGAAAACTGTTTCATAAAGAATGGGACCAGTGCTTTCCAAGAATAAAGAAGTGATAGAAGATCATTGGGAGCCTTACTAAATCATGTACAGTTTTTGGGATAATGCCTCAAACAATAAGGCCTTTTGATTCTTGAAGATGACTCTGTCCTTTGTTTACCTGTAATTACATCATTAAGATCCAGGTTCCTTACCACTTAGTATAACAAGGCCTAGAGCAAATTGCATGAGTAACATAGTGAACTATAGGAGAGGTAAAGGAAGAGAAGCCATTGCTCAGTCCGAACAGTGCCCTTTGTTCCATAGCACTTACCACATGGATCTTAGTTGTGGTTGATGATCATGTTCAGCTGTGTTCAAATAACCACCGACATGTGGTTGCTTAAAGCAAAAATTCTAAATTATTGCTTTGCCTGAGACCCATCCAAGACATTATCGCATAATGAATAAAGAGAAGCGGGGCAAAACCCTTCTCTTGTTGGAAGTGCAAGCAAAATAAGTAATTGAGCAGGTTCTGTAAGAAGTCCGAAGTACTAGTTTCTTCATTTTCTGATACCTAAGAAGCATCTATTTCTAGATGCATCTTCTAAACATCTGTGTAAACACGAGTACTTTGCATGATGCTCTGTCTCTCCTTAAAAGAAAAGTTAACAATCATTCATGAACACTGGACCTAGTTCTACGCTCGTATCACAATAAATGTTGGTAGGGAGTGAAAAGTATCATTATTTCAAGACGTTTACTAGTAAATGTATCCTACTTGCAAACTGTGCTTGTTCCCCTGAGCAATGAGATCCACATGAGATTTTTTTTTCTAAAATGCTAGGAGACAACTAATGGAGTAGTTTATTTTCAGCTTGAAGAATTTCACTCCTATTCCAAACACAAAACAATTTTCTAGAAAGAAATGGATTCCAAAAATGCTATAATGTATACAGTACCTTAAAGAGGAGAGTACGTGAGCCTTTCAAAAGCATTTTCCTCCTGTAGAGGTCTTGCTTGACATGAACTTGGTGTTAATGAAGGGCACCTTACTTAAAATTGATACCTAATTCAAGACCACCCTCTAGACTACCGAAGGAGAAACTTTACAGTTCAGCCAGGAGCTATAGGCAGCTAGTGCTGGTTACTCTTACAAAAAAGATTTTTTTAAAAACGTTACTTTTTATTATGGTGAATGACAAGGAAACATCACTTCATTGACCTAGTTGATCTCTACTAGAGGGACATCCATGATATTGTGGGTTTCGATGTAATTGATTTTCAAGTTTGGACGAAAAATATGAAAATTAAACCTACAGAGCTCTCTAATACAGTTGAATGATTTAGTGTTGATATTAAAGGCTTTACAGCACCCCCCTGAAACAAAGATGGTATTTTTCGAAATGGAACTTTAGGTACATGGTGGGCCTATCTGGTCAACATGCAGTACAGAAAGATTTGTTGGCAACTTTGGCAGTACATGTTTAACAAGTTCAAACACAGTTCTACATCCCAGGATGAGGAACAAATTAATTTGTCACGAAAGGTTTAGAATAGCTAGGCTTTTGGATGGGCAACTTATTTTGTAATGTGGAGGAACGCTTCCTTTAGTCTTTTGTATCAAAATCCAAAGCACTCCTTGTGGTTTTTTTTTTTGCTGAAGGTATACCTTTCAGTTCCTAATTGGCCTGTCTAATGTTGTGGGTAGTAGCTCTAACTGCATCGGTTAGTGGTGTGAGGAGAGAGAACCTGCTTGCCTTTCCTTGTAAAGAAGAATGAATGTTTGATTTAATAAAAGGTACACTGAAAGCACCACAAGTTTGTATTTGTTGCGTTTACTTTCTTCCCAAGGATCTCCATGCTGATTTTCTGACATTGTTACATTCTTGGCAGTCAAAATGAACTTTTCCTATGAAGGGCACCTCTGCTTGCTTTCAAAAGAAAGTTCTGAAGGATACTTTTAACTGCAGCTTCCTCACACATTCTCCTGGCACCAGACCGGCTCCACTCTGCCTTCATACTGCCCTGAAAATGAGTGTGGATTTGCAAATGTGCACCACTCCTGCAAGCCTAATGTCAGTTTCCTTTATTCCCTGCTTTCAACAGTGGATCTGGCTCTCCGCTTACATTTGTCTGCCTTTTGACACTTTTCTCAAATGAGAACCAGTGTGCTAGGTAACTAGGTACCCTCAAAGCGGCAGGATTCAAGCGCTGCTGTGACTTAAGAAAACAGATGTTAGTCACGTAGAGAAGCAAGGTGCTGCTGGTGTCTGGGCTTGGGAAACTTCTCGAAAATGTGCGACAAATGCACCCTAAAGCGATCTGAGACCAGGATGCGAAGCTGTACATTGCTGAACATCGGAAGTCCTCATAACCCTCTCCTGGTCCCCGGTTGCATTCCCGGGGCCAATTTTGCAAGAGGTCCAACTCTCCGATAAAGACTCAATCGAAAATACAAAAATGTGAAGTGAGACAAGACTCCATCCCACCATTGAATGTTCAAGGGTGTCACGATGTTGATCTCTCCTTTGTGGGTTCCGAACACTGTGCCATTCACCATCTTATCTCGCTATATGTCTGATTTCCATGGCCCATCATCATGGCCACAGCAGATTTAGGCCTTCAAATAAAAAATAAAAAAGACCAGGCTGCAGATTTTGCTGTCTTTTTTCTGGCCCCATCTGGCATGCCTTTGGGCCCTATGGATCTGCATGAGCTTTTCCTGGCTCTGACTGGAACTGGGGAATCTATTCCGGGACCATATTGCCCTCTCCAGTGCATACACCTGTGCTGGGCTGCCACTTGTCGGCCTGGGCAAATTATTAGATACTGATCTGTCTGGCCCTGAACTGACTTCAGACCGATCTTAACCAATTTCCTGCTATGAAATTGCTAAAGCTCAACCAGTTGTTAAGCAGCCTGATTCTGCAGCAATGCCTCTCTACCAGGGCAGTCGTGGCCAGAGAGGCTTCATTATCTTTTTGGCTTGGATTACAAAGAACGTACACCACCAGTGGGAGATAATAGTGGGGTTGAAGATTGATACTCTCCTCATTATAATGACGTCTATGTGATTTACTGGAGGCCAGTGGGATTGATACCTTGACTAATACTGGGTTGTGAGCCCTCGATGCCCTTTAACAAATCCCTCATAGATACTTTAGTGGGCATTTGATCAAAACCATGATCTTAACTGCCAGTGAGTAGTCAGGCAGCCTGATGTCGCAAGCTGGCACCTGGTAACCCTGCTTTTGACACTGAACCTCCTACTCCTTAGAGCCTAGTTGTGCACCAGTAATGTTAACCCTAATATTGTCCTCCTACTCCTCCACAGTGGGGAGTTCAAGAGTATCAAGTCTTTTGGGAAGCAAATGTTCATTTCGACCTGCCTGGCTCTGAGATTGGTCAATGCAGTCTGTTTACTGGGCTGTTATACTCTGCCATTTAGGTCATAGCCGCAAGATTTTGCCAGCATTCCTAGAATACTTTGTGCCCTATCTGGCTCAAACATTCAGTGATGGGCAGGATGCAGTCAAGTACTTGATTCGTACTGACGTAGACACTACGGGCTATTTAGGGAGGGCAGTTAGCACCAGCGTTGTGCTCTGGAGACATGAAGGCTTCTATTGTGGATATGCCCTCTGATACTGCATGCTGTTTTGGGGAAGAAAAGGATTCTGGGATTCTGCCCGTGAGCTTTTTTTTTTTTTTTTTTTTAAAGAACATTAGAGCTATAGCATGTTTTTTTTTAAACCTTTTCCTCCTTCCAAGCAGTTCAAGCATCAGTTTGGAAAATGTAGGGACTTTTCCAGTGAGTGGTGTACAGACCGCACCCGCCGCCCAACTACTACAATAGCGGTGTCAGTCCTTTCATGGCTGGCTATGGTGTTCTGGCAGACATTGCACAGGCCATCAGGGGCGCCAGTCTCCATCACCTATGGCAACTGCCTCTAAACCTCTTTAGTTTCCCTTTAAATGGACTCACTCAGCCTGTGGGGGTTCCGAATTACAATTTCCCTCTCAGAATGGTGATCAATCATGTCTGACAGATGGGTATTACAGATTGTACATCAAGGTTATACCCTACCCTTTGTCTGCACCCCCCCATCTGATCAACTTTCAGATTAGCGCTTCTCCATTCTACTGCAGGAGGTGCAAGTGTTGTACTAAGGGCACTATTGAGAAGGTTCCGCAATTAAGAGGTGGGAGTTGTTGGACTTATCATCTTGTGCCGAAACAGGACGGCGGCCTCTTGCCTATATCTGTCCTTTGATCTCTGAATGCCTTCTTGCGGAAGGACAAATTCAGAATGCTCATGTTGGCCCAGATCGTGGCCTCACTTGACATAGGAGACTGAATTGTGTCCTTGGAGCTGCAGGACGCATATTTTCAGAAACCGAACCTGTTGTCCTACAAGCCTGATCTGTAGTTCAAGGTCAGCCAAAGTATTTCCAGTTCACGTTGCTCCCCTTTGGCTTCACTAGTGCTTCTAGAATGGGCACGAAAGGGATCGTGATGGTTGTATCACACCTTCAGAAGTTGGGGATACCAGTCTTTCCCTACCTCAACAGACTGCTAAAAGGCTGGCTTCGTTGTTTGGGTTTACAAACAACAAGTCGAAGTTGCGCTGGACTTCTTCGTAGAGATTACCATTAATTGAGGCTGTCCTGGACACAATGTAATTGAAGGCCTTTTCTTCATTGCTGCGAGTTTATAGCATTCCTGCAATGATCCCAGATTTCGGTCTCAGTCCTGTTTCAGCCTAGGTCCTGAGACATTCATTGTTGAATGTATAATCTATGGGTTACTCACAAACAGTTAAAGTAGCAGTATGATTGAGAGTGGTGTTGTAATGGTGTACGCCGTTCTACTAATATCAAGAATATATGTAAAGTAGTTATACAAACATGCCTTATCAGTGGCTAAAGCATAGATGTAAAGCTGTTGACTTACAATTCTATGTCGGAATAGGTATTTAACAGGTACACCTCATTAATGTAAATTGATATTAGGTGTGGTCATAAGGAGTGTATGGATGGGGCACAAGTTAGTAAGTTCATTGAAAATGAAGTGATGAATTTATGTGCTTTTTTTAAGAGTTAGTTGTTAACTCTTGTCTACCCTTAACTAGAACATCACTTTAACCTTTTGAGTTTTCAGTGAATTTCTAGGGTTTTCTTAATGTAAGCTAAGATTTTATTACCATACTTACCTGTAACATCACTTTAACTGTTGTATTTTTGTGAATTTCTAGTTTTTTCTAATGTTAGAGGAGATTTTACCATACCATACTATAAATTCCATTTAACCTTTGATTTTTTTCTCTAATTTCTAGTTGTTTTTTGCTAACCTGTTCAGTCAACACCTTCACTGCTCACATTATTAGGCCATTCTCAACAGGGGGTTGACACAGCCTTACCACCTGCTGGTGGCCAACTCATTGCAGCCTGCCGTCCATGATCAGCTTGCTGCGTCTCCTACTTGCCCTCTGTTTTCCATCTGCGTGCTCTTGCTCCCACCTCCTGCCTTCTATGGTGAGCTTGCTGCTCCCTCCTGCCTTCTGTTCTTGGTGTCCATTTTCCAGCCTGCCATATGTGGTCAGCGTCCAACCCCTGGCCGACTTATCTGTTCTCCATGTGCGCGTCCCTCACCTGCCTTTTTGGAAGCTGCCTGTGCTGGCCTGCCCCCCCCCTCTTGTGGGCAGTTTCCTTACCCTGTCCTTTCTTTTCCAATTGCAAGTCCCTGCCTTCCTCTCCATGGTCCATTATACTGAACCTGGCACTCTTGGCCTGCTCTCCCTGATCAGATTGCTGCCACTGCCTGCCCTCCGTTCACCATCTGCGTGGCTCTGCACCAGCCCTCTGTGGACAGCTTAGTGCCCCTGTCGGCCTGTCCTCCGTGGTCAGCTTACTGCTGCTTCTTGAGCTCCTCGTCCCTTCCTTTGTTCTCTGCTTGCATGACCATGCAGTAAACGATTACTTGCAGTTCCTGGGATCAAACGGTCATGGACAGGTCGGCGGTTCTCATACAACGCAGCCAAGTGTTGGAACCAGCTTCCAGATTATATTCGTCTGGAATCGGACTATCTTAGGTTCAGGAAGCAGTTGAAGACATTTCTCTTTCCCTGATCAGTGTTGAATGATAAGGTGTCACAGGAAGCGCTGGGATGCCCTTGGGTAGCCATGCGCATTACAAGTGTGCATTCAGTCATGCCCTCCATATTCCACTGTGCTGCCCCTTCCCTTTCATGCCTTTCCTCTGTGGTTTGCTTGCTGCCCCTGTCCCCCTCTAGTCTTCCCACCATTGTACATGACCCCCCAATCCTGTCCTGTGATCTTTTGTGCTTCCTCTGCTTGCCCTCTATTGCTTAGCTCGCTCCCCTAATCACCTCCTCCATGCCCTCTTGCCTTGCGTGGGCTAATGTGCTGCTGGTGCTCCTCCAACTTAAGTTCCATGGCTCGCTTGCGTTTGGCTGTCCATGTACATTCCCCTCCTTCTGCCCTCCATGGTCCATTGTGCTGCCACTGTCCCTTTGCGTGGTCAGCTTACTGCCCTGCCCTCTTCACCCTGCACTATGTTTCTCCCTGTTGCCCTCCATTGTGTCTTGTGCTGCCTCTGCCCCGCCCACATGCCCTGCAGGTTCAGCTTGCTGCCCCTGTCCCCCTCTTGCAATGCGCCCTAATCCCTCCCTCCTGCCCTACATGGTCCATTGTCATGCTCCTGCTCTCCTTGATTCGGTGTGCTACCTAACTTACTTGATCTGCTTGGTCAGCTTGCTATGCCTGCCTACTCTCCCAGCCCTCTGTTGAATGTGCTCGTGGACCCCCCCCCCCACCCCCCACCCCCCCGCTCCCCAGGGAGGATTTGTCAAGCGGCACTTAAGTTATTTTCTAACAGTCAGTTTCCTATAGAAAAGTGGTCATCACTATAACTACCCAGTAGCAACCTCCACTCTGCGTAATGTAGTAAAATCATCCCCTCTACCTGCTTGGGTAAGGTACCTTAAAAATCTGACTTCTACTTGCCTGTGTGGTAAAGGTTGCATACCTTTAGAATCTGGTGTTTGGAAGGTGATTGAGTATTCCATATAGTTTTTTGTGGTGAATATCGATGTGTTAAGATTCAAGAGTTGATGATGCTTTGTGTTGTATAGACCACAGCACTTTGTTTTCATACTTGAACTTCTTTTTACCACTTTTATTTGCAGACACTGAAAAAATGGCTCAATATTTAGAGGAAGAGCGTCACATGAGGGAAGAAAACTTAAGACTCCAAAGAAAATTACAGAGAGAAATGGAGCGGAGAGAAGCTCTATGCAGGCAATTGTCTGAAAGTGAATCGAGCTTAGAAATGGATGATGAAAGGTACGATATTAGACTTTCTCTCGTCTGAGGTGTTAATGATTGAACCTACCCGGGATAAATGAAAGTCTGAATAAATTACTTTTTTAAATAACTATAGTACGTTAACATAAGATTTAAAAATACCAGGATTTCTATTGATTTTATCTCTGAGGTTTCTAGTTTGCCTGCCTTTATTTCTAGCTTGATAACTACAGTGAAGTGTCACGTACATTAAAAAATGTGACCGTATTGGATAATCACTGCTAGGTGCAGCTCAGTTATGACCAGAAAAGCCACTTAACTTAATTTGTTAAATGGTGAACTTTAATATTCAAACTTCCAATGTCATGAATTAGAAAGACATAATCGTAAATCCTGTCTGAAGGTCTAGAAATGTAAAATATTGCTAACCTAATTCTGGAACTTCATATTTCATTTTAAGGTATGTTTGGGCTTTATTAAATTTGTAAATGTGATCAGTAACCACATATAATTATTTGTCTTGGAGGAAGGGTTTAGACATTAAACGGAAATAATTATTTTTGTGATAAAATGTACAGGTCTTTTTTCCCTACACTACTTACCCTACTGAATTGCAGTGCATTTAGTGCTTCCCTGACGCTACCGTTAAAGATTCTCCTTGAAAGTATTCACTAGTAACCCTTCCTGCATCCCTCTTCCCTTCAAACATTTGAAGTATAAGAACATTTTCAAAGTTGCCAGATTGTTATGCTTTCTAAATAATTTTGAAGACCATACTAGAGCAAAATCTTTACTGATTCTATTAAACTCTTTACACTTTCCTTTTTAACATTTTTCTATATTTTACTGCTTTTGAGTCATTTTATTATGCTTATCGCTCCACAGTGTTGTTTAGGCTTTAATTCGATTGTTCAGTATCCAAATGTTTTTATGTGCTTACCACCTAATTATTTACCTTTTGCATTATGGGCAATTTATTATTCACAAATTGTAAATATTAAGAACTACAGAGATCAGCCCATGCCACAGGATAGAAGTGTCCTGGCATCCTGACAAATCATTTGCAACTTCAAGCTGCTCTTAGGGGCCAGCCACCACTCAGTTATGTATTTCCCTCCAGGCTGGCCTATGCTACTCCAGGCTCTTGTTGGCTTGTTCTAGTGTTTGTTGTCTCATTTTATTGCCATTACAAGTAGAAGGCCAATTACCAGCATGCAAAGCAGAAATAGAAATTGGGATTCATGAATGTGCTGTGATAATTACTTATTTTTTCATGTGGGTGAAATAGAATGCCGTATTCTCGCTTCTCAGAGCAGCACCTGCCGAAGATCTTGATTTCTGACTACTAGAAGTTCTGTTGTAAGGGTTTCTTTTTTTGTGTCCAAATATTTGCTGAAAATAAGCCGGAGCGAGAATTCGCTCCAGACCCGAATGCACTGCTGGCTCCACGGTTTCCATCACGATAATCATCCAGATTCTTCAGTTTTAAACCAATTTTATTCCATGTAATCACAAACTTATACACACTTTTTCTCTGAAATCTTCTGTCACATGTGAGTCACTTATGTAATAACGCTTTTCTAATGCCACAAATATTTGCTGCCATTTTAAGCTTGATAATATTGGGAGCTGGGGCAGCATTTGTAAATTAGTCAGCCACTCCAGATACGAGCTCAAAAGATGAGTTGAAATATAATGCTACAGCTTGTAGTCCATGCTACTCTTTTTATACATTTCACTCTCTACTTGTCAATTAACTTCTGGTTTGCTTCCACCTGGGATAAAATGTACCCAGGGAGTGTCCCAGTAGCATTCTTTCCCAGAATACTTGGCATTATGATTTCTACACCTCTCTTGTACAAGTTTTAAATGTGCCCTTCTCGTTCCTTTCACCAATTAAGTTACCTTCACAAACCCATATCTGTAATTCAAGCTTGACCTTGGTGATTGTCTGTTTTCTATTAGTCTGCTGAAATCTAGCCTGTTATAAAGTATGCAAGATACCCAACGATAAAGTCTTGCAAATATACATTGCCCATCCTTTTAAGTTGTTGAAATAAGACCATATAATTAGCTCTCATAATAGCCAGGGCACTTAGAATATCAAAGTAGCCATTAAACTACAGCATTACAGTAACGTTTGTCTCAAACACTGCTAGTCTGCAGTCTGCTAAACTAAAAACTTTCTGCAAGTTGAGTTTGTATCAAGCAAGATTAATGAAGCTGGGGGTTAACTTCTCAATGTGACTGGATACACAGTAATCTTGTGATTTTATCAATGGCTACAAAATGCATTAATCTTCGGATGTCTAGTTACTTTCCTCTAACCTCGTGAAATATCCAGGTCGACTGGCCTGAACAGAGAATTGTTACGCCAACCCAAAATCGATCAAAACATTAAACAAATTAGTCCAGCCACATGCAGAGCAATGCTTTGACCAAGCCCTCTCCACTTTACCCATTTGGAGCTTCCGCAGCCTAGCACTCCTTGTTGGTGTTTTTTTCTGCTTGCCTTTTATGCTCTAAACGCATCGTCACATGGGATTCATTCAAAAGGAGGGACTGTTTCTGAGTTGGAGGAATCCACCATCTACTTAACATCAAAAATGTTATTGCATTTTAATATACCAGAAAAACAAATGAAAACAGTAAAGGATAGGCTTTCTGTAGCACATGTATCAAATCAGTAAATATACAGTGTAATACGATATAGGCAAGTATAGTGCAGACGATGCAGTGCTCAAATGATAATTGTATTTACAACCTATAAATAAGATGCTGTACAATTCCCAATGGTTTTATTAATTCGTCCAAACAGTTCAAAGTAAAGGAAGTTAAAGCAGATTTACAATCCCTTCTTGATAATTGCAAATGCCGACCAGTTGGCAGGGTTGGTCGACATTTTGACTGTAAATGATTTAAAGTGTCTCCTCGGGGCCTTGGGGCATTTGTGCACTTATAGCCAACCGACTACCACACCTGCACATGTGGAAAACAAAGAGCTGGAAAAACCTAAGTTCCAGGGCAATGTCAAAATATGTTCCAAAACGCAGTCCACCGCAACCCTCAAGTTACCACCTTCATGTGGGTGTAGGTTATATCATCTGTATGTTTTCAATTAATCTAAGACCAAATCAAACCATTAATTACAAAACATATAGTCTACTGCCTGACGCACTTTACCTCCACCTACATTGAAAGTGCCGAGGGTGTCCAATGGTATACCCTATAAGGTCCTCAATTCACAGAAATGTCCAAGCTCTAAAACGAGTCGTCATGTGAAATTCACCTTTTATACCTGCAAGTTAATGTTACAAATCCAGCTCCATGTGAACAAAAAAATGCCTATTAGCGCCTCTAACAGTGAATTGATAGGCCATCCATTGCCTACACTTTTACATATCAACATAATCCTTTACTGAGTGTCGCCAGTGACATGTTGAATCTATATATATTGAAAGTTTGCTCACGGCTCCAAGAGTCTTTAAAGTAAACATTGCTTTTGTTCATAATCTCTCCTTTAAGTTGCAGCATTAGCCAACCATCGGGTCGTAATATTGCAAAAGTCAATACTGATGAAGCAAGTTGAAACCCAATCATTCAACAGGCAAGTATCCAAAACACAACTTTGCGTAACTCCACTTAGCTTTAGCGGGAGACTATTACGCTCCTCAATGCAAAGTACCTCATATTTTGCAGACTAGAAGGGAAGATGTGGCACATGCTGCCAAGTTATCTACCCTCCTGTCACGTGGGGAACACTACTGCTAACCTAGGGTTTGCCATATTGGAACGATAAATTACTTCGGTTCGAAGGCGTGACCTGATATCACTCCATGTTGAGCAAGGTCCATCTTCTCAATGTGGCCTATGTAAAGTGTGGGTAATTAGCCTGAAGTAATGTCACTTGTATCCTTACAAGGTCATATGTTGTGTTACAAAGCCTTCCTATTGATAGCGTATGTACCACAATCACCTTCCTATCATCATAGCTAGTTCAAAGCCACACAGTAGCTCCTGTTCTACTTAGTTACAATTCTTGTGGAAGAGAAATTAATGTCATGTCATCTTTAAGGCCAAACTACTATTCAAAAAGCAAAAACTGCGTACAGCACTGGGCTACCATATATCATAACTATATTAATGCCCATTTCTAATAACTAGTATTATCCTATGTGAGATGCTCATTACAGCCTGAGTAAAAACAAATTGCTTCATGGAGAACATAGCTTCTAACTAATGATTGTATGGCACTGACGTGCATGAATAATGGAAAATTGCACTTGCTAGGCTCCCTGGAATCCCTTGTGCGCAGTAAGATGCGAAAATCATGGAACATAACATATACAATGATTACTGCATCACTTATTAATGTGATCTTCATCTCATAATAATCTGTCATCACCCCAAAGTATATCTGTTAATCCTCTAACTTGTTTCTTTAAAGATGTGCGATCAACAGTATATACATGTCACTAATGTCGTTCAAGCAGTTGGTCGTGCTGTCCTGTAGGTTCATCCAATTGCAAATTCTCATTTTCAGCAGGGTCCAGTGAAATTTCTTTTTCTACCTGCCAGTCGATCTCATCTTCCCTGTGATCATGCTCTGTGTAGTGCTATACTAAGGGAGCCCCTTCAGTTTTACAACTTATACGATTTCAATGTTGCTAAATTCGCTGTTTAACCATCTGAGTGGTCTGCCCCACATATGTTTTCATACAAGGACACCGGATGATGTATATAACGTTCCATGCCTTTTATACTCTGCAACACTGGGGCGTTTTTTCCCTTGATTCTCTTCTATGGGCATTATCTTTTTTTTAAACTCTATTAATCAGCAACGTTGGAAACATCATATTATAACCGTACACAAGTTTACTTTACAGTCACGGTTTATATCACAGCAGTAATTTGCAGACATGTTCTTCCCCATTCTCCTCACGAGTCTCCCCTGTTGAATATTTTATGTCTGGATATTGCCTGAGTACAGATCTGACCCCTGGGAGTGTTCCAGTTGCAGATTTGTGACCTTTTTTTCAGGGCAGCCTCTGTTCTCATAGAGGGTCTTTACAGCTGTCATCGACCAATCCATGTCATTTTCCCATTCCGTAAGAGTGGGTGGATCGCCTACTCTCCATTTCCATGCTGTTTCGTTTTGCTATGGCAAACCTCAACGTCACCCATATTTGTTGCTTCCTATTGGGATCTGATTATCCCCATTTATTTAGAAGACATACTTGAGGTGTGTTGTGAAGTTCCCTTCCGCAGACCAATATTAATTGCATTGCCATTGCTCGCCAGTATTACTGTATGACTGGACATTCCCATATTATGTGATAAAATGTTCCTTCTTGCATGCACTCTGTTACTCCTGGCGCCTACCTGTCTTTTGATTTTTGTCAGTGTGACGCAGGAGAAGTACGATTGGAGGATTTTCAGTTGGATTAGTCTTAGCTTTGTGGTTATGGCCACCTCCTTTGGGATGCAAATGCTTCCTGCCAGTCTGTCTTCCAGTATTCCTATGTTATTTTGCCATTTGTCTTGTAAATTCTGGAGGGGATCTGGCGTGTTATTTAGTAGTTGTTTATACGTCAAGGAGATCCCTTTGTTATCTATACGGTCATTTAGGAGTCTATCCTCTAATGGTGGTGAATCTGGGAGATCTGTACCCTGTGGGACGGCTATTTTAAGAGCGTGACTGATCTGGAGATGTGTCTCGGAGTTTCATCACAAATTCCTTTTGTAGTTCTGCAAATTATATCACCGTGCCCCTTACCCACAGGTCACTCACCCTCGAAACGCCGATCATATCCCCTTTATCGAACCCGGGACATTAGCTCAGTCGATCAAGGCTCTCCGCATCCCATAATGGTGTGGATTAGTCACTCTATCTCCCCACCCAAGTTTTCTTGTGACTTTGTGCCAGAGATTCACTGTGTGGAGTGTTGGGCCGGTGAGTTTCAATGGGTTCGTGTATAGCGCCGGGTAGTGGCGTCTAGAACCCATAAGCATATTATCCATTTGGTATGCGGGATCAGATTGGGAGCTATATATCCACGGATTGATTACTGTGAGCTGCCTGGCCCAGTAATACTTGTGGATATCTGGAAGAGCTATACAGCCATCATACCACCCCTTTATCAATTTGTGAGTAGCTATTTGTGGGGGTTTTCCATCCCACAATAGTGTACGGATCTCAGTTTTGGTCTTGGCAGAGTAGGTGTCGGAGACCGGGTAGGGTGTGTTTTGTAAGGCATATAGGAATCTAGGCAATGCCATCATTTTAAAGAGAAATAAACTATTACAGGAGTAGACCCATTAACCCAAGTGAAACCGGGTAAAGTTTGTAACAAAACGTCTCAGCTGGAAATCATTTGAACGGGGCAATTAAAGTAGTGGTATACGGGGCAGAAGAAGGGAGACCACAACAGGAAGGGTAAGGTGAAACAATTATTATTTGTAATTAGTTATAACAACACTACAGTACAATTCAATATACAGTGACCATACCACACAAGTGAGCACTGGGTGTCCTAGTGAACAGCGCAGTGACGCAGGTGTGAAGAAATACAGCGTGAACGGTGGAAAGAGTAAGGAGAAAGTAACAATGTGGTCAATAATAAAATTATATACAATATTGGTATTTTTAGATTCGGGACAAATAAATTGACCACAACAGTGTCTTAAGTTCTGTGCTGGTAGTCGGCATTTCAACCTGATTGATTTCAGGTTGTCATCAGGACAATGGTCACTAATTTCAAAGTAGTGCTGAACTTAGCATAGCACAGGTTATGCGTCCAGTATAAGAGGATCAATCAGTGTTTAACAAGGCCAGGTGATGAAAAATTCATGCGTGGGCGAGGCGTCAGTCAAGCGCTAGTCCATTGTATTAATGGATAAACCGGCGTGGGAAGCTTGAGGGCTGCCGATAAACAAGGGCGGGGACCGTCAATCCCTGTGATGTATCCGGGTATCGGGTGATTTGTAAGGATCTTAATGAGGCGATCCAAATTTCTTGGAGACTGGACTAAAGCCAGCTTCGGGGTCGCTTGGTCCGAGATCGTGAAAGCAGGCGATTTGAGAGAAAGGAGCCAATCCTCTAGAATGCAGGGTGGCGCAGGACGAGTGAAGCATTTTAAAGAGAGCTGCACGTCCTAGTAGAGACCACAGCAGCTTTCTCCAGTGTTGGATGTTTTTTTTGTAGTCTAAGGGGCCCTAGCAAGTAAAAAAAAATGTAAAACTGGGTGGGATCATGAGAGGCACTGATTGTTAGGTAGTGGAAGCTGTCTTTTGCAATGGTTATTGTACATCCCAGAGGTAGTTTGGGTTTTGGGCTGCAAAGTATCGATTGAGACCAGTTTATGGTGTATCCTGAATATTTACAGAAATTGGTGAAAATTTTGAGGACTCTGTTAATGGAAGCGCTGGGGGAAGCTATATAATCCGCATATAACTAGATTCTATTCTCCCTCTGGTCCATTTGAGTCCTCGAATCATGGGATCCCTCCTTTTCCAGGTATCCAGTGGCTCGAGCATTACCGCAACGATCAAAGGTGACAATGGGCAGATTTTGAGGGGGAAGGAGTGCGAGGTGTGCCCATTCACCACTATATGTGCTAGTGGTTTAGCATAAAGCTACCGATCCACAAGATGTATTCTGGACACAAACCCAACCGTTCCAGGAAAGCGTAGAGGTAGGGCCAATCGATGGTGTTAAACGCAATCTGAGCATCCAGTAATATCACCGCATCTTCCCTTATGAACTCACGCCCAGAATACCGTGTAAACATCGGAGGTTTAAGGCTGTTTCTCCCCGGCATAAAGCCAGATTGATATGGGTGCATTAGTTTTGTGATGTGGTAATAGTCTTTTGGCGAGTAGTTTGGCCAGTATTTTTACTTTGACGTTGAGCAGTGATAAGGGACAATACGAGCTGCACAATTCTGCCATTTTACCTTGTTTGTTCATGACCACTATAAATTCCAGACTCTCGTCCCGCGGGAGGTTCTCCTGTCATCTAATGTCTTGATAAATCTGGCGTAGTTGGTGTGCGATTGTCAATGCTATGAGTTTGAATAATTCAATTGGTAGGCCACTAGGGCCCATTGCTTTCCCTGTTTGAATGTTAATTGCGCCTATGATTTCGTCGTCCGTAATGTCACGTTTAGTGAGTCAGCCTCCTCTGGGGATAGTGTCAAAAGATGCTTGTCTGACAGTAACTCTTTGGAGTCGATGGTAGCAGTGGATGAGGGAGTGTATAGTCTAGTGTAATATTGTGCGAATAGGTCAACTATATCTTGTGGATCTTTTATATGCTCCTCGTTTTTGGTTCGGAGACATGTCACCCATTTGTTTCCTTTTTTACGCCTTTCTAACCATGCCAGTTTCCCCGCCTAATCTTCTGTCTCGTATAGCCTGTGATGTTAGGCCACTACTCTTTGCCTCCAGTCACAAAGTTTTTGTATTCTTGTCGTTTAAGATCTAGTAAGTGTTTAGCCTCTTCCGTCCTGGAGTACGTGTACTGTTTGTCTCTAGGATCTTTTTCAAATTGTGTAATTACACCCCGTCAATCGTTTTTGTGACCAGCCATCAGGGGTGGTGCTTGCCCTTTAATGACTTTAGTAAGCTTCCCATAGTGTTTGTGGGGATTGAGCCTTAGTTTTCGGTTAAATATTTTGTTGTGCGAGTGAGTCACTTATATGTGGAATTTTGAGGTATTGGGGATGCAGTGATCATTTTATAGTGTAGTGGTGCATCGCATCTGAATTGGGCCAAAAGGAGCATGGTCCGATATTCCCTGTGCCCTTTGTGGAACATCCTTAAGAGGCCAATTGGCCCAGCTAAGCTAGGATATAGTCGAGCTGTGACTATCTGTTATGTGCACCTGAATGAAAAGTGAAGTGTCTGGATTGTGATTTCTCCATACGTCTGCTAGACCCATTGCCATCAAGTATACCACTAAGGAGGTACCGCTGCCCGGTTTTTGTCCTGGAGGGTGGGGGGCAGGCGGAGTTGGGGTGGTTGGGGGGATTGCGATCTATTGTACTGCATAACACCATGTTCAGATCCTGACCCCCGCCCCCCTGTAACAAGTCTCATTTTGTCAAATCTAGTATTTTGCTTAATTCCGGGAGATTAGTCTTCTGTAATGTTGGTGGGATATACACCGACAGACTGAGTGGTCTACCCTCCCAGGTGCCAGTGATGGCTGTGTCTACCCAACCACCATCTGTAGCCTCTTCAATACAGTCTATACATAAGAGGTCTGCACTGCCAAAATAACGTTTCTAGGTGCACTTCTAGATACTCCTCCATCTGTAAGGAAGGCTTTGCATGATGTTGTCAGATTAGTCAATCTAGCCGCCACACTCTTAAAGTTGTGTTTCAGTTCGAGTATTTAAATAATCTCTGGGGGTGATGCCGTTTTGCATTAGCCTGATTCCCAACAGTCGTCGAGGCATGAGGCAGTTTCTAGACAAAATAGACAATGGGATTAAAAGCGGCAAATCTTTCAGAGGTTATTCAAACCACTCCCAAAAAGAGATCCGACATACCTTTTGTGAATGCAAAAGGACAATTAATTGTTGGGCCTAATATTTAACTCAACCCCCATTCATGATGAACACAGATGAATTGCTATCAAGATAGGGGGCACATTTACAGAATATGGGGGCCCGTGGAGAAAGTCATCTCAAGAAACCAAATTGCGTATCAACTTGCAGGAGCCAAGCGGATTTGCCTTTTTGCAACAAACGTTTCTTCTACTAATAAGCTTCTCTGTGCTTGTATTCATGGACAATATGACAACAATGTACTTCCTGAACAAACCAGATGAGACAGACAACTTTTATAAACAGAAGATCAAAAATATAGATCATTATCCTGCAAGATAAAGCTAAAAGTCGAACTTATTCCTAGAATGAACATCTAAGCAAAACATAATTTTAGACCTGGTGAAGCCCAAACCTAGACTTGTTTGTGACACAGCACAGTAGCAAATGTCAATTCTAAGCCAGTAGAGACTCTCAGAAGGTGTCGAAGGACCTTCCAGATACCGTGGGTAGAAATCGTCACCTATGTATTTCTCTTCTCTTAATTCCAAGATTAATTAACAAAATGAAATGTGAACCATGTTGTATTATTCTTTTAGCCTTATGGCCAAGACCATGCTGGTACATAGAGCTGATACTCTAGTCTGAATGGCAGCATTATCGTTCAGAACAACATAGGATCTCTTGATAATTATCAAGATTAATTCAAAACCAGCATCTCTGTTTGATAGCCTAGCCCCTGAATGCAATTAATTCCATCTCATAAAACAATCTTTTGCAGATTCTAGCTAAGGCCAGGGCTGAAATGACACAATTTGTGTAATTCTAAGTGGTCTCAATTCTGCATATATGCCCTCAAAGTAGCATACACCCTTTATCTCTTCCTGAACAGATCTTGCCATACCTGTTGCACTGGGTACATTAGGATCTTTCTCATTTCGTTCAAGATATACCTAGCCACAATTTTGCACTTTAGAAGATTCTCAGTACAATTACGCTCTCGTTTAGTAGGCCGATAAGTTACCCATCAGTCTTTTCAGAACATGTCCTCTGAAGAAAAATCACATATTCCTTGGCAGTTAAATGCGCCCCTCTCTCTACTGATTAAGTCCCCACTGGAACCTATTCATCAAGCAGAACTCGAGCAACTATGAAAATGACTTTATTCCCGACTTTGACTTCTGCCAAAATTAGTAAGATTCAAGGTTTATCTATAATGGAACCATACATTCATTTCAGAGACGACTCTTACTTAAGCCTAACTCTTATCCCAAAAATCCCATCAAACTCATCTGAATGAGATATTTCATAAGTCCTTATGAAATCCTACTAATGATGCGTAAAGAGCACCTCATACACTTGACATCAAGCGGTCTCATATAATTCATATGGCCTGAACTAAAGTGCTGAAGAACACTAAGAAGGTGGCCAATCCAGGCTCCTGTCTGTGCAATTGCCGCCCAGTGTAGAAATGGTGCTGTAAGGTGAGTCGAACAGTCAACAGATGAGAATATCTAACAAGGGCCGAAACATGAAGTATTCCTTTGGTTCCTGAGACCCACATCACCATTCGAAATCTTCCTTGCTGCAGTGGTAGAAACTGACTTCAAGACCTCAATCAGCGCCCAAAGACAAGGACATTGTGGCTCCAGTCTTGGACGCCAGACAAAACCCTGTTTTTCCACCCGGTCACAGGCAAAATCTCAGCAAAACGCCTCATCTGGAACCTCTTCCTCGAAAGAGGAGACTGGCCTTCGATGGGGAACCTTCTTCAAAGCCTCAACTCCGAGGCAGCAACAAAGAAAGCAAGTGCATGGAAAAAGCAACAATTACTCCAGTATTCAGATGGGAGTCCCCGGTAATATTAAAATAATTGTCCTATAGACCTAGAGCATAAGGCTCTAGGCCTTAAAATCTTTATAATATATCCCTGTCCTCTATTAAAGGACCTGGCTTGGCAGTTCAGGCTGGGCTGTTCCCATGAGGCACAGGGTCAAGACTGATTTGCATATAGCTGGGTTCAAACTGGAATGGCATGGTGAGCAAAAAAACGATGGATGTAGGTCCAGATCTCTGTACTGTGGTGAATGTATGACATTGTTCTGCATTCTGTCCATGAACTGTTTTTGCATTTGACCCCCCGAGTGGGACGGGTATGCCCAGACGTGGGTCTTGTGCTCTCCATGCCACTGGAATCCAGCTATCCTGGCTGAAGAGGGGTGAAACCCCGAAACCGGTCCTAAGATGCTTGTTTCCAGCCCAGGGAGGACCTGGCTTTACAGTTAGGCTGGACTGTTCCCATGACTCACAGGGTCAAGATTGATTTGCATATGACTGGGTTCAAACTGGAATGGCATGGTGAGCAAAAAAAAGATGCATTTAGGTCCAGATCTCTGTACTGGGGTGAATGTATGACATTGTTCTGCATTCTGTCCAACTGTTTTTGCTTTATTAAAAAAGGACCAAACTTAAAACTCAACCAATCAGAAGAGACCACCCTGTAGAACCTTCCTGAGAGAAGCGCCAGTCGCTCAGGTTTTCTACCGCAAGGCGTGCTAAGGGAGTCTCCACTGAGCTCTGCTCAGTTTTCTTCTATTCTCAAGATTGTGTTTTTTCACCATTTCAGCTTACTACCATCTCATTGGATTTATTTTTAAGGTGATTCAAACTGATGTCCACCATGTCAGACGCCTAAAAACAAAAAGGGTTATGCAGAGCATATGGCACTTGTAGGAAGAAAAGGCTGCATATAGATGATGTGCATAAGAACTGCTTATACACTGACCACAGACCAAAGGAGTGCAAGGTATGTCGTACCTTTAATACTAAGACTCTTAAAGACCGAGAAGGGAGGCTTCTCTTGTGGCTTCAGAGGCATAAAAACAGGGATACTGTGGTCTCAGAGTGAATCATCTTCTAAATCTTTCTCAAGAACGCCTCAAACGACCCTTGGATGACCCTGGTGGCTCGTCACAGCCAGTCAAAAAGTCGTTCAAAAAGTCTGTTGAATCCTCTCAAAAACAGACTGGATCTGCCAGCAAAGCTTCTTGTGAAGAAACTAAGTCATCAAAGATCAAAACATCAGCTTCAGAACCTCCAACACCATCCTTGAAACTGAAGCATGCCTTCAAAAAACCTACTTCCGCTCCGTCGCTGAGCAGCCTGTTGAAACCACCGTTGACGAGAAGATCCTCACCTGAGGTAATTCTGGTAAGAACGCAAGTGTCTCCAATTAACACCGTGACTGTATTTGCGGCGCTTTGTCATCGACATCGTCAATGGGTAACGTACCTTTATCGTCGACTAAGGAAATTGTGTCCTCAATTTTCGTCATCAAGGGGTCAACTTCCGATGACCTACTCTTCGATGACACCGCTCCTGTTGAGGATCCGTCCGTCGACGACTGTGTCCACGAGAGAACCTGCGTCGACGGTGGAAGTGTCATTGGCGTTACTGTTGACGGAGATCCTTGTCTCCGGCAGTGTGCTGGACCAAGGAAAGCAGTCTTCATCAACGAAGTTGATTTCGGCGGTGATTCAGTCGTCGACTGGCTCGTCAACGACCCCGTCGACGAGGAAGGAAAAACATAAAATTTCAAAAATACAGTTGGTACCAGCTGTAACTTCACCTAGTCAGGTGCATGCTCTTTTGCCATCTCAATTCTTAGAAGATGATGGTGAGAACGAGAACTCTGACGAGGATAGTCTCTTTGGGGCAGCTTTGAGCACATCGGATCTTCATGTCAAATTGTGATGAAGATGATTACGGACATCAATATTACCATCCGCAACAGCAATATCATCAACAGGAGATGTACGCCCCTTGAAGTCTTATGACAGACCTGCAATTTATGCTAGCGGACTATAAGAGAAGATTTCTGTCAGAACAGATTATTTAACAGGCTCCACCTCCTACTCCGCCTGAATTAGTATGGTGAAATATGAAAGTAATTTGAGTGGTGGATATTAGTTATTCGGAGGGAGAAGAATAGTGGAGGGCTAGAAGGGGGAGAAAGGTTTGCATTCATATAGTGCTTGTTACCCCTGATGGTGTTTGAAGCGCTTGTTTTAGTGAGTAGCATGCTACTCTGGAACCCATAAGGATTAGTGTTGAATTAGTATAGTGAAATATGAAAGTAGTTTGAGTGGTGGATGGATTATTCAGTTGGATATAGAAAGGTAGCGGAGGGATAGAAGAGGGAAAAAGGTTTGCGATTCTATAACGCTTGCTTATCTCTGATGAGGTGTTAAAGCACTTTTTTGGCGAGTAGCACGCTACTACATTTTAGAAGTGCACTTTCTGCTCACTTATGCATTTAAAGGAGTATAGTAATGTATACTTACAATGCTTTCAGGCATGCCTTTCCTGTAGTGGTTTTATGGCATGGAAATGTGTTACTCACTGCTAGCTATTTTGATTCAAGCATGTGAACCTATGAAAGTTCCAATACTGGAGTAAGAAACAAGTTACTTACCTGTAACTATAGTTCTCCAGTATTAGAATCTTTCATAGATTCACATGCGACCCACCCGCCTCCCCTGGAGAAGGCTCGCTTATTTCTCAGTTTTTTCTATTTATGCGCTCATGTGCTTGGAAAATCTGAGGGACTGGAGCTTCTCTCAGGAGGGTTCTACAGGGTGGTCCCTTCTGATGTTATAGAAGACTTTAAGGCCTAGAGCATTATGTTCTATGTCTATAGGACAACTATTTTAATATTACCGGGGACTCCCATCTCGACGACGGTGAATGATTCAAGCATGTGAACCAAAGACATTGCTTCCCACACCTCGCCTTCGGGCCCGGATAAGAAGCCTATCAAGCCTTCTGGCGGCTCGGGCTCGAGCCAGCCTACCATCGGTGCCGAGAAACACTCCTCCGCACCGGCGCCGAAAAAGAAAATGGCCCCCTACTCCGCACCGAGCTCCACACCGAAGCACTCTGCGCCGAAGACAAGCGCAGGCTCCTCGGTACCGACAGTGTCCCCGGAGCCGAGCAAAAAATCCAAAGCCATCGACACCCACACCTCGAAACCAAAACTTATCTCGGAGCCGAGGAAACAACCAGCCATCTCAAAGCCGCACAGTTCAAAACAATGAACCAATGCCGACTCCAAGACTAAAAAAACCTACGGCACCGACGCCTTCGGCGCCGACGGATCGGCCACTCACTGAAGAACTATTTCGCCCTTATCCACTACAAAAAACACTAGTCAAAGACCCTAAAACTGGACACTTGATGCTCAGCATCAAAAAGAGACCGCTGGACAAGCCTGCCCCAGCTCCACCTCCAAAGAGGAAAAACTTTGTTACCTCCCCATTGAGAATACCTTCACCCCCTCCTCCACCTCCCCCACCTCATCATTCCCCCACACCCTCTCCTGATGAGGATGATGACTATGTCTACGATGACACAGCCGACGAACCCCCTGACCAACCCACAGGGGACCCCACTCCTACAGGCTCCCTAGACCCATGGGATGATTATAACATTCTAGACATCCCTAACGTCCTGCAGGACGAGCTTTACCCTTCAAGACCTAACCCCCCCGGAAGACACCCTGGGGTTTAACCACCTACTCCATAGGGCTGCACACTACCACGGAGTGGATCTCCATACAGACCCTGTGGAGGACTTCCTCCTAGATACCTTCGACACAACACACAGGCCACTTCCATCCTGCCCATGCTTAAAGGGGTTATCAAGCACGCGCCGGAGGTCTTTAAAGACCCGGCCAGGGTAATCAACCCTCGCATCGAGAAGAAGTATAAGGCCGCCCCTTCAGACCCCACCTACATCAGAGGGCCAGCACCACTAGACTCCCTACACCACCACCTGATAAGGAGTCCAACCTCTTGGAAGCATATGGCAAGTGTACTGCATCCCAGGCTGCCAACATATGGCGCATCGCAAACACACAAGCGCTCTTGGCAAGATATGACAGGGCACATTATGATGAACTAGAAGCCATAATGCAACACCTCCCTGACAAATACAAAAATAGAGCCAACAAGCTAATCCAGGAGGGTAAGACCATCACCAACACCTCCATTCGCTGCGCCCTAGATATAGCTGACACCGCCTCTAGGGCAATTAACACCAGCATCGTCCTCCGTAGGCATGCCTGGCTACGAATTTCAGGTTTCAAGCCAGAGGTGCAGGCGTCCATCCTCAACCACCCCTTTGACCAGGAACATCTGTTTGGCCCAAAAGTTGACGATGCCCTGGAAAAAATGAAAAAAGATACAGATACGGCGAAGTCTATGGAAGCCTTACAGTCGCACCCTCCCAGGCGCTCCTTTCGCCGCTCTTCCTTTCGGAGCACCTCCAGAGGCGACTCCTCCGATAACGCTTCTACTTCCTATAAAGCCTCTACCCAATCCACCTTCACAAGGGGTTACCAAAGAGGCGTATTAGGGGAAACAATAATAAAGGCAGAGGTAAAACTATCTCCTCCCGCTCTGCCTCCACCCCAAACCAATGACTTCCCTCCACTCCCCCAGACCATCCCACTCCGGTCGGGGGCAGACTCCACAATTTCCTTCCAGTCTGGACTACTATCACCTCAGACAAATGGGTAACACAAATATTTTGGTCAGGCTACTGCCTCAAACTTACATCTACCCCCCCCCCCCCCAAACATTCCACCTAAACAACGCCCAATGTCACAGGAACATTTGTCACTACTAAAGCAGCAGGTAATCTCCCTCCTACAAAAAAGTACGATAGAACTAGTTCCTACCCACCAACAATATATGGGAGTTTACTCCCTATATTTTCTCATACCAAAAAGGGACGACACTAAGGCCCATCCTAGACCTCAGACCCCTAAATCACTATATACACTCAGACCATTTTCAAATGGTCACACTCCAGCAGGTACTTGCCCTGCTCACCCAAAACGACTTCCTTGCCACCCTAGACCTCAAGGACGCCTATTTCCACATTCCTGTTCACAAGGCTAACAGGAAGTATCTCAGATTTGTAGTGGCCGGTCAACACTATCAATTCAAAGTGCTCCCATTCGGAGTCACCACAGCACCACTGGTGTTTACCAAGTGCCTAGCGGTAGTGGCAGCACACCTGGAAGACAACACATCCATGTCTTCCCATACCTAGATGACTGGCTCATAAAAGCCAACTCATACAACCAGTGTGTACAACACACTCACGCCACTATCCAACTACTTCACGAGCTGGGCTTCACAGTAAATCACACGAAGTCCCATCTGCAACCGTCCCACGTAAAACAATACCTCGGCGCCACCATAGACACCTCAAAAACGCTAGCCTATCCCAGTCCTACCAGGATAGCAAGCATTCAGGCTCTACGCGCCAAATTTCAACCGGAACACACTCTTCTAGCTCGAGTGTTCATGCAACTAATAGGAATGATGGCCTCTTGCATATTCATAGTACCTCACGCAAGACTCCAGATGCATCCTCTCCAAGAGTGCTTAGCGCGCCAATGGAACCAGGCCCAGGGTCAATTGACAGATCTGGTGTTGGTAGATGGTCGTGCCCATCGCTCTCTGCAGTGATGGACCACCAAAAACCTTTCCAAAGGGTGACCGTTCCTGGAACCGGTTCCTCAAATAGTACTCATAGCGGACGCATGGCTCTCTGGCTGGGGAGCTCACCTATTACATCACACCACGCAGGGCAGGTGCAAGCCTCAACAAAATTTACTCCACATCAACCATCTGGAGTTACTAGCCATATTCTTAGCCCTAAAGGCCTTTCAAACGCATGTCTCAGGCAAGGCTGTCGTAGTCCGCACGGACAATATGACAGCCATGTACTATATACAAAAACAAGGGGCACACACTCTCCGCATCTCTGAGTTAGCACGGAGCATATGGAGATGGGCCATACCCCAGAAAATCTTTCTCCTAGCCCAACATGTCCCAGCAGTCCAAAACACTATGGCCGATCTGCTGAGCAGACCAACACAACAGATCCACGAGTGGGAACTCCATCCACAAGTTCTTCACCCTTACTTTCAAATGTGGGGGCACCCACAGGTAGACCTCTTTGCCACCCACTAACGCCACATGCCCAAGCTTCGCCGCCAGGTATCCACACCAGTCGTCCATAGGCAATACGATATGGAAGAATTGGTCAGGCAGATTTGCGTACGCTTTTCCGCCTCTCCCACTCATTCCATTAGTGGTGCGCAAACTGCAACAACACTCCCTCACTCTCATCCTAGTAGCTCCAACTTGGGCCAGACAACCGTGGTACACCACACTGCTTGAACTATCTGTAGTACCGCACCAAAAGTTACACCTCTCAACCCAGAACCATGGAGAGATCAAGCACCCGGACCCAGCTCAGCTCAACCTTGCGATCTGGCTTCTGAAATCCTAGAATTCGGTTATCTAAATCTTCCCCCGGACTGTATGAACGTCATTAGAGAAGCTAGACGACCTACGTTTTGTGGTATATTGTCACAACAATAACTTCAATCCCCTAGATGTGTCCATTCAACACATCATGGGCTATTTACTACATCTACAAAGATGCAACCTAGCCTACACGTCTATTAGACTGCACCTTCGGCCATAGCGGCCTATCTACAAAACAAACCACATCTATCACTCTTTAGAGCCCCTGCCATAAAAGCTTTCATGGAAGGCCTCAAAAGAATAATTCCCCCCAGAGTGCCACCCTCACCTGTGTGGAACCTAAACATCGTTCTCACAAGACTAATGGGGCCTCCCTTTGAACCTCTAAACAAATGTGAACTTCCTAACATGGAAAACTGCTTTCCTGGTAGCCATTACTTCCCTCAGAAGGGTCAGTGAGATACAAGCACTCACCATTCCAGAACCTTTTCTGCAAATGCATCATATCAAAGTTGTTCTCTGTACTAATACAAAATTCCTCCCTAAAGTCATTTCTCCCTATCATCTAAACCAATCTGTGGAACTGCCCGTATTCTTCTCGCAGCCACAGACCATTGCAGAAAGAGCTCTCCACACACTAGATGTCAAACGAGCCTTACTCTACTACATTGGGAGAACACAACCCTTTCGTAAGACCAAACAACTGTTCGTATCTTTCTCACATCTGGGATAGCGAGGTGGATTGTTAAATGCATACAGATTTGCTACCACAAAGCAAAACGAACGCAATCTGTTCCCCCCCCTAAAGTCCACTCTACACGTAAGATAGGGGCTTCCATTGCATTTTTAGGAAACATTCCCTTAGATGACATCTGCAGAGCCAGCTACATGGTCTACACCGCACACTTTCACTAAACACTATTGTGTAGATGTGCAAACTAAGCAACAAGCTAGTGTGGGCCAGGCTGTACTCAAAACATTGTTTCAAACCACTGCAACAGATACTGGTGGTCACTGCTAGGAGCGAGTACTACTACATAATCTATGCAGTGTGTAATCTGCAGCTCATATGCCTCGAACGGCAAATGCTACTTACCAGTATGCATCTGTTCTTGGCATATAGAGCTGCAGATCTACACACGCCCACCCGCCTCCCCAGCTACCTTTCTCTGTTCCAGTTTATCTTATTTAGATACAACACACATGGGCATCTTCACTGCTTTTTACTACACCATCATTTACCTGCTGGCGAAAAACAATCTGAGGATTGAGCCGAAGCCCATGCGCAATACGATCCAAAGGAGGAGTCCCATACCTTGTGACTGCCAAAGACTTTCCAAGAGGAAAAACAACTGCAAAAATCCGGGCCCAACACCAGATGGCGATCTATGCACAGTGTGTAGATCTGCAGCTCTACATGCCAAGAACAGATGCATACTGGTAAGTAGCATTTGCCTTCAGACGACTGCAACAGATGCAGGTTAGCTACCGTTTGGGAAAGAACTGCAATATAGTCTATGCTAACGCATATGATCTACAGCTCATATGCCTCAAACAGAAAATGCTACTTACCCAGTATGCGTCTGTTCTTGGCATATACAGCTGTAGATTCATATGCACCCACCCGCCTCCCCGGGTACCTTTGCCTGTTGCAGTATTATCTTACTTAGACACGCTCTGCATGGACATCATTTTCTACTCTTACTAACTCCATCACCTTTACAGCAAAACAATTTAAGGATGGAGTCGGTGCCCATGCGCACTATCACCGAAAGGAGGAGTCACCTAGCTCATGACTACAAAGACTTCTTCCAAGAAAACATCCAAACCCCAACATTAGATGGCGATCTGTGCTTACGCGTATGAGTCTACAGCTGTATATGCCAAGAACAGATGCATATTGGGTAAGTAGTATTTCCCTTACAGGTAAGTAACTTGTTTCATCTCTTCCTGTGACAAACCCCACCTTCTGTAGTAGGGGATCTCTGTGTATAGTCATAATCTAGTGAATAGTCCTGCCCATGTGCGGGGACCCCAGAGCAATACAAATAATCTCTTAAATTGTCAAGCCATGCAGACCTGCATCTACACTTAAGAGAGAATTTCAAAGACAGATAATGCAGCCTATATCCACAGGCTACACTGTCCTGTACTTCAACTAGAAAATTCCACCAACATCCACAAACAGCACTGCCTGCCCAGCTTTTTCTACAGAGAAAAACCTGCCTCTACCAGCAAAAGCCTCTGGAATGATAGAGAGGGAGGAATGGACAGACAAGCCCCATAGGCTGCCATTATGTGGCTCAGAACAGGATACTGTGCCTTTAAGAAAACTTTCCAGATCTTTTCCAGTATTCCAGAATGCACAGCAGGTCCCTTTTACTTTCAGTTCTTTTTTCCGGCTCCTGCTAGCCCCTGGGGTAGGAAGCCCAGCAAACGCCCCCATTCTCCGTCGACTACGGCGTCGAGGGGGATGGCTGCAGTCTGCTCGCCGTCTCCCCAGGGCTCTGGGGAGAAACAGCGTCGACGCTCGCCGTCGAGGGAGCCGAGCAGCCCTCCGTCGAGTACATCGGCATCTTCGTCGACACAGTCGACTTCTCCGTCGAGTCCTCGGCATCGAGAACAGCTCTGGCGTCGGCGCTCGCCGTCGAGGCGAGGTCGCCGTTCGACGTCGGCGAAGAGGAGACTGTCACCGTCGAGGGGATCCCCGACGTCTAGGACCTGTCCCAGGCGTTCGCCGTCGAGTTGACGCTCGCCGTCGAGTTGACGCTCGCCGTCGAGGAGGCGTTCAACACCGAGGCAGCGCAGGAGGAGTCCTGACGCCGGGAGTTCCTCGGGGTCACGAGGGGAGAGAACGGAGTCGCCGGGCTCGGTGTACTCAGTGGTGTATACCCCTCCTAAGCCGAGGTCGCCACCCTTTCCACCTTTGCCAAGGGAGCCCTCACCACCACCGCCTCCTCCTCCTCCTCCCCCCTCCCTCCTCCTCCCCCCCTCCTCCTCCTCCACCGCATAACATTCCGCCTCGCACACCGTCCGGCCCACCCGTGGCCCCGCCACGGTCGGTGTCGTTGCCTCGGTATCCGACGCCACCGAAGAGGACTCCGAAGCGGCCGCAGCCGAGCAGATCGCGCTCCCGCTGTGGACGGGCATCGTCGACATCTGGGAGGCGCCAGATTCCGCACCCAATCGTCTGGCAGGGACTACTCTCCGCTGTCGGACTCACCAAGGACAGGAGTATCGCCTGTCGACATAGTCTCCTTCCAGGAGGTGGCTGCGGGGTGCTGCCAAACTAGGGATCACGGTGACGGTGCCAACACCTACGACGTCCGTGATCTTTGAGACACTGCACCAGAAGCACCTGTCTCGCCCCCCTGCTGCCACTAGTGCCGGGATTGGTGGAGCCCGCTACGGAGTTGTTCCTCACTCCGGCGGTAACAAAATCTGCACCCTCTAGGCTCCTGAAGAAGTATCGGGCGCCGGATTCGGACCCGACCTTTCTGAGGGTGGACCTGAAACCGGACTCGGTCATTGTGACGGCGGCAATGAAGCAGCATGCCACCACGCCTTCCTCGACAGTGCCACCTGATAAGGACAGCCGTTGGCTAGATTCGGCGGGCAGAAAGGTCTGTGGGACGGCTTCTACCACCATGAAGGTGGCAAGTGCCAGGGCTCTGTTGGGGCGCTACGACCGTGCCCTGTGGGAGTCTCTCCAGCAGTACGCGGAGCTGCTGCCGCGCGACAAGGAGGACTTTCTGGAGACTTTGCGTGAGGGGATGCTGGTGTCGAATCAGATCATCAGCGCGGCGGCCAATGTGTGTCTGTTAGCGGTACATGGCTATTGCCATGGCATCCACCAACGGCGTCACGCTTGGCTTCGCCTTACCTCACTCAAACCGGAGGCACAGCAAAGAGTGGCCAACCTGCCTTTCTCGGGGGAGACCCTGTTCGGCAAGCATGCGGACGACGAAATGGCCCGCATGAAGACAGAGGCAGAGACCCTGACGGCTGTCGGGTTGGAGAAGCCCAAACGGAAGAAGCGCCCGTTCCAGAGACGGTTCGGGCGGCAGGAAGAGGGCGTGGGCAGCCCTCGGGACAGCAGCAGCAGCAGTTCGGCAAACCCTTCCAGAAGCGCCAGAAGGGCAGAGGATGCCAGCAGTCCGCTACAGCGTCCAAGGGCCTGGCTGGGTCTCGGCCCTGAGCGGTTACTTCCCCTGCAACCGTTACCCACTCCACTGGGGGGAAGCGTTCAATCTTTTCTGGCAGAGTGGAGAAAAATTACTCAGGACAAGTGGGTGCTGAATATTGTTTGCAATGGACACAGTCTTCGGTTCATCAGCCCGCCTTCAGCGATTCCGCCGGTAAGCTCACAGTATCAACTGCGAGAGCTCCAGGCGGAGGCAGACATCCTGTTGAGGAAAAAGGCGGTGGAAGACGTACCTCTGTCTCAAAGGGGAAGAGGTCTGTACTCTCGGTTCTTCCTGGTTCGCAAGAAGGACAAGAACGAGTTCAGGCCCATTCTGGATTTGCGGCAAGCAAACAAATGGATTCGCAGATAGAAATTCCGCATGCTATCGTTGCATCAGATTTTCCCTCAGCTGCAACGGGGAGACTTGCTCTGTGCCATAGACCTACAGGATGCATACTTCCATGTGCCCATTGCACGGAAGCACAGGAAGTTCCTGCGGTTCCAAGTCGGCGCCAATCATTATCAATACACATTACTGTCATTCGGGCTGAAGTCTGCGCCCAGGACCTTCTCGAAGTGCATGGCAGTGGTAGCCGCACACCTGAGGAAGAACAAGGTGTTTGTCTACCCGTACCTGGACGATTGGTTGATCAAGGCTGCCTCCTTCTCGGAAGCACAAGCGCACTTCCAGAAGACGTGCGTTCTCTTGAACAAGCTGGGGTTGCACGTCAATATGTCCAAGTCTGTCCCGACTCCATCGATACGCTGTCAGCAAGCGTGTCTCCTTCGGAAGAGAGACGGTTATCACTCCTTCGGAAGGCTCAGGATCTTATGGCCGCCCCATCGATGACAGTGAGGAAGGTGTCTTCGCTGCTGGGATCGATGGCCTCATGTATCTTCCTCACGCACGGCTGCACATGAGACCACTGCAGGAGTGCTTGGAGGATCAGTGGGATCAGAGGACAGGTTCTTGGGACGACAAGATACGGCTGTCTCTGCATGCTCTTCAGTCGCTGAAGTGGTGGTGTTCGGCGGAAAATCTCCTCAAGGGGGTTCCCTTCCACAAGGACATTCCCACGCAGAGGATCGTGACAGATGAGTCTCTCCACGGCTGGGGAGCGCATTCCGGGGACTTACAGATACAAGGAAAGTGGTCCCCGTTGGAGTCGACGTACCACATCAATTTCTTGGAACTCAGAGCCGTTTACTTGGCATTGAAGGCCTTCCATCCGTCCTTCCAGACCAACTCGCTGCTGGTACAGACGGACAATACAACCACGATGCATTACCTCAACAAGCAGGGGGGTCGAGATCACGCACTCTGTCACAGGAGGCGCAGTCGATCTGGCACTGGCTTCTGGCTCGAGGACTGACTATCACGGCCGCTCATCTGCCAGGTGTGCAGAATGTTCAGGCGGACGCGCTGAGCAGACTGATTCAGGAAAACCACGAATGGGTCATAAACGACGAAGTACTAGGGTACGTCTTCGCAAGGTGGGGGACTCCAGACGTAGATCTGTTAGCCACCGCCGAAAACAGCAAATGCCGAGACTTCGCATCCAGGTACTACCAGCGGGGGACGCTGGGGAATGCACTATGGATCGACTGGTCGAACAGCTTTTTGTACGCTTTTCCACCCATTCCCCTGATTCCGGCGGTGCTCATCAAGCTGTCCCAGTCTGGGGCGCGGATAATCCTGATTGCCCCGGAATGGCCCAGACAGTGGTGGTTCACGGACCTGCTTCACCGGTCTCTCCTTCCTCACATACGGCTGCCGTGCAGGCCGGACCTTCTCACGAGGTTCGGGGGGCGGGTGGTGCACCCCAACCTCTCGTCTTTGAGTTTGGCGGCATGGATCCTGAGATAGTGCACTTACACTCTTGGCAGCCTTCCTTTGCTAAAAAGAAATACATGGGTGTGAATATAAATGATGCAATTTATATATAAAGAATATCTCATCACCCGACATATCTGACTCCACGCAAGTTTATGCGTTTTTGTTTGTTTTTCATGTGTTCTGTCTAAATATAATTTATTTTTTGTCAATCTATATATTTAGTTTTCTGTTAAAAGTTTTTGTTAAGCAAAGTAATTGTGTGGTCTCACCCGACAGAACCACTGTACTTCATATATCTTATACCCAGGTTCTGAGGGACACAGGGTCACCCCATTGTTTATGAAACACATTTGAATCTACCAGCAGATTGTATGGATATACTGAAGGAGGCTAAGCGACCTTCCACTAGGACGTCCTATGCTTACAAGTGGAAGAGATTCTGCATCTGGTGCACGTCCAAGAACTTTGACCCGACGACATGTAAGGAAGATGTCATCCTTCAGTACCTTTTGCATTTGGCACAGTCTGGCCTTAATTTCCATTCCATTAAGGTTCATCTCGCTGCTCTGACTGCTTACAGGAAATGCCCTTTAGACTTCCTTTTTTCAGATCCCTGTGATCAAGGATTTTTTGGAAGGCTTGAAGAAAGTGTTTCCTCCTGTCAGACTTCCCGCGCCTTCCTGGGAATTGAATGTGGTGCTGTCCAGATTGATGAGGGAGCCTTTTGAACCAATTCACAAGCAGGCGCGGTGCGTCCATTGGGGCGTGGGGGCGTAGCCCCCCCGGGCGCGCCTCGCGCCCGCAGCTCTCCCTCTCCTCTGTGAAGCCCGCGCCTCGCGCCCGCAGCTCTCCCTCCTCTGTGAATGTCAGTCAGCATGACGTCGGACCGTGGGCGGTCCGCGTCATGTTGACTGACATCATTGTCAGACACATTTGGGGAAAGGCAGCACAAGTGCGCATGAGTGGGCATGGAGCTTATTATTTTACTCCGTGCCCAGTCATGCGTACTTGTGTTTTTGCTGCCTTGCGCATGCCCATTAGGAGCCCCTCGGTCTCCTAATGGGCAGGCGGCGGGCGAGGAGTAGGCGGTGCCGTCAGCCAATCCTGGCGCTGCTGCAACGCCAGGATTGGCTGAGGGCCGGGTTGCCAGTCACTTGCGCGTCACGGTGTTCCGGACCGTTTGAAGGAGCAGAGAGGCGCCAACGCGGGCCAGGAGAAGGCGAGGCGGTCACCGGTCAGGTAAGTGTTTTTTAATTTATTTTAGGGTGGTTAAGGTTTCCTGACTGTGACCCGGGCCGTCGCTGGTGTATGTAAATCTACCACAGCACTCCTCAAGCAGTGACAGTTCGACATTGCTAAATCTAGGCATTGCCTCCCAAGTTATAACACACTCCTCAGACATGACTGCCTGCACACCCCGTTTCTTCCTTTTTTGCTGCTGGCACAACATGGGAGGATAAAACATCAGCAGCCCGAAATTCCACTAAGTTACATAAGTCATCATCGGCTACCTGGATAACAGAGTCTAATGCAGTTTCATTCCCATTTAAAATATCCATCCTGCTTGCCCGTATCCTATGTTCAATAGAGAGTCTCTGCTCTAAGAGGGCAATTTCCTTTGAAATACTTCTCTCTCCAACATGCTATCAACACCAGTTACATTAAGCAAGGACACATTTGTTCCCTTGGAGAAACCATCCCTCGGGCCCCTACATGTTTGGTGGCGAACCGTTCCATTTCCCTGTGCGGTTTCTCATTAACACTCGTCATAGTCTATATGCTAATCCATGCTTAAAATGTCATGTCACGGGCCGGCGCTGGAAATCATTCGGTAACTGTTTAACTGTAATCTTATTTTGAAAACACCTTTTTTTGGGAGAAGTACGTGGTGCTTGTATTATTCTGCGGTGGTTTGCAATTGCTTTACGGTCGCCAGGTCCGCTTCCCTGAGGCCGGCAGTGGCTGCTGGCTGGTGGCTACTACTTCCTCATTAGAGGGGAAGGTGAGGGAATGGCGTGGCTCGTCAGCACTATGTCTTGGTTATTTTGGTAAGGTGTGATTGGTTGTCTGGTTGAAAATGAAAAACTCTTATTCGCATGTTCGCACCATGCTTGCGGGAGGCTGCTAGGTAGAACTCGCCGCCTTGAACTGGCATCTCATTAAGTATGTGTGTGGCACAGACTTGGGCAGCCTCGAGCTTCGTGTGATTGAGAGATTGTTACTGCAGTATTTTATTTGTATATTCATTTTTAGCATGTACCCTGGCAGCCCCACCCAACCCCTTGCACGTGAGTTGTATTTAGTGGCACGGGTTAGATTAAGGGGATAAGCTGAATTTACTGGCTGAGAGAAGGCGTCATTTTGTTATTGCTTCATTAATTAAATGTACTGCATGCAGGTGCAGCCCATGTCATTGAAACAAAGAAAAATAAATTAGATGGACTATGACTTCCAGATGAGTGTAAAACATATGTATGTGTTTTAGGGGACATGCTGCTCTCCTGGGAGGGGGGCAGTGGGTGGGATCACAGCGTTCATGGCATGCTCAGAACTGCTCACATGCCATTTAACACTATCTGGATTGTTGTTGCTGGGAACAATACGCAGCAATTGCTCTGTTTCCAATATCTTTTCGCTCGAAGTTTGCATAGGATCAGGATGCTGAACGTAACCAGTTAAGCAATGAAAGGTTAACAACTTTGACGGTTACAAAATGTAAATAGGAGGGCAAAACATTACTATTAGATGACCCGAGACACAATGCGTTTCAAAAATGTTTTATGACCCTGCAGGACACGCTAGCAGTTCTCCCCAGGTGGCTGTCAGTAAGCTCCAAGCACAGATATCAGCGAGGAGAGTGCAACGCGATGTGCTCTACACTGTCAGATGAAGCTGTTAAACTGATAGAGCACAGGTTGTCTGAGGAATTATGAGGCAAACTCATATAGATTCATCACAAGGCTGATATAAATGCAATGAATTAAGGCCTTTGTGCAGATGGGGAACTGACCCTTTATAAATATCAGAATCTGTGCCTCTCTACATATCAGGCAGGGGTGTAACGCAGGCACCTGCAAATGGGCTGCGCAGCTTGATGTGCTGCTAACAGTGATAGAAGACAATGTTTGTATAACTTGTAAGTTATACAGGTACGGTAATATATAAGATGTTGAACAGTTTTATTTCATTTTTATGTGTTTCAGTATTTTAAGTCTATCCTTTCGCATTTGCCTTATAAAACTTCTCGCTTTCTCAAATTTGCTCACTCACTGCACTGAACTTTTACGCCCTACCACATTCAAATGTCACCAGCCGCCACTGTTCACAAGGCTTCGTTGCAGCACCTGTCGTGGAAGACGGCGTTCCTAGTGGCCATTACATCGGCCCGCAGGGTGAGTGAACTTCAGGCGTTGTGTTGCCAAGAACCTTATACGGTATTTCATGCTGCTAAGGTTGTTATGCGTACTCACCCTAAATTTCTTCCTAAGGTTATATCTGATTTTCATGTCAACCAGACCATAACTTTACCTACGTTTTGTCAGAATCCCTCTTCTCCAGCGGAAAGGTCTCTACATTCCCTGGACGTTCGGAGGGTGTTGAAGTTTTATCTTGATAAGACCAAAGATATTCGTAGGTCAGACCAATTGTTTATCAATTATGGATCAGTCAGGACCGGTCTTGCTACCTCCAAACAGTCCATCTCTCGGTGGATTGTGTCCTGTATACAATTATGTTACCAAAAGGCTAATAAGACCTTAAAGGTAAACCTAAGGGTCATTCCACCAGGGGCAAAGCTGCCACGACTGCTTTGCTGCGTAATGTTCCGATTGTAGAAATCTGCAATGCGGCCACTTGGAAGTCGGTCCATACCTTTGCTGAGCATTACTGTCTGGACACGGATGCCAGGGCAGATGCTCAGGTTGAGCAGGCTTCGCTGCGAAATTTGTTCGCACAGTAGTGGTATTATTTTGTAATCTTCTCCACCGCCGTTTGAGTATGGGGATGGGCTTGCCATTCTATTCACTAGATTATGACTATACACAGAGATCCCCTACTACAGAAGGAGTAGTTTCTTTTCTGTAACTCCAGTTCTGTAGTAGGGGTATCTCTGTTGTAGTCATAAGCGCCCGCCCTCCTCCCCGTGGGGAGAGAAAGGTTAATGTCAGGAATGCTACAGGTCTGGCGTGCTACGCCTTCAAAAAGAAATGAAAGTAAAAGGGACCTGCTGTGCGTTCTGGGATACTGGAAAAGTTCTGGAAAGTTTTCTTAAAGGCACAGTATCCTGTTCTGAGCCACATAATGGCAGCCTATGGGGCTTGTCTGTCCATTCCTCCCTCTCTATCATTCCAGAGGCTTTTGCTGGTAGAGGCAGGTTTTTCTCTGTGGAAAAAGCTGGGCAGGCAGTGCTGTTTGTGGATGTTGGTGGAATTTTCTAGTTGAAGTACTGGACAGTGTAGCCTGTGGATATAGGCTGCATTATCTGTCTTTGAAATTCTCTCTTAAGTGTAGATGCAGGTCTGCATGGCTTGACAACTTATGAGATTATTTGTATTGCTCCGGGGTCCCCGCACATGGGCGGGACTATTCACTAAATTATGACTATAACAGAGATACCCCTACTACAGAACTGGAGTGAGAGAAAAACTACTTCTTCTCCTCGCTGCCACCACTACACCCATGTACACCTCCTGGACTCCCTCCACCAGAGATGTCCCCTCTTCAGTATTCAGACCCTGGGGCCCCTATTGTCCTTTTGCCCCTAATGACCAACTATCATTCGAGGGGACCATTGACAATCCCTGAGATGATTACAACACAAAACCCCTCGGTGATGCAGATCTGGAGTATTGATCAGTCAGGGCTTTATCTGATGATTCCACAGACTATCACAAGGTCAGTCAGAGGGCTGCAGCCTACCCGAAGGTTGACATGCATGTTACTCGAACAGGGGAATTCCTCTTGGAGACACTCCAAATCTTAGCGCACAGTTCAGTTCCTCACCATGCTTAAAAGCATGCTAAAGTCTGCTCTTGAAAATTTTACGGAGTTTTGTAAGAATGAGGTAGTCACTCTAAAGGTCAAAAAGAAATGTAAAGCCTCTCCCAGAAACCAAACATATAATAAGGGCAGGTTCCACTTGACTCCATGGCTGTGCACACCAACCTCAAGTCCGCTGCCTACCCCTGGCGATTAATCTTCTCTAGAAAAGAAGAGCGAGAAAATACATCTGGCAAAAGAATGGCAATTGTACCGGAAACCCATTTGGCTGGCACTTAAATCATGCTGCGACAGGTCGCAGTGGAAGGTGATGCAACAGCTCCTAAGGCACCTAACCGAGCAGTACAGGAAGCATGAGGAATGAGGGCAAACTCCTCTCGTACTCCTGAATCCACTGTGCGTGGATGCTGCAGATTTGGCATCTAGGGGCTCAATACCATCATCATTCTTAGACGCCATGCTGGACTGTGTATCTACAGATTCAAACATGTTTATCAGCATCTCTTCATCATGCCCTTTGGCAGGAAGCACCTTGTTTGGACCCCGGTTTGAGATGCTTGAGAAATTAAAGCTACAGAAAAAGCAAACCCCATGGGTAACTCCAAACCATTCCCTTCAAAGGCGCTTTTCGGAAGCAGCAGCTCGAGGGGAGACCGAAGACCACCTTACCCGATCAACCTATTTCCTACCTGTGGCTACAGCAGGCTTGCCACCTGCAAGCCAGGATGGCATTATAACAGAAGTTCCTACATGAGTGGCAGGAGCAAGGGTGGCTCCAGCAAGTGGTCTGCCACTTCTAGTAGTTGCCCCTGATTACCCCTATCCCCACCCCCATATTGTATGTCCGCTGTGTGTGGGGTGTTGCTATGTGACGTCCTCTTTCATTGGTAGGATATCTTGTTTGACGACCTAGTGCTATCCTTAGCCCAACACAGCAGTTGTCGCAAACTGCACGCAACCCCTCCCAACATCTCTCCTGTGACACGCACAGCAGAGTGATGGCCCTTATATAAAAGGGCACAATATAGAAGGGCTCCCTGATAACATCCGGGGACGACTCTCTTCTATATTCTCATGGAGGGCAGCAGTCTCAGGCTTGACCAGAGACCCATCTACCTGACTGCTTCATCCTACATTGTATAACAACTCTGCAGCATATAATTCCCCTCCTTCAACAGAACAATTTCATGACCGCGATTGCTCTCAAGGATGCTTCTTTCCACTCCGTGGTACCTGTGCTTTGTGGGAAGTAGACCACACTACCAGTTAAAAGCATTGCCTTTTTGGAGTCTGCTCTGCTCCAACGATTTTTACCAAGTGCCTAGTAGTGATGGCTATATATTTGTGGAGGGCATTCCATCTTCCCCTACCTCGATGATTGACTGACCAAAAGCAGAGCTAAGCACACTCTCAAACAGTGGAATCCCAGATCCACAGTCTGGGCTTAATCCTAAATCCTGCAAAAAGTCCCACTTGCATCATCTTTAAATGCAACCCTTCCTGGGGGCCGTTTCAAACTCTGTCACGTGTAAGCTGACTCAACAGAGTCACAGCCTTTCAGCACATGCTTTCTTTGTTTTTTTAAGCCCAATTTTCAATTGATGTAGACTGATCATCCAGATGTGGCTTTTAGATCCGAGACCTATTACAGAGTTGGCTCTAAAAGTAGTAGCAGTACTCCAGAGGAGGAATTGAAAACAGGAAAGATTGTCTAGATTAGTTTCAAGACTTGACAGTACCCTGAGGAGTCATCCAGAAATTTACTTTAGCCTAGATGTGCCTTCTAAACGTGAGAGCAATGAGGGGCAGAGAGATTAAGCATTCTAAAAGAGTTCTTCATAAATAGACCTAATACTCGAGATGCGGAAGACCGGTCCTGTGCACACATACAATTATATAGTCACTGGTCGATACAGGTAAGAGCAATGCAACAAAGAAAACATTCATAAAGGATTAGAAATTTCCGTTTAATGAGCATAACCAGCCGACACGTGTTTCATCGTGGGGAGTGTGAACCACGAATCTTCAGGGCTGGAAAAAATACAAAATGATTCATGCTAAGACAAGTGCCAAGAACAAGGCGACACTGCACAATAATGATCATTACAAACATAGTATGTAAATATAGTGCGGAAATATACAGGAAGAAAACACCACAACTACAAAAAGGTGCTGAAGTAGTAATAAGAAATTGTTAAAAATTGCCTAAACCTCCAATCGGTGTGAAGTCAAAAAAGAAAAAGGAAGAAAGGAAAGAGCAACTAGAAATCACCATGCACCCGAATATGTGGAGCGACTCAAAATATTAAGTCCCTCAATGTTAAAGGAGTACCAAGCAAAAGTCCACAAAAGAACCATACCTGAAGCTAATGCCAAACTAGCAGTAGATGCTGTAAGGTAAAACAATACAAACAGCGAATAAACAAGAGGTCTTAGAATACCAAGATAATGGAAAGCGAGGCGTGTAAACACATAATAAAAAGGGATGTCTTACCCCACTACCGGTGATAATTCCAACCCGGTAGGGTCAATAAAGGGTCAGTCGGACTGCACAGAATAGTAATATCTCTCTGTGAATAAAAAGTAATAGTATGCCTAATGTAGACAGCAAGTAGAAGCAAAGAGGAGTAAGTGCAAGCCAAAAAATCTACTGTTAAAATAACAAAACAACAAATCATACCTTCAAAATAAAACAGCCACGTTCAAAAATAACCTTGTACCGCCAGTCGCGTGAAAATCCAAAGTACATAAAAATTGTCTTTAAGGGAGAGAATCCCGTTATTAGCAGTCTCTCAACGTGTTCGTCAAGGCAAGTAAGTAACATCCATTATCTATAATGTAAACCACAACGGAAAACGCGTTAGGCGAAGTCATATATCACCCATTGCATATACTCAAAGGTAATAACAATGTGAAATGATATCTCTCGAGTCTCGTGTACAACGCATAAGTATATCAACTAACTAAGTACTTACAGAAGAAACGAAGCGTCCGAGCGGCCTGGCGGCATCAATAACGTGTGTTGGTGTGTCACAGTAGCCCGACCCGGAAGTGCTTAAATAGCTGGATAATACCGGAACACTAGAACGTAGACCAACCAAGAAAAGTACCTGAAAAAAGACAGACTTCACAGTGATAACGACGAAGTCTCGTAATTAAAAAATAATCACACAAAGAGTCTCAAACTAGAAAGTCGATAAGCCCTCGCCAAAAAGAACCCATTGTCAAAGCGCCATGTTAAAATATGTCTCAAGCAAATACGCGAAAACGGAGAGTGAAAAAATGTCGTCAAAACCCGCCGAGGAAGGACGCGAGTGATGCGTGATACTACCTAAAGTTACCACAGTGTGCTTGCTAATTTATAGGTGTAAATGGCAATCTATCCAGTAAATGAAGAAAAATATAAGTATCTATCCCCTTAACACGGTGTAAAAGATAAAGCAACAGGGAAAAAGAAAAAGGGAGCGACAGCGTAAAGAGAGAAGGAGGTGAGACAGTAAATACACGTGACATCACTGTCCAATAATTATCATTGGTTATGACTCAGGGCTGCCATCAGGTCAATCCATACATGCAACATAGTGGAGTCTAGCACATGGGATCAGACAAGGTTAAGAAATGTCCAATAGTTATCCTTGTATATTAATATACATTAGTATGACTCATATTAGTGGTGTAAAAAAGCACATTGGATCAGACAATGCTGAGGAATGGAAGCAGTTAAAACATATAAATAGTATAAGAATGTGAAAATCACGTTACAAGCACTGAATGAGTTAGACCGCCAACAAAGAGAATTTATACTGTAAAACAGAGCACTAAAGAATTCGTCATTCGTAATTGTGAAGATATACCGCAATACATGATAACAAAAAATGATATTTAAAGAATACATTGTTTACAGTAACATATATGAGGGTTCAACTTTACAGACTCAAAGTCAACCGGAAAAGGCAAGTATAGCGAAGTGGGGACCGGACAAAATATAAATACAGTACATGTCACGCACACCAACTAGCAGAAATATAAAAAGCTAGTAGGCATAGTTCAACCCACATCAGTATGGCATTTGATAAAACCTCATTAATTGTTCTGTGACAACATCACAATTAGTGCAAAACAAGATATCAACAAAACGTGTAAGGCACTGGCACAGAGAGCAAAACGAAACACCAGCTGAATAAATCACTGATACATCAAAATACGAAACCATTTAATTTCAACCCAAGAAATATTGCATTTCTGAGTCGTAATTGAGCCCATGCTCAACCGTCTGTAAGCGCATAATCCACATGGCCTCACACTGTCTTAGGCGAAGTTCTCTGTTGCCCCCTCGTGCCCCCACATCAATGGTTTCTATCCCAAAGAATTCAAAACCTACTCGGCTGTCCTGAGCAGAGCAGCTAACAGTGTGTAATGCTACTGGGTATCTGGCATCTACTTGATGAATTGCCCTGGTGTGTTCTCCAATTCTCTCCTTGAGTGCTCTGATAGTACTACCCACATATTGTTTACCACACCTACACTCTATAATGTATACCACAAATTTGGTAGTGCAATTAATGTTGGATTTGATAGTGTAAGTGTCACCATTATGTCCAGAGAAAGATGTGGTCTTATGTTTCGCCCATCTACAAACTCCACAGCAGCCACATTTATGAAAACCCAATGTCAGTGTTGTAAACCAGGACTGTTTCCTTTGTATTTTTGGGACCGTAGGACTAAGTCTACTACGAAGATTGAAGCCTCGTCTATATGTAATCTGTGGGTAGCTGGTCAAAAATTCCCGAAGGGAGGTGTCTGTTTGGAGAATACCCCAGTGTTTATTAAGGCTCTTCCTCATGACTGGACTTAATGCATTATACTCAGTAATCATGCGTGTGTTGCGCTCTGTAGTGGTCTTGTTTGTGGTCTTAGGTAGTAAAGTGTTAGCACGTTTTACCCTGGCTATTCTATTCTCTGATTTCTTGAGAATTGATGGTGGATAGCCCCTTTTTTGAAATCTATGTTTCATATCCTTGATACAGTTAGTAAACTCCAAATCATCACTGCAGTTGCGTCGTGCTCTTAAAAATTCCCCATATGGAATTGCGTTCACCTGATGAGATGGGTGATTGCTGTGTGCATGCAGTAAAGAGTTACACGAGCTGCCTTTGCGAAAAAGGCGGCTATTCAATTTGTCATTTTTTACAAACAGTTCTATATCAAGAAATGTTACACTAGTAGTGCTGTACTCTACAGTGAATTGTATTCCAAAGCTGTTGGTATTAAGATAAGTGCAAAAGCTCAACAGTTCATTTTCACTACCGGACCACACAAGAAGACAATCGTCTATATAGCGACCCCAATAGATAATGGAGTTCACCCATTCTGTTCCATTAGGGCCCCAAATCCAATCCTTCTCCAAACAGCCCATGAAAAGATTAGCAAACGATGGTGAAAAACGCGAACCCATTGCTACTCGCTTCACCTGTTTGTACCATGTGTTCTCAAATAGAAAGAAGTTATTGTTCAGTATGAGTCTCATCATGGTGATCAGCATGTCGTTGTGTAGCCATAGTGTAGCTGGCCTATTCTCAAGAGTTTTGGTTACTACTTTAAGGCCCAGTTCAGGATCAATACTGGTGTATAATGAGACTACGTCTAAGGTGGCCAAAATCATACCAGGTTGCCACTGAAAGTCAGATAAAATGCTCAGAATGTGTTTCGTGTCTTGTATGTATGATGCCAAATTACGTACCAACGGGCCCAAAAATATGTCCACATACTCTGATAGTCTCTCAGTAGGTCCCCCTATGCCAGAAATGATGGGTCTTCCTGGAGGGAAAGGGAGTTGTTTATGTATCTTAGGTAATGTGTACAGTACAGGGAAGGTGGGTCTGAAGACTTTCAAATAGGCTACCTCATCTGCATCCAAAAGACCTGTGGTATGCCATTCTGCGAGATGTTTGTTAATCAATGTCGTCAAATTCCCCATCGGATTGTAAGTAATAGTTTGGTAGCACGATTGATCACTAAGTTGCGAAAGAATCTCGTTATTATAGTCTGCCCGATTCATGATGACAACATTACCACCCTTGTCCGCCTCCCTGATAAGTATGTGTTCATTTTCCACATGTTCTTTCAATGCCTGACGTTCACCTGAAGTTAGATTGTCATTGAAAACACACTTGTTTTTCCTCCTTTTTGATGCGTGTAGATTGAGATCCTCCAATACCCTTCTGTGAAAGACATCAATAACATTCCCCCCTGTAAAAGTGGGTACCCATTTAGATTTGTTTTTTAGGCCACTAACTGGAGTGTTGGAAGTGTCAATATCGAGCTCTTCTAGCAGTTGCACCATGGTGTAAGGAGACTCTTCTATATCTGTCAGAGAAAGGAGCAATTTAGTAGCCTGTATGTCACAGATAGTAGGAACACCAAAGACATCTTCACAATATTTTGTGGTAACTCTTTTATTGTCTGAAGGGTTATCGGCAAAATATTTCCTCAATTTTAATGCTCTAACAAATTTAAACAGATCAATTTTGAGTCTACAATAATCACCAGAGACCGTGGGGTTGAAATTAAGGCCCTTACTTAACAATGAATTCATATCTGCAGTAAGTGTCATGGATGACAAATTGACAACCTGAACCTCAGAGATGGGGTCTATAGTGGGTTCCGCTCGTTGCCTGAGCGTAGTTTTCTCCTGTACTCTCCCTTTTCCGCCTCTCCCCCCTCTGCGTGTTTTGTGTCCTGTATGGTGCGTGTGTTTGAGGACCTGTTTCCTCTCCGAATGGTCCTGACTTCCCTTAAAAAAGATGACTCCTGCCTCTTAGTATTGGGATTGGACTCATGTTCACTATCACTAGATGGAGGCATGCTCAATGACGTGGAACTCGAAGCTGAAGAGATAACCTCAGCTCTGGCTGTTTTGTCTGGTACTATGTTGGTAGGGAAGAGTATGTCATATTTGCGTGCATAAGTAAAAATTCTGCCCATTTTATAGTCCAGTTCGTCCCGTTTAAGATGTCTAGCTTTCCTGTCTTTAATCTCGTTCTGGTGAATAGCTAATATATCCTTAAGGGTCGCATAATTTTTCTCCGTGGCCTCCTTACGATTGAGATTTTTTATTTCATCTTCTAAGGTAGCTATATCGGTTTGTAGTTTATTTACTTTCCTCTCAGCACTTTCTATAAGAATTTGCATTAAAGTCTTGGATTTGAGGTTAAGCGCCTCTTCCCATTTGGCCAACAGGTCCTCGTCCAGCTCATCATAGGTGGGGAATATCTGTGATCTCAGACCCCTAGGTACCCTATCCAGTCTCAGGTACTGTCTCAGAGTGGCTCCATCCCACCATCTCGCGTTTTCTAGTTTTTTAAGTCTTTCCAATCTGATGAACTTGTCTCTCAACCCTTCCTGTTGTGTGGTGTTGTTGCTATTGGAAGGTGTATTTATATTGGTGCCTTTGGCCAAATTGCCAAAGAGTTCTTCAGCTTCTTTATCACGATCCATAATAAGATCTATCGAATGCAAGGAACCCTGGTTGAAAGTGTCTAGAGTTTACGTCGCGGCGGCCCTTCCTAACTAGTAACAATCGCAAAATTCAAAGAACAGGGTATTCAAATGTTAGGAAGTAGTGGCGCTCTGCTGGTAAACGTAGGTATCTTGAGTTATAGTATCCGTATGGTGCAAAACAGGGAGGGGAAACCCCTATACCCCTCAAATTCCCCCCCGTTGTGGTTTACATTATAGATAATGGATGTTACTTACTTGCCTTGACGAACACGTTGAGAGACTGCTAATAACGGGATTCTCTCCCTTAAAGACAATTTTTATGTACTTTGGATTTTCACGCGACTGGCGGTACAAGGTTATTTTTGAACGTGGCTGTTTTATTTTGAAGGTATGATTTGTTGTTTTGTTATTTTAACAGTAGATTTGTTGGCTTGCACTTACTCCTCTTTGCTTCTACTTGCTGTCTACATTAGGCATACTATTACTTTTTATTCACAGAGAGATATTACTATTCTGTGCAGTCCGACTGACCCTTTATTGACCCTACCGGGTTGGAATTATCACCGGTAGTGGGGTAAGACATCCCTTTTTATTATGTGTTTACACGCCTCGCTTTCCATTATCTTGGTATTCTAAGACCTCTTGTTTATTCGCTGTTTGTATTGTTTTACCTTACAGCATCTACTGCTAGTTTGGCATTAGCTTCAGGTATGGTTCTTTTGTGGACTTTTGCTTGGTACTCCTTTAACATTGAGGGACTTAATATTTTGAGTCGCTCCACATATTCGGGTGCATGGTGATTTCTAGTTGCTCTTTCCTTTCTTCCTTTTTCTTTTTTGACTTCACACCGATTGGAGGTTTAGGCAATTTTTAACAATTTCTTATTACTACTTCAGCACCTTTTTGTAGTTGTGGTGTTTTCTTCCTGTATATTTCCGCACTATTTTTACATACTATGTTTGTAATGATCATTATTGTGCAGTGTCGCCTTGTTCTTGGCACTTGTCTTAGCATGAATCATTTTGTATTTTTTCCAGCCCTGAAGATTCGTGGTTCACACTCCCCACGATGAAGCACGTGTCGGCTGGTTATGCTCATTAAACGGAAATTTCTAATCCTTTATGAATGTTTTCTTTGTTGCATTGCTCTTACCTGTATCGACCAGTGACTATATAATTGTATGTGTGCACAGGACCGGGCTTTGGCTCAGTTTGAGGTCAAATTTTCTTTGGCCTTTACAATTTGAGGGGTATAGGGGTTTCCCCTCCCTGTTTTGCACCATACGGATACTATAACTCAAGATACCTACGTTTACCAGCAGAGCGCCACTACTTCCTAACATTTGAATACCCTGTTCTTTGAATTACTCGAGATGCGGCCTTAACAATTTGTATAGCATTAAGTTGTAACCCCCCACCCTCCCCTTTCTGCTAATTTTGGCATCTCTCTCCTCTGTTCTTTTTGCTGACCAAAATATTGTAATATTTTGTCTACTTTGAGGTCACATAATGAGAATTCTGTTATGTTTAAGGTCAATGAAAGGTTTACATACTGGTTAAATCATATTTTTTATTTTATAGAGTTTTATATAGCACGGACTAGACCCGATGAGGGTATCAGAGTGCTTTACAAAAGTTACATCATAAGAAAAGTTGCACGCTAGTCGCATATAAGTTAGTATATGTTCTTGTTGAAGAATATAAATTTGTGTGAGACTGAAGCTTGGTAATTTATTTTTCACTGTTGAAAAGCCAAAATGATTGTTTTTCAATTTGTTCTCCTAACCTTTTCCCCTTCCACTCTTTTGGCTATTGCTGTACGATTGTCTCTAAAGCTCACTTGAGAAAACCTTAAACCTTCAGTCACCAACTGTTAAAAATCTTGAAATTGATTCTTTGCCACACTACACTGTAAAAATGCTCTGTGACACTAGTATCGCATTAGGAACAAACTTCACCCCTACATTAGATCAGTGATAAAACTCCATATTCTTGCATTGTGGTGGCAGTTTGTTAGCAACTGCAGTAGCACCCTATGCTAATTGATTGCTGCTTTCCAAGTGTCTTGAACTGCCTACCTTCTTCCAAGGAAGTCTGTTGCTTCTCCATCCATTTAGGTCTAGAAAATTAAAATGTAATTTGCACATTTCCAGCCAGCTTCTGAGAGTTCTTGTATAGTCTTGATCTCAAGACCCCTTTTCAGAAATGTTTGAAAATTGTAAATTAATATCGTCAAAATGTGAATATGTATTTTGTTCACTATAAATATGATTATGCTTGTCTTCAGATATTTCAATGAGATGTCTGCACAAGGATTGAGACCTCGCACTGTATCCAGTCCAATACCTTATACACCATCACCAAGTTCGAGCAGACCCATCTCTCCCGGTAAATGTATTTAAATGTTTGACACCTTGTTTCAGCTCATTAAATGTTTGTACATTATTTTTTTTGCCTGCATGAAATATTTGGTTGACTAATTATTTAACCGGGAGAACTCTTGACAGTGCTTTTACTAACATATAGATCGTTTCCAATTCAATGTGAACTCCCCAGGGTCTAATTTGCATTAGTAATCAGCATGACTGATCTTGATAAGGTTTACTGCATTGCATATGCTTTGGGGGTAAAGTATGAGTAGAGAACTTGGCTGATATGATTGATCTACATATAACTTCTCCAGTACTCCATGCTTTGGTTTGTTTACTGCCTACCTACTAGCTACTTCTTGGTCATCATTTTCTTCCTAAAGCCATGCTCCCTGTTTCAATCTTCTTCCACCATAGTTTCTTAGCTGTAAGGCATGAATATGGTCTTGTTTTGCAAACCTTTGCAGCAGTTGACCTGCATCACCTCTGTTTTGGGAACATTCAACTGGTGCAGCTTGTTCCCTGTGTACTGCCATTTGCTCAGGGTCCCTTAGTGACAGCCTGGCTTACAAGCACCACACAGGGTCTGTTGCAGGGATTCTGCTTATGCACAGAACTATGCACAGGAAACCAGGACCTCAGTGAATTGTGGTGTACCAAAAACTCACCTCAGAACCCCTTATCCGACCAGCATCAGTGTCCCATTCGTTATCCGAGGTTTATCTCGGCGGTCCCAATGTATAGACAACCCAGAACAAGCGACTTAGGGTATTCTCAGGAATGGTGGGAATCAGAAATACCTGTTCGTAATTATTCTCATATCAGTCCACAACAGAATAAACAGACACGGTAAAGTTTAAAGAGTTTATTTTATAAACCTCGTGTCCTAAGATGCAGTACTTTAGCTAACATAAGCTGACAAATGATTAAGATCAAAACCATCAGCATAGTTACAATACCATAGAAAATGAAAGGAGTAATCATACTAAAATGACAGTGGATATCAGCCACCTTCCTTTCGCTAGTAAACTAATATTATTATTAGACTAATAAAAGGTCTCTAGGCTTGAATGGGGAACCCCATACCGTAAAGATCAGCTCAGTGAGATCACATCACAGGATCAGCTAGACTCTGCTCCTGGGAAAGCTCTTCTTCCGAATGTAATGAAAAACATACAACACTGCAATATTAAAAGCACCCGATTTTCAGGTATTTGCAGCTGCGTGTGTGTTATGGCTAAATAGTGGGCCGATCAACCTGAACCCAACAACATGCACCGTCTAGCGACCCAGACTGTTTCTTTACACGATGTTCAGACCAAGGTCGCTGCACACGGTTCGGGATGTGAACAACAGACCGTTCTCATGTGAAGCAAAGTCGAGCAAGCATTTCTCAATTAATAACATGTAGCTACAGTGTCGTGTGCAAAAGCAGCAGAAGCGGCAAGATGGCTTTCTAACATCTAACGCGGTTGTGCTAACTTAGCATTGTACGTATATAGATGGCAATCTTCACTACAGTTCTCTGATCCTGCAGTAGGTGTTTGTAAAAAAAAAACAGGGCTTTTTACATGGCCCCTTCGCCAAGTTTTGCTTCCATTTGGACCACTAGATGCTGGTTTTAGACTGACAATGCACTGAAGCCTGCTAACAAGGTGCCAGTGCTCTCTCCTTAAAAAGTGGCATGTATAATTGGCATCTGCAATTGACAGGGCATTAACCCCCTACCCTCCTTGAAAGGCCTGGGTAAGTGGTAGTGTGGTACCCAGGGCATTGGTTGTAAGAGGGTACTCTGGGTGGGAGGGGGGTTGGGGGGAGGACGCTGCTGCACTGATTGTGCCACCCTGAGTCACCCAGGTAAACAGATGACAGCAGGTCTGCCATTGCAGACTAAAGGAACAGTGTGTTCGAGGCATATGAGCTGCAGATTACACTGTGCATAGATCGCCATCTGGTGTTGGGCCCGTATGTTTGCAGTTGTTTTTCCTCTTGGAAAGTCTTTGGAAGTCACGAGGTATGTGACTCCTCCTTTGGATCGTATTGCGCATGGGCTTCGGCTCCATCCTCAGATTGTTTTTTTCCGCCATCGGGCTAGGATGTGTTCTTCGCACTCCGGTTCCGAACAGTTTCCAGTTCTTCTGATCGGCGCGTAACCCGCCCCTTTTCGCGGTATTGCTTTCGATCGCGATCTCCACGCTCGACGCGACTCTCCGTTCGAAGTCTTCGATTCCGGTCTTTGACGAAGGCCTTCGGGCCTACCTAAGCTCCGGTCCTGGCTGATGGAAAGGGCTCCATTCAAGAAGTGTCCTCGATGTGGGTCCAAATTTACCCACACCGATCTCTATGAGGTGTGCAACCTCTGCCTCTCCCCTGAACACGAGGCTCGAGACTGTCCGGCGTGCAAATCCTTCCGGTCCAAAAAGACCATTCGAGACCGAAGGGCAAGGAGAACCATGGCACACTCGTCGACAGCGATCCCCGACGACATCTTCGGAGAAGGCGTCTATGTTCCAGAACAGCACACCGAAGAGGGCCTCTGCAGCGCCTCCGAAGCCGACGACTCAGATGTCGAGGACATCACTCCGGCACAGAGGGGCGTGAGTACTAACATCCACCCCCACCACCCACCCTCGACGGCATCGAAAAAGGCTCCGGTCACGCCTTCGCCCTCGGGCCTAGGCACGACCAAAGACATTGCTTCCCACACCTCGCCTTCGGGCCCGGTTAAGAAATCTATCAAGCCTTCTGGCGGCTCGGGCTCGAGCCAGCCTGCTGTCGGTGCCAGGAAACACTCCTCTGCACCGGTGCTGAAATAGAAAAGGGCCTCCTCCTCCGCGCCGAGCTCCACACCGAAGCACTCGGCGCCGAAGACTAGCACCATCTCCTCGGTGCCGACATCGTCCCTGGAGCCGAGCAAAAAACCCAAAGCCATCGACACCCACACCTCGAAGCCGAAAGTAATCTCGGAGCCAACGAAACAACCAGCCATCTCGAAGCCGCACAGTTCAAAACAACGAACTGATGCTGACTCCAAGAGCAAAAAAACCACCGCTCCGACGCCTTCGGCGCCGACGGATCGGCCACTCACTGAAGAACTATTTCGGCCTGATCCACTACAAAAAATACTGGCCAAAGACCCTAAAACTGGACATTTGATGCTCAGCATCAAAAAGAGACCGCTTGAGCAGCCTGCCCCAGCTCCACCTCCAAAGAGGAAAGACTTTGCTACCTCCCCTTTGAGAATACCTTCATCCCCTCCTCCATCTCCTCCTCCACCCCCTCCTCCCCCACCTCATCATTCCCCCACACCCTCTCCGGATGATGACGATGTCTACGATGACACAGGGGACAAGCCCCATGACCAACCCACAGGGGACCCCACTCCTACAGGCTCCCCAGACCCATGGGACGACTAGAACATTCCAGACATCCCTAACATCCCGCAGGACGACCTTTACCCTTCAAGACCATCCCACCCGGAAGACACAATGGGGTTTAACCAACTACTCCATAGGGCTGCACACTACCACGGAGTTGATCTCCATACAGACCCCGTGGAGGAGGACTTCCTCCTAGATACTTTTAACGCAACACACAGGGACACTTCCACCCTGCCCATGCTTAAAGACCCGGCCAGGGTCATCAACCCTCGCATCGAGAAGAAGTATAAGGCCGCCCCTACAGACCCCACCTACATCAGAGGGCCAGCACCACTAGACTCCCTAGTAGTGTCCACTGCAAGAAAGCGCGCAAACTCCCAGGCATCAGGCGAGGCACCACCACCACCTGATAAGGAGTTCAAACTCCTTGACGCCTCTGGCAAGCGCACTGCATCCAAGGCTGCCAACATATGGCCCATTGCGCAAACACAAGCGCCTTTGGCAAGATATGAACGGGCACATTATGATGAACTGGAAGCCATAATGCAACACCTCCCTGACAAATACAAAAATAGAGCCCACGAGCTAATCCAGGAGGGTAAAACCATCAACACCTCCATTCGTTGCACCCTAGATGTAGCTGACACCGCCTCTAGGGCAATTAACACCAGCGTCGTCCTCCGTAGGCATGCCTGGCTACACATTTCAGGTTTCGAACCCGAGGTGCAGGTCCTGAACCACCCCTTTGACCAGGAACATCTGTTCGGCCCAAACGTTGACGATGCCCTGGAAAAAATGAAAAAAGACAGATACGGCGAAGTCTATGGGAGCCTTACAGTCGCACCCTCCCAGGCGCTCCTTTCGCCGCTCTTCCTTTCGAAACACCTCCAGAGGCTGCTCCTCCGATGACGCTTATACTTCCTATAAAGCCCCTACCCAATCCACCTTCACAAGGGGTTACCAAAGAGGCGGCTACAGGGTCAACAATAATAAAAGCAGAGGCAAGACTAACCCCTCCTGCTCTGCCTCCACCCTTACCCAATGACTTCCCTCCACTCCCCCCAGACCATCCCACTCCGGTCGGGGGCAGAATCCACAATTTTCTTCCTGTCTGGACTACTATCACCTCAGACAAATGGGTAACACAAATAATTCGGTCAGGCTACTGCCTCAAACTAACATCTACCACCCCCCCACCCCCAACATTCCACCCAAACAACGCTAAATGTCACAGGAACATTTGTCACTTCTAAAGCAGGAGGTAATCTCCCTCCTACAGAAGAGTGCGATAGAACTAGTTCCTACACACCAACAAAATATGAGGGTTTACTCCCTATATTTTCTCATACCAAAAAGGGACGACACTCTAAGACCCATCCTGGACCTCGGACCCCTAAATCACTATATACACTAAACATCGTTCTCACAAGACTAATGGGGCCTCCCTTTGAACCTCTACACAAAAGTTAACTTCAATTCAACGTGGAAAACTGCCTTTCTTGTAGCCATTACTTCCCTCAGATGGGTCAGTGAGATACAAGCACTCACCATTAAAGAACCCTTTCTGCAAATGCACCATAACAAGGTTGTTCTCCGCACGAATCCAAAATTCCTCCCTAAAGTCATTTCTCCCTTTCACCTAAACCAATCTGTAGAACTGCCCGTATTCTTCTCGCAGCCACAGACCATCGCAGACAGAGCTCTTCACACACTAGATGTAAAACGAGCCTTACTCTACTACATCGAGAGAACACAACCCTTTCGTAAGACCAAACAGCTGTTCGTGTCTTTCTCACCACTACACAAAGGCAACACCATCTCTAAATCTGGGATAGCTAGGTGGATTGTTAAATGCATACAGATTTGCTACCACAAAGCAAAACTAACGCTATCTGTTCTCCCTAAAGACCACTCTACACGTAAGATAGGGGCTTCCATGGCATTTTTAGGGAACATCCCCTTAGATATCTGCAAAGCAGCTACATGGTCTACACCACACACTTTCACTAAACACTATTGTGTAGATGTGCAAACTAAGCAACAAGCGAGTGTGGGCCAGGCTGTACTCAAAACACTGTTTCAAACCACTGCAACAGATACTGGTGGTCGTTGCTAGGAGCGAGTACTGCTATATAATCTATGCACAGTGTGTAATCTGCAGCTCGTATGCCTCGAACGGCAAATGCTACTTACCAGTATGCATCTGTTCTTGGCATGTAGAGCTGCAGATCTACACACGCCCACCCACCTCCCCGGCTACCTTTATCTGTTCCAGTCTATCTTATTTAGATACAGCACACATGGGCATCTTCACTGCTTATTTCTACGCTCCATCATTTCCCTGCTGGCGAAAAACAATCTGATGATGGAGCCGAAGCCCATGCGCAATATGATCCAAAGGAGGAGTCACATACCTCGTGACTTCCAAAGACTTTCCAAGAGGAAAAACTGCAAACATCCGGGCCCAACACCAGATGGCGATCTATGCACAGTGTGTAGCTCTACATGCCAAGAACAGATGCATACTGGTAAGTAGCATTTGCCTTACTGCTCCATTTCAACGTTGTCCTCGCTATGTATGATAGGATCAGAGCACTGTTTTTAAGTATGTCAGCCACCCCTAGGGGAAGGTCTCTTGTCCCCAGGAGGCAGGGTTCAGTGTATTAAGAGTGTAGACGTGCAAGTGTAAGCTAGTGGGTTTACCATTAAAGTACACTGTAAGCGATCCATAGGATGACATGGGACTAGCACCCAGGCACAGCCATGTTGCTAGCTCCATTATGGTTCCACCTAAATGGCAAGTTTGGTGTCAAACATGCCTTCTCTCCCCTGACACAAATCTCTGTCAACTGAAGTTTGGCATGCACCCAGGTGGCAACCTAGTGGTTGCCAACCTAGTGACCCTAGCTGATGGCAGGCCTGGGTTTTTCCGCCCTCACCTACTGTCAAGACAGGTTTCTGACCTCCTGCCACACAGTGAGCATTCCCAGGAGTCAGAACAAAAGCTTGGGTAAGAAGGTCACACCTCCCTCCTCTCAAGTGGGCTAGTGAAGTGACACAGTGAGTGGTGAGATTCAATGGCTGCACCGCCTCTGATTTGCATCTGGGTTGTTCCTCTGAGGTATGCAGAAGGTGTACACCTCCAGGAAGGCTGTCCACACCTCTAGGGTGAGCAGCCCGATATGTACAATTAAAGCAGATTTCTGCTGTCTTAAGGAGGATAGAAATAGTAGGCTCTGGGTAGAAAAGGTGACCTACACTTCAGGCAGACTAATTGCAGGGACTAACTGCCCATTAGCTACTAGCTCCCACAAATTGAACTCCCCTAAGTCTAAGATTTAAGGGACCACGAAATCAGAAAATCAGATCTGATCAACTTACTTCAAAGAAGGACCAATAGTAGACCCGTGTCACCCATCGAACTTTGCCTACCAGCACAGGAAAAGAGGGGTATCGTGTCCCTGAGGCAACAGTCTTGGATCTGAGTGGACGACTTTTGTCCTTTGCTAAAACTCAACACTCCCAAATTGAACGGCAATTTTGAAGGCCAGAAGCCACCTCACTCCCCTGGATTGGTGGAAATAGTCCCCTGCAAACTGCAGTAAAACAACGGTCTGGAACCAAAGAAAAGCTGTCACTTTGGTCCTCTGAGGAATCCACCGAAAGTAAATGGTGTGGTGCATTATGGGAAGTGTAGTCCAGCCCTCACAGAAGTTTTAAGACGCTACCACATTCCCCATGACCTCCGGACATCAAAGTTACTTTTACCACTGCAAAGGTTTGTTAATCACCAGTCCAGTAACCAACCCAGCAACTCGACGCTGCATTAAGAGAGCACTTCACAACACCTGCGACCGAGGTCAGCAATGACCCCGATCTTGTGTAGTTGCATCCCCTTTCTGGTGACGACGTCCCTATGATAAAAGCAGCTTTGGCTCGACTCCCGTTTAAAGAACACTGACCGCCAGGACAACCACTGCATCTGGGCTGTATGGGCCAGTAAATTGAACTGACTGTTGGGCTCTGGTCCTGGGACCCCAAAGACCTCTACCCTGCGAGGGTACAACATAACTCTATCCCTAATTATGCTTTGTAAATCCATAACTTGGTTATATGTATGCTTATAAATATTTTTGGTGTTTGTGTGCGTGTATATATATATGTGTGTGTGTCTATGTATGTGTGGGTGTATATATATATATATATATTCGAGGCATATGAGCTGCAGATTATACACTGTGCATAGATCGCCATCTGGTGTTGGGCCCGGATGTTTGCAGTTTGTTTTTCCTCTTGGAAAGTCTTTGGAAGTCACGAGGTTGGTGACTCCTCCTTTGGTTCGTATTGCGCATGGGCTTCGGCTCCATCCTCAGATTGTTTTTTTCCGCCACGGGCTCGGATGTAATACTTCGCGCTCCGGTTCCAACCTTTTCCAGTTCAGCGATCGACGCAAAATCCTCGCTCATAGAGTTCCTTCAGATAATAAATCATCTAAATCACCTTCTCTTCGGCACTTCTTCGATTCCGGTCGTCGACGGCGGCCTTCGGGTCTATTCCGGCTCCGGTCTCGGCTGATGGAAAGAACTCCCTTCAAGAAGTGCCCTTGATGTGGGTCCAAATTCCCCCACACAGATCTTCATGAGGTGTGCAACCTCTGCCTCTCCCCTGAACACGAGGCCCGAGACTGTCCCGCCTGCAAGTCTTTTAGATCTAAAAAGACTATTCGAGATCGAAGGGCCAGATGCAACATGGCGCACTCCGATCCAGTTGACTTCTTCGGGGACGACGTCGAAGCTCCGGGACAGCAGAACATCGAAGAAGAGGACGACGACCTCGTCAGTGCTTCCGAGGCCGACGACTCAGATGTGGAGGACATTACCCCGGCGCAGAGGGTCGTGAGTACTATACCCCCTCCCACGCCGATACCCAAAAAGGCTTCGGTCACGCCTTCGCGCCTAGGCAAGACCAAGGACTGCTTCTCACACCCCACCTTCGGGCCCGGTAAAGAAGGCTGTTAAGCCTTCCGGCAGCTCGGGCTCGAGCCAGCCTACCAGCGGTACCGAAAGACACCCTTCGGCACTGAAGAAGAAATCGGCCTCCACCTCCACACTGAGCCCAGCACTAAAGACTTCGGTGTCGAAACCTGCCCTCTCGGTGCCGACCAAACATCAAAAGGCCCTCAGCACTGACACTCCCGTGCCGAAGCCTCTTTCGGCACCGAACAAAAAATCGGAGGTCCCGAAGAAGCACGGCTTAGACAAGCCTAAAAAGCCGTCGGGCCCCGAAAACCTCGGCGCCGACCGAACAACCAGTGTCGCAAGAACTTTTCACGCCGGATCCTCTGCAAAAGACACTTACCAAGGATCCAAAAACTGGACATTTGATACTGTCTTCAAAAAAGAGACACTTGGACAAACCAGCTCCACCTCCAAAGAGGAAGTATACTGCTACCTCCCCTTTCAGAGTGCCTTCCCCACCTCCTCCACCCTCCTCCCCCCCCCCCCCCCCCCTTCTCCACCCCTGCCTCATCGCTCTCCAGACCAAGATGATCTAGGGGACCCTTACTATGATCCAGCAGATGTGCCACAATACCCCACCCCTACTGGATCTCCAGACCCATGGAATGACTATAACAATCCGGATATCCCAGATGTCCCACAGGATGACCTTTACCCATCTAGGCCATCCCCACCAGAAGATTTGTTAGGCTTTCACCACCTACTACAGAGGGCTGCACATTATCACGGGGTGGAGTTACATACTGACCCAGTGGAGGAAGATTTTCTCCTAGACACCTTCGATAATGCACATAGGTCTACTGCCATTCTACCTATGTTAAAAGGAGTAATCAAACATGCACCGGAGATTTTTAAAGACCCAGTCAGGGCCAGGGTCCTAAACCCCCGTATAGAGAGATACAAAGCCTCCCCCACAGATCCTTCATACATTAAAGGCCCTGCACCACTGGATTCCTTAGTAGTATCTACAGCTAGGAAGCGTTCAAATTCTCAGGCGTCAGGCGAAGCACTACCACCTGACAAAGAGTCCAAGCTCCTAGACGCGTCAGGGAAGCGCACTGCGTCACAAGCTGCCAATATATGGCGTATTGCTAACACGCAAGCGCTATTGGCCAGATACAACAGGGCGCATTATGATGAGTTGGAGACCATCATGCACCATCTCCCTGAAAAATACAGAAATAGGGCTAATGAATTGATCCAAGAGGGAAAAACAATAACTAATGCCTCTATACGCTGTGCCCTAGATGCGGAAGATACAGCCTCCAGGGCCATAAACACCAGTGTCCTTCTCCGTCGCCACGCCTGGCTAAGAGTTTCAGGTTTTAAACCTGAGGTACAAGCCTCCATATTGAACCACCCATTCGACCAACCTCATTTATTTGGCCCAAAAGTTGATGAAGCCCTCGAAGATTAAGAAAGATACTGATACGGCGAAATCCATGGGAGCCCTACAGTCACACACTCCTAGGCGCTTCTTTTGCCGCTCTTCCTTTTGGGGCAAGGGCAGGGGCTACTCCTCGGATAGTGCATCCACGTCCCACAAATCCCCTCCTCAATCTACCTTCACAAAGGGTTATCAAAGAGGCGGATACAGAGGTAATAATAATAAAGGCAGAGGTAAGACAAATACCGCCCGCTCTGCCACACCGCCTACCCAATGACTTTCCCCCGCTCCCTCCAAACCATTCCACTCCGGTCGGGGGCAGAATACAACATTTCCTTCACGTCTGGGAGACAATTTATTTATAAAGTTTTATATAGCGCGAACAAGATCCCAGGGGATATCAGAGCGCTTTACATTCAAACTAGAACAGGAAACAACCACAGGGAAAAAAAACAAAAAAAAAAAAAACACAAATTAACCATAAAGTGCACGAAAGTTCGCATTGAAGTACCTCAGACAGATGGGTGACCCAAATTATTCATTCAGGGTATTGCCTAAAATTAACATCTACCCCCCCAAACATTCCACCCAGGTAACGCCCAATGTCTCAAGAACATGCCACGTTACTAAAACAGGAGGTAATCTCCCTCCTGCAAAAACAAGCCATAGAGCAGGTCCCCATCAATCAACAAAATTTAGGGGTCTACTCCCTGTACTTTCTGATTCCAAAGAGACGAGACTCTACGACCTATCCTAGATCTCAGACCTCTAAATACTTACATTCAGACCATTTTCACATGGTAACCCTTCAACAGGTTCTTCCACTCCTCTCCCAGAACGACTTTCTCACCACTCTGGACTTGAAAGATGCATACTTTCACATCCCAATACACCATGCTCACAGAAAGTACCTCAAATTTGTGGTGGACGGGCAACACTACCAGTTCAAGGTGCTCCCGTTCGGGGTAACAACTGCACCAAGGGTGTTCACCAAGTGCCTAGCAGTAGTGGCGGCACACCTCAGAAGACCGCACATTCACGTCTTCCCGTATTTGGACGACTGGCTAATAAAAGCCACGTCCTACGAACAATGTGTGCAACACACTGCCGCTACAATCCAACTACTTCACCAGCTAGGTTTCACGGTGAACCACCAAAAGTCCCACCTGGTACCATCACACACAAAACAATACCTCGGTGCCACCATAGACACCTCAAAAGCCATAGCCTATCCCAATCCTGCCAGGATTGCAAATATACAGGCTGTGCGTCAAATTCATATGTCAACACTCTCTCCCAGCAAGGGTGTTTATGCAACTGATAGGGATGATGGCCTCTTGCATTTTCATAGTGCCCCATGCAAGACTCCAGCTGCGTCCACTCCAAGAGTGTTTAGCGCGCCAGTGGAACCAGGCCCAGCGGCAACTGACAGATCTGGTGTTGGTAGACGGTCGCACCCATCGCTCTCTGCATTGCTGGAACACCACAAACCTTTCCAAAGGTCGACCGTTCCTGGACCCGGTTCCACAAATAATCCTAACAGACGCATCGCTCTCCGGCTGGGGAGCTCATCTGTTACATCACACAGAACATGCAACATGGACGCCGCAACAGAAGTTACTCCACATCAACCATCTGGAGTTACTGGCAATCTTCCTAGCCCTAAAATCCTTCCAGATGCAGATTTCAGGCAAGACAGTCCTCATTCGCACAGACAACATGACTGCCATGTACTACATTCAAAAACAGGGGGGCACACACTCTCCACATCTCTCTCAATTAGCACAGAACATATGGAGATGGGCAATTCCACAGAAAATCTTTCTCCTGGCCCAGCACATCCCAGGAGTCCAAAACACTGTGGCAGATCTGCTCAGCAGACAAACGCAACAGATTCACGAATGGGAACTTCACCCACAGGTTCTTCACCCGTTCTTTCAGAAGTGGGGGCATCCACACATAGACCTATTTGCCACCCACGACAACAAAAAATGCCCAAGCTTCGCCGCCAGATATCCACACCCATTGTCCAAAGGCAACACGATATGGATGAACTGGTCAAACAAATTTGCATACGCTTTTCCACCTCTCCCACTAATTCCATTAGTGGTGCGAAAGCTACAACAGCATTCCCTAACACTGATCCTAGTAGCTCCAACATGGACCAGACAACCGTGCTACACCACACTGCTGGAACTCTCGGTAGTACCACACCAAAAGCTGCACCTCTCACCATGCCTCCTAACCCAGAACCATGGAGAGATCAGGCACCCGGACCCAGCTCAGCTCAACCTTGCGATCTGGCTCCTGAGGTCCTAGAATTCGGATACCTTAACCTTCCCACTGATTGCATGAATATTATCAGGGAAGCTAGATGCCCTACTACTCGGGCATGCTATGCTGCAAAGTGGAAAAGATTTGTTGTTTACTGCCACAACAACACAATCAACCCTCTAAATGTGTCCATACAGCACATCATATGTTACTTGCTCCATCTACAAAGGTGTAACTTAGCATATACATCCATTCGGTTACACCTCGCAGCAATTGCTGCTTACTTACAGAACAGGCAGCACCTATCACTTTTCAGGGTGCCTGCCATCAAGGCCTTTATGGAAGGCCTCAAAAGAGTAATTCCACCCAGAGTGCCACCCTCACCTGTCTGGAACCTGAATATAGTTCTCACAAGGCTAATGGGACCCCTTTTCGACCCATTACATAAATGTGAGCTGCAATTTCTCACATGGAAAACAGCATTTCTAGTGGCCATCACTTCCCTTAGAAGGGTTAGTGAAATACAAGCACTCACTATACAGGAACCTTTTCTCCAAATGCATCATAAGGTTGTACTCCGCACCAACCCAAAATTTCTACCCAAAGTCATTTCTCCATTCCATCTAAACCAGTCGGTAGAATTACCAGTCTTTTTCTCACAACCTCAAACCGTTGCGGAAAGGGCTTTACACACACTGGATGTTAAAAGGGCCTTACTTTACTACATCCAAAGAACACAACCTTTCAGAAAAACCAAACAGCTATTTGTCTTGCTCTCCACCACATAAAGGCAACCCTATTTCTAAATCAGGGATAGCTAGGTGGATTGTAAAATGCATACAGATTTGCTACCACAAAGCAAAGCGAAGGCTATCTGTTCCCCCCCTAAAGCCCACTCTACAAGGAAGATGGGGGCTTCTATGGCTTTTCTAGGAAACCTACCACTAGATGACATCTGCAAAGCAGCGACATGGTCAACACCGCACACTTTCACAAAACATTACTGTGTAAATGTGCAAACCAAGCAACAAGCTAGTGTGGGCCAGGCTGTACTAAAAACACTGTTCCAAACAACTGCAAAAGATGCCGGTGGTCGCCGCTAGGGTTGGGTACTGCTATATAGTCTATGCACAGTGTATAATCTGCAGCTCATATGCCTCGAACGGAATATGCTACTTACCAGTATGCATCTGTTCTTGGCATGTAGAGCTGCAGATCTATACACGCCCACCCGCCTCCCCGGTTACCTGTATCCGTTCCAGTCTATCTTATTTAGATACAACACACATGGGTTTCTTTACTGTTATTACTACGCTCCATCTTTCCCTGCTGGCAAAAAACAATCTGAGGATGGAGCCGAAACCCATGCGCAATACGAACCAAAGGAGGAGTCCCCAACCTCGTGACTTCCAAAGACTTTCCAAGAGGAAAAACAAACTGCAAACATCCGGGCCCAACACCAGATGGCGATCTATGCACAGTGTATAGATCTGCAGGTTCGAGGCATGTGGGCTGCTGAATTCATATCTGTGCATAGATCGCCGCCTAGTGTTGGGTCCGGATGTTTGCACGTTGTTGTCCTGGAAGAGTCTTCGAAGTATCACGAGATAGGTGACTCCTCCCCTGGACCACAGTGCGCATGGGCATCCTCTCCATCCTTAGATTGTTTTTTTCCGCCATTGGGTTCGGATGTGCTTATCTTAGCTCAAGTTAGGAAAATTCAGATTAAGGCCAAAAGGCCTTTTGTTATCGTCTGTACTGTTCCCGTTCGGTATCGACTAGTTTCTTTAGTACTTTAGAACCTTTTTCCAGCTTTTCGGATCCGTTTGGTCCGAACATCGAACTTCCATCGACGATGGAATCGAGGACTCCATTAAAACGGTGTCCTTTATGCCACGCAAAATACCCACACATCGACGTCCACCCAGTATGCAACAAATGTCTCTCACTGGATCATGATGAGTCGAAATGTATGGCCTGTGCCCGATTCCGATCGAAGAAGACTCTCCGGAATCGACGGGCGGCGAGATTAGAAGCGCAGCAATCGGCGCCTGCCCCGGCCAACATCTTCAGCACCGAAGACGAGGACGCCGAGAGCGTGGAAGAAGTAGACTCCAGCCCCGCTTCCGAACACGACTCCCGATCGGAAGACGACGATGAGGTGCTTTTTCAAAGGGAAAAAGTCATCGACGTAGGAGACTACGATGAGGCCTTTGGGGCCGAAGAAGATAGCTCTAGCGAGGAGCTAGGCCCACCCGTCGATACGGAGGCCGACAAAATGCGTCATCATAAGGCTCAGGTCGAGGGATCGCCTCCGGGCCTTACCCAAGATCAATCTCAAAGTTCTTCGGCCCCGCCTTCAGGCCCGGCCTCGAACATTCTGCACGAGCCATTATTACCGAAAACGACTGGATTCCCTTCCACAAAACCAAAACCAGTCGTTGCTCCAGTTCCAACGAAACCAAAAGTGAAACTGGCTGTAATCGGCTCGAAGGCCTCGAAGCCCTCCACTCCTTCGACGCCAGCAAAGGCCATCGGCCCCGAACGCAGTGAAAGGGATTTCGGCGCCGAGCTCACTGCAGCGGATATCGGTGCCGACCCGAAGAAAAAGGCCCTCGGTCCCCAGAAAGCGCCTCGGCCTCTGGCACCAAAGCCGTAGGCCACGACCACCAAAGTCAAAATGGCCGCTCCATCTGCGTCGACGTCTAAGACAGCGACGCCCGCCAAGTCGTCGACTCCAACGACCGTCGATACCTCTCTTCGGATCGATGACCCCATGGCTCCAAAGCAGTCGACGCCTACCTCCAAGGTGCCGACCGGTTACAAAGAGCCTTCGGCGTTCTCCGTGCAACAGGTCGCGGCATTGTTGCAACGCATCAGGGAACGGGCAGCCCTCCGATCCACGTCGGGCCCCGACACGCACAAGGCTCCGAAAGCACCCTCGGAGCCGACCAACATCACGTTTGGCTTGCCGCCGTCCACGGCGCCGAAGATGTTCGAGATCCGAACACGTGTCCGACAGACACAGTCCCCGTCTCCTGGACACACAGATCTTGAGCCTTCACAGCCACAATTCATCGACGCCAACACTGGTAGACTGATGCTCCGCAAGCGGAAAATCACGCCAGAGAGGGGATTGGACTCCTACAGAATCCCTCTCAAGCACAAATTGCCAGCAGGGTCGGAGCCAGTGCTTCATGAACGCTTACAACCCTCCCTTCAGGATCCCCAGTCCTTTTCTCCTACGCCTTCAGAGACAGACGCAGTAGAGGACTATATGGGGGATGATACCACCTACCCTGGGGATGTCGATCCTGACGAGCATCTGCAATACCCAGATCAGGCATGGGATGACCCTAAAGACCAGGGTACCGCACCAGATACCCATGACATGCAGCTTTACAGCACAAAGACATCTCCCACATAGGACACTGCTGCCTTCAATGCCCTCATAGAACGGGCTGCTGCCAATCATGGAGTACAACTCCATTCTGACACAGTCGAAGAAGACTTCTTGGTGGACACTTTCGCCTCTTCCGAAAGAACTGTAAAAACTCTGCCCATGTTGGAAGGAGTTCTCAAACCTGCAAAAGACATTTTTAAGGAAACAACCAGGGCACGGGTGCTAAACCCCAGGATTGAAAAAAAATACAAGCCTGCACCCGGAGACCCTATGTACATTAGGGGTCAGTTACCTTTGGACTCCATGGTAGTTGCTAACGCTCGCAAACGAGCCCATTCGCAGACAACAGGTGATGCTCCTCCCGCAGACAAGGAGTCCAAAGTGCTGGAGACATCAGGCAAAAGGATTGCAGCGCAAGCAGCAAACATCTGGCGCATTGCCAACACACAGGCACTCCTGGCCCGTTATGATCGTTCCCACTACGACACACTAGACTCACTACTCCAACATTTGCCAGACGAATATAGAGAGGCAGCGGAGCTCCTCATCAGAGAGGGACAACTCCTTACCAATGCATCCATCAAGTGCGCCCTGGATGCTGCCGACACAGCGGCGAGGGCAATCAACACAAGCGTCATGTTGAGACGACACGCATGGTTGAGAATCTCAGGCTTCAAGCCGGAGATTCAGAACAACATCTTAAATCAACCAGTCAACCCCGACTACTTATTCGGCCCTGAAGTTGACACTACCCTCGAGAAAATTAAGAAAGACACTGACACTGCCAAATCAATGGGGGCTCTGCAGACGCAGCAGTTTCGCAGTGGCTCCTTTCGTCGCCCCGGGAATAGAGAAGCAGCTAGAGGTCAGGGGTCACAGCCGCAATACACTAAAGGGAACACACAGAGTACCTACGATAAAACCAACAGAGGTGGATATCGTGGCTCCAGCACCAAGGGCAGAGGACGTGGTTACGGTAACACCAGGTCCTCACCCAAAAACCGTGACGCCCTCTCCCTTCCCCCCGACCACAGAACACCTGTCGGGGGGAGACTCCAGCGGTTCCTGTCCACGTGGAAAACCATCACCACAGACAGGTGGGTCAGGGACATTATCCAGCACGGTTACTGTCTCGAATTAACATCCACTCCACCCAACATACCGCCAAAGCACCGTCCTATGTCCGTAGAGCACTTGGCATTATTGCAGCAGGAAGTGCTAAGTATGCTGCAAAAAGGTGCAATAGAGGTCGTGCCCGTCGACCAGCAGGGGACAGGGGTGTACTCTCTGTACTTCTTAATCCCAAAAAAGGACGGGTCGCTCAGACCTATACTAGACCGGAGACCCCTCAACCACTACATTCTCTCAGAGCATTTCCATATGCTCACCCTACAGCAGGTTCTCCAGCTGCTCAGTCAGGGAGACTTCCTAGCCACACTAGACCTCAAAGATGCGTATTTCCACATACCCATACACCCATCACACAGGAAATATCTCAGGTTCACTATTCAGGACCATCACAATCAATTCTCCCCTTCGGAGTGACAACAGCACCAAGGGTTTTCACCAAGTGCCTAGCTACGGTGGCTGCACATCTACGGAGAAAACACATTCACGTCTACCCTTACCTGGACGACTGGCTTGTTCAGGCAAAGTCAGCCCAGCAATGTGCCAGCCACATGTCCCTCACCATTCACCTTCTTCACAGTCTGGGATTCTCACTAAATTACCCAAAATCACATCTCCAACCCGCACACGTACGACAGTACCTGGGCGCGACCATAAACACTCTGGCAGCCACAGCTCAGCCAAATTTAGTGAGGATCAACAGCATGCAATTGCTGATCTCAAAGTTCAAACCTCAACACTCCCTTCCTGCGCGAGTGTTCATGCAGTTGATAGGCATGATGGCCTCCTGCATTTTCATAGTCCCGCACGCGAGACTACACATGCGCCCGCTTCAGGAGTGCTTGGCACGTCAATGGAATCAGGCTCACGGGAAATTAAAAGACCTAGTGTTGGTGAGCGGTCGGGCATACAACTCTCTGCATTGGTGGAATCCACAAAACCTTTGCAAGGGCCGACCGTTCCACGAGCCTGTTCCACAAATAATACTGACGGCGGACGCGTCTCTCCAGGGATGGGGAGCTCATGTACTCACTTACACAGTGCAGGGACTATGGACGACACAACAAAAGAAGATGCACATCAACGTTCTGGAACGGATGGCAATCTTCCTAGCCATGAAGGCATTCAAAGTACTTGTTGATCCGAACGGACAACATGACTGCCATGTACTACATACAGAAGCAGGGAGGAACACACTCTCCACAGTTGTCTCATCTGGCTCGGAGCATGTGGAAGTGGGCCATTCAGAGGAACGTATTCCTCATGGCGGAACACCTCCCCGGCAAGGGCAACCAGATGGCGGATCTGCTCAGCAGACACAGCCACCAAATGCACGAGTGGGTGCTACATCCGTCAGTACTCCAACCGTACTTCCAACAGTGGGGTCATCCAGAGATAGACCTATTCGCCACAAACAAACGCAAAATGCCAAAGCTTTGCCGCCAGGTTCCCACATCCGCAGTCACAGGGCAATGCGATATGGATGAACTGGTCCAGCAGATTTGCGTACGCTTTTCCCCCAGCGCCATTGATACCGCTAGTGGCACGCAAACTGCGACAACACTCACTGACACTCATCCTAGTTGCTCCCACATGGGCGCGCCAACCATGGTACACCACCTTTCTAGAACTTTCCGTGGTGCCGCATCAAAGGCTGCGGATCAAACCCGCACTTTTAACGCAGAACCATGGCGAAATTCAGCACCCAGACCCGCAACAGCTGAACCTGGCAATCTGGCTCCTGAAGTCTTTAAGTTTGGCTACCTAAACCTGCCACCTGACTGTATGGATATCATCAAGGAGGCCATAAGACCCACTACCAGAGCTTGCTATGCGGCTAAATGGAAGAGGTTTGTCATTTACTGCAACAACAATGACATTAACCCGCTAGACGCATCCATTCAAAACATCTGTTACCTCTTACACCGATGCAATCTGGCATGCAATTCAATACGTATCCATTTAACCGCGATAGCAGCCTATCTTCAAAACAGGCAGCACATCTCTTTATTCAGAGTGCCTGCCATCAAAGCCTTCGTGGAGGGACTCAAACGAGTAATTCCCCCCCCAAGACACCCACCGACACCGGTGTGGAACCTCAATGTGGTCCTCACCAGATTAATGGGTCCACCCTTTGAACCTCTCCATTCATGTGAGATTCAATTCCTCACCTGGAAAGTAGCTTTCTTAGTGGCAATCACTTCGTTAAGAAGAGTTAGTGAACTCCAGGCACTAACCATTCAAGAGCCATTCATACAGGTTCACGCAAACAGAGTTGTACTACGTACCAACCCCAAATTCATGCCCAAAGTGATATCGCAGTTCCACATGAATCAAGCTATTGAACTGCCTGTTTTCTTTCCAAGTCCACAAAATGTCGCAGAGAGAATGCTCCATACACTAGATGTAAAGAGGGCCCTCATGTACTATATAGACAGAACTAAGGACTTTAGGAAAACAAAACAACTTTTCGTTGCCTTTTCTCCACAACACAAGGGCAACGCCATTTCCAAAGCGGGGATAGACAGATGGATCGTTAAATGTATTCAAATTTGCTATCAAAAAGCTAAACGCACATTAACGATTCCCCCACGAGCCCACTCAACACGAAAGTTAGGGGCATCCATGGCTTTCCTAGGAAACATTCCTTTACAGGAAATCTGTAGAGCAGCCACATGGTCCACTATACATACATTTACCAAACACTACTGCGTAGATGTACACTCAAAACAGCAGGCAGCTGTAGGACAGGCTGTTCTCAAAACTCTTTTTCAGTCTGCTGCAGCTGGCACGGGTAGCCGCCGCTAATAGGAGGTACTTCTATGTATTCTATGCACAGATATGAATTCAGCAGCCCACATGCCTCGAACTGAATATGCTACTTACCAGTATGCATCTGTTCTTGGCATGTAGGGCTGCTGACATTCATATCGCCTACCTCCTCCCCGGCGCCTGTAGCAGCTGCAGCTCTCCGAATTACTGTATAACATGGTCATCACTTACTGTATCTACTCCATCACTGCCACAATGGCGAAAAACAATCCAAGGATGGAGAGGATGCCCATGCGCACTGTGGTCCAGGGGAGGAGTCACCTATCTCGTGATACTTCGAAGACTCTTCCAGGACAACGTGCAAACATCCGGACCCAACACTAGGCGGCGATCTATGCACAGATATGAATGTCAGCAGCCCTACATGCCAAGAACAGATGCATACTGGTAAGTAGCATATTCACTCTACATGCCAAGAACAGATGCATACTGGTAAGTAGCATATTCCTTTCTATTTTTATAAATTAGTGTTGGCGTTTTGTCGAGTCTTTATAATTACTTATGACTCCTTACGGTACTGTAAAATAATGTGCCATACTCCCAGTTTTGAGCTAAGAAATATTGTAAATCCAAGGATCATCTTTCAGTCATTGTGATATTGCATGGAAAGGTACTCGCCCATACCACATAATACACTTTTCCACATAATACACTTTTCCACAGTGTTGCATTTCATCATTGCAAAGGAGAGTTAGGAACGGAGTCCAGGGTTTTTCGCTCTATACATAATTCTAAGAACCGTGTCTGCCAGTAAATAAGCAACGTACCCACCAACAGAACCTCTTTTGTGGCGGTTCCTTTGATTGGCTCTGTGCAATTGATGTAACACCTGTAAGAGGAGAACATATAGTCAAAAGACCATCATTTTTCTCTTAGTACCATGTAACCTGTTTCCCACACCACCAGGTACAGGCTTCACCTTAGTGTTGTCTTCAGTCCTTTTCCTAGAGCCTATCCTGGGTGCTGTGGCTGTGAACCAAAGGCTTGGAATTTCTCCTCTATCCCCTAAACTCTATGCATCTCCTGCCACTCTGGGGTGGGGGCTGGAGTGAAGTTCTCTCGCGCTCTCTCTCTCCACTAGCATCACTAGACCAAGATCACCATTTAAATGACCCAAACCAGTGGTTAACAGATAAGCTGTATAGCTTCACAGCCACTCCCGTTCAGGCCACCCGTGCCGCAGTATGCATCTGGTTACAGAAGCTTCTCCTTTTCGGAGCAGTGCAACTGGTACAAAAAGAGAAGACAAATATATGCTAACTATATGGTGAATCTTGGGATCTGAGCAAGTCCCTCTCCCGCAGATGTTCTAGGGTCGAATTTGAGCTTGCACCGGCCAATCTTCAAGAATTACTGAATGTCACTAGTCTACACAGTGCTCTTACTTCCACTAATCCTGCAGGAAAACAGCGCTGGTCCTTGGACATCCATTAGTCTGATCTCACACCAGATCTAGCTGGCCAAGAAATTGCCAAACCCCTCTTACTCTCCTTGGTCCAGAGTAAATTCTTTGCAGCTATTCTGACTTAGTCTTATATATAAATATTTCGTTACCGGTACTATTTTTTATGCGGTAAAATCTATCAAGAATAACTCAGTAAATATAAGAGGCAGAATCCGTGGTATTAGAGGTTTTAAAAGGCTTTATTCCTATACAAAGGAAGACAATTCGAATTGTGGGCCTTCTATTCCATCACCACGAAAGTTTAGGAAGGAAGGAACATATATTATTGACAGGTAGGCAGTTTTATAGAAATCACATTACAGTAAAACAGATGCAAGAGGCGTAACAACTGATAAAAGGTGCATACGTAACTAATAGAGGGCGTAATTTAATAAACGTCATCATATATGATGTCATAAGTGGGTGGATCCATAAAAGAATCCTGCAATGTCAGCAGAAATATGTGGCAGAGATGCGCGCGCAGCTGCATGACGTGTGATTGACGTGCAACTAGAGGGTGAAGGAGACTTGACATTTAGCTCTACATGTGGAGACAGAAGTCTGGGGTTATGTCAACCTAATTCCAAATCATATCTAATATCCTATGTTTAAAGAACTGTGTTATCCAAAAGGAAAGGTCTCTTAGGATAGAATCTTATTCTATACTGACTATACTGACTATTAGTGCGTGTACAAGCGTCTAAGTGTCTACACTAGATGCGAGGGGGTAGGAATATTCCATGGTAACGGGGCTATGAATTACTTGCATGAGGACAGCGAAGCCTGGCCCTTTGCACGGTAGCTGGAAGAATGTTTACCTAAACTACTAGACAGGAATGCATCGGATGAGGAGCGAAGGAGATAATCTCGAAGGTGAAATACAGTTTTTTGGCAGGCAATATGGTGGATCAGGCACCGTTAGCCGCGCAGGGAGTAGGACAAAGTTCATGGTCACAGATGCGGGCTCAGACTGGAGCTTTCAGAGGCAGAAGGCAGGAAAAGGCTTGATGACAGAATTAGGGCCTACTCGCCTGAATCTGTAAAATGTGGAAAGTGAACCATATAAAGTCAGTGGCCTTTCATACTTAGGAATGAAATATCTGACCCATTCATGGCTGATCTGAAAGAGGACATGTTGACGGTGGACACACATATATTTGCGTCTTCAAAACTGGAGCAGGAGGGAACATACATGTACTTATAGCATGCACATGGAGCCGTTGGGGTCTACGATAGGGGACATAACTGATCACAAAATTCATATTTCCTCATTCCCTCCTTGTCCCCTTCGGACCCTTAGGAGATATCGATCTTCATCAATCCATCGATCTGTTCATATAGCATAATTTGTTCTTCTTTCGGGATCTCGAACGAAAACTTGGATGTGGGATACACGAGGTGGCACACAGACCACAAATCGCTGGCCCACATTGTAGACATAAGCAGCAACTGAATAGTATGAGAAAGCCAATACCTAGGAAGGATAGTATTCTCCATCCCCAGGCTGACAGCACGCCCCAGAACCAACCGGACCAAGTCCAGGTGCCTGGACTCTGGTGTATCTGGCTTACAATCTTATGAAGGCGGGTTATGGCTTTATATACTGACGGTGAATTTTCTGGTATGAAAATGCAACAACTTGATCCGATGACCCTACAAGCTCCGCCCCTATCGGCCAGGATGACGTCAAGGACAAGACGATTTTGAAGCACAACAATCCGCATAGCAGACTGCTCTTCTGTTAAATTGCCTAAGGCGGAAATAGTTTCGTTCACTACTGCTTCAAGGGTTCTGGTTAATCTACGTATCAGCTTACTATTAGTGACTGTACCTATATAGGGAAAGAAACCTTTATTGAAATCTGTGTATTTCTCCCATGCTGTTTCAGTGTAATCGACAATTGGGAGATCTCTCTGCCGTCTATTGTGTACTAAATGGGTATTTCTGTGATAATCAGGAGGAGCTAGGAAAACAGGTGGCAGAAGGAATGCTATGTAACAGGTACCATCCCAATCTAAAGGTAGACATATATATGCGGTCTGGCCACATATGAAGTAGGAATGACGAGAAGCTCTAAATGTAGACTTGCCTTGATCACTGAATTTTATTACAGTGGTGCATTTACTATGGCCCATATGTATGGAACCATTCTTTCTTATACATAATTCCCCTTTTACTGGGAATACTGACATGGCGGGCAAGATTGGTGTAGCTTCAGATTCAACGTTCAGGATCATGAGGTTAAGTGTAAAATTACCTAATCCATATACTTCATTTTCTAGATCAGTTCCTGTTCTTTTGGGAAGTCCCTCCTTGTTAGGGTAGCAGACTTTAAGTAAAGCTAGGTTCAGGTTTCCCCATACCCAGTTGTCTTGATAAACTGCGGAATTTGAATCTAGGGTATTAATCAAACTAAACCATGCTCCACAGGAGCCATTGTGTGTGAACGGATAGGGAAAGAGGGGCAAGACTCCCTTATAGTTCTGATAGGGAGGGAGTCGGCCACATATCCAACAATTAGTGGCATTGCTGGTTTGATGGGAATGATGTAACATACTAATAAAAGTGTTGTTGCGCAGCGCAAATCTATAGGACAATTCATGCGGAGGAAATTAGCTAAAAGAATGTTCTGCAGTTATATTATAAGCATGCTTAGGAATAGGGTAATACATGTGCAATAGGATGCTGACAATGATGATTAAAAGACTTAGAAAAAACAAAATTAATAATGTTACTGTACAATGACTACGAAATGATTTACAATACGCATGCTTTTTCAGCTGCTTTCGCTGATTTCTCTCTCTATTCCGGTCTAGAGGATACATGTCAGAGACAAATTCAACCGATTCACCTTGGAGAGGACTTAAACAATCAAATTGTCTGACTTATTAGACCTCAATTTTAGTTTATAGATTTCTGAGTTCGATTGCTCAACCAAGGGGAGCTTTGAGTCTGTTTTTGAGGAAATACAGGGTTTAGTCTCTATATTGGATGGTAGTCCATAAAATTTCTTGATATGACTCGAGTGCAACCATCCTTTTCTTCCCTCGATTTTCACGGCTGTCCTGGTGGTGAGTAAAACTAACTTCGGTGACTTCCACCTAGGGTCCAGTTGGGTCTTCCGGTCAAAGTTCCTGACCAGCACCAAGTCCCCAGGAACCACGTCATGGGGCTTCACCTCAGTATTGTCGGGAAAAGCTGCGGATACCTGTGAACGACAAGATTGTAGTGCAGACATCAAGGAAGCCAGGTAATCTGTCAGCATATTACAGTCAACGTCAGTTATTTTACGAGGTATAGGCGTCCCCCACATATTTGGTGGTCTACCGAAGATCACCTCATACGGGGATAGCCCTGTTCGAGAATGTGCTACCATTCTCATGTAAAAGAGCGCAACTGGTAAGGCTACTATCCAATCAACTCCTTTTTCTCTACATATTTTGGACAATCTAATTTTCAGAGTTTGATTATGACGTTCTACGAGACCTGCTGCCTCGGGATGTCGGACACAGTGAAATTTCCATTGATACCCTAACAAAAGGGAAACGTGTTTCATTAGTTCGGATGAGAACGGCTGGCCGTTATCTGAATAGACAACACGTGGTAAACCGTACCGTGGGAAGAATTCTCGAACTAACTGTTTGGCAGTAGTCGGGGCAGTGTAATCTGAAACCGGGTATGCTTCTGTCCAACGGGAAAGAGCACAGACAACTACGAGAACATATTTGAATCCTCGACATCGTTCCATCTGGATATAATCCATCTGGAGGACTTCAATAGCATGATTAGGAGGTTGAAATCCACCCTGTTCTACGGGGATGCTTTTACCTGGATTAAACTGACAACATATCATACAGGTACGAACTTTTTGTTTAGCTGCGGCTCGCAAGTGTTTGTTAAACCAAATGTGTTGAATGCTGTCTAGCATAGCTTTTTCTCCTAGGTGCGCTGGACTATGTATAGTGTTAATGATGACTTGGACCATTGAGTCGGGAAGAAACCATATAGATTTTTCTTTCGTCATCCATCCTTGATCTGTTTGGATCCCTCCTAATTCAGTCCATTTCTTTATTTCTTCTGGTGTAGCGTGTGTCTGTATGTCAATTACATCAAGGGCGGGATCCTTAACTGTCATGCAATGTGTTGGTGTCGGAACTATTGTCTTTGTCATGTCAGTTGTGTGAGTCTGATTCTGAGCAGTCTGTTTAGCTGTTCTGTCAGCTAGGTCATTACCCTGAGAAATGATATCGGTAACTTTTGTGTGGGCTTTGCATTTCATAATCGATATTGTAGTAGGTAGATGAATCGCATCTAATAGGGCTTGAATGAGGAGTCCGTGTTGGATGTGGGCACCGTGAGAAGTTAAATAACCTCTCTCTCGCCACAGTACGCCGAAGTCATGGACGACTCCGAAGGCATAACGTGAATCTGTGTATATGTTGACCTTTTTGTTAGTGGCTTGAATACAGGCTTGTGTCAGAGCGGTGAGCTCTGCTGCTTGAGCTGACAAAGTGTTAATACAATTTGTTTCAATGACTTCAGTGTCTGTTGTGACTGCGTAAGCGGCCACTAGCTCTCCTGTACTTGTTCTCATACATGACCCATCTACATACAATGTCAAGTCCGGATCTGATAAAGGGATGTCTGTCAAGTCTTGTCTGGGTTTCGTCGTGATAGTAATAACTTCAACACAATCATGTGCCAATGGGTCTGTTCCGCTCACTGGTAACAGTGTGGCAGGATTTAACGTATTACAACGTCTGATTTCTATATGTGGCTGAAACAGAGTTAATTCGTAACCGGTGAGTCTCGCTATAGTCAGGTGTTGTGTTTGTGTGCGGTTCAAGAGAACCTCTACTGCGTGTGGTACTTGTACTGTCAGTTGGTGTCCTAACACTATGGCATCGCTTTGTCTGATTGCTAAAGCTGTTGCTGCCACTGATTTCAGGCACGCTGGAAGTGCCTGAGCTACTGGATCTAATGTACTAGAGAAATAAGCACATGGTTTATGTGATCCTGCTTGTTCCTGAGTGAGTACTGACAAGGCAGTACCTTCGCGTTCTGTAACGAAGAGTGTAAACTGTTTACTGTAACATGGTGTTGCTAGGACAGGTGCTTGGCATAAAGCTTTCTTTAAGCTTTCAAAGGCGTGTGTATGTTCTTGAGTCCAAGGGAGGACAGTCGATGTGGCTGCCTCCTGTGTTGTCAACTGGATGAGTGGTTTTGCTAGAAATGCATATTGAGGGATCCACTGCCTACAGTATGAAGTGAGGCCTATAAAAGCCCGTACCTCCTTTTGTGTCTTGGGTGGTGGCATGTTAGCGATTAACTGGATGCGGTCGGATGTAAGCTGCCTTCCCTCCTTGGACAGCGAGTGCCCAAGGTAAACAACTCGCTGGACACAGAATTGCAGCTTAGAAGGGGACACCTTGTGCCCCTTGTCAGCCAAAAATTTTAAAACCGTCAGTGACGCTTTTTCACATTCATGTTCGCTTCGAGCGGTGATCAGCAGATCATCGACATATTGAAGCAAGGCAGTGTTAACTGGCATATGGATACTGTCAAGTTCTCGCTTCAGGGCTTGGCTATAGATGCTGGGGCTTTCTGTAAATCCTTGAGGTGCGCGTGTGAATTTAAAACTTCGTCCATTTAAACTAAATCCGAATAAATATTGACTTTCCGGATCAATTGCGACACTAAAGAAAGCATTCTTGAGATCAATTACAGTGAAGAACGTTGCTTCTGAGTCAATAGCTGTGAGTAATGAAGAGATATCTGGGACCACGGGGAATTGTGGCACAATACATTTATTTAATTCGCGCAGATCAATAACTAATCGATATACTGGTGGAGCTTTTGGATCCGTTCTTTTAAGAATCGGAATTATCGGAGAATTACATACATTGGAGTCTGTTTCGACAACCACTCCTTGTGCAATGAGCTCGTCAATGATTTGCAGTAAAGCCACTACAGCATCTGGTGGTAACTTGTATTGTCGTATTCGTGGTAGTACTGTTCCTGATTTCAGTGTAACTCGATATGGTGTAATGTTCATGCAACCAACATCAGTGGGGCCTTGTGCCCATAAGTGTGTAGGTAAATTCTGCAGTCGGTGATCCATGTCTCTGGATACGTAGTGACCTTTAAAGTCACGTAAAAATAGTCGTACTCCTTCCGGAGAACAACATATTATGGCTCCTAGAGCTTTCAATGTTTTTATACCTAACAAGTTTTCTGGACATGATTTAGTAAGCAATAAATCTGTAGTACGTGTCAATGGACCAATCGTAAGTGGAAGAGGTTGTGTTACATCATTAATTATAGGTTTTCCTGAGAATCCAAGGGAAATATTCTGTGAGCCTGAGAGGGGTGCCCCTGGAACTTCACTGTCTTATAGTTGTTCTGCTTGCCCCTGTATCAAGTAAAAACTTTCTGTCTTCCCCTAATAGTTCACTATGTACATAAGGTCCCTCTTGGTCTACAGGAACCTCAATAAGGGGTAAGCCAACTTTCCTCTCTAGGCTATTTCATGTGTATCGCTGATAATCGGGATAATCTGCTTGTGCATACTGATACATCTGTTGTGTCGTTGCTTGTGTTGCAGCAATAGGCTGCGCTTGTGGTGGTACTACAATCTGTTGTGGAGCTGCCTGTTGCGGAGCTGACCTAGGTTGTGCCTGCTGAGGCGTCTGTTGTTGATTCTGATCCTGTCTAGGTGGACGTGGTCTCTCATGTGTTCTACCTGTGGCTATATTATGTTTCAGGACTGGACAATCGTGTATATAATGACCTGGTTGTTTACAATAGTTGCATGTCCCTTTCGCAGGGCCTGCGGAATCACCCTTTTGATGACTATCAGCTGGAACTGACTGTGCAACAAGCATTTTCATTTTCGTATCTTTCATACGTCTTTGTTCGTGTTCTTGTTCTTCTCTAATTCTATTGTGATGATATTGTAACATCTGTAGCATCTGTGATGGGGTATTACCTTGCCAGGTACTTTCGAATTTCAATACTCTATTCTTGACTTGTAGCAGAGAATTTTCAACTAATTTTGTCACGAACAGATGTGGATATGACTCACTACTGGCTTTTATGCCACTATTTATACTAAAACATTTTTCAAATCGGGAATAGAAATCACTAGTGTCTTCATCTGGTTTTTGTTTACAGGCTGAGATTGCACCCCAGTCTTCCTTTTTCGTAGTTAATAAACGTGGCAATACCTGTATTAGTAATCCTGCTAGTGCTGTAGTCTTATCCCCAAGCCCTGCTCCTGCAGCTCGGGCCTTTTCTTCGTTTTCTAATGCTGTCCAATCTATCTTTTGGTCTCCTACCTCCCATTCTTTTTCTTTGAGTTTTTCATAAACACCTGCGGGTAATAGGACTTTTAATATTTTCATAATATCGGGGTAGGTATACTCTCCCATGAGTAACATGTCTTTTATCTCACGGTGGAAACCTGCTGGATCTTTGTCATGACTGGGTACTACTTTCTTCATTTCTAATAATTCCAGTTTAGTTATAGGCGTGTATACAAACACACGTGTGAAATTATCGTCGGCACCTCTGATCGGGTGCACTTCGCGTAACGGGTTCTGTCTATGTGATACATTTTTCTTCCCATTATGGGAACTGAGACGTGTTCTGGGCATACAAAATTTAAATATTGGTTTCGGGATTCTAGTATTTCCTTAATCAAATCAGTACCTGACCCTCTCCATATGTTCGTGAGTAGTTCTGTCAATATGTCAGGTAAGGGTCCTGGATCGGAGTGTTGGCCTTTATATAATATAAGGAGGTGTTGAATCATGTATATACTAGCTAAACGCTGTTCATATGGGTCTAGATTCAGAAACGTGTGTGCAAGTACATCATCATTGTATTCGCCGGGACTGTCAGCCCACTGTACTGCTGACCTGGCTAATTCTTGTTCGTCCATGGAATCGAGCACGTGGTACCCCCTTCGATCTCGGAGTAATTTATCAGCGGCTTGGAATAAGTGTTCAGGGGATTTTGTATTTAGCATAGGGTTTGGAAGATGTCTATTATATTCTGGACGTATTGGACGTATTGGGTCGTTAAAACCTCTGGTATTATTATGGGGTCTTCCTTTACTTACATAAGCTATCGTGTCTACTTGCTCTGATTCTTGCTCCTCCTCCTCTCTGTTTAGATCAGCGGCGTCTACCTCTAATCTTTCTTCGTGTATTCGTTCTACCTCTTTGCGGATCTTTCGGTACATAGCTACTATACATAACTGCTTATCATGTCTTCCTTCTGATATATTCCGCCCCAAGTGACAAGTGTTTGCATTTCTTCCGGATTTACCCCAGGCCGGTCTTGATTTCTAATTACACAGTTTATGAGGAAACGTAACAGTTGTCCCTGTACCTCCGCTTTCTGGTACTCCATGGCTCTGCTAATACTTTCAGGGCCTCGCCCTGACTGGACAAAGTGATATATATTTTCTAAATGTGTATTCATTCCTGGTAACTTCGTTAAATATATTGCAGCTCGTCTAATACGTAATGATGACAGCAGCATTTCGTCCCGTTTACCGGGCACAGGATCATATCTACAATCTACTAGAAGTTCCTTAAGCATGTCGGGAGTGGCTAGTTTGGGCGTACGTTGGAGGGCTAAATCTCGAAGGGAAAATTTATTTCCTCTGGGTGGCGTAGAAAAAATGCCTGTCGTACCTCCTGTAGCACCGTCTGGGGTGCTGGACGTGAAAGGATTTGTTGAGGGTGACATCAACCGTCGTTGTGGGAAAAGCTGTAGAAACAGATGTGCTTGTCGGAATGTGTGTCGAAGCGCGTTGTTGCGGAGGTACAGACTAATGTTCTTGGCGATGAGCGTCATCGGCAAGCGGTCTATGTGGTGCGGTATTAGCATACTCGGGAGCTGCGTCATCTAAATAGCGGGAGAGGAAAACATCTTCTGCGGTTCTGGGATGCCCCTTGGGGTGCGCTTTTATCGGAAACAATGGGGGTGGCAAGTCTTTTGGTATTTCCGGAGTAGCCTTAGGTAACCCTTCGGCCAGGAGTGGATACATACCATTCATAAGGGCGTTTCTTTGTCTATCTACTTGTTCTGATTTTACTCGGGTACCTTCCTCAAGTAATAGATTTTCTCGGACTTTATTTGAATTCTCCTTACCTTTCTCTTCCTGTCGGTGTGCTTTTTCGGTACGTCTATATGATTCTTTACGCCATAATTCAATGGCATCTTTCTGTGACTGTCTGGCTTTCTTTTTCCATAATTCTTCTTCTACTCTCATGATGCAATCTGCATCCCAGGTCCCCGCTGCGGGCCATCTCGGACTCTCTAGTAATTCTTTGGTGTAATCTACCCATAAATCAAGAAATAATACAGCATCTAGGCCATGCTTATGATACATAAAGTATCCTGGAGTATCCCTAGGTGGAATGGGAACAGCTTCTTCGAGTACACCTTTTCTAGTTTTGATCTGTCTTAGTTTCGAAAAGAACGGCATTTTTAGATCTTGTTTCTAGAACACACTTTATACGAGAAAACACAATAATGAACAGTCATTCATACCACAATATATAGAACGTATTTAAAACATTTAACGCTTAACAGTTTTACGAACAATGATAACTAATAAGAAACTAGTTATTGACATTATACTGACACTGGATAATATTTATTTATATGCACAACATACTATATATACTGCTAAACAGTACAGATACACTGCTAAAACAGTGCAGACCGGATTTGTGTACCCAAACCCGTCTTGACCGGCACAGACTATGTGCACGTTAAATGCCTCCCCGGTAATGGTACTCACCGGGTAGCTCGGAACGGAAGGCCTCGGAACGGAACTTGAAACTGGACCGGACTGGATTCGACTCGACTGGACTCGGAACTTCGGAACCTGGCGGGTCTCTGTATACCTCGGATCTTGCTCTCTCAGCTAGGCTCTGGTCGGGATACTTCGCACTTCTCACCGCCTCGTCTGGGTGTTGATCGCAGCCTCAGTCGTCCCCGCTTGGCCGGAAGGAGACACAGGAAATCCTGCAGATACGCGTTTTTGTTGTCCGTTCAGCTGTGGCAGGAGACCGGGCCTGCAACGCACCGCCGGCGCGTGAGATGAGAAAGTGTCCCTGTTCGGGCGCCAATTTATGTGGTAAATATTTCGTTACCGGTACTATTTTTTATGCGGTAAAATCTATCAAGAATAACTCAGTAAATATAAGAGGCAGAATCCGTGGTATTAGAGGTTTTAAAAGGCTTTATTCCTATACAAAGGAAGACAATTCGAATTGTGGGCCTTCTATTCCATCACCACGAAAGTTTAGGAAGGAAGGAACATATATTATTGACAGGTAGGCAGTTTTATAGAAAACACATTACAGTAAAACAGATGCAAGAGGCGTAACAACTGATAAAAGGTGCATACGTAACTAATAGAGGGCGTAATTTAATAAACGTCATCATATATGATGTCATAAGTGGGTGGATCCATAAAAGAATCCTGCAATGTCAGCAGAAATATGTGGCAGAGATGCGCGCGCAGCTGCATGACGTGTGATTGACGTGCAACTAGAGGGTGAAGGAGACTTGACATTTAGCTCTACATGTGGAGACAGAAGTCTGGGGTTATGTCAACCTAATTCCAAATCATATCTAATATCCTATGTTTAAAGAACTGTGTTATCCAAAAGGAAAGGTCTCTTAGGATAGAATCTTATTCTATACTGACTATACTGACTATTAGTGCGTGTACAAGCGTCTAAGTGTCTACACTAGATGCGAGGGGGTAGGAATATTCCATGGTAACGGGGCTATGAATTACTTGCATGAGGACAGCGAAGCCTGGCCCTTTGCACGGTAGCTGGAAGAATGTTTACCTAAACTACTAGACAGGAATGCATCGGATGAGGAGCGAAGGAGATAATCTCGAAGGTGAAATACAGTTTTTTGGCAGGCAATATGGTGGATCAGGCACCGTTAGCCGCGCAGGGAGTAGGACAAAGTTCATGGTCACAGATGCGGGCTCAGACTGGAGCTTTCAGAGGCAGAAGGCAGGAAAAGGCTTGATGACAGAATTAGGGCCTACTCGCCTGAATCTGTAAAATGTGGAAAGTGAACCATATAAAGTCAGTGGCCTTTCATACTTAGGAATGAAATATCTGACCCATTCATGGCTGATCTGAAAGAGGACATGTTGACGGTGGACACACATATATTTGCGTCTTCAAAACTGGAGCAGGAGGGAACATACATGTACTTATAGCATGCACATGGAGCCGTTGGGGTCTACGATAGGGGACATAACTGATCACAAAATTCATATTTCCTCAGGCTGCGCACAAAGCTTTCTCACTGGCGAGATTTAATGATTTTGGGTATTTTCTGTAAAGAGCATTAAGACCCGCCCCTTTTTTCCATTGGCCGACGTCACCGTTTATGCTAAACGGTAGCCAGCCAATGGAAAAGAGGTGTTCGTGACGTTTTTGTTTGGCTTTTTGAGCCGTCCCATTTGGACGGGCTAGTCTGCCTTCCGTGCGTCGTGAAAGCTTTCTTATCTTTATGGGGCCATGTGTTTCAAACACATGGCCCCATAAAGACAAGAAAGCTTTCACAAAGGACGAAAGGCAAAGCGGACCGTGCTTGTTTACTTTTGTCTTCCTGTGAAAATGCACGTCTGGATCTGTCTGATTTTTCTCAACTAGGGGGATAAACCTGCGTTAAATAAGAATTTGCAGAGTTTCCCGTTTTGTGGTGTGCAGGATGTTGGGTAGTATTTTGAACACGCCAGCATGAATTGGAGAGGCTTCTGTGACTATGTAGGCCATGGCCGCTCATGTGGTTAAAGATAGCGATAGACAGTGAAGAAAGAATTGCGTCTGTGCTTGATTTCAGCCGGCAGTAAGCATCTTTGTGAGAATGCTTTGCAGTTGTTGCTTGCCCAATTGGCATGGTTTGTTTCCCTTAATAGCCATTTGCTTTCTAATGTTGCTGCTTGTAAATGAGTGTGAGACCCCTCTGGGGGCCTCTTATGTTCGTCATAACTTCCTAGTAGGACCGCCGTTGTCGGCCAAGACTTTGGACGGGGCTGTTAAAGTGTAGACGTCTGAGAGGCTGGGGCCTGGACACTGGATCTTGCCAGCGGAAAACGGGCCATTCTTATGATGTGCAGCACGGCCTCCAACTCTGCATGATCACAAGCAAAACCTCTCCCTGTCCAGTGCTAAAGACGTAACTTTTATGGGCTATGAGACTTTCCCGGGCGGGCTTTGTGTTTTGCTCTTCTCTTCTAGTTAGGTTATTCCCTCCAGTTTTTTAGTCTTTCTTTTGTGTTTACTTCAATGATTAATGAAATCTACGGAAGTATCGTGACAGAACTGCAATAGAAGAGGCGTAGTAGGAGACATCACTATTCTGAAAAGTTTCCTTAACGCTTATTGGTCGTTAGCCAGCGGTGCTTTCTGTATGGAGAAAGTTGCATAAAGGTGGAGGACGAAGAACTGTACTTGTTGCTGTGACCCAGAGCGGTATCTGCGTAGTTCAGCCGGTAAGACAAGGGGTACTGTGTGCTACCCTGGCCACTTTTTCTTGTATGAGCAGCCTGGCGATGAAGCAGATGGTAGCTATACAGCATTTGGCTGATCTGCCCCAGAGACCTTTTTAATTACCTCGTAATGACCGCGAGTGCAGCCTTTCTGTAAAATTGTCAAACTGTAGGTGACACCAGTGACACGAAGCCATTCGCCCTTGTACTTTAACAGAACAATATTTAAAATGTAGCCCAAGAAGATAAGTGCTGGCCTGAAAAGCATACGTGAATGATGAATCATTAGGTTTGTGTCTATGTATACTTCTAACTCTGTTGTGCATCCCGGTGAAACAGACAGCGAGCGCACTGTTGCCTTGTTGAGTGCGCTTCTAAAACTGCCAAATTCTTTAAATAAATCGTTGTTACCAACGTGAGTGATTGGCTTGTTACTCTAAAAAAATCCTATTTCAATATGTACAGACAGCACAGCTGAAATGAGCAAAGCAGCATTATTTAAAGTAACCCAGTTATATTGTTCATGTTTTGCTGTAGCCGTTTGTGATTATATATTTGTCGAGGACTAAACTAAATATATAGGTTTGTGTTGTGGCCTCTGCCCATTCAAAGAGTATCGTGGCTAAGTTAGTATTTACGGTGGTGCCTCTGTTAGAAATCTCTGCTGCCGGGATGATAATAAATTAGCAATTTTACCTTTGAGCCTTGTTGCAATCATTCAAACGCATAAAGATATTGGGCGATAAGAACCTACTGAGTCGGGAGATTTATTCCTCTTCCAGAATACTATTACCGTGGTTCCATGATTCCGGTATTGGCGCCCCTGCCCACATCCTAGTGAGCAGCTGAGGAAAAAGAAGTGCTATACCTGGAGTACCAGTCTGTAAAATTAACAAGCATTGGCATAGCCAATAGGTCTTGCCTTCGGGACATTACAAGTGTTTAGCCATGCAGCAGTTGCTGTTGCACCAAGAATATTGTGCTGCATGATTAAATACTTATAAGGTCCCAAAGGCGAGACCTATTGGCTATGCCAATGCTTGTTCTCTCTACTTGTTGGATGCTCAAAGTGTAATGTGATGGTGTGGAAGGGATATCCAGGCACCAACTCAAAGATCTGCACCCAGCAGAGCACTACCATATAGTCTTGGCCACTGCATTTGACACGCTGATAGTTGAGGTCTTGGGTATGACACTCCATCCTCCTTAAACAGGTTAAACATGACTGGACATACACTGACTGTATAGGGCCCCCCCAAGCCAAACTGGTATGTTACCCCTCCATGTGTCATGAGGTCCCGGTGACCCCTCCTCTGTTCGTAAATGCGCATGATCACAGACTGCTTTGCATGATTGTTTTTCACTCAGCTGGTGAGAGTAAGGATTGAGTATTGTCTATAGAAGAAATTTTGAACAGTTATGTAGAAAGGATTCATTTTAAAGTGAAAGATACCTGCTCAATCCCTGGGTTTTGCAGAGTAGTACGGGGGCATGTGAATCTACAAGATCTTGTATCAAACATATGATTACAGGGTTAGTATCACATTTTGTTCATAGCATGTGTGACTGTTGATAACCTTCTGCCTAGACTGTAAAAACAAAGTACTCCCAGTACACCTAGCCAGTGGATGGTGCAGAGGTCTCAAACAAAATCCCGAAGGCAACTTTACCAACTCTAGCCTGCTCTTACAGGACAGCCGCACAGTACATTGTAAATGTGTGGTAAGTGGAAAAAGTGGCAGCTCTACATATGTTTGCCATGAGTATATTCCCCAGGAAAGCCATAGTAGCCCACTGTTTGCGGGTAGAATGTGGCCTGAGGCAGGAAGGTAGGGCTCCTGTAGTTTTACCTTAACAGGTCTGGATGCATTTGACGATCCACCTGCCTTTGAAATGGTGTGGCTTTTATAAGGCTGAGAAAAACCAACAGACAGCTGTTCTTTGCAAAAGGGTTTTTTCCTGTCTATGTAGTACATAAGAGCACGTAAAGCATGAGGAGTTCTCTCCCAGCTACCAAGACCAGTCATAGGAGCTCGATAGATTGAAGGTGGAAAGGGGAGACCACCTTGGGCAATAACTTGGGATTGGCTTTAATAACCACCTTGTTTTTGTGGACTTGGAAAATAGGTTCTTGAAGTGTGATGGCTGACAATTCCCTGATATGCCTGAGGACCGGATTACAGGGTGTTCCTCTGCCGTTACAGCTATTTCCTCCAAAGGAGTCTCATGTTAATCCCTTACCCCCATGCTGGTGGTAGCCCTGTTGCTGCCTCTGTTATGGCTGGGTTGGTCCTTGGAGGGGGAGGGCATGGGGAGGGGTGTGCAGGGGCATTTGGGTGAGGAGGCAGGGCAGGAAGGGAGGCGGGTGAGGCAGGGTGGATGGTCTGTGACTTTTTAGCCACTCAACTTTTTGGGGGGGGGGGGGAGAGTTTTATATAGTGCAAACTAGAACTGAAGGTATTGGAGCATTTTACATCAGCACCAGTTGCATTACAGACACATTAATTTTTAGGTCTCGCCTAGCGTAGCATGCAAGCGTTGCCCGCGTAGCGAGATTTATTGTGGTAAAAGTATTTTTTGAAGAGGACTTCTGATCCCACCCATGCTTTCAATTGGTCCATATTTATTTAAAACCCTGCATTTCGATTGCTCTGTAGGCTTTTTGGTTACCTACTGTGGCTTTTCTGTGCACGCCCTTGGGAAACCGAGTCTACGGCTTTCTTCAGTTTTATGGCTTTTCTCTTATCTGATGGGGCATTTTAAGGGAAGGTTCAGGGAGAGTTCAGCAAGCTGAAGCTCAGTCATGCTGCCTTCATGCCTGCAGCACACGCCACTCCGGCTCTCTGATTGGGCCTGTAGTGACGGATCACGCGCCTGGAATAGCTCACAGAGGGGGGGAATGGGCGACAGAGAGAAATTCAACAAAAGGACGCGAACAGTTAACCCAGGCTTTTGATAGAGGCGGCAAAGCTAAAACAATGCGCCTATTGCCTGTCTGTGTGAGATGCGCCCTCTGTTTCTGTCTGTGTGAGATGCGCCCTCTGTTCCTGTCTGTGTGAGATGCTTCCCCCTGTTTCTGTCTGTGAGATGCGTCCCTGTTCCTGTCTGTGTGAACCGCCCTCTGTTGGTCATGTCAGTGTGAGAAGCGTCCTCTGTTCTACCTGTCTGTGTGAGATGCGCCCTTTGTTGTTCCTGTCTGTGTGAGATGCACCCTCTGTTGTTCCTGTCTGTGAGAAGCGCCCTCTGTTCCCGTCTGTGTGAGAAGCGCCCTTTGTTGTTCCTGTCTGAGATGCGCCCTCTGTTCCTGGCTGTGTGAGATGCACCCTCTGTTGTTCCTGACTGTGTGAGATGCACCCTCTGTTGTTCCTGTCTGTGTGAGATGCGCCCTCTGTTGTTCCTGTCTGTGTGAGATGCGCCCTCTGTTCCTGTCTGAGATGCGCCCTCTGTTCCTGTCTGAGATGCGCCCTCTGTTTCTGTCTGAGAAGCGCCTTCTGTTTCTGTCTGAGAAGCGCCTTCTGTTTCTGTCTGAGAAGCGCCTTCTGTTTCTGTCTGAGAAGCGCCTTCTGTTTCTGTCTGTGAAGCGCCTTCTGTTTCTGTCTGTGAAGCGCCTTCTGTTTCTGTCTGTGAAGCGCCTTCTGTTTCTGTCTGTGAAGCGCCTTCTGTTTCTGTCTGTGAAGCGCCTTCTGTTTCTGTCTGAGAAGCGCCTTCTGTTTCTGTCTGAGAAGCGCCTTCTGTTTCTGTCTGAGAAGCGCCTTCTGTTTCTGTCTGAGAAGCGCCTTCTGTTTCTGTCTGAGAAGCGCCTTCTGTTTCTGTCTGAGAAGCGCCTTCTGTTTCTGTCTGAGAAGCGCCTTCTGTTTCTGTCTGAGAAGCGCCTTCTGTTTCTGTCTGAGAAGCGCCTTCTGTTTCTGTCTGAGAAGCGCCTTCTGTTTCTGTCTGTGTGAGAAGCGCCTTCTGTTTCTGTCTGTGTGAGAAGCGCCTTCTGTTTTGCAGCGTGAATCTTTCTGGATTCACTATGCTGTGCATTATTCCGCGATCTTGTGGTTGGGTCCGGATTCGTAGTCTTTTCTTTGTTTTTTTTGTTTTTTTTTTTGTAGCCCAGGTGGGCGTCGACGTCCACCATTTGGTGCACCTCCCGTGACGTCGTCGTGCTTCCTGCGGAAGTCCCACCTTTGGGGCGCCATCTTCAGATTCTTTTTTCCGCCGTTGGGTCTGGATCGTCATCGGGAAGATCCAGAAATTCACTCGGAGGAAGAAGGAAGAAAAGCGAGTTTCATCGATAGAATCAAGAGAAGACATCAGGAATAGAACAGATTTCATCAGGAGCGCGAAGAAAGAGGACCAGCGAACCTTTTTTCTTCGACAGCCTTGGAGAATGCACGTTCAGAGACCCTGAGCGAAATGGACAAGACGCCATTCAAGTTCTGCCCAAACTGCCACCACAAGTTCGCGCAGAAAGACCAGCATCCGGTCTGCAACCTCTGCCTACCGGTGGATCACCAGAGTATCGACTGCAATGCCTGCTCAGCCTTCGCGCCGAAGACACTCAGGGTGAGAGAGAGGCAGAGAAGAGCCAACGCCAACATGGATGGCAAAGGGAAACCCCCGACACTCTACGAGCTGGGCCTCGACACGGACGACGAGGACAACGTCGCCGAGACAGCCGAAAACTTCACGGTCGTAGAGACCGACAAGAAAAAAGAAGACTAGGTAAGAGAATCGTCGAGTGCAAATCAAAAAACACCTCAAACACGAGGGTGACTCGAGAAAAACTGAGTCAAGGTCCACGAAGGGAGCCCCGGCGCCGAAAACTTCGACGTCCAAAGGGGGAACTTCGGACAAAAGGCCCAGCGGATCCTTACAAAAGGACTCCCTGGTGCAGAAAGACGCCGAAAGGCAAGGGTCGTCGAAATCATCCCATGAAACGGGCCGATCGACGCAGAAAGAACGTTCGACGTCGACGCAAGTTTCATCGAAAAGACCCGCGGTCGACGCCGAAAGCATCTCCGAAATGGAGAAAAAGAAGAGGCGGCTCGAGGCCGAAATGGAGAACATCCTTCAAAGGAAGAAGGAATTCGACGCCAGGATGAAGGAATTCAAGATTCCAACGGTTTCATCGGCGGACGTCGTCGAGGTCGAAGACGAGTTCGACGCCGAAGGGCTGACAAGGGATCTCGAGGAAGAAGAGGAGCCCTATTATGAGGAAGAAGCCGAGGAAGAAGACCAACAGTCGTTCTTCGAATCGGCGGCATCTACCAGCAACGACGTCGAATGGCACGATCTCGACACCGAAAACCCGGAGGAGGCCGTGGACACGTACCCCTCTAGGCCTTCGCCACCCGACGACATCGGGGTGTACAATATGGTGGTGAAGAGCGCAGCAATGGCCTTCGGCGTCAAACTCGACGAGGAGAGGCCGAAAGCCGATTTTCTCGTCGAAACACTGCTCCCCATCCAGACTAGGAGTCAGTTCCTCCCCATGCTACAAAGCGTGATGAACCAGGGGAGAGAAGCCTTCAAGGAGCCTGCCACCTGCCGGTCGATCACGCCCAGGACAGAGAAGAAATATAAGCACTCCTCCCTGGACCCACCTTACATCAAGGGTAGCGTCACCGCAGACTCCATCATAGCCTCCACGGCCAGGAGAAGGGCCAACGTTCCAGCAACTTCGGGCCCACCTCCGGATAAAGAGAGCAGGAGGATCGACCTCACAGGCAGAAAGGTCGAGAGGAACGCCGCAATGCACTGGCGCATGGCGAATTCGAATGCACTCCTCAATAGACACCAATACCAACACTGGGATGAGATGGGGGAGCTAGTAAAGCACCTCCCCGAAGAATACCGCCAGAGAGCCTCTCACCTGGTGGATGAAGGCAAGAACATCTCCAACTCCTGTATAAAGACGGCGTTGGATGGGGCAGAGACTTCAGCAAGACTCATGGCCATAGGGGTCACAGAGAGGAGGCATGCATGGCTAAGAATCTCGGGATTCAAACCGGAAGTGCAGAACAACATCCTTGGCACCCCCTTCAACGGAGAGACACTGTTCGGAGCAACGGTGGACGAAAAGCTCACCCAGCTCAAGAAGGAAAACGAGACAGCGAGGTCCATGGGGGCCCTACAGCTGAGGGGAATGAGACGAGGAAATCCCTCGAGGAGACCCTACGGTAGGGGTGGAAGCCAACAGGGGACGTCGCACCAGGCGTTCCAACAAGGTCAGCAGGGCGAAGGTCACGGACAAAGTCAGCAGAAGCAAAGCTGGCAATATCAACCTCGGGGCCAGTCCTTTCGCGGGAGAGGGAACGGACGTGGCCAAAGGAGGAGAGGGGGCGATCAGCCCTCCTCGAAGTGACTCAGCACGCAAGAAGACGCCTACCCTCGTAAGGTCCCCAAGGGTGAGGCGCAAAAAAGTGTCATCAGGGGGAAGAGAAGATTCAAGAGCCTACGAGCATACGTCACCAGTAGGCGGAAGGCTGAGGTTCTACCTTCAGGAGTGGCGGCGTATAACCACAGACAAGTGGATACGGAACATGGTGCAGTACGGATACTGCGTAGACTTGGAGAAAAGACCTCCAAACAGGAAGCCGAAGGGAAGACAGAGATCGGCCCAAGAACTGGCAATACTCAGAGAAGAAACGCGGAAACTCCTACAAAAGGGAGCCATAGAGACAGTGCCGTTCAGGGAACGCAACAGAGGGGTCTACTCAAACTACTTCGTGGTTCCGAAGGTAGACGGAGACCTCAGACCCATACTGGACCTCCGTTACCTAAACAAGTTCATCAGAACGCAAAGGTTCAAAATGACTTCACTGCAGGAGGTACTGCCACAGATAAGAGAAGGGGACTTCATGGTCACCGTGGACCTCAAGGATGCCTACCTTCACATCCCAATAAACAGAAGGCACAAGGGCCTTCTAAGATTCAACATCGAACAGGAACACTACCAGTTCACAACCCTGGCCTTCGGATTAAAATCAGCGCCAAGGGTCTTTACAAAATGCCTGTCGGCGGTAGCGGCACACCTACGAAAGCAGGGAATACACGTATACCCCTACTTGGACGACTGGCTGGTCAAGGCAAACACGCGAGAAGTGCGAGAGGCACGCAAAACGCGTAACAGACACCCTCACAAATCTGGGATTTTCCATCCACTGGGGAAAATCATCGCTGGAACCGGAACAGGTAAAGATTTTCCTGGGGGCAAAGATCAACTCCCTCAACAGTACAGTAGTGCCCAGCGACAGGAGGACAGATGCTCTACTGAAGGAGACGCAGCTCTACCAGAAGGGGCGAGTTCTGACAGTGAGGGCGGTGAGCAAGGTGATGGGGATGATGGCGTCCTGTATCCAGCTGGTGCCGAATGTACGCCTGCACATGAGACCATTCCAGGAATGGCTGCAACAGCAATGGTCACAAGCAAACGGAAGTTGGGAGGATCTAGTGGTTGTTACGCATGCAGTGCAGGAGGAGATAACTTGGTGGAACAGAGACAACATAACAACGGGGAGAAGCCTGACACCACCAAGCCCAACAATGACCATTACCACGGACGCATCGCAGAAGGGATGGGGAGCGCACATGGACAACCTCAGAGTGAGGGGTCTATGGGCTCCAGCAGACGCGGTCCGCCACATCAACTACCTCGAGTTGAAAACGATACTGTTAGCCCTGAAGGCATTCCAGAGACACCTGTTCGGCCAGAGGGTGTTGGTACAGACAGACAACACCACGGCGATGTTCTACATCAACAAACAAGGGGGGACACAGTCGTTTCCCCTCTCATCCCTAGCTCAGGAGATTTGGAGATGGGCCATACCTCTCAAGATAGATCTACTGGCAATTCACCTACCAGGGAAGGACAATGTGGAGGCAGACTGGCTGAGCAGACAGACCTCAGCATCGCACGAGTGGGAGCTCAATGGCCAGGAAACGGAGAAAATCTTCCAGAGATGGGGGACTCCCACAATAGACCTATTTGCAACACGCCACAATGCAAAATGCCAAAGCTTCGCGTCCAGGCAACCAGATCAGCGATCCAAGGGAAATGCCCTATGGATAAGCTGGTGGAGGACATTTGCCTACGCCTTTCCACCGATACCCCTGTTGCACAGAGTGCTCGACAAGTGCAGAACCAGCAACATGACTCTGATCCTGGTGGCTCCACAGTGGGCGAGGCAGACATGGTTCTCACAGATTCAAGAAATGGCGCAAGGCAATCCGTACAGGTTCGAGAGGAGAAAAGACCTGCTCTCAATGCAAAACGGGGAGGTCCTGCACCCAGAGCCAGAGACACTCAACCTAGCAGCATGGCTCCTGAAGACCTAGAGTTCGCACACCTAAGGTTACCTCAGAGCACTATGCGAGTGCTACGGGAGGCAAGGAAACCTACTACAAGAAAGTGCTACAGCGCAAAGTGGAAGAGATTCACGGTGTGGTGCAGGAAAAAGGGCCTGCAAAACAGAATGACAAGAGACTCAACTGTGCTGAGGTACCTCACACACCTTCTAAAGAGTAACCTCTGCTCGAGCTCCCTAAGGGTACACCTAGCAGCGATCGTTGCCTACACCAGAGGTGAGAAGGGTGGAAGTTTCTTCACCTCGCAGGTGGTGAAGAGATTCATGGAAGGAGCCAAAAGAATGGCACCCCCGAAAAGGTTGCCGCCGCCGGCATGGAATTTAAACGTGGTTCTGACGGAGCTCATGAAGGCGCCGTTTGAACCCATTCACAAGGCCACTCTACAAATGTTGACGATGAAAACTGCCTTTCTAGTGGCCATAACCTCACTACGCAGGGTGAGCGAGCTTCAAGCACTAACGCTACAGGAGCCCTACATTCAAATTCACAAAGACAGGGTAGTCCTGAGGACGGACCCACACTTCATGCCCAAGGTAGTGTCGGCGTTCCACATGAATCAGAGTATCCAGATACCGAGTTTCTTCCAAAACCCGACTACAAACGCAGAAAAGGCCCTGCACACCCTCGATGCCAGAAGAGCGGTGATGCACTACATTGAAAGAACCAAGGAACTCAGGAAGTCGAAGCAGCTGTTTGTGTCCTTTGCTACTAGCTTCATGGGTAGACCAGTGACCAAGGGCACCATCGCTAGGTGGATTGCCCTCACTATTCAATTCTGTCACAAACAGGCTGGACAGGAGCTAACGGAGGGGCCCCAAGCTCACTCCACAAGGAAGAAGGGGGCCACAGTTGCCTTCCTGGCAAACACGCCCATCCAAGACATTTGTCTCGCAGCAACTTGGGCATCTGTGCACACGTTCACAAAGCACTACTGCGTGGACATTCAAATGAATAAGGAAGCACAGGTCGGACAGAAGGTGCTACAACACATTTTCAACGACCAGCGATCATCTTCCACCCAGCCACCACAAAAATAGGAAAACCGCTACAAAGTCTATGCACAGCATAGTGAATCCAGAAAGATTCACGCTGCAAAACGAAAAGTTTCTTACCTGTCGGTGTTTTGCAGCTTGAAGATCTTTCTGGATTCACTAGCGAACCCACCCACCTCCGCCAGGAAGATGAGGCTGGAGGAAGAGGGGGTGAAATGGATAGGATCAAAGAAGTGGAAACGTACAGAAATATGGACAAAAGGATTAATCAATCGCCTAGGGTTAAAAAAAAAAAAAAAACAACAGGGAAAAAAGAACCCGAAGATGGCGCCCCAAAGGTGGGACTTCCGCAGGAAGCACGACGACGTCACGGGAGGTGCACCAAATGGTGGACGTCGACGCCCACCTGGGCTACAAAAAAAAAAAAAAAAAAAAAGACTACGAATCCGGACCCAACCACAAGATCGCGGAATAATGCACAGCATAGTGAATCCAGAAAGATCTTCAAGCTGCAAAACTACACCGACAGGTAAGAAACTTTTCGTTTCTGTCTGTGTGAGAAGCGCCTTCTGTTCCTGTTTGTGTGAGAAGCGCCTTCTGTTCCTGTCTGTGTGAGAAGCGCCTTCTGTTCCTGTCTGTGTGAGAAGCGCCTTCTGTTCCTGTCTGTTTGAGATGCGCCCTCTGTTCCTGTCTGTTTGAGATGCGCCCTCTGTTCCTGTCTGTGTGAGATGCGCCCTCTGTTCCCGTCTGTGTGAGATTCGCCCTCTGTTCCTGTCTGTGTGAGATGCGCCCTCTGTTCCTGTCTGTGTGAGATGCGCCCTCTGTTCCTGTCTGTGTGAGATGCGGCTTCTGTTGTTCCTGTCTGTTTGAGATGCGGCTTCTGTTGTTCCTGTCTGTTTGAGATGCGGCTTCTGTTGTTCCTGTCTGTGTGAGATGCGCCCTCTGTTAGTCTGTGTGAGATGCGCCCTCTGTTACTGTCTGTGTGAGATGCGCCCTCTGTTACTGTCTGTGTGAGATGCGCCCTCTGTTGTTACTGTCTGTGTGAGATGCGCCCTCTGTTACTGTCTGTGTGAGATGCGCCCTCTGTTGTTACTGTCTGTGTGAGATGTGCCCTCTGTTGTTACTGTCTGTGTGAGATGCGCCCTCTGTTGTTACTGTCTGTGTGAGATGCGCCCTCTGTTCCTGTCTGTGTGAGATGCGCCCTCTGTTCCTGTCTGTGTGAGATGCGCCCTCTGTTCCTGTCTGTCTGTGTGAGATGCGCCCTCTGTTCCTGTCTGTCTGTGTGAGATGCGCCCTCTGTTCATGTCTGTCTGTGTGAGATGCGCCCTCTGTTCATGTCTGTCTGTGTGAGATGCGCCCACTGTTCATGTCTGTCTGTGTGAGAAGCGCCCTCTGTTGTTCCTGTCTGTGTGAGAAGCGCCCTCTGTTGTTCCTGTCTGTGTGAGACGCGCCCTCTGTTGTTCCTGTCTGTGTGAGACGCGCCCTCTGTTGTTCCTGTCTGTGTGAGACGCGCCCTCTGTTGTTCCTGTCTGTGTGAGACGCGCCCTCTGTTGTTCCTGTCTGTGTGAGACGCGCCTTCTGTTGTTCCTGTCTGTCTGTGTGAGAAGCGCCCTCTGTTGTTCCTGTCTGTCTGTGTGAGAAGCGCCCTCTGTTGTTCCTGTCTGTCTGTGTGAGAAGCGCCCTCTGTTGTTCCTGTCTGTCTGTGTGAGAAGCGCCCTCTGTTCCTGGTTGTGTGAGAAGTGTTTAATTGATGAAAGTAAAATAAATGGTCTGATTTAACCACACAGGAAGTGTGTGATGGGGTGGCTTGGCACCTAGAGGTAATGGGGAAAGCGGGTGTTCCGTAGAGGCCCCCGCAGTCTGCAGAGAGCCCCCAAAACACCCACCATAGCGCCAAGAGGGCCCCAGCGTACTCTCAACTATCAGAGGAAAGGGCTCCTAAAAAGACTACAAACGTTATTCATCCGATCTGACACCTTCAACCCACCCTCCAACGCAGTGAGACCTGAAGTCAGGGTTGGGAGCCTCGGGGTAGGCACCGCCCGAGGCGCACACACCGCAGTGCCAGCTACCACTAGGCACCTCGCATGCAGGACTGAACGGCTGGAGATGCAAGAGTGGGAGGAGGCAGGCAGTCCAAAAGAGGTGCCGCCCTTCAACATTCACCGAAAGAACAAGGCAGGAGCAGTGCCTCAAAAAACTTACACAGAGAATGCAAAAGAGGGAGCAAAGCTAAAACAATGGCAAAAAGAATTTTCAGGGACATCATACGGAGCAAATTAAGAACCCAAAGACAGACGCACACATTTGGGAACCCCGAATATTCTTTCAATACTTCCATGTAAAATGCTGCTCTGCGTGTCAGCGCTTATTGCCTAGGTTTTATGGCGAAACGACAAGTCTGCCAGTTACCTGTTACTGTTTGTGTAAGAAGCGCTGTTGGAAAGGCCCTTTTTGCAAGGTCATCCCTAAGCTTTTTGCCTTCCTCCTGTATTTTTTCTAACCTGTTTTTGTTGGCGTTATGACTCTGGGCACTTTACCACTGCTGATCAGTGCTAAAGTGCATATGCTCTCCCTATGTAAATGACGTGAATTGGTATATCCATGATTGGCTTATTTGGTTTACCTGTTAATCCCTAGTAGCGTGGCCTGTGTGTGCCCAGGGCTGGTAACCCAAATGCTGCTGGTGGGCCTGCAGCGCTGGTTTGCGCACCCACAGAAGCAGCTTGTAAAGTGTTCCTCAGACCTGCCACCGCAGTGTCTGTGTGCAGTCCAGAACTGCCATCTTTGCTGTGAAGTGCCCACACTTCCCAGGCCCTGAACCTTCCCTTGTCATCATGTAAGCCACCCCTATGGTAGGGTGCATTGTATGTTTAAGACAGGACATACCCTGATGTGTGTAGCATGACCTGGTAGTAAATTACACCCACTTTCGTTTTTCACTACTGTAAGGCTACCTGTTCTCCATAGGCCAGAATGGGCAGTTTGACTATTACATTCTATAGTCCTAACTGACCCAAAGAACATGGTAGAAAAACGAATTGAGTATGCCTGAGCTCATAATATTAAAATACATCTTTTAGTGAAGTTTATTTTTATATTCTGTGTTTGTAAATACCACTTGTAGAAAGTAGGTAGTTTCTTGCCTAAGCCTTCCCGTGTGCTCTGCTGTTGTGTATTGGCTGTCTGGTTTTGGAGGGGAAGGGCAGGCTGAGTCAGTCCTGGGTTGAATAGAGCGATCTGCATTGGAGTATGGGGAGGGGTAGATCCTAGACCTGAATAGGGCTGTGCCTGGCAAGGTGAATGCTGGCTCCACCTCCCACTGTGCGTCTGATGGCAGACCCCCTATTTCTGAAAGGAAGGATGCAGCCTGGTAAAGTGCTCCAGGACTGGGCAGAAATGGTTCTGGCTGGGTTCAGTGACTTGTAGCTTCTGAGAACAAAGACTTTTGGGGTATAAATATCTGTGCTGAAACCTCTACAATTTGTATTGCTCCTGGACAACAAGGGGAACCTCTGTCCGTGTAACTGAGGAAATCTGCAGGAGGTGACTGTCCTTGTGCGTGTGTGCTGTTTCTTGGATTGGCCTGCAATAGTTTTCACTGGACTTGGAAGAAGAGGAAAAGGACTTTGAAGAGAACTTTTATTTCAACTTGCTAAAGCAATCACCCAAGGGCTAGAAGAGAGCTAGCCTCCTGCTGGAGTCTCAGGCACATCAGACTCCCCCACCAGCCTCATGTTTCCTCCCAGTGAGGATTTCTATCTGCAGGTGAGGCTCCTGTGAGTTCCAGGGCCTCTAGTTCTACTACAGAGGAGAGTGCTGAAAATCGTCGCTAACGCCCGTTTGCGAGCCGCCGCAGCTGAAGCGCGTACGAAAAATCATCGCGCTGCTGCCGCTGAGTGCTCGCTACCGGAGGTCATTGCATCGCACGTTTGCGGGCTGCCAAATGCTCGCTAACCAAAGATCATCGCATCGGGTTCATCGCTTCACGGCAGCGCGGACGCCGGGCGTCCGCCATTTTCATCGCACCAGGATCGTCGCCCCCTCGCGGAGCTCAATTTCTTTTCATCGCAACAAAATCGCACACGCAACAGGCCCGGCGCATCCTCCTCCCTCGCGGCAAGGATTTCAACGCATCGCCGGCTTAGCGTGGAGAAGTTTGTCGCTTTGCCCTGCACACAGATCAGCGCATCATCCTCCCTTGCGGCAAGGATTAAACGCATCGCTGGTCCCGCGTGAGAAAAATCATCGCTACAGCACCTTAGCAACATTTTGGTTGTTTTGCTACAGAATCCAGGTACTTTGTAAGTAAAAGGGTCGCAGAGACCACTGCTTTGAATTGAACTCCTCTTTGCACACTTTGAACTATTTTTGCAGCCTTTCAAGTGTAACCCTATTTTTCTAGTATTGTGGCTTTTTGCTGTTATTGGTCTTGTGTGAAGTCTATATATAAAGATACTTATTTTTTATAACTACTTGTGTGGTGTCCCTTTGTAGTGTTCCTCACTGTGTTAGTGTATGGTCATAAATGCTTCACACACTGCCTCTGAGATAACCCTAGCTGCTCGTGCTACGTTACCACAGGGTTGAGCAGGGGTTATCAAAGGGTAAAGCCCGCTTACTCTGACTTAGGAAGAAGGGTCCCTACTTGGACAGTGGCCAGCCATTGCCAACTAGAGACCCCCATTTCTAACAAGCGCCCTCTGTTGTTCCTGTCTGTGTGAGATGCGCCCTCTGTTCCTGTCTGTGTGAGATGCGCCCTCTCTTCCTGTCTGTGTGAGATGCGCCCCCTGTTGTACCTGTATGTGGGAAGCGCCCCCGTTCCTGTCTGTGTGAGAAGCGCCCTCTGTTTCGGTCTGTGTGAGATGCGCCCCCTGATCCTGTCTGTGTGAGATGCGGTGTCTGTTCCGGTCTGTGAGAAGTGCCCTCTGTTCCTGTGTGAGAAGCGCCCCCTGATCCTGTCTGTGTGAGATGCGCCGTCTGTTCCTGTCTGCGAGAAGCGCCCTCTGTTGTTCCTGTCCGTTTGAAATGCGCCCTCTGTTCCTTTCTGTGTGAGAAGCGCCCTCTGTTCCTGTCTGAGCAGTGGTGCAGGGTCCGGAGTCTCGGCTCCACGTGCAGCACGGTGTGCTCTTGGGCACCGGACTCAGTCCTTTTTTAAGAGTGAAATTTTAACCATCGCCAGCTTATGCAAATGGCCCTCCTTATTTCCTGCACCCCGAGCCATTTGTTTTTCTGTCCTCTACAACCTTCGACCTCTGACCCCTTAAACTGGGGGATGTTGGAGTTCTGGGAAGCGGCCCCGGGTGCGGTGGAAGGAGTTCCTCTGTTACTGTCTCTTGTAGCTGTTTTCCCTACATTAACTGTGCGTTGGCAGTGAGCAGTGGTGCAGTGTCCAGAGTCTCGGCTTCACATGCAGCACGATGTGCTCTTGGGCACCGGACTCCAAAGTCCTTTTATAAGAGTGAATTTTAACCATCGCCTGCTTATGCAAATGGCCCTCGTGATTTCCTGCACACCGAGCCATTTGTTTTTCTGTCAACCTCTGAGCCCTGCCATGACAACAGGCCATGGGCTCCTCCTAGCAACCTCACACACAGCTCCGGCAGAGGGGAGGGTGGCCCCTCCAGGCCGCAGAACAGATTGGCTGAGATGTGTGAAATCCTCTTGGTCAGAGGGTGCTTGTCTACTGTGTGTGTTCGGTGTGTCTGCTGAGTGGGTGGGTGTCTGTTTATTGGGTAAGTGGGTCGATTGGTGTCTGGTGTGTGTGGTGTAACTGCTGTTTGGGTTAGTGTCTGCTGTATGGGTGCTTCATATGTTTTTCAGTCTGCTGTGTGTGAACAGCGCACTCTTTCAGCGTTGGGGGACCGGTCCGATGGATCCCTCTACTCCGCTCCTCTGGATTTATGGCTCTTAAAGCCTGGTGGGTGGATGCCTGCCAGGCCGCCACTGCCCCGGCTGTTCTTGGTGTATACTGGCCAGAAGGGCCTGTGCTTTCTCTCTCTCGAGTCGCTGTTGCAGGTAGGCAGAGTCAGGAGTGGCACCGAAGGATGACAGGTGTTCACTCCTCGGGCTGCAGTATCGGCTGCATCCAAAGCACACCTAATGGTTGCATTGGAGATGGCCTTGACTTACTTAACAAGCTCTTCCTCCTCTTGCAGTACTGATCAGGTAGGTGTTGTAAGAACCCCTCCTTCTCCTCCCAGTGCACTCTGTTGTATGTGGAGAGGAGGCCCACTAAGTTTGTCAGTGCGTAGCCGCAACCACCTCTTCTCTGCAGTATCGATCCGCTTGCTCTCTGTGACAGGAGACGAAGCATTCCCTGTGGCCTGGGCTGCTGCTCTCTTCCTAGCAGTGGTGACCACTGAGTCTGGTGGGACATGATGTGAGGTAGGTCGGAGGGGGCTGGTTTGCATTTTTACTCCATGCATGGTGTGACCACACAAGATTTGACTGGCTCCTTAAATATCTCAGGGGAAGATTTAATCACCCCTTGAGCATCAGGAGCTACTGTACAGCACGCTCTGTCTTGGAGAGCATCTTAACTAGGAAGCCCTCTTCTTTAGGGTGACGTACATGTCGACCTTACGGTAGTCAGCCACTCGTTGGATAACACGGTTGTACACTGTAGTGTCATCTTGGGGGATGACCTGACAAGGATGTGGTCCTATTCAGAATCTGGTCCACATCATAGTCCACCAACAGATCTCCAGAAACACCAGGGTAAACCGGGCAAAGTCCTCAGCTGTAGAATAGAGGCTTGGGCTGCCAGAGTAAGACTCTGTGGACCCCTGAGGAGAAGGCATAAGAGGTGGTGATGGTGGAGGTAAAGATGCAGGAGGTGTTGAAGGATGAGCAACAGAAGTTTAGTCCCTAGGCTTCTTTGGGACAAGAGGGGCAGAGAAGTGTTTGAGGGTTGGACTTCCTCAAAGGTAAATTTGGATTTCTTTGGCAGGACCTTGTCGGAAGCTAAAATCTTGCCTGTGTGTGGATGAATGACAATCCTTCTCTGTCTATCCAGCTCTTGTTGAAGCCCCTTGAGGATGGGGTTTTCTGCAGTTTCATTGCTGGCTTCGGCACTGATTATCGCTTTTGTGACTTTTGGCTTCGATTGTGGAGTTGGTTTTGACTTGTCACTGATGGCTGGTTGAGGATTGAGTACCTTGGCAGAGTCTCTCCTCGGCTCAGAGGCCTTGGCTTGATGTTGACCAGCGCTTGGAGGAGATGGTGCATCCGAAGGTGGTGTGGTTTCGGCACCGGACTGGAAGCACAACCCTCTGAGAAACGGTGCTTGGCTCAGAGGTGCAGCTGCCACTGAGGAATGGTGAGGGCTGGGACATTGAAAGTACTCGCGTATGGTGTGTACCGGCCAAGGTGAATGGAGTGTCCTTAGGAGCCGCCTCTTTCTATCCCAGGAAATACTGGCCTGACTCGAACATTGGAGCCAATGAATAATGGGCTTGTCTGGTGGGCTGGGAGCTTTGCTAACTGGTACAACGCCCGCAGTCTCCTCTTGCTCAGTGCCCAGGAGGCTGGACTCAACAAAGATGTTGAGCTTCACAGAAGATGACTGAACCACCCTGCTGTGTGCTCACCGTCCTTCTCAGCAAGCTGTTGTGAGGCTTCTTGCTGTGAAACACCGAACAGTTGCAGCAGCTCTCGTCATGCTCCAGCGAGAGGCACAAGCTGGAGGCAACGTGGAGGTCGGCCCAGGTACATTGGCACTGGGGGCATATCTTGAAGGGCATCTGCTCCATTGCCTTAAGATAGTCTTCATTCTCCGAAGAATAGTCTTGAGCTCACAGTGGCCCGAAGGGTCCCAAAGGCCAGGAGACCTAGCCACTCATCGTCAATTAGATTCAAGGATGAAGTGTAGGATGGAGGACTCATGGCCGCGACTGAAACCGACAAACTAATAGAACCGGGGCTATGCTGGACCACATCTAAATCCAATGGTGGCGAAAAACAATCCAACAATGGAGTCTAGGACTGTGCGCGTCTACCAGAGAAGTCACCTAGACCTCGTGACTCGAAATATTTTCTTAGAAGAAACCAACTTGTAACGTGCACCCCAAGGCTAGATGGCAGGAATAAGCAGAGCATGTGTTACAACCTCGTATGCTATGAGCATAAGGGTTCTCCCACTGATCCAGCCTTCCTGCACAGAGCAATGAAGTTGTTCAGCTCATTTAAGCACTTGTTGGCCAAGATTTGTCCAACTTTTATAGGTTGTTTTTCAACATCATCAAAGCCTTAAAATGTTGATCCCACCAAGAATGACATGCATGTGTTCCTAGCGCCTGACCGCTTTAAAGATTGTTTAACTGGTGTCCTTGATGCGCGTGCATATTGATTGGTGTTAAGGTGGGGAGGAGTCTTATTTAACGTTATTCTCCATTAATTTGTTTGTCATATTGATAGGAGGTACTCTTCCTAACCAGGTGAAAAGTTCAAACTGCCAAGTTGGAGTATCAAAATGTATGTGTGTGTCAGTTGGCCAGGGTGTTATGGAGATTGTAGGAAATTACTCTTTTAGCATGGTTACCCCCACTTTTTGCCTGACTTTGATGCATCTTTGACTGAATGTGCACTTTGTTCCTGCTAACCAGGTTCCCAGTGCCTCTGTTTTTTCCCACAGCTGTACCTGTCTTTCCACAATTGGCGCACCGCTGGCTCACATACAAGTCCTTTGTAAAAGGTACCAGTGGTACCAAGGGCCTTGTGGCAAGAGAAGGTCTTGAAGGGCTGCAGCTTGTATTGTGCGACCCTAAGAGACCCCTCACCAAAAACATGCACATTGCCACTGCAGCCTGCGTATTTTGGTGCAGATAAAAGTGAAGTCGACCTGGCACACATCCCTGCTTGCCAGGCCTACTAGCATCGCTAGAGGCTTAGGTGAGTCACCCCTACAGCAGGCCTTACAGCCCTAAGGCAGGGTGCGCTATACCTCTTGTGAGAGCATATCTGATAGACATCTAGCCGCAGAGTCCTTAACTTAGAATTATTCCCCGGCGTCAGACTGGATCTGGAAAATTTTGCGTGCTGAGGGATGGCGCCACACGACCCCGCCCTGACGTCATCCACGGACGTGACGTCAGCGAGGTGATACAAGTTCCTCCCGGCTTCACGTTTGGAACAGTGTGCGATGCCTTCAGGCTTTAAAATGTGTACCTCCTGTTCGCGGCAAATGTCCGCGACGGACCCACACCTTATCTGCATGTGGATTGCGATGCCTGCCAACAGCTCAAGCCGAAGTTCCGGCAGGAGCGCCGGATGAAGTTACTTTAGGATAGCCTTTCCTGGTCGGAGTCGTCACGGCCCCTGACCGCCTCTTCGGCGGCAGGTCGCAGAGGCAGTGGGTTCCGTTTGTGGCGTTGGTTGCAGTCTGGTTCCCATGTGTGTTGCTTGCCCCTTCCTGGTAAGTCCCAGCGCATGTCGCCGAGGTCCTCGACCTCCCTTCATTCTGTTGTCGGGGGCACTAGTTCCCGGATCTCTCTGGACGTGCGCCCCCGGGAGTTGTTCCTCCCCTATCCAGGGCGAGGGGTGACTCGGACCCAGATGGTGGCCTATGCCGTGGCCTTGCAGGCCTCCCTTGGGTCCCCTCCTCTCCCTAGGGCGTCCTTGGACCCTCCGCTACGTGCAGGGTGTCCGATGGCCTCGCCGGTATGGTCCACCCCTGGCGCCGATTGAGCCCCTTTCCTCTAGGGATGATGGAGATATGGCATTGTCGGGGTGCGGCACGGCTGGGTCCCCCTCTACAACCCATAGCACCCCTACTGTGCCGCATACCCCAACGTCCGGCAATGCCTGATCCATCATTGCCCCCCCCCCCCTGAAATTTGTGGCTCCAGCAGACTCCGCCTCCTCAGGAACCCCATCAGGACCCTCCTTCGTCCATGGGGCTTCCTTCATTTGGACATTTGTCTCATCTTCCGTTTATCGGAAACCCTGCTTGGGGTGGGAGGCTCAGTTTACACCCCTCACCCACAGATGAGTTATTGTCCCCTCCTCGAAGGGCTACCAAGGCTGGTACAGCATTTCTAAGAGTTGTTTCAATGGCCGCCCGCATTCTGAGTATGCAGCCCCCTTCGGTCCCTCTGCCTGTTGACCCTCTGTTGGATGTCCTCCACCACGGTTCGGGAAATGTAGAGCCGCTTCGGCCTTTCGAAGCTTCTCTTTATGAGGCCCTTCTGAACCCCTGAGCTTGGCCGGCATCGGGAGATCCGGTGGCTCGTTCTGTCATGCACCGCCACCGCCCGCTCCAAATGATCCAGTTTGCTTATCTGGTCATCCAGACGTTCAGGGGTTGGTTCTGCAAGCTGCTTTTCCCTCCTTGCCTCAGTTGCTGCTTCCTCCCTCTGAGGGGTCCAGATGGCTTGAGTCGTGGGGTCGTAATATTTTCACCTCCACTAGCGCAGAACTTCGATCACTCAATACAGTGTGTGTCTTGGCTTGGGCTACTTCTGCCCTTTGGGACTCTGTCTTTTCAGTCTTTCACATCTGAGGGTGCTCGTGTTGACCTCCTCCGTCTTATCCGTGACGGCCGTGATCTGGCGGAATTTACTATCCGCTTGGCCCTGGATACCTCTGATTCCTTAGGCCGAGCTATGGCTGGTTCGGTTGCACTACGACACCATGCTTGGTTGCGGGATGGCGTCTTCCCGGAGAATATCCGGGCACGCCTTGTTGACCTGCCCTTTTATGGGGTCCTTTTGTTTGATGCCCACGCAGATTCGGCAGTTCGGTGCCTCCTTGCGGGCTTTCGCCCTCCCCAATAGGTCTGTACTTAGCAGGTGTCACGTTGTCATATCCTGTGTTGGTTACCCTTTCATTTAATGTCTGCCTGTTGGACTGTGTTTTTGGGCTGGCAGTAAGCCTACTGTGGCGGTGTTCCACAGGTTGTTCTGTCCTCTGACTGTGGTTACCCTAAGGTGTTCCCCTGTTTTTCTTGGAGGTGTGATATACTCCAGGTGGGGTACCTGTATGCTATTGTGTAGCTCCGCTCTGCGCCAGGCAGGCGTGGAGGTCCCCTTGGGTTCCCTATGCCTACTAACGCTATTTTGTTACCGTTGGACGGTTTATAGTGTTGTGCCTTCTGGCACTGTCTCCACACGCCACAGGTCTCTCGTTGCTTCAGCCTTGCATGTGTGCCTCATTCTCCTCTTCTAGGGGTTTGTTCCTTGTACTATCTCTTTTCAGTGTATTACAACACGCTTCAAAACGAAGCTGCCTCCTGCCCCAGGTGCATCAGGCGTGTCATCCTATCGTACCCGCAGCTACCTGGTCTCGTGGCGGGGCCCCTTTTGATATAGATCTATCCTCGGATTGACCGTTGGGTATCCCTTTCTACACACCTCCACCTCTTTGCTTCTGCGTGGTCTGGTCCTATATCCTCGTTATTTCGGGGAGAAGTTGGGTGCCTTATACTCAGGCTTGCCATCGTTCTGCACGGCGGTGTTTTGTCTTACGTTTATGATGCACTTTGGTGCATGTTCCTCCATCTTCCGCAATAAGTTTTCCTAGGGTTCCGCTCCCTGAGGTGGGCCTCTGCTCCTGGATGCTTTTTCTAGGGTCTTATCTGTCCCGTTCATGTACTGCACAGTCCCTCTCTTTTGTGGGGGTGCATTTCCCCTCCGTTTCAGAGGTGGTTGTCTGGAGATCTGATGTTGTTCTCAACAGCTGTGTGTGTTCTTCACAGTTCCTATAGGCACCTTCAGTGCCTCTGATGCCACACTCTTTGGATGTCTTTTTCCTTTGGGTGTTGCCCTCATCTGTGTTCGGTGTGCCTGCGGGTGTGCCTCTGATGAAGGTGGTCCCAGGTGCTGCGCCCTGCGCTTCTGTCTTCCAGGAGTGTTCTCCCCTTGGCCTTCAAACTGCCTTGCTGGGCAGTCCCGTACTCAACATAGCTACTCCACCTTGTTGTAGCTGTCTGTGCATGTTCTCGATGTGCCCCGCCTCGGTGTGGTTCAACATGGTACTGTCTGCCCGTTGCGTTCTAGTGACTAACTGTGCCCTTGGCGTGTCTTATGTTTCCGCCTGTGCTTCTGAGGCGCCGATTTGTTCCTGCCTCTTGCCCTTCGCTTCCTGGATGGTGCCTGTCTGGCCTCCCTTGCGTGGGCTCGCTTGGTAGGCTCTGGGTACGTCTCTCCATGTTGTCCTCTTGCTTGGTTGCTGTCAATTTACTGCGCCATTGAGCTCTGGGAGTGGTTATTGCATTATGCAGCTCTGGGAGTAGTTCTCCTTCCTCTCTTCATTATGTACTCTCTTCCGTTCTGGGATATGGCTTGGTGCCGTTTCTACATCTTATACTCACACAGGTATGGTCTCGTGCCATTTTGGCAGTCTTGTGATGCCTCGCCTCCTGTTACCTTTTGCTCTTACGAGCTGCTTGGGTTGCTGACTGGCTGCACCGCCACAGCTTTCCCCTTAGTCCATCGCTCTTGGGCACTTTCTATTGTTCTGTTGCATACCTCCCTCCCCCTAGGGAATGGCTGTGGTATCTATTCTAAGTTAAGAAATCTGCGGCTAGATGTCTCTATCAGATGTACGAGTTACTTACCTTTGGTAGAGACGTTGTTTAGCCGCAGATTCCTTAACGCCCACCCATCCTCCCCGTTCTGCGAGGACCTTGCCAGGCGTGTTTCTCTGCTTTGCCTCCTATCAGTTGGCGCTGGTCTTCATCCAAGGTGTTAAATTTGGTGCAACCCTTTTATGGTTTCCAATATGCAGCCACCTTCCTCCAGGTGGCTTCTCTTTCTGTACACCAGTGCTTCGCCTTCACCGGGAGATTCTTCTTCTTCCTTTTCTCTGCATTCCTTCAACCTGGTCCTTCCAGTGTGGGATCTTCTATTACTTTCCCTCCCTCCCGCCTCCTCTTTCTACTTGGGGATCTTGTCTCCTATTCAGCTGTCCTTTTGGGATCTACTGGGCTATGATTCAGCTTTCCGTTTACTATAGGGGATGTGCCATTCTTGTAATGCCTTCTCGCAGTAAATTGTTGTTCTTCCTGTGCTCCTCCCTTGTTGGCCGGCACAGTTCTTTGTTGTAATAAGTCTGTCTGGATATTCTTCCCTTGGTACTCAGCCTCTGGGGAGGGTCCATGCTTCGCTTTGCGGGGTTGTTTCTCAGTGTTGCTCTATCCTTTCCTTCTTGGTTTGTAAGTAGATAGTGTCGGATACGGTCCTTTATGATGGTGTTATGCACCATTCGATTTCTTTGTCTTACAGATTTTTTTTTCTCCTTCGCACACTGTTCCCATACTTTCACGGTTTTGTTGGTGGCTCCGCTTTGTGCCGTAGAAAGGTTTCTCAGAACACTGACGTCAGCGTGCTGGGAGGGACTTATGACCTCGCTAAAGTCACGTCCGTGGATGACGTCAGGGCGGGCCGTGTGGCGCCAACCCCCGGTGCGCTGAGATGTTGCTGCAAAACTTTTCCGGATCCAGTCAGACGCCTGGGGATAAATTTAAGTTAAGGAATCTGCGGCTAGACAACGTCTCTACCAGATACATCGTTACCGAAGGTAAGTAACTCGTACACCTGCATGAGCAGATATTCCCCAAAAGTGTCTGAAGTCAATTTGTAGGCATAAGTGCACATATAAGGCATTCTGAGTACATGTGCTGAGAGCTTGTCAATCTGAGTTCCACAGCTCCATGATGGCTTATCCGAATTCCCAGATGTTTGGTACGAAACATCTCAGATTAATGAGCCCACACTGGTGTCAGTGTTGGATGCATTAATAAATGCACTCCGAGGGCACCCCAGAAATGCCCCCTGCAAACCTACCAAATTACTAGTGTGTGTCTGACTGGTCTGCACCAGCCTGACACTTCTGGGCATGTTTCTGACCCCTGGGATGGGAGCCTTTTGCTTTTGTGTGTCAGAAACAAAGCGGCTCTGGGTGGAGGTTCTTCACACCTACCCCAAGCAGAAACAGCATTGAGGGGGTGGTGATCCTCAAAGGCTTCCCATCCTTTGTTATGCTGACAAGGACCTCTCCAGGTGGTGGATATGCCAGCCCCCTGAACCAGCCCCACTTTTGGCAGTAAGGTCGGCGGTAAAATTAGTAAGCAGGAGAGGTGTCCCCTCTCAGCCAGTACCAACCCTAATGTGTCCTGAGCTGCAGTGACCCCATCCTTTGAAAATTCTCTATATTGTTTTGGAGGATTTTAGCCAATAGGGCTATAGTGAGGTATTTATGTGTGAGGTATGCCCCCACCTTAGAGGAAGAGGACATACAATGGTATGGCCACCCTAAAGGTAAGTAGCTCATTGGCTACTACCGTATAATCGCTGTAAATCCCTGAATTGAGTATTTGGGGACTCCCCGAACCTTAATCCTCCGATTACCGGCGACATACGAAAAAGGGGGCAAAGAAGAGCCGTGCAGTAGCGAAGACTGAAGGTACTTCATGGCCTCAGCCCTACCGTCTTGTCTGCAGCCCTCAAAGGCCCTGCTGAAGAAGAGTGACCTCCAGAACCCTTGGAGAACTGCCTGTCTTCTAAAGACTCCTGATCTCCCTTGGACCTGTCCAGAAGAAAACCAAGTTTAAAGACCAAAGCTCTGCCTATGGAACCTCTGCAACTGACGCCCACAGCCCAAGTCCAAGAGGCCCACCGGTCCAGAAAAGGTTACTCCGCGATCTTAAGCAAGAGTTCCTTGTAGGTCGACCCCTGCTGGACGCCACGTTGCAGCCCAGCCTCTGCACAATGAAGACCCCCGCACGCCCACGCAAGCACCTCCCGCTACCGCACTGGTAAGCTGACTTCAGATGCTAAAGAACACCCCAGAGCCCCTGAGCCTTGAGATCTACCAACTGTCTACTGACGCCCCAGCACATCCCAGCTTACCTGTGCAGCTGTAGGTTTCAATCGTTTGGCCTCCAGGCCTGAGCCTGCCATTTTTAGGTCTCGCCTAGCTAATGCAGCGCATGCGCTGCTTCGCCTTGGCTAGACTATTGTTGTCGGTTTGATGCGCGAAGGGAGACCAACCATGTGCGTGCACGGACAGGCAATGTGCACACGCATGGTGTCTCCTCTCTGCCTCACACGCTCCCACCACGCGCTCACACACTCCCACCACGCGCGTGTTTGTATTGTTGGCGCCATATTCTACATTACCGCTTGGGGGCACTATTGCCCCTTATAAGAAGTATAGAACATAGGCCGTGTAGGTTCTTTAAACTAGACTTTAGTTACTAGTAGACCTTCCTTCAAAACAACCAGGGGATGACGGTCAAGGTACAATCACACTCACCTCTCACAAAATTGCCAATAAACCCCCCTCCCCCTAGCAAAAATGACTGCCTTTTATATCGAACCTTCTTCTAAAAGTATTTAGGGAAATAGCAAACTGTTGAGTTTTATGCACATGATGGGTGTCCAATTGTCTTCTCCAGCAGACAGTGCCCCGGTAAATATGGCGTCTGGCCAGCAGGCATGCGAGCATCTGTTCATACGTACATCACGCCAAAATCATTGGAATAATGTGTTTTCAACCAATAGTACCGTCCATGCACGCCAAGGTCTTGACGTTTAACTGTCACAGTAATAGTTTGGGACTACAAATCCCAACATGTGTAGTGCCTTGTCTTAAAGAGATACGACTTGACTGCAACGTACTCTTATGACACGGGGCCAGTGGACACTTGTTAGTTGTATCTTTTACTAAGGCACGTCCACCCACATTCAACACCCCGAGAAAGAAAGTAACAGGGAGGGGGTTGATTGTAGACGTTGCTCTTTAAATAGTGTCTCCCTGTTTTGTCACAGCATGTTCTTTGCGGAGTTTTAATTCTACGTTTTGTTAGGTTTGCGCGATGCGGTCGAGCGCTTTTTGTTTCACAGTTTTATATAGCGCCCGCCAACTGGACCCCAATGTATCAGAGCGCTTTACGTGAGCGCCAGTTGCATTACAGACTGACACATTCATTTTGGGCTTGGGGGAATTAAGTGATTTGCTCTGAATCATAGGTCGTTTGAACCTCCGCAGACTCGAACCTAGCTCCCCCGCTTCAAAGTCGCTTGCGCTAGCTGTTAAGCCATATCCTTTCACCAGAGCTCTGCTTGATTTTTTATATTTTAAGGTAGTTATATAGGACAGCAACTACTAGAACATTTTTAATAGTCGGTGCATGCAACCCCTGGACAAGGAGGCGCCCAAAACGGCGTGTTTTCTATCCGACTGGGGGCAAATCAGGTCGAGGACAAACTGAGCCATCGAGTCAGACAGAGCTTAGTGGTTGTTGAGGTGGAAGACTTCGCTCAGCAAGAAAGTAAGCAGACTGACTGATAGTGTAACTTGTGAGTACCTGAAGGGGTTAACTGGAGTGATTGGTGTGGGAGAAATTGCAGTGACATCTGAAGCGGCAAATAACTGACTTGCTGATGGAGGTTAATGACTCGTAGCATAACTCAAAGGACCTCGCTGAGAGAGGTCATGGGAGGGACCGGTCCAGCAGCCCAGTCAAGGGTCTCATCTCGTCAAGGGTTCTTTGCAGAACCAACTTCTTTCCTCTTCTACAAGGTTATCTGAAACGGTTCTGTCCTGCCGAACTGGGCTTTTGGGCACGCACTTTAGAAGTTTATTCATGCACCCACCCCGCTGCCACCACCCCCAATAACAGCCTCACCTGGAATGATGCTGTACTGCGGTGGATTGGGGAGCCCACACAGAGGTACCCTTGTCACCCAGCTACCGCTTGAATGTCAAACAGCAAGGAAAGGGTGTCAAGCTCATTGGAATAGCTAGAAACATGCACAGCTTTTCAGTCCGTGCTGCAGATTTTAGCCCTTACACCAGTATCTCGAAAATTGGCACACTCTTTTGGGAAGGAAGAGGTAGAAGAAGGGATGCAGGGAGCAGAAGCATCGTGCCAGGTAAATGGGTCCGTGGGAGGGGCCATGGGCTTCAGGGCTCTCACAATGGACATATTGAGAAGGAATAGCTCACTGAGCCATCTCAAAAAAGATGAATAAGACAAAAAAAAGCTAGTATAATAATTAAACTTGTCCCAAAAAGGCCGCAATAAATCCGTTGTGTGCAACATTTCCTTTTTACGCCACAAAAGTTCCAAATCTATGCTGCAATATCCGGGGGGGGGATAGAAGCTAGAGGAAAGTACTTTGAAGCTCCGCTCACACTGGCTCGCTCGCTCGCTCTCTCATCTCAGCTCTCACCCTTCTCGTATATGCTGCTCCTCCGTGTACTTTCCTCTAGGATTCTGGGATTGGTCTGCCCGTGACGTCACTGGCTCTAGCCGGGCAGGGTGCTGGCAGCACACAGCAGCTCCATGCTCCCTGTGGGGGTCAGGGGATGCAGGTAGGGAAAGTCACTCATGCTGAGCCCCCTCTCCTTTTCGTACTTCCTGCCGTCCATGGCTTTGACATATATACAATATGGGCACGAGGCGCTAATGTTTAGTGAACTGTCCCTGCCAGCTTTGTATAATTCCCGTGCACACCTTTGAACAGGTGTCTGGTGCACGAGTGCATAGGCCCCTCAGCAGCAAAGGGACTGCCAATCACAATGACGGTGCTGCCCTGGCACCCCTGGGGCCCTGAGCCTTGGCTGAGCATGTAACACACATACATATGGTAATTTCTCAGGTGCATTTCTAGGGTCAGACTACATGGGCAAGTTCGACTTTAAGATTAAATAAAACGGTGGGTAATCCAATGTCGTTGTCTATTAGAAGTAACTGGCAGCAGTAATAAAATGTGTTTAATGATGCTCAAACCCTACGATATCTCTAGGGGGTTATCACTAAACACATTTGTAACAGTGATAACCCATATCTCTGCCATGTATATATTTCCTTATTGAGCCATTTAGCCAACTTTACAATATTTCTGATAGGTGCGTGTGTACACCAGATTTTCCGCTTTTAGGACCGTCTGAGGTCAAATGGTAACCTTCCTGTATTGGATAGGTAAAGGGGTGTAGGAAATCCTGAAGTGAAGCCAAGAAACGCATGTAATGCCTTAAATGCTTAGCAGAATTATTCACCTGGTAATGGATTATGGCCCATTTCTATAAGGTATCTTTGATGCCACATGACCCCAGTTTATCTTCTGGACATATTTCAAAACAAGAATCTAAAGCAAAAGCATTTTGCAGTCAGGTAAGTAACTTTTCTTTAATAGTAAAAATTACTGAGAACCTTTGTTTTGGCTCAAAGTATGAGGCTTTCTTGGATCTGATAAATTGCCGAACTTTTTAACTTTTGCAATATAAATTTGATGATTGAATTGGAATTGTTAACATGTGAAAATAGCGAATAGTAGTGCTGTTTATTGATTTTTCTTGCTTTTAAAATTGTAGGTTTACCTTATCCAAGTCACAATGTTGGTTTTACTCCTCCAACATCACTTCCTAGAGCTGGAATGTCTTACTATAACTCACCAGGTCTTCACGTGCAACACATGGGGCCCTCTCATGCCATCGCAGTAAGTATTGTTAAAGGACTAGATATTCGCTTTGACAGATGAGATTAAAATACATGAAAAATTTGGTTTACAAGAATGAATTGTTGATTTACATGCTGTGTATACTCCTGTAATCTAGTGTTCTTGGAAAGTGAAAGTTGTTGTTTAATGTCGTCCTATCACATTCTCAGCCTCTGAGTAGCGCTTCCATTTAGTGGCAGTACTAGCAGCAGTCTACTTTAGCTGTTTAAATCTTGAAGTTTGTTTGGTGTACTTGGGTGTTCATTTGTGGCATACCATCATTCCTGTGCTCTTTAGCTACTGTTTGTGTGTTTTTTTTTTTTATCTGCCCTACGTTTCTGAACCAGTTGTTCTTGAGAGAACTGAATTTGTAGCCAGTCCTACCCAGTCTTGTTTTTTTTAGCATTTTTCTTTCCTGCCATTTCTCTCCATTTTTTTCCTTCTGAAGGGTTAGTTTGTTAGCAGCAGGGCCAGCTTTAGCGTGGGGGTGCCCGGTGTGATCTTTTTTGGCGCCTCTTTTCTGAATGACCCCCTCTCCGCCTCCACGGATTCCCTCACTAACACCCTCTAACAGTGCCCCATCTCTCCATAGCCCTACTCTCACATACATTTCATTTTTTAATAGCACTACTCAAAACAGGCTAGAGTGTCAGAACACTTTAGGTCAAACACACTAAACAGACATTGAATTATACACGTGACTCAGTCTAAAAGAAATGTTACATAAGACAGTGGGCATTACAATCAGTAGCAATCTCGTGTTAATATTAGACAGTATATTTTAAGAGCATTTGCTCTGCAGAAGCACATACTCCGGATTTAAAACCTACCTCAGTGGTTTGGGTCAGCTTTAGTAATAATGTATTTCTATCCAAACACTTTTAGCAACGTTAGGATAATGTAAGACAATGGAAAAACAAAAACGTTATAACGTATACCATGCAGTTAACATGAAAGCTCTTTGGCAGTTCATAGGTCACTGTGATATATTAGTATTCTAACTTTTGAGCTGCAAATAAAAAGAATAAGGATCTCTAGTACAAAAGCAGTAATCCACAGACCTATCCACATAAAATACTGTTCTTTCATGTGCATTGTACACGGTCTCCCTAAATTAGGAAGCACACCGTACCAAGGCATATTACTCTACCATCTATCTTTCCAGCCCATTTCAGGTGACTGCACCTACTTTGAATGACAAATCACTTTTCTTAAACATGGGCAAGGTGGGTAAGTGTCTTAGGATGTCTGGGAAATAGATGTTCTGGTTCAGTAGTCTCTTCTTGCAGCAGACCAGTGCTCTAGTCATTGTGATTAACAAGGGTCTGCTCCTCTGACCTATGTTTGACCACTATAACCTGTTCCTTCTGGCTATGCACTGAGTATGTTTATGTGCTCAAACTGGGCAAGTTAGAAACTGGTACTGTCCAGTGGCCTCTGCAATATTGCTACCAGGACCATGAGCACGGAGTGCTAGAATGTCTTAAATTCCACAGCAGACAAGGTCCATCAGTACTCCAACCAAATAAGTAAGTCATCTAATTAATACCAACCAGACCTCCAACTCCCTTCCTTTCCAGTTAAGGCCTTTCAGTTTCTCTTCTGCTCAACTTTTAGGATTCTGACTGTAGTACCGGTAGCTTACAGAGAGATGACTAGATGATTGTGCTCGATTTTCAGGACCTGAATTTTTTTTTTTTGTTTTTTTTTTTTTTGTTTGGAAAACCTTTATTTAACAGTATGCGCAGACAAATACGGGCCTACAACCCTCAGGCCGGCCTCGACAATAAAGGGCACATCAGCAAGCAATTATACAACTCAGCAGCATATCAGTACAAGCACGAATAGACCCGGTCACGTTACACACAATTGTGCCGCCGAGCGCCAGGATGATGAGGTTTAATTTTATAAAGTTTTGAAATAAGTCCATAGCAACTGGTCTGGAAGGATCCGAATCAAAGCAATGCAGTTAGGACTATAGTGGGCAACGATCATCAGAAGAGTCAGCAAGCATTATCCGTAAGGTAATCAATCGCACTCAATGAAATCAGGATAGAAAAGAAGCATATCACATGACGATCCCCAAGCACTACCCACGCGTTCCCAATCCTCCCATCGACCCAAGAAAGAAGAAAGGAAAGAGCAAGCGAGAAAGGTAAAGAGTAGAAAGGGAGAAGAGAAAAAGAGAAAAGAAAGAAAGAAAAAGGAGGCCCATAGAAAAAAAAAAAAAAAAAAAAAACCCAACAAGGAACTATACCCCCCACCCTACACGCATGCAGAGGCTACGGCCTACCCCCCCTAGCAGTGTGTCTGTCGCCCCGAAAGAGTACCCGAAATGTAGGAGAAGAGAAAGAGAAGAAAAAGAAAAAGAATGTCACGGTTGATCGGAGGAGGGCCAAGGATCTATTCAATGCAAGCAAAATCGATTATCCGCGGTCACCCAACCCCAGGCCCCGACCTGACACCCATGCTACATGTACCTCCAACAGTCACAAGTCCCAGTCCCAGCCATATACGTATCAATGTGCAACAAGAAAGACCCCCTTCCTCAGCCTTGGCCCCTTCGAATCTGCAGTCCAACAGAGTCCAATTGCAGTACAGCCAACCTGGACGGGATGGGCCACCATGGAGTCCGTTGCAGAAGTCGAGGTGTAAAAGACAAGTCAAACTGGAGTGAAGCTCGATAGTAAAGGACCACAGAATGCGCCACTGCCATGCCGTGGCTAGTACAACAGGGAGCAGGACGATGCATAAGTTCCAGAGTAGCGGCCGGCCGATGTACAGGAAGCAAGTCCAGGAGGGCGCTCAGAGACGTGGCACCAAAGGACAAAAGAGATGGGCAAAACGGCGTCTGAGACACAAGCTCCGGCCATACCAAGGGAGCAGTATTGTCAGACTCCTCCAGGGCAGAGCCGAAGAGTACCGCAGCGGGCACTGGGACACGTCCCCCCGTCACTGCCACATACCTCAACTCGGGTGATCCACCGACAGTCGACTGAAGATGTGGCTTAGCATGCCGCACTGGAGAATCCTCATGGCCAGCTGAAAAAGTCCAATCAAACCGGTCCTCCAAACCAGTGGCAGAGTCGTGGAAGGCCAACCGCAGGTCCTCCAGTGCTGCCAGGATGTCGCGAAGCCCCAGCGGTGGATCAAGGATGGAGGGTGCTGTTGCGTCCGCCATCTTAGGCAAGCAACCATCGAGCGCCCCGGGAAGCAAGCCCCCCTCACCAGCCATCGGTATCTGGAAAGTGATGAGCTCTCTGCGGGGCCCTGGTGGTGCCGGAAACGTGGAGGCAGCCGGTCGTGGAGAGGCTTCAAGGACAGGGGAATCTGTGGTGCAGGGAAACCCACCGGCAAGACCAGGGTTTCCGATGCGGAAGATGGCGTCCGCTGCTGTAGGCTGCAACAAAGAAGCGATCCCGGCCCTCTCCCAGCTGGGCCGGGATACAGTATACGAGAGCCGGATACAATGTTGCGAGCGGGGCGCGCTGGGCAGCCGAGCCTGGAAAAGGCTGCTGTGAGAATCCCAGCGCCGCGCTCCAGGTCCGGTGCACCGGCTCCTCCCTCTCCACAGCGGCCGCTGCTATCGTTGTCGCCGCCGGCCGTCCCCACTAAACAATGGCCCGGCTGCGACCGCTTGGAAGGCCGGAATGGAAACCGGGGCTCAACTCCGCCGGGGCAGCTCCGTTCTCGACCGGAGTCACAGTAACGTGGTCAGGAACGTGGCGCAGGTAAGCGTAGGGCTCGGAGGCGCAGGATTCTTGCCAGGATATCGACGAAGGGCGCAAGGGTCGGCGGAGCCGAAGAGCTAGGCGGCCATCTCGGCTGCAGGCTAGGCTCCTCCTCCCAGGACCTGAATTTTAAAGTTCCTGTTTTGAAAAAGTGCAAGAAATATTTGGACTTATGCCTGGTAAAGCATTTCCTCTCCTGACAATGAGTACAGACGTCAACTAATCATTGGGTTATTAACTGACCAACAAGAGTGTTGATAGCATTGTGGTTTCAGAGTATTACCCAGTTTAGCCACTGTGACCATTTATAAGAACAGCAGTCAAAGTTCATCCTGACCACCAGTCTTTGGTTCATATCTTTTAACGGTAAAAGCATACACCCAACTATTCAGTGAGATACCTGTTCTGCCAGTTTGTCCACAAATTGTGGTTCGCACTGATCCGTGACTAGTCATACCAGTGAGATTAACCAAGAATTCCTATATTCCACATTGAGGCTTCAGGCCATCCTTTGGATCTGCCTGAAATTACAAATGTATTTAGTTCATTTGGATGGAGAGGTGTTGTGGTTGCCTAAGGGACAGCCTGGCTACAGTTTAGACAGTATAAGTATAGTATAAATGACAATCAGATAAGAAAAGCAGTTTTAGTAAAATGGAGTCGAATATTTACGTGTTCTATTTATTATTTCAGTTACCCCTGATGAAGGGCTACAGAGCCTGAAATACATTGGGTTTAAAAGCATGAGGCCACAAAGGACAAATTGTTAATTCAGACGTGCCACTGATCAGGCCCGGATGGGCATGCCAATGACATTTGAAAACATCATGTGAATTAACGCTACCTTCAGAGTGAATCGATCAAAATTGGAGGAAATTTGAATAATGACTAAACTAAGATATAGATCAAACATGGAGTACACGATTAATTTTGGTATATTGAGAGGAAAAAGTTTCTCTGCTACGGCTGTGCAACTGATTGATGCGCAAGAACATGCCACAAAACCGGACTATAGTTTGGCCTTGATTTTATGGGACAGACCAGGGCTTCAGTCTGCATGCCACAACAAGGCTAAGAGTAGTTGGAAGTATCACATATATAAGGAGGTGTGCATTCAACCTTTCTGTTCATTGTGACTTGTCGCTCTCACCAGGTTCTGTTACCCAGAATCCCTTGCAAATCTCAAACTTTGTAAAATATATATATATATATATATATATATATATATATATATATATATATATATATATATATATATATATATATATATATATATATATATATATATATATATATATATATATATATATATATATATATATATATATATATATATATATATTCCAAAACAACTCGCAAATCCTTCTTTGATGCAAGAAAGGAGCCACACGAATCCAGTTTCCGATAATCTTTCTTTAATCACAGGGCAAAAAGACGCGTTTCGAGCAAACAAGCTCTTGGTCACATATATATATATCTCACATTTCTGTGATGGAAAGTTCTGGAATCAGTGTGGAGCCACAAACTTCCACCCACCCCGCATTCTCAAAAGTCTCCAGATACAAATTTTACTTCACTTGTATGGGTGGGTCGAGTGCCCGTGACAAGCAAGGGCCCAAAACGTGTTGTGGAGACATCAAAATTACCTATCGCAAAACAACCTGGTTTTGAAAGGGGGGGGGGGGGGGGGGGGCACACCTGAGTTTTTGGCCCCAGGCTCTGCGGCAATCTAGGGAAACCTACCAAACAAACGTTTCTAAAAACTAGACACCCGCGGTAGTCCAGGGAGGTATGGCTTGCATGGATCCCCCAACGTTTTCCTACCCAGAATCCCATGCAAACCTCAAATGTAGTTGAAAAAAATCGACGTTTTCTAAAAATTTGTGTGTGGGAAAATTCTGGAATCACCAGGCGGACACAAATGTCACACCATCCAGTGTTCCCCCAGGTCTCCTGATAAAAATGGTGCCTCACTCGTGTGGGTGGGCCAGGTACCCACGATAGGCAAGGGCCCAAAACGTATTGTGAAGACATCAAAATTACCTGTCACAAAACGACCTGGATTTGCAAGTAGGGACACCTGGGTTTTAGGCACCGGGCTCAGCTGCCATCTAGGGAAACTTACCAAACCCACACGTTTCTGAAAACTAGACACCCTGGGAAGTCCAGGGAGATATGGGTTGCTTGGATCCCCCCACATTTTTTTACCCAGAATCCCAGAGTGATTTCTTGTGCCATGTGTGCTGACTGCCGGGAGGTGTCCGGCACACATGAGCACTGGTGCGTCTGACGGCTCCCGGCTGTCCGATGCACCGAAGGGGTTAAGTGCCCCTTGTACCCCATTGATTCCTTAAGGCACATTTGACACATGTGATTTAGATGATCCATGGGATGATTACGTCATAGACTTATGTGTAGATATGGGCCCAGGCCTCTACCCACTAAACCATTTTCTTATTGCCACCTTGCATCACAGTATCAGCAGGGCCGCCACCTTCCACAAGATAGACCTGCATAGAGACCAAGCGAACAAGGAATTCCTGTGGATACATTCCTCTACCCAAAGTTCAGTGCAATATCTTCCAGTGGTGGACCTCTCCTGGAATGTAGCAAACCCAGTGTCCACTACTTCCTTCAGGCATGTGAGTGAACTTCAGGCTCTAACCCTTCAAGTACGCTTCTTGCAAGATCATGATAATAGGGTAGTCCTTAGGACAAACCCAAATTTCTCCCGAAGGTGGTCTCCTCTTTCCACCTCAAACTATTGAACTCCCAGTTTTCATCCCACATCCAGATTTAATGGCAGAGAGGGCTCTTTACACACTAGATGTCAAAAGTAACCTAGTGTATTACATAAACAGGACAACACCCTTCCGTAAAACACATCAACTTGTCTCTTTTCCAAACCACGAAAAGGCCATGCTCTTTCTATAACCGAAATAGCACGATAGTTGGTCAAATGTATCCAAACCTGTTCTGCTAAAGTCAAGCGGTCTTTGCCACCCCTCCTGCAAAAAGGGATCCTCTATGGCTTTCCTAGTAAACGTCTCTGTAGCAGCTACATGGTCTACTCCACACATTTTCATCAAGTATTACTATGTGGATGTCTTAGCATGCACACAAACTAATGTTGGCTGTGCTGTTCTCTGTACACTTTTCCAGTCCTCAACAACATCCTCCAGGTAACCACTGTGTGGGAGAGAACTGCTTTACAGACTATATATAGCATACGTATCTACAGGTTCGAGGCATGTGTGCTGTAGATCACATGCCTTGAATAAGTCTTCCATCTAGTGTTGGGTCCGGATGTTTGCACTTTGTTTTTGTTGGAAGAAGTCTTTTCCAGGCACAAGATAGGTGACTCCTTCTTTCAGTGGTAGTGCGCATTGGCATCGACTCATTATTAGATAGTTTTTTTCCGCCAACGAGCTCGGATGTGAATTCCTTTGCTCTGGTTAGACACCAATTTGTGTTTATCACACAAACACAAAACTGCGAAGCATGCCGGTCGTTCCGATCGAAAAACACAGATACTCTGCTCCAGATCTCTACGGAGAAGATGACGACGAGATCTTCAAAGCACAGGTAGCTGAGGCAGAGGAGGAACAACACATCTACGTGTCCGAGGAACACTCCAACATTGAAGAAGACATCACGCGCAGTCAGCGTACCATGAGTAAAGATACCCCTTTGCCTCAAAAAGTACCCTCCAAAAAGGCTTCAGTCCCTCCTCTGTCTTCGGCCTAAGGTCGGCACCGAGACAGTTCCGAATGCCCCACCTACGGGCTCTGCACCTGTGAGAAGCTGGGTTTCTGTTGCACTAAACCACTCACCCCCCCCCCCCCCCTTCCCCACACACTTTTTGCCAGACTACAGATGCACTTTTGACTTGATGTGCCCTGGGTCCCTGCCGAACAGGTATCATTTACCAGGAAGACCTCTAAGGACTGCAGCACTTACAGTGCCACCCTTGGAGGTCCTGTACCTTTACACACACACAGACACACCCCCCCTACCTTGCAGGCTGCGTGTTTTGGTGCAGAACAAAGTGAAGAGTCGACATGGCACACATCCCTGTGTGCCATGCCTATAACCCACTGCCCTGGCATGGATCAGTGACCCCTCTAGCTGGGTGCACTCTACTAGTGGTGAGGGCACAGGTGCATGAGCCTTGTACCCCTACAGTCAATTCTTAGACCTTGTAAGTGCATTGCTGCCATTAAGAGTATATGGTGCTGGGAGTTTGTCGTTATGAACTCCACAGTACCATAATGGCTGCACTAAAAACAGAGAAGTTTGGTATCAAATATCTCAGCATATTAAACCCACACTGATGCCAGTGTGGGATTTAATATAAAATGCACTCAGAGGGCATCTTAAAGATGCCACCTGAAAAACGACCAGCCTCTGGTGGGTTCCCTGACTGGTACACACCAGCCTGCCACCATGAGACATGCTTCTGGACCCCTAGAGTGGGAGCCTTTGCTCCATAAGCCCAGAAACAAAGCCTTTCCTGGGCAAGGTGTTCATCTGTGGCAGGGGAGCTTCAAAGGCCTTGCACCCTTTGTAATGCGACCCCCAGCCTCTTCTGCTATCGGGAGAAGGCCCCCTTCATGTCTCCCCTCCTTTTCGGCGGGAAAACAGACTGGAATAATTAGCAAGCCCAGGTGTGCCCACCTCTGCCAACTCCACCCCTCAGGTGGGGGAGGCGAGGTGAAGCCCACTCTTCAGTGCCTGCCATCTTGCAGGCACTCCCCAATCAGGACTAAGGAGTGTGCTCACACCCCCACGTGGGATGACTACACCATGGGTGTAGTCCTCCTAAGGTCAGTAACCCATTGGCTACTGACCTAGAGACCCCTAAAACGCCCCCTAAATACAGTATTTAGGGGGCACCCCTGAACCAAGAAAGCAGATTCCTGCAACCCAAGAAGAAAAAGTACGAAAGACGCCCAGCAGCGGGGACTGCAGAGAACTGACTTGGCCCCAGCCCTAACGGCCCGTCTGCAGTTTCCAGAGATCCTGCATCAAAATTAGTCTTGTCCTGCAGCCAGCAAACTCCAGAACCCCTGGAGGACTGACTGCCTTCAAGAAAGACCGGATCTCCTTTGAACAGCAGCTCTGTTCAGAAGAAACACCAAAGAAAGGCTCCGAGCCTGCTGAGGAAAAAGAAACCAGACACCTGGAACCACCACTGGACCTGTCACCTGTGGCCCGAGTTTGAGTGGCCCACCAGTTCCAGCAGAGTCCCCCAGCGCTCCCAAGTCCGTGAGTTGATCCCTCAAGAACTTCCCGACGTCGCCTGCAGCCTCTGCACAAAGACCCTTAAGCTCCTCAGATAGGGCATCCTCATGTCTAGCCTTTTCAATCATAGGTAGGAGATGAGGATATGTGAGCGAAGCCAAGCATTTAAACGACTCCATGGGGAATACATTAGGACCTGGTGTCTTTCCAAATTACATGCATCATAGCCACCAAAAGCTGGTCTGTGGTGAGCAGGAGTCCGAATTCCTCACAATCCTGAGTTTGATGCCAGTAATGAGAGGTCTTGTACTAGAGGTGAGTCTTGCAACATAGACTTCAAGATTCACATACTGTACATATCCTGCCATCTAGTGGTTGGAGTCGGAAAGCGCTTTTTCTCTTTTTCCTGATGGGTGATTGTGAAACCCAATCCTTCTGGTCAGGCCCCCTTTGTGTGTGTGCAAGCTCAGATAATTTTTTCCCCCCTGGAGATCGGAGGTGCCGTGAAGTCTTCTGAGGAAAATATAACAGCAGACACATGCAAGAAAGGAAGCCCACCAGAAACTCTAAAGAGCTAGGTAGTACTACGAAAGGTTGCATTAGAGGGAAACCTTGAGCAAAGCAGGTTGTTTGGCGCTGCTCACATTATTCCTAATGCAGCAGAAGTACACTTTCACTTCCCTCCTTAGGGCGAGCCTACATTGCTTGCACTTCAGGATGATCTGTTGTATTACTTTGTGAGATCTGACTCCTCCCATCACTTTGGATTGGCGTTGGTCTGTCATATCCAAGAATCATAGCCTCCAGATGACTAAAGGTTGGTGCATGCCTCACCTTTTTTCAAAAGTTAACTCCCATGGAGTATTGCAGCGGGAATGAGCAGCAGTGCATACGCTGCTTGCGTGCCTTTATCTTGTTCCCATTATTATTGCGTGTATTAGTGGTTGGCTGGGCTAGAAGCCAGCATCATAATGGCAGTGGCTTTGATACATGATCGGCACAGCAGCGAGTAAATGTGTGTGCCGGGAAGGCCCCTGGCGGGCTGTGCCATAAGACCCGAGGAAGCCTGTGTGGTGCGTTTAACAAGGGAAGGCAGCACCATCTATCACTTTTTCTGGGGCTGGGGGAGCTTATGTGACGTCACTGGTAGAGCATGCATACCACGATTTGGTCATTAGCTAATCCAGGTTTGCTGAGGTTTTTTATTCCGAGAAGTTTTTGCGTTGATAGACATTGTAGAATGCTGGGTTTCTGTTGCAGTAACACCCCCCACACTTTGTGCCAGATTTCTGATGCACTTTGACTTGATGTGCCCTGGATCCCTGCCAATCAGTTTTCCAGGGCCTGTGTTCTTTCCTAAAACTGTATCTTTGTACCCCCAATTGGCACCTCTCTGGCCACATGCAAGTCCCTTGTAAAAGGCACCATGGATGCCAAGGGCACTGTAACCAGGGAAGGCCTCTAAGGGCTGCAGCACATATTGTGGCTCCCTTAGAGGTCCTGCACCTTAACACACACACACTGCCATTGAAGGCTGCTTGTTTTGGTGCAGAGAAAGGTGAAGTCAACATGGCACACATCCCTGTGTGTGCCATGCCTACAAGCCACTGCCCTGGCATAGGTAAGCCACCCCTCTAGCTGGGTGCACTATACCAGTGGTGATGGATCAGTTGCATGAGCACCGTACCGCTACAATGTCCAAGTCCATTCTTAGACATTGTAAGTGCAGTAAAGACATAAAGAGTATATGGTCTGGGAGTTAGTCATTACGAACTCCACAGTACCATAATGGCTTTACCGAATTCTGGGAAGTTTGGTAGCATAATAAACCCACACTGATGCCAGTGTAGGATTTATAATACATTGCACTCAGAGGGCATCTTAGAGATGCCCCCTGAAAAACGACAAGCCTCTGGTGGGTTCCTTGCCACCACGAGACATGTTTGACTCCCTAGGATGGGAACCTTCGCTTCCTGAGCCCAGAAACAAAGGATTTACTGGGCGGTGTGGTTGCACCTCCCCAGGCCAGGAAGAGCCATCTGTGGCAGGGGAGCTTCAAAGGCTTTGCCGCCTTTGTAACACGACTCCCAGCCTCTCCTTTTCGGCTAGAAGACAGGCGGGAAAAGTTTGCTTAGTGCAGAAGGTGTGCACACCTCTGCCAACCCCACCCCTCAGGTGGGGGAGGCGAGATGAGGCCCACTCTTCAGTACCCGCCATCCTGTAGATGGCAGGCACTCTCCAGTCAGGATTAAGGATTGTGACTACTCCCCCACGTGGTATGAGCACACCGCAGATGTAGTCACCTTAAGGTCAATAGCCCACTGGCTACTGACCCAGAGACCCCTAAAATGCCCCCTAAATACAGTATTTAGGGGGCAGTCCTGAACCAAGAACACACATTCCTGCAACCTACGAAGGACGAAAGAAGGCGCCCGGCAGAGGAGACTGCAGAGTTGACTTGGCCCCAGCCCTACCGGCCCTTCTGCAGTTCCCAGAGATCCTGCACCAAAAATCACCTTGTCCAGCAGCCAGTGACCTCCAGAACCCCTGGGAGGACTGACTGCCTTCAAGAAAGACCCGATCTCCTGTGAACAGCAGCTCTGTTAAAAAGAAACAGCCAAAGAAGTCTCGGAGCCTGCGGAAGCAAAGAAACCTGACGCCTGGAACCACCATTGCCCCTGACGCCTACTGCCCGAGTCAGAGCGGCCCACCGGTTCCAGCGCGGTCCCCCAGCGCTCCTGAGCCCGAGTCCACCGTGGGTTGACCCCTCCAGGACTCCCAGACGTCACCTGCAGCCTCTGCACGGAGACCCCCAACCGCGAGTTGCCCGGTAAGGTGAAACCCTCAAAAGACACCCCTGAATCCAGCTGCCCTGTACCCTGGAGAAGAGAACCCGAGGTGCACCTACATCCCCAAGCCCTCCAGCTTATCTGCCCAGCTGTTGGTTCCTCCCGGAAGACTTCCAGGACCGAGCCTGCGGCCAAAATCCAAAAATAGCAATGCCTGTTGAAAACAGGGCACCAGATGCCAAAACAGCACCCTGCACTCTGGCGCCGCTGTAGGTGTACTTTGTGTGCTAAATCGGATCCCCCTTTGCCCTGAGGTTAACACCAGAAGCTTTCCTCCTATAACCTTGTTACCTGCTCGTGAGCAGCCACCAACCGGAGGCCCCCTATCCCTCATTGGATAACATTGGGCCTCAGCAAAACTTTAATGAATGTCAGCCGCATTTCCTACAAATTCGGAATATACCAGCCTGTCTAATGTGCCTGTGCTTACTGCAACGTGCTGGTACACACTTCATATGCGGGTTATCAAATTGCATTGGAACATACTTGTAGAGGGTTTAATAGTGCATTTGAGACTCACCTATAAAAAGAGTGCTGCTTTCGTACACCACGGTGCATCTGGGGAAGGACTTTCTTTCGTTTCAAACATAGCTGAGAACTCTGCTAAAATATGTACTATACTTAAGAGGAAAATTGTGGGGCTTTGCATAAAGAGACTTAAGAAATCTCTTGAACAATAATCAGCCCGGCAGGGGCGTTACTTCCCCAGTATTTAACTTATCGGCATAAGAAACATTAATAAAAGCACCAAATACCACTTGTGGCTGCCGGCAAAACAATCTTATTTTCACGGACATGTAATATATGCGGGCACAGCACAACTACAACGCGGCCCCAGATACAGCTCACATCTAAAAAACTTCTTGCAGGCGACTGTGAAGGCCATAAAGCACCCCCACCCCCTTTTCAGGTCAGACACAATGGATTCTAAGAGCATAAAAGGGGCCTTCATGTCGAACACAAAGACCTCCTATATCAGGTGCTTCTCTCAGGGAAGCACATTCCTTAGCTGACCTCTAAGTAGGGACAGGTGGGCAGGATTACAGTTCCTGCAAGAATAAATAAATAAAAGCACTTCATTACGTTTTCATCCTTGGCTTCTCAGAGGCGGAATAAAATCTTTCTTTTCAAAACACAAGTTTGTTGGCACTTAAAGCTATGCTATATGACGTAGAGCACCCACAGTAACACAACACGTGTGCCTAAACGCACTAACACGGGTGAGATTACAACATTGATCAGTTACTACAGCAGTTTGATAAGATAATTCACTGCAAATCCTTTAGCTTGGGCAATAGAGAGCAAGAGTTCACAGCTATCCCATACATGTGCCTCAAAAACAGAGGTGCAAGTGCAACATTTAGCACAGCTGCTTGGGAAAATAATTGACTTTAAAGCATTTAGCACATGCAATGACGAAACAAGTTTCATAAGTTAACTACTAATACATGCACACAGGCAACTTGTGCAAATGGGCTACAAGAACTTTATAAACAAATTGTGCTATGTAACATATAGCACGCACAGTAAAAACATATGGGCCGAATGAACACACTAATACAGGTACTATGCCAACAACTTCCAGTTACTACTTCCACTTAGAGATGAAAAAAAAGTAAATGTGGCTCCATAGAGTTTGCCACATACAATAGGACAATGGAAGCTTCTTAATACAAAGTACCAATACACGCACAGTAGCAGCTTATTCTAGTGAGCCACTATAAACGCTAAAGTTCCAATGGTATGTTACTTCTGTATATTAACCTACTTATTCAAAGAATTCAACTAACCACCCGGGTACACGGGGTCAAGGAGAAGTGTGGCTTGGTCACACACCCATAGATACACGTGCCATGCATACACTAGTACCTATGGCCCTGTTGAAATTCCTTTCAGATTTACACTCTGGGGAAGGCTGGATATTAACACACGTGGGTTTTTCTGCACCCAACAAAGCAAAATGTCGCTATTATAGTGTAACTATGGGGATGCATCTTCAAATGGGGACGCCCAAAAAAAGCAACAATGCCTTTATGTAGGTGTGTGTGTGTGTGTGTGTATATATGTATGTGTGGGTATATATATATATATATATGTGTATATATATATATATCAGCCACAGTTTAAAGATTGCTGCGCACTCCAACCAGTATTCAAATTGTTTTATTTCATTCGTTGCAAACACGATCAATAAAGTTACTGACAAACGCGTTTCAGCCTCCTGGCCTTCGTCAATGTCAGTGATTCCCTGCTCACGCCTCTTATTTAACCATATCATTTCATTGGTTAACAGGGATTCCAATCAAAGAAAAAATACAATAATGAAAATAAAAAACGGTCTTGCAGAGACCGGATACTGCTTTGGGGAATTGTCAACCATATTGGCACTATGTTCTCTACTGTTAGACAGAATGGCAATGTCACATTAGACCCCACGTTTTCACAAAATAATCAGTGGAAAACATCAAATCAATTCATTAAATAGAATGAGTCACAGTATAGCATTGGCCTATCTAAATTAGCTGTTCCCTGATTATTCGATTAATAAAAGTGTGCCCCAAAACATTTATTTACATCTGATAATGCTGACCTCCAAATAGAGTGGGCATATAACTATCGTGGTTAGATTGTCATAATCCAATCGTATCAAAATAAAGCTCTGGATGAGCAAACTCAAATTGCTGCTGTCTGTTCTATTTTAAGTTGTTATTCATAGCTCTTGCTTTTCCCCATTAGTTCCAGCTCTAAAGGTACAGCGCATTGTACATGTTTCTATTCTGCTTATCCAATAAATGACCACAGTTCCTCCTCCTGGTTCAGCCCTCCCGGAGTCCTGGTACGCAGTTCCACTATGAGTTTGGCCTCCAATTGCCTGAGTGTTTTAACTCTATCTCCCCCACTTTCTGCCAGTGGGATCTGATCTAGGCAATAGTATGTTAACTTATCACTCCTAGCCTCGTGCATGTTAGCAAAGTGCCTCGCCACTGGATATGTTCTGTCCCTAATGGTTATGGCTCGTTTGTGCTCCAATACACGTTTGCCAGGTGTATTGTGCTTCCGACATACTGCAACCCGCAAGGGCAGGTTAGACAGTATACCACAAAGCTGGAGTTACAGTTCAATAGTTTGTCAATGGGCCTTCTATCTTTCTTCCCAGGTATCAAATAGTCTTTAACTTTTTTGCAATTCTTGCAAGCCTTGCAATTCATGCATGGAAAAAAGCCCGCAATCGATGGTTTGATCTGGGATTTATCCTCAAAGTGGCTGCGTACCAGGATATCTTTCAGGGAAGCACTCTTCCTATAGGTGACATCAGGACCAGACGGGATCAATTTCCCAAGGATCCCATCAGTTTGCAGGATATTCCAATTTTTCTGGGACTTAAGAGAAATTGCTCCGACCAGACGACTTCCAAGAAGCCGCCAATGAATCCCTAGATAGATTTAGGGACAGGGGCTACACAAATAAAGTTTTGCAGGAAGCGACAGTCAAGGCTAGCAGTAGAAGCAGGCTAGAATTATTAACCCAAAAGCAAACAGATAAGGAGGAAACGGAAGAAGAGCAAGGCAAAGTTAGGCTAATCATGACCTATTCATTTGAGGCACAAAAAATAAGGGGTCTCATCCAGAAAAATTGGAATATCCTGCAAACGCGTTTGTCAGTAACTTTATTGATCGTGTTTGCAACGAATGAAATAAAACAATTTGAATACTAGTTGGAGTGCGCAGCAATCTTTAAACTGTGGCTGGCGTGAATTCGCGAGTTTTCGTCCTCGCGGCTGGGGCACCCACTGTGCTGAGAGCAGGAAGCTGACGGAGAAACGTGGTGAAAAAAAAAATAATATATATATATATCTATATATATATATATCTATATATATATATATATATATATATATATATATATATATATATATATATATATATATATATATATCCTACTGGCGGTCGCCAGTAGGTAGTTATAGTTAGGACCACGTTTCCATAGGAAATCCGCAACATTCTATTTTGAATAACTTTGGCGCCGGTCGACGAATCCTCGCGAATTTTTCAAAATAGGTGGGGCGCTACGCTCCGCTCCTACCCTGAAAGTCTCGGGGGGGATTCGTCAAGCGGGGGCTGAGATAAAAGGGGGGTCCCAAAACGCGTTTTTCCCATGCATTTTTCCATAGGACCTTTAGACAGGGCTACAGCCCGAACGGCTGAACAGAATTACTAGAAATTTGGCAGAGAGGTAGTCCTCAGGTCAAGGAAGTGCCTTTTGTAGGTTTGGTGTAAATCTGTTCAGTAGATTCTGAGAAAATAGCCTTTAAATCAATATATATATCTGAGCCAGCTTACGGTGCGCTTACGGTACGCTTACCGTACGCGCACGGTGGCGTGCGCGAGCGCGATTCTGATTGGCTCTTAGATCTTAGTAAACATTCGAATCGGCCGAAACCAGGAAGCGGCGGCCGCCATTTTCTCTCTCGCACTGAGCTTTAGGTTTTAAAATAAAGCCCAAAAACATGTAAAGGGGCTGTTTAGACAGCTCCAACACACAAAGCCATGTTGAGGGAGTCCCCAAAGATCCCCCAAGGCCAAAAATGGAATTTTTATTTTTTCTCTAATTTCGCCGATTACGCTTACCGTACGCGTACGGTAAAAAAATATAAAGTAAAAAAAAACTATCCACACTCTGCCCACCCCGTGTGCAATTGGTGGCCGAAGGCCACCAATTGTGCATGGCTTTTAATTGGTGTGATAAACTATAATATTTTTTAAAAAAATAATAAAAGAAAAAATTATCCACACTCTCTCCACCCCGTGTGCAAATGGTGCCCGAAGGGCACCATTTGTGCATGGCTTATAAAAATTACGAAAAATTAAAATATTACCTTTCAAAACGAAGTGCATCATATGTCCTCCATGTGCGCACGGTGCGCGAAGCGCATCGTGCGTACTTGGCCCATCTAGCGTAACGTGGGCACGCGGTGCGCATAGCGCACCGCGTGCCCACCGTGCGTGCACGGCACTAACTGCGTAAAGTGGGCGCGCGGTGCGCAAAGCGCACCGCGTGCTTACTGTGCGCGCACGGTGTGCGAAGCGCACCGTGCGCGCACGGAACGAACTGCGTTAAGTGGGCGCGCACGCCACGAATGGCGTAAAGTAACTAAGCATTTAAAAAACCGTACAAATTCACTGAAAAAACCATAGGTTTCACACACGTTATAGTTAGCGGAAATTTTACTGATAAAAAACCATTGAAATTCCCCCGTTATAGTTAGTGCAGGCAACTATAACTCACGCGACCGCAATCTTCTGCTGAGGACATATGTGTCTTTATGAAAAAAAAATATTTGTAATATATGTATAGCTAAAAATGTATGGAAGAAGACATGGGCAAATAAGTGTCTAAATACAGTATTAGCATCAGCAGAGGATTGCGGTCGCGTGAGTTATAGTTGCCTGCACTAACTATAACGGGGGAATTTCACTGGTTTTTTATCAGTAAAATTTCCGCTAACTATAACATGTGTGAAACCTATGGTTTTTTCAGTGAATTATATATATATATATATATATATATCTCTTCACCAAAACGCCCTTGCGCTCAGGCTTGCACTCGACTATGCTCCCTCAGTGATCTCCTCGAGGCTGCGCACATTACCTCTGTCATTAAATAAAACCATGCCCGACGCGTTTCGAGGACAACGCCTCTTAATCATGGGCTGCACGTAGAGGCATGAAAAGGCTTACTTGTTAGTTAACTCCTTTTTATTATGGTTAAGAGCAACCTCCCACAGTGGGCGTGGCTCACAGTAGCTGCCACGTTTGCATGCTGGTAATTGCAGTTCAACAAGTAAGTAACAGTGTTCATCCTTAGTAGGCTCCGTGCCTCTGCGTGTCCTTTACAGCATTGTGATATCCTTTAGTAGGGAGTGACTTGTGGCTTTGTGTGCTCTCTTTAGCCAGGAACATCGTACCAGTCTGAAAGGCATTCGTGCCTTTCCCAGTCTTTCACAATAGGAAATGGTGCACCGCCTGTTATTGCGGCTCGGGCAGCCGCGCATACTTTTTTTTCACCAAAATGCCCTTGCGCTCAGGCTTGCACTCGACGATGCTCCCTCAGTGATCTCCTCGAGGCTGCGCACATAACCTCTGTCATTAAATAAAACCATGCCCGACGCGTTTCGAGGACAACGCCTCTTAATCATGGGCTGCACGTAGAGGCATGAAAAGGCTTACTTGTTAGTTAACTCCTTTTTATTATGGTTAAGAGCAACCTCCCACAGTGGGCGTGGCTCACAGTAGCTGCCACGTTTGCATGCTGGTAATTGCAGTTCAACAAGTAAGTAAGTGTTCATCCTTAGTAGGCTCCGTGCCTCTGCGTGTCCTTTACAGCATTGTGATATCCTTTAGTAGGGAGTGACTTGTGGCTTTGTGTGCTCTCTTTAGCCAGGAACATCGTACCCTTTTCATGCCTCTACGTGCAGCCCATGATTAAGAGGCGTTGTCCTCGAAACGCGTCGGGCATGGTTTTATTTAATGACAGAGGTAATGTGCGCAGGGTGACAGGAGTACGGAAGACCCCTTGCCCCTCCAAATCCCTCACAAAAAGCACAAGGCTTCGGCACCACTTCTGGCCAAGGTCGGCACAGGACCAAATTTCCAACGCCCTGCCTCCAGGCCCGGCTCCAAAACAGCCAGTCAAGCCTTCCAGCTCTGTACAGAGTCGGCAAAAATTCTTGTCTGAACCAAAGCCCTCTGGTACCAAACACAAATCTGTCCGAGCGCAAATCCTCCATGCTGAAAGTCGAGCAGCCTTCGGAGCTGAAATCGTCATTACCCAAAGGCCAACCCACGCCGAAAACGTCTGCACCGAAACCAAAAGATGTTACTTCGGATCCGAATTTAGACATTGTTCCACCGAAAAAGGATCCCAAGCAAAAGAGACTGTATATTAACCCTGAAATTGCTCATATTCATACCAAACTACCTCGAACACAAGCTTCCTGATGAAGACATTCCTTACAAGATCACTTTGAAAAGAAATCTGTTGCTTCCAGTCCTTTAAATCCACCACCATCATCCCTTCCAGCACCTCATTCTCTACCTTCAAATCCTGTGCAAATTACACCTACGGATTCTCCACAATGTCACCATGATGATGACGATTTTGATGATGGGGGTACACATTTACCATTAGATCCCTGGACAGATTATACAATTGATCCTCCAGCAGATAATGACTCAGACCTTTACCCAGCCAAGCCATCTCCTCCAGACTGCAGTGTATCCCACCAGGAACTCATTGCCAGGGCTGAACAAAGAATCAGAAGATTTGTTTGCGACCTTATCATCCACACATAGGTCGTCACAAACACTTCCTATGCTTAAGGGCACGATGAGACACACTGATCATTTTTAAGGACCCTGTACGAGCATGTATCTCGACTCTTAGGGTTGACAAAGTATAAAGCCTCCCCAACAGACCCAGTATTTATCAAGGGCCAGCTGCCACTAGATTAACTGGTAGTGTCTAATGCTTGTAAGCGGGCTTATTCCCAAACAGGGGATGCTCCTCCACCAGATAAGGAGCCAAAGTTAATAGACGCTTCTGGCAAGCGCCTAGCTGCTCAAGCTGCAAATCATTGGTGCATTGCAAATACACATATGACAGGGCACACAGATGAAATTGAGCAATTGCTTCAATATCTCCCAGACAAGCATAAAGCTAAAGCGCAGGATTTAGTAAATGAGGTTATGCTAATTTCAAATTCCTCCATACGGTGTGCTCCAGAAGCTGCTGATACTGCTGCTAGAGGTCAACACTAGCGTTTTGCTTAGGAGACATGCTTGGTTAAGGATCTCTGGGTTTAAACCAGAGGTCCAACAATCCATTCTTAACACACCATTCGACAAGAAACATCTTATTGGTCTTGAAGTAGATCAGGCGTTGGAAAAAATGAAAAAGGACGCCAAAGTGGCCAAGTCCATGGGAGCACTCCAGTCTCCGTCAAACAGAGGCTCCTTTCGTCATTCCTTTTACCGAGGTAGGGGTCCAGAACCACATCCTCAGACTAGAATACCTCCACCTACAAAGGTAACAACCAGTCCTCTCCCTAGAGGCTTTTTTCAAGGTTATAGAGGGAACAAATTTAATGGTAGGGGTAAGGGCAACACACCCCGTAACTCCCCTTTCCCTAATCAGTGATACCACACCTGTCGGGGGAAGACATCAATAATTTGTCCCTATTTGGCAATCTATAACAGACAAATGGGTGATTGGAATTATACAACATGGATAGTACCTGTAGTTGTTGCAGTTCTTCATTATACATTTATATACATGGGCATCTCTATACTACCCTTAATCCATTCTCACCCTCTTGCGGGAAAACAATCCAATAATGGAGTCGATGACCATGCGCTCTCACCGAAAGGAGGAGTCGCCTTACATCGTGACTAGGAAAGACTTCTTCAAAGATAAACAACTTGCAAACGTCCGGACCCAACACTAGATGGCAGGAGTATGCAAAGCATGCAAATCTACAGCTCTACATGCAAAGAACAGATGCTTGCTGGGTAAGTAACATTATCCCTACATATATAAAGAGAGATATATAGATAGATATCTATATAGCTAGCTCTCTCTCCTCCCCCTCTCCCCCCTCTCCCCCCTCCACCCTTAAATTAAACAGCTTCAACGGGGAGACTGATCTCAACCATGTTATGGGGCGTAGCAACCCCAACAAAGTGAAGTCTGCTCCTACCGGGGAGACTGATCTTGACACAATAAGGAGGCTGGCAACTCTTGAAAGGGATTTGTCTGTGACTTCCAAATCTGCCACAAAAGGCCGGCAACTGGGGTTGACCGTGACCTTTAAATTCGCCACATAAGGTGGTGGGATAACACCCATCCACCAAATAAAGCAAATGCACCTACACACCGTGAAAAATCATCACCTCAAAACATGCATGGTCATACCACATAGCAAAGCTCAAGGACCACGCAAAAGGTCCCTCACAGCATCTAGTCCTCCATCCAGGCTTCCTACTCAACATAATCTATTCCTGACAATGCAAGGAATAAAAACAGCCCTTTACCAGGTTCCTTTTATGGTACAACAGCTGTGAACCTACATATGGGGTGGGTTAAAACATTACAAGGTGCACCTTTCAAACCTCCCTGCTAAGAAGTAATGGTGCACAAAGTCTGGAGAGAGCATGCTCAAGGTTTACAGTATCTCACCCTTGCACCTTATCACTAGGGTACTCGCTATCATTAAAAGCATGCATTCACCTACTGCAAAATGTGTTTATGTATTTATTTTATTTAAACAGCACTTGTAACGCACACAGCTACTCCAAGGAGTGTCCTGGCGCGTTCCCTGCGGGGTGATTAGACGAAACACGGAAGACTATTTAAAAAGTAGGGTTTTCAATCTTTCTGAAAGCCTTCGGGTCACTCACAGCACGCAGCTCCTCTGGGAGTTTGTTCTAGGCTACTGCACCCATCCATGTCAGAGAGCAGCCACCGGTCATCTGTTTGCAAAACCTGGGGACGCATGCCATTAACTTGGTAGAAGAACGTAGTTGCCTAGTTGGAGCATAGAGGCTAAATCTCGCTCTCAGATAGGCCCTACTGCAAATAATGGACAGAAGCCCACTATGCACAGTACAACTTAAGGGCCATGCCCCAGATCCAAATACCAGGGAATTGTGGTGTCCCATGGTAACAGTAAAGCACATACATGTTCAACAACCCAAGGCAATCCTCCTAGCACTAAAACACCTTTCAAACTCACATAAGGTATAAAACGGTGGTGATCCCTGTGAGAAAGTGCCATCTTTCTTGCATGGTATGCCCCCACTTTTTGCTGAATGTACTTTGACTGAGTGTGCCCTGGACTCCTGCCAATTAGGTGCCCAGGGCCTATGTTCCTTCCCTAAAACACAAAACTCAAATTGGCAAACCCTGGCCACATGTCAGCCCCTAGTAAATGGTACCCTAGGTACCCAGGGCCTTGTGACTAGGGAAGGCCTCTAAGGGCTGCAGCACTCATTGTGCCACCCTTAGAGGCCCCATACCCCTACACACACACACTGCCCTTGCAAGCTGGGTGTCTGGGTACAAGACAAAACAAAGAGTTGACATGGCACACAACCCTGTGTTCTATAAAAGGAAACAATGGCTCACGTAGGTTAATGATCAATAATATAATGTATGTCACAAAATAACAATAAAAAAGAAGGGGGTTAAACATGAAGTCAGAAAGAAAAGCTGAACACACACATTGGAATATTGGTAGAAAACAATTTTTTGTATTTATAATGTAAAAGTTTGTGAAAGATTAGAACCAATCTCACGGTACATAATCAAAACAAATAACAGTCTTGATACATAATTTTGAAGGGTGTCCCAATGAAACCAGTGATTAAACCTAGACAGAAAAAAGTGACACAAAGTGCAACTTAAAAGGGTTTCAATTAATCATTACAAAGGCGATCATAAAAAATGAAGACATTTTTTTTTATAATTATCAACACTTGATCATTGTAAGTGTCAGAAAATGATTCGCCAGTTTCCTCAACGGCGATTCTACCCTGTCTGAGATAAAGGGTCTCTTCAGGACAATTTAGTGGAGGGACACCTGATCGGCAAGAGTTTTAGTCAACGTAAATATATCTAGTGTCACCGTGCTCAATGTGAAAAAGAATAACTCACAGGGCGCCCGGCCGGATGCCCTATGAGAAACGTCTCAGGAGGAAGCTAGTATTCAGTAGTTTTTATCCATTGCTTGTAAAATGATAATGGGATCTTAGCGTAAAGATCAAGTTGTTTGCGGGAAAATGAAGGACGGAACCCCAATGTGCAGACTGCGTGATAGCCGTCGCTTTTACGAGGTTTTCAATGAACTCTCTTGGAGTTTTTCAAATGTATAAGTTATCCGCATTACGCTTCAGCAGCAGAACAACGTTCAATCTGCATGGTACAGTCACCAAAAAAAAACACATCCCTGTGTGCCATGCCCACCACCTACACTGCCATGGCATACATCAGCCACCCCTCTAGCTGGGTGCCCTATGCCAGTGGTGTGGGCGCAGGAGCCCTGTACCCCTACAGTACCCAGGTCCATTCCTGGGCACTGTAAGTGCAGTGCTGCCATTTAAGAGTACATGGTGCTGAGAGCTCGTCAAACACGAACTCCACAGCACCATAATGGCAACACTGAAGACTGAGAAGTTTGATATCAAACTTCTCAGCACATTAAACCCACACTGATGCCAGTGTGTGATTTAATGTACCAAGCACCCCAGAGGGCATCTTAGAGATGCCCCCTAAAACGTCTGTTCTGAGGCTACCTAGGCTGCCACACAGCAGACATGTTGCTGGACCCCTGGGTAGGAGAGCCCCTGCTCTCCTGGGCCTGCAACAATGCACATCCTGGGTGAGGTGCTAAATCTCCCTCAGGATGGGTGCCGCCTCTGAGCTTCCCCAAGCCACTGCAATCCCCCACTCTGGCGGGAAGCTTTGCCGGAAACCCCAAATAAGGACAGGGGATGTGCCAGCCTGCCAACCCCACCCCTCAGGTGGGGGAGGCGAGGTGAAGCACATCTCCGGGCTCTCGCCATCTTGAAGATCGGAAGCCCTGCCCAATCATGATTAGGCTACTGCCCCCCTCCCACAGGAGAGAGGCAGGATAGGGGGTGTACCCACCCCAGGACAGGGACCCATTGGTCCCTGCCCTTCACCTACCTGTAACGCCCCTAAAGCTAGTATTTAGGGGCACCCTGAACCTTCCTTCCCCAGATTCCAGATTCCGATTCCACTGGGACTCCCATGAGTAGAGGCTCTACTCAAAACCTTCTTCTAATCCCTGGCAGCAGCCCGGAACTGCGAACCCAGCACATTCTGCACCCGCCAAGTATATTTGTCGAGGGCGTTCTCGAGTAGATCATCAATGATGGAACCAAAGACATCGAATAGCCCCTTTAAGCGTTGCCCTCTTTGCAACGCTAAGTATGCTCGCTTCGACGTGCACCCGGTGTGCAACAAGTGCCTCTCTCCAAACCACGACGAAGCCACCTGTATGGCGTGTTCCAGGTTTCGATCGAAGAAGACCCTTCGCATTCGTCGAGCAGCTCGGCTCGAGGCGCAGAAAGCGACGCCGAACCCGGACAACATCTTCGGGACAGAAGATGAGGAGGTCGTGGACCTTGAAGTTCGGGGGGAGCTCTCGGATCCGGCTTCGGAGCGAGAATCCGACTATGATGCCGAAGACGAGCGTATAGTAGACGAACAGGAAGATGGTGTCGTCGAAGAGGTAGGAGACTACGAGGAGGCCCTTGGGGCCGAGGAGGATGGCTCAGAAGATGAGCTAGGCCCACATGTCGGTACAGGGCCCAGAGAGGCACTCAATAAGGCTCAGGTCGAGGGATCGCCACAAGGCCTTACTCAAGATCATTCCTCTCGTTCTACAGCCCCGTATAAAGGCCCGGCTACGAACTACCCTAAAGAGCCATCGGTATCGAAAGCGCCATCATTTGATCAAACGAAATCGAAACTGAAGGCACAGGCACCTACCTCGAAACCGAAAGTGAAAGGCCTCGAAGCCCTCGGAGCCGAACAAACAAAAGAAGGCCGTCGACGCACAGAGACTTCATGGGGACGTCGAGCCGAAGGCGGCGCCAACAACCAAGGTCAAGGTTGCCGACCCAAAAAAATCGGCGCCGAGGATCGTCGACACAAAAATACAGAGCGCCTCGCGACGGCCGACCCATCCCGGTCCTCGTGTCGAGAACACGGCGTCTGGTTCGGGATTAGATGCCACGTCCAAAAGGGTATCGACGGAACTTGTCGACTCAACAACACCGTCTCCCTTCCTAAAGAAGAAGGTGTCGGAGTCGTTACTCCGCATCCACGACACGGCTTCCATGCTCGGCGCAAAAGCACCCCCGCAGCCGAAGACGGTCAGCACAGTTCACATCGCGTCGACGCACATAAAATTCGGACTACCACCGGCGGTACGACCGAAGATGTTCGACGCAAAGAAGGGTCTCGAGCCGCAAAAAGGGGTCGACCCGAAGAAACCTGTCGAAGCACCAACAGGAATGCCAATGGGACAGAGCTGTCGAAGTACCTCAGGAAGATGAGGAGCCAAGGCAGTTTATCGATGCGGAGACTGGTCAACTGTCAATATATAAAAGAAAGATACTGCCAGAGAAATCAATGGAGCCATACAAAATTCCATTGAAGAAGAAGAGGACCACGTCACCAGTTCTAGTAGAACATGTTCAATATTATGACCAGGAGCCTCAGTCATTCTCACCCACACAATTTGATGTGGATGCAGGGGATGCTGGTGATGTTGAGGACACATACCACCAAGACACCGTCCTATGTCCGCAGAGCACTTGCACTTATTCCACCAGGAAGTTCTCAGTAGGCTCCAAAAAGGAGCCATAGAACTCGTGCCAGCAGAAGAACAGGGATCAGGAGTGTACTCACTGTATTTTCTGATCCCCAAAAAAGACGGGTCTCTCAGACCCATACTGGATTTAAGACCTCTAAACCGTTACATTCTGTCAGAGCATTTTCACATGCTCACCTTGCAACAGGTGCTGCCGTTGCTCAAACAGGGAGACTTTCTAGCGACGCTAGATCTCAAAGATGCGTATTTCCATATACCCATACACCCGTCACACAGAAAATATCTCAGGTTCACTGTTCTCAACCAACATTACCAGTTCAAAGTCCTCGCTTTCGGAGTAACAGCGGCACCCAGAGTGTTCACCAAGTGCCTTGCAACGGTGGCGGCGCACTTAAGGAGACAGCACATACATGTCTATCCTTATCTGGACGACTGGCTTATCCAGGGAAGGTCGGCCCAGCAGTGTGCCAACCACGTAACCCACACCATTCACCTTCTTCACAGCCTTGGCTTCTCCCTGAATTATCCAAAGTCCCACCTTCAACCCACCCACGTACAGCAGTACCTAGGCGCGACCATAGACACTCTGGCAGCCAAGGCACAGCCCAATTCAGTAAGGATCAACAGCATGCAGTTGCTCATAACAAAGTTCAAACCTCAACACTCACTACCGGCACGAGTGTTTATGCAGTTGATAGGCATGATGGCCTCCTGCATCTTCATAGTCCCGCACGCGAGGTTACATATGCGCCCGCTTCAGGAGTGCTTGGCACGTCAGTGGAATCAGGCTCACGGACAATTGAAGGACCTAGTGTTGGTGAGCGGTCGGGCATACAACTCTCTGCATTGGTGGAATCCACAAAACCTTTGCAAGGGCCGACCGTTCCGAGAGCCTGTCCCACAAATCATACTGACGGCGGACGCGTCTCTCCAGGGATGGGGAGCTCAGGTACTCAATTACACAGTGCAGGGACTATAGACGACACAGCAAAGGAGGATGCACATCAACCTTCTGGAACTCATGGCAATCTTCCTTGCAATGAAGGCATTCAAAGTACACTTGTGCAACAAAGTCGTGTTGATCCGGACTGACAACATGACTGCCATGTACTACATACAAAAGCAGGGAGGGACACACTCCCCACAGTTGTCATCTGGCTCAGAGCATGTGGAAGTGGACCATTCAGAGGAACATCTTCCTCATAGCGAAACACCTCCCGGGCAAGGACAACCAGACGGCGGATCTGCTCAGCAGACACAGCCACCAAATACACGAGTGGGAGATACATCCATCAGTACTCCAACCGTACTTCCAACGGTGGGGTCATCCAGAGATAGACCTATTCGCCACAAGGGAAAACGCAAAATGCCAAAACTTTGCCGCCAGGTTCCCACATCCACAGTCGCAGGGCAATGCAATATGGATGAACTGGTCAAGCAGATTTGCGCACGCTTTTCCCCCAGCACCATTAATACCGCTGGTGGCACGCAAACTGAGGCAACACTCAATGACGCTCATCCTGGTTGCTCCAACGTGGGCACGACAACCATGGTACACCACGTTTCTGGAACTCTCCGTGGTACCGCATCAACGACTGCGGCTAACACCCACGCTTTTAACGCAGAGCCATGGCAAGATTCAGCACCCAGATCCGCAACAGCTGAACCTGGCGATCTGGCTCCTGAGATCTTAGAATTTGGCTACCTAAACTTGCCTCCAGAATGTATGAATATCATCAAGGAGGCACGGAGACCCACTACCAGAGCCTGCTATGCGGCTAAGTGGAAAAGATTTGTCATTTATTGTAAAAATAATGACATCAATCCGCTGGATGCATCAACGCAAAACATTATCTGTTATCTATTACACTTATACCGATGCAATCTCGCATAAAATTCCATCCGTATACATTTAACCGCACTGGCAGCTTACCTTCAGAACAGGCAGCACCTCTCACTGTTCAAAGTGCCTGCCATCAGGGCTTTCTTGGAGGGACTCAAACATGTGATTCCTCCAAGACACCCTCCTTCACCAGTCTGGAACCTAAATGTGGTCCTCACCAGACTGATGGGACCACCTTTTGAACCTCTACACTCTTAATTTCTAACATGGAAAGTAGCTTTCCTAGTTGCCATTACTTCCCTAAGAAGAGTTAGTGAACTTCAGGCACTAACCATTCAAGAGCCATTTATACAGGTTCATGCTAACAGGGTCGTACTACGCACCAACCCTACTATCTGAAAGAAACACGTTAGTTAGATTCCTCACCTTAGAATATCCCCAGGCGTCAGACTGGATCCGGAAGATTTTTCGTCAGCAGTACCCCTTGCGCGTCGCTAGGCGTAGTCTGCGGCCCCGCGTCCGTCGTCGGCGTCGTGCGCTGGAATGACGTCGTCGGAGTACTTAGACGCCGCCCTCGCGCGCTGACGTCAGTTCTTCTTTTTTCCGCGCCAGTAAGCGCAGATCTGGGAGAGCTACCCCTTTAGTCACTTTTTGACTAACTTTTTTCGATCCTTTTTGATATTGTCTCTACTCCGGTGCCGGTAGGATGCCTGGTTTTAAAGCCTGTGCTGACTGCAACCGCTTGATGTCGGTTACGGACCATCACCGCCGGTGCCTTTACTGCTTGGGCCTCGACCACGACGCGGAGTCGTGTTCGGACTGCAAGGCCCTGACCTCGAAGGCTAGACGGGAGCCGTCCCGTAAGCTTCTTGAGCTTCGCCACTCAGCTCCGCGCCCCTCTCGATCCCGGTCCAGGAGGAGGGCCAAGGATCGGTCGCGGAGCCGCAGCCGACGTCATCATCGATCGTCTGGCTCCAAGTCTTCGGGTAAGTCGAAGCACTCCAAGAAGTCCAAGAGGCGACACCGCTCTTCGGACTCCCCTCGCCGGTCGCGCCACTCGGCCGAGGGTCAGGGTGGTTCCACCCCCGCGGCTCCAGCGGAGCCGCAGGCGCCGCGCAAGTCCCCATACCCGCCGGTCCCTGGGACTGACGCGACGCCGGCGGAAGTCAGTGCCTTCCTCTCGGCCATGAGGAACCTGGGTCCGGCGTCGACGCCCGCTGGCGCGCCTTCGGGCCCTGCGGACCCGACTGGGCAACCTTGCCTGCCGGCGGCTCCGGCACCGTCGATGGCTCCGGCCTCGACGCCGCAAGTGCCCGAGGGACCCGTTCCCGAGTCCCCGCCGACGCTGGTCGACCTAGTCACGCCTCCTCCGCCGGCGTCGACACCGGTACCACCTCTGACGCCGGCTCCGCTCGGCGTCGACCCCCAGTTCAGCCCCGCTCCGGGCCCGGCGCCGTTATGGCGTCGATGGACGCCGCGTTCGGCGCTGCTGGAGACACATTGTCTATCGCCCGGCTCCGATCCTTCCTCCTGCATACCAGGAATCGGATGATGGGGGCGAATGGGAGGGATCCGAGGATCCTATGGCCGTTCAGGCTCAGCTGTCACAGGACTGGGCAGATGAACTGGGGGAGGCCAGTGGTCTGGATACCTCTCCAGACACTGGATTCATCTCTCCTCCGACTGTGGCTTCGGAGGAGGGTGCTGCTTTCTCTGTGGTGCTGCGCCAGTTTTCTGTCCCAACACCCTACCCCCGAGAGCCTGGTTATCCAGGCCTCTACCTCCCAATCCTCCTTCCCGACCGCTCCGCCGGACCGGGATTCCAAGAGACTGGAACAGTTTGGCAAAAAGCTGTTCTCCTCCCTTAGTTTGGGCCTGCGGTCTTTGAACACTGCCTGTGTCTTGGACCGTTATTCCCACTCTCTGTGGGATACGGTGGAGGACGTGCTGCCCCTGTGTCCGGAGGAGGTCCAGACACGACTTACCCAGGCTCTGGCCGATGGGAGGGATGCAGCGCGACATGCTATCCGATGTGGGCTTGACACTACGGACTCGCTGGGTAGGGCGATTTCTACCACAGTGGCGCTTAGACGTCACGCCTGGCTGCGGTCCACGTCCTTTTCGGGCGATGTCCAGAGCACTCTCATGGACATGCCCTTTGATGGCACTCGCCTTTTTGGCGAGAAAGCGGACAGTGCGCTGAATCGCTTTAAGGACTCCCGGGCTACGGCCAAGTCCTTGGGCCTCTCGGCCCCGTGGTCGCAAACTTCCGCCTTTTGCCCCTTTCGTGGCCAAGGAAGGGGTGCCTCCTCACGTACGCCTAGCCACCAGCCGCAGAACCAACCTGCGCGCGGTCGCGGACGTGGTTTCCGCCGAGGCGGTTCTGGAGGACGACACGGTCAGCCCACATCCACCCCGGCAGCATCCGCCTCAAAACCTTCCTAGTCCGAGCTTTCAGGCCCATTCCACGCCAGTGGGCGGCAGAGTTCGCCATCACCTGCTCCACTGGCGGTCCATCACATCGGACAGGTGGGTGCTGCAAATCGTCCGAAGGGGCTACTCCCTCCCCTTCGAGACGTCCCCTCCAGCCATGCCACCGCAGCACCACCGTATCTCTGGGGACCATTTAAATCTTCTCCACGAGGAAGTAGGTCGTGGTTGTTATTCCCACTACTTTCTGGTTCCCATGAAAGGCAAAGGGGGCCTACGCCCTATCTTGGACCTCCGGAACGTCAATGCCTTCCTCCGGAAGGAAAGGTTCAAGATGTTAACTTTGGCTCAGGTTCTAGCTGCCCTAGACCCTGGAGACTGGATGGTAGCGTTGGACTTGCAGGACGCATATTTCCACATCCCCGTCCTGCCGGCCCACCGGCGTTACCTGCGGTTCACGGTGGGTCAAGAGCACTTTCAGTTTACCGTGCTCTCCTTCGGCCTCACAAGTGCCCCTCGGGTGTTCACGAAAGTGATGGCGGTGGTCGCAGCTCATCTGCGCAGATCAGGGGTTCTGGTCTTCCCCTATCTCGACGACTGGTTGTTGAAGGCGGGCTCGCCCCAGGCAGTCGTCTCCCACCTCCAGACTGCGGCGGATCTCCTGCATTTGCTGGGATTTTCCATCAACGTGCTGAAGTCACACCTAAGACCCTCTCAGAAGCTCCTCTTCATCGGAGCGGTTCTCGATTCGGCGCAGTTCCGGGTCTATCCACCGGAACAGCGGGTCTGGGATATTCAGGCCCTGATTCCCATCTTTCGGCCTCTATCCTGGGTTTCGGTCAGGCTAGTGTTGCGGCTTCTGCGGCTGATGGCCTCCTGCATCCTACTAGTGCATCACGCCAGGCAGCGCATGCAGGCTCTGCAGTGGGACCTGAAGTTTCAGTGGGCCCAGCATCACGGCAACCTGTCCGACCATGTCTTGATCTCGGAGGGCACTGCACAGCAGTTGCAGTGGTGGCTCACGGACCGCGATTGGGTCACGGGCAAGAGCCTCTCCCTTCCTCAACCGGAGCATGTCGTAGTGACGGATGCGTACCTCCTGGTATGGGGTGGCCATATGGGAGAGGCGGAGATCAGAGGCCTCTGGTCTCCGGCGGAGTCTCGCCTCCACATCAACCTGTTGGAGTTGAGAGCGATCCGACTTGCACTGAAAGCCTTCCTTCCCTCTGTCAGGGGTAGTGTCGTGCAGGTGTTCACGGACAACACCACCGCCATGTGGTATTGCAACAAACAGGGCGGGGTGGGGTCGTGGACCCTTTGTCAGGAGGCTCTGCGCGTCTGGACGTGGCTGGAACACCAGGGCGTCACCGTAGTGGTTCAACATCTGGCGGGCTCTCTGAACGCCAGAGCAGACGAACTCAGCCGCCGGTGCCTGATGGATCACGAATGGCGTCTGAACTCCGAAGTGGCGCAAGGTCTCTTTCAGCAGTGGGGAGAGCCTTGGTTAGATCTATTCGCCACCGAAGAGAACGCGCAATGTCAGCAGTTCTGCGCGTTGGAATTTCCAAGGTGGCACTCGCTCGGCGACGCTTTTCGTCACGAGTGGAGTAGCGGTCTGTTGTACGCCTTTCCGCCTATACCACTTCTGCCCAGAGTGCTGAAGAAGATCAGGCACGACCGGGCCCAAGTCATCTTGGTGGCCCCGGATTGGGCACGAAGGTACTGGTATCCCGAGCTACTGAGTATGTTGACCGATCCTCCGATACGTCTGCCCCTTCGGGAGGATCTTCTGTCGCAGCAGCAGGGGTCGGTCCTCCACCCGAACCTGTCCAGCCTCCACCTCCATGCGTGGAGATTGAGCGGCGGCAGTTGATGCCATTTGACTTGCCTCCTGAAGTCTGTGATATCATTCTGGCAGCCAGGCGTCCCTCCACAAAGACGGTATATGCCTGCCGGTGGAACAAATTTGTGGCATGGTGCACAGCAAAGGCTGTGGATCCCCTTTCCGCCCCTCTTTCTGAGGTTCTGCTCTTTCTTCTTTCTTTGGCCCGGCAGGGCTCTGCCCTGGGCACCTTGAAAGGTTATCTTGCCGCCATCTCTGCCTTCTTGCGGCTTCCCGATCAGCCTTCTCTTTTCAAGTCCCCTGTAGTTACACGCTTTCTAAAAGGCATTACTCACACGTTCCCTCCTGTCCCTTTTGTAATGCCTCAGTGGGACTTGAATCTTGTTCTCACATTTCTAATGTGCGCTCCCTTTGAGCCTCTTCATAATTGTCCTCTTCGTCTGCTGACGCTTAAGACTGCTTTTCTGGTAGCCATCACCTCGGCTAGACGGGTGAGTGAGCTCCAGGCTTTATCCTCAAAGCCTCCTTTTCTCTCTGTTCATCCGGACAAGGTTGTCCTTCGGCCTCGTCCCTCCTTTCTTCCGAAATTGGTGACCCCCTTTCATCTTGGGCAGTCTGTCACCTTGCCCACCTTCTTTCCGCCTCCGCATCCTTCCAAAGAGGAAGAGATGCTCCACCGTCTGGACCCAAAACGTGCGCTCTCCTTTTATCTGGACCGCACAAAGCAGTTCCGGGTGGACGACCAACTTTTCGTTGGATACGTGGGTGCTAAGAAGGGGAAAGCTGTGCACAAACGGACCATCTCTCGGTGGGTCGTTTTGTGCATCAAAATTTGTTATTCCTTGGCAAAAAAGGACCCTCCTGTTGGGCTGCGCGCCCATTCCACTCTGGCCACGGCGGCTACTACTGCTTTGGGACGGGGTGTCCCTTTGCAGGACATCTGTCAGGCGGCAACGTGGGCTTCACTACACACGTTTGCCAGGCATTATTGCCTTGACAGCCAAGTCCGGAGGGATGGCTTCTTTGGCCGTTCTGTCTTCCAGGACTTTCTGGTGTGATCTTGGTCCGCAGACCCACCATCGGGGATGGTATTGCTTGGGTATCTATTCTAAGGTGAGGAATCTAACTAACTTGTTTCTTTCAGATGAACAAGTTACTTACCTTCGGTAAGAAACCTTAGTTAGTTAGATTCCTCACCGACCCACCCATCCTCCCCGTTCTGCGAACTCACATCTAGGGTTAAGGTTATCCTTTTCAGGCCCCTAGATTTTATTTTTGGCACCAGTGTCGGTCTTTGCATGGCTCTGCGTTCCTGGCGCAGAAAGCTATGTACAAGAACTGACATCAGCGCGCGAGGGCGGCGTCTAAGTACTCCGACGTCATTCCGGCGCACGACGGACGCGGAGCCGCAGACGACGCCTAGCGACGCGCAAGGGGTATTGCTGACGAAAAATCTTCCGGATCCAGTCTGACGCCTGGGGATATTCTAAGGTGAGGAATCTAACTAACTAATGTTTCTTACAGATACATTGTTACCGAAGGTAAGTAACTTGTTCTTCATGCCCAAGGTAATTTCGCAGTTCCGTATGAACCAATCCATAGAACTACCAGTGTTTTATCCTAATCCTGAGAATGTAGCAGAGAGACTGCTTCACACACTTGATATCAAAAGAACTCTCCTGTACTATATTGACAGAACACAAAATTTCAGGAAAACAAAACAACTCTTTGTTGCCTTTTCCCCACAGTACAAAGGCAACCCCATTTCCAAAGCAGGAATAGCTAGGTGGATCGGTAAGTGTATACAGATTTGCTATGAAAAAGCTAAGCGCACACTAACAATTCCTCCAAGAGCCCACTCCACACGGAAGTTAGGGGCCTCCATGGCTTTCCTGGGAAATATTCCTTTAGAGGAGATATGTAGAGCAGCCACATGGTCCACTATACATACATTTACCAAGCACTACTGTGTAGATGTACACTCAAGACAGCAGGCAGCTGTAGGACAGGCTGTTCTAAAAACTCTTTTTCAGACTGCTGCAGCTGGCACGGAAAGCCGCCGCTAAATGGAGGGACTGCTATATAATCTATGCACAGATATGATTTCAGCAGCCCACATGCCTCGAACCGAATATGCTACTTACCAGTATGCATCTGTTCTTGGCATGTAGGGCTGCTGACATTCATATCGCCCACCCTCCTCCCCGGCGCCTGTAGCAGCTGTAGCATTCAGTAATTACTAGTTAGCATGGTCATCATTCACTGTATTACACTCAATCTATACCACAATGGCGAAAAACAATCTAAGTATGGAGGGGATGCCCATGCGCACTGTAGTCCAGGGGAGGAGCCACCTATCTCGTGATACTTCGAAGACTCTTCCAGGACAACAATGTGCAATCATCCGGACCCAACACTAGGCGGCGATCTATGCACAGATATGAATGTCAGCAGCCCTACATGCCAAGAACAGATGCATACTGGTAAGTAGCATATTCGATCCTCCAACTTACCTCTCGAAGTGGTGGTGGCACCTGAAGAATCTTCGTCCCCGAGCTTGCAGTCTTTTTCTAAACCGGAGATTTCCCATTGAAATCAATTGAGCGCCCGAAGGCTCAAAAGCACCCTGCACCCAGCCACCCGAGTGGCCCTGGCAGTGCGACCTCTACACCTATCTACTTCCCCACTTGCCCCGAGTAAGTGACCAGGAGCCCAGCTCCCACAGCCACGTGGCCTGCTAGTCAGCAGCCACTAACCAAAGCCCCCCTACCTCTCATAGGATAACATTGGGCCTAAATCTCTCTGCACCCGGCCGCCCTTGTGCCGCTGAGGGTGAACCAACTGTACCTACCTGACCCTGGGGGACCCCTGAGTCTATGCCCAGAACCTTAACTCTGCCAGTCGAGTACTTATCTTTAAACCAATAACTCAATTTTCTCCATAGGATAACATTGACTGGCTTTTCCTGAAATTTCTTCTAAGTGTGGACTTTTCAAAACTTAAAATATTCACCAAAAATCAGCCGAGTAACGAAAACGAAAATACTCACCTGCTCTTAGGTGAGCTCCCAGTGCTGGATCTTGGCGCCCAGCACTGACTCTGAAAAATACTTACAACTGTACTTACCAGTAACCCAATTTTCCCCCAATGGAAATCATTGACTGTTTTTCTGTGAAATTTCTTGTCAATTTCTGCAAACTTGAAATATTCTTTAAGAATCGTATAATATCTGAAAACGTAATTACTTACCTGTTTTGGATAAAGGTCCCAGTACTGAGTCTAGGCACCCAATACTGGATTACAAAAGTAACGAGAACATACTATACCTGCAACTTGAATTTTCTGCCATAGGGAATCATTGACTGTTTTCTATAAATATTTTCTAAGTGTCAACTTTTAAAATAGCAAAATATTGTCTAAACATCATCACAGTAATTAAGTCGACTTTTATCACTTGATTCCAAGTACTGACCCAGGACTGAATCTAGGATCCAGTCCTGGAATTCCAAAAGTAATCCTAAAAGTTATCTGTGGCAAATAACTTGAAACTTTCATTGAACTCGATGCATTATTGAGTTTAGAATTGTGTTGCCTATTGCAACCACTTGTAACTTTCTACATAAGTCAATTGCATATTGCAAAAAGTATTTATATAAAGCATCTCATTCTGAGAAAGTATATTTTAATACCTATTGTTGGTTCTAAAATAAAACAAGCATATATTCATTATATATAAATCATTGGCCTAGAGTTCAGTTATTGAGTGTGAGACCATTTGCTGGCTGAGTGTGTGCAACAAATGCTTTACACTGTCCTCTGATACTGCCTTACTGCACGACCAAGCTACCACTTTAGAGAGTAAGGTTAAATCTAACTTTAGCCTCTGCCAAACCTCTGGGGACTGTGGACTCTGTACACCCTGTACCTATTTGGGAACCGTATATACAGAGCCACTTTCTCACAATCACAAAGCCGGCATACACATATGTAAACCTACTCACAGCACACATACATATGTACATGCCCATAGATGTCCATGTTAACATCTTGGGTATACAAAGGTAATTGAATACGTTTGGTAGGGGAATGAATATATATATCTTTTATATGGTTGTATGTATGTTTATATGTACAAACTAAATTGCACCAATATCAGCCAGCCTGGCTTACTATACTGTATACTATCTACACTGTACGTGTAATAAAGTGAAGCCTTTCCCCGCTCCACAATTTGCACATAAACACATGTATAAGTCATATAATCATATGCTACCTTCCACATTGCAGCAAGACCATAAACAGAGAAAGGTAAGGGCTGACTTCAACACATCGTCAGGATGCGCATGGCTTATGGTTGCTACCAAAAACAGGCATCAAACAAAGGATACATGCATAAAACAACCAAGCACCCAAAAACCCTTAAGCCATATCTACACAAGGCATAAAAGCTTGGCCCATTGCATCACGAAAAATACAAACAGTATCTGGTTATCTAAAAGAAGAGCTAGTTTAGGACCAAATCAAATTTTAGCCTACATAAATATAAATAAGCCTAGGAAATGTAGCTCTTTATATATACATCCGGGTAACAGCTAGCCGGCATCTGTATATTAAAGGGTTTCAGGGTCACGTCTAGAAATATTTACACACACTTGCTAATGCAAATATGTAGAAGGGTGTTTATAAATGTGTATACTTTCCTGGAAGTGGAGATCTATTGATGGCTACTATGTACACACAAGGTAGAATGCATACTCTCTCAAAAAGTTCAAGTGGTACACGACACAACATTTTTTCCTGCGGTTACTATTTAAACTTCATTCCCTCCTTCACAATCACTAAAGGCAAAGACGTTTATGCTGCAAAAGAATCTAGTTACTTACCTGTAACAATAGTTTTGCAGCTTGACTCTTCTAGATTCACATTCCCTGGTGTAGGAGTGAGAAGGACTAACTAATAGCAAAAATGCTACACATCTCGGCTTACAATAGTACATATGTACTGTATAAAAACCAAATAGCAAATATGATGCTTCGGTCCTCTTCTAACCTTATGTAACTTTCTTTAAAAATGTCACACCTAGCCACCTACATAGCCCATAAATAAATACATTTGTAAAAAAGCATTATGCAGATATTACTATTCTTTTCATACTGATTAAAAAAATATGTTCGAGGCATGTGGGCTGCTGAATTCATATCTGTGCATAGATCGCCGCCTAGTGTTGGGTCCGGATGATTGCACATTGTTGTCCTGGAAGAGTCTTCGAAGTATCCCGAGATAGGTGGCTCCTCCCCTGGACTACAGTGCGCATGGGCATCCTCTCCATCCTTAGATTGTTTTTTTCCGCCATTGGGTTCGGATGTGACTATCTTAGCTCAAATTAGGAATACTTAGTTTTAGGCCAAAAGGCCTTTAGTTTTCGTCGGTACAGTTACCGTTCGGTGTCGACTACTAGCTTTAGTGCTCCACACCCTCTTCCGACTTTCGTACCGAATTGGTCCAAACTTCGAAGCTCGATCGACGATGGAATCGAGGACTCCGTTCAAAAGGTGTCCGTTATGCCACGCCAAGTACCCTCATATCGACGTCCACCCAGTCTGTAATAAATGTCTCTCGCCGGATCACGACGAATCGAAATGTATGGCCTGTGCACGGTTCCGATCCAAGAAGACTCTGCGGAACCGACGGGCAGCGAGGCTCGAGGCGCAGCAAGCAGCGCCCGCACCCACCAACATATTCAGCACCGAGGACGCCGAGAGCGTGGAAGAAGTAGTCTCTAGCCCCGCTTCAGAACATGATTCCCGATCGGACGACGATGATGAAGTGCTCTTTCGACGTGAAGAAACCGTCGACGAGGTAGGAGACTTCGACGAGGCCTACGGGGCCGAAGAAGACAGCTCTCCCGAAGAGCTAGGCCAATCCGTCGAAACGGAGGCTGAAACTGTACGTCGTCGTCAGGCTCCGGTCGAGGGATCGCCTTCGGGCCTTACCCAAGATCAAATACATGGTTCCTCGGCCCCACCTTCCGGTCCGGCCTCGAACACTCTGCAAGAGCCACTATTACCGAAGACGACCGGGTTATTAAACCCAAAACCATCCATCGCTCCAGTCCCTTCAAAATCGAAAGTGAAACTGATGGTGGTCTGATTGAAGGCGTCGAAACAATCCACTGCCCCGACGCCGAAAAAAGTCGTCGGCTCCGACCGCGTACAAAGGGACTTCGGCGCCGAGCTCACCGCAGCAGATGCGATCGACACACAGAAAAAGCACGCCCTCGGGCACCACAAGGCACCGAGACCTTCGGCGCCGACACCGAAGGCCGTAACCTCCGCAGTTAAAATGGCCGCCCCGGCTACGTCGACGCCTAAAGCACCGATGCCGAATAAGTCCTCGACTACGTCGACTGTCGATGCATCCCTTCAGGCCAGTGACCCCCCTCCGACAAAAAAGTCGGGCCGGCCTCAACATCTACTACCAGGGTGCCCACCAAACCACCATCTGCGTTCGCTGTGCAGCAGGTCTCTGCATCTCTACAACACATCCGTGACCGGACAGCCCTCCACTCTATCTCGGGTCCCGACACTACCTCACCCTGTAGAGTGCACTCGGAGCCCACCAACATTACATTTGGGCTGCCACCGACATCGGCACCGAAACTATTTCAAATTCGGACACGTGTCCTCCACACACAGTCCACCACCTCTGGCCTAACAGAACAAGACTCTTCGGGGCCACAATTTATCGACGCCGACACTGGCAGGTTAATGCTCCACAAGCGCAAAATAACGCCAGTCAGGGAAGAGGAGCCAGACAAAATTCCTCTTAAACGCAAGCTGCCAGCGGAGCAGGAACCAGTGCTACAAGAACACTTCCAACCCTTCCTCTCAGATCCGCAGTCCTTTTCTCCTACCCCTTCCGAATCGGACGCAATGCAGGACTATGGCGGGGAGGATACCATCTACCCCGGGGACGTAGATCCCGATGAACAACTACAAGACCCTGATCAGGCGTGGGATGATCCCACAGACCAAAGTGTTGCGCCACATACTCAAGATGCGCAACTTTACAACGTAAAAACGTCTCCTACAGAGGACACGGCTGCATTTAATGCCCTCATCGAACGGGCTGCTGCTCATCATGGGGTGGAGCTACTTTCTGACTCCATTGAGGAAGACTTCCTGCTTGACACTTTCGCATCTTCAGAAAGAACTGTCAAAACTCTGCCCATGCTAAAAGGGGTTCTAAAACCTGCCAAAGACATTTTCAAGGACACCACAAGAGCCCGAGTGTTAAACCCCAGGATTGAAAAGAAATATAAGCCTGCACCCGGTGACCCTAAATACATTAGGGGTCAGTTGCCATTAGACTCTATGGTGGTTGCCAACGCTCGCAAAAGAGCCCACTCACAAACGACTGGTGATGCTCCTCCCCCAGACAAAGAGTCAAAAGTACTTGAAACATCGGGCAAACGCATTGCAGCGCAAGCAGCGAATATCCTGCGCATTGCCAATACACAGGCACTCCTGGCACGTTATGACAGGTCACATTACGACACGCTGGAGTCACTGCTCCAACATCTACCAGAAGAGTATAAAGAGTCAGCGGAACTCCTCATTAGAGAAGGACAACTCCTCACTAATGCATCCATAAAATGCGCCCTTGACGCAGCTGACACAGCGGCCAGGGCAATAAACACAAGTGTCATGCTGCGACGCCACGCCTGGTTACGCATCTCAGGCTTCAAACCCGAGATCCAAAACAATATTCTGAACTTACCAGTTAACACAGAATTCTTATTTGGCCCAGACGTTGACACTACCCTAGAAAAAATAAAGAAAGACACTGACACTGCGAAATCAATGGGGGCTCTACAAACGCAACAATTTCGTAGTGGCTCCTTTCGTCGCACCGGAAATAGGGGAACAACAAGGGGTCAGGGGTCACAACAGCAGTATACTAAAGGTGGCACACAAAGCACCTATGACAAAAACAGGGGTGGATATCGTGGATCCAGCACCAAGGGCAGGGGACGTGGCTATGGCAACACCAGGTCCTCCCCAAAGAACAAACAGTGACGCCCTCTCCTTACCCCCCGACCACATAACACCTGTCGGGGGACGACTCCAGCTGTTCCTGTCCAAGTGGAAGAACATCACCACGGACAGGTGGGTCAGGGACATCATCCAGCACGGGTACTGTCTAGAACTAACTTCCACTCCACCCAACATACCACCAAAGCACCGTCCTATGTCAGCCGAACACTTAGGTTTACTCCAGCAGGAAGTGCTTGCTATGCTCGCAAAAGGGGCAATAGAAGTAGTGCCCATCGACCAGCAGGGCGCAGGGGTGTACTCTCTGTACTTCTTAATCCCCAAAAAGGACTGCTCGCTCAGACCTATTCTAGACCTGCGACCCCTAAACCTATATATTCTGTCGGAGCATTTCCATATGCTCACCCTCCAGCAGGTTCTCCCACTACTTCGTCAGGGGGATTTCCTAGCTACGCTAGACCTGAAGGATGCATACTTCCACATACCCATACACCCTTCACACAGGAAATACCTCAGATTCACTATTACAAGGGAATCACTATCAGTTCAAAGTTCTCCCCTTCGGAGTAACAACAGCACCCAGGGTCTTTACCAAGTGCCTGGCAACAGTGGCCGCGCACCTGCGAAGACAAAACATTCACGTCTTCCCTTATCTGGACGACTGGCTAGTTCAGGCCAAGTCAGCACAACAATGTGCCACCCACATGTCCCACACCATTCACCTTCTTCACGATCTGGGATTCTCACTAAATTACCCAAAATCAAGTCTCCAACCTGCGCACGTACAACAGTACTTAGGCGCAACAATCAACACTCTGGCTGCCACAGCTCAGCCAACTTTAGTGAGAATCAACAGCATGCAACTGCTGATCTCAAAATTCAAACCTCAACACTCCCTTCCGGCGCGAGTGTTCATGCAGTTGATAGGCATGATGGCCTCCTGCATTTTCATAGTCCCACACGCGAGACTACATATGCGCCCGCTTCAGGAGTGCTTAGCACGTCAATGGAATCAGGCTCACGGGCAACTGAAAGACCTAGTGTTGGTGAGCAGTCGGGCATACAACTCTCTGCATTAGTGGAATCCACAAAACCTTTGCAAGGGCCGACCGTTCCAAGAGCCTGTTCCACAAATCACACTGACAGCGGACGCGTCTCTCCAGGGATGGGGAGCTCATGTACTCCATTACACAGTGCAGGGACTATGGACAACACAACAAAAGATGATGCACATCAACCTTCTGGAACTGATGGCAATCTTCCTAGCCATGAAGGCATTCAAAGTACACTTGTGCAACAAAGTCGTGTTGATCCGGACGGACAACATGACTGCCATGTACTACATACAGAAGCAGGGAGGAACACTCTCTCCACAGTTGTCTCATCTGGCTCAGAGCATGTGGAAGTGGGCCATTCAGAGGAACATATTCCTCATGGCAGAACACCTCCCGGGCAAGGACAACCAGATGGCAGATCTGCTCAGCAGACACAGCCACCAGATGCACGAGTGGGAGCTACACCCATCAGTTCTCCAACCGTACTTCCAGCAGTGGGGTCATCCAGAGATAGACCTATTCGCCACAAAAGAAAACGCAAAATGCCAAAGCTTTGCCGCCAGGTTCCCACACCCACAGTCGCAGGGCAATGCGATATGGATGAACTGGTCCGGCAGATTAGCGTACGCTTTTCCCCCAGCACCATTAATACCGCTGGTGGCGCGCAAACTACGGCAACACTCACTAACCCTGATCCTAGTTGCTCCAACGTGGGCACGCCAGCCATGGTACACCACCTTTCTGGAACTTTCTGTGGTGCCTCATCAACGACTGCGGATAAAACCAGCATTTTTAACGCAGAACCATGGCGAAATTCAACACCCAGATCCCCAGCAACTGAACCTGGCGATCTGGCTCCTGAGGTCTTAGAATTTGGCTACCTAAACTTACCACCTGACTGTATGACCATCATCAAAGAAGCCAGGAGACCCACTACCAGAGCCTGCTATGCGGCCAAATGGAAAAGGTTTGTCATTTACTACAACAACAATGACATTAACCCACTGGACGCATCTATTCAAAACATCATATGCTACCTCTTACACCTATACCGCTGTAATCTGGCATACAACTCAATACGCATCCATTTGACCGCGATAGCAGCCTACCTCCAAAACAGGCAGCACCTCTCCTTATTCAAGGTACCTGCCATCAAAGCTTTCTTAGAGGGACTCAAACAAGTAATTCACCCAAGACACCCACCAGCACCAGTGTGGAACCTCAACTTGGTCCTCACCAGACTGATGGGTCCGCCCTTTGAACCTCTCCATTCATGTGAGATTCAATTCCTCACCTGGAAAGTGGCTTTCCTGGTGGCCATTACCTCCTTGAGGAGAGTTAGTGAACTCCAGGCACTAACCATTCAGGAGCCATTCATTCAGGTCCACGCAAACAGGGTTGTCCTACGCACCAACCCCAAGTTCATGCCCAAAGTCATATCACAGTTCCACATTAATCAAACTATCGAACTGCCCGTTTTCTTCAAAAATCCGCAAAATGTTGCGGAAAGAATGCTCCATACACTAGATGTAAAGCAGGCTCTCATGTACTATATTGATAGGACAAAGGATTTTAGAAAAACTAAACAACTCTTCGTTGCCTTCTCTCCACAACACAAAGGCAACGCCATTTCCAAAGCAGGAATAGCCAGATGGATCGTTAAATGCATTCAGATTTGCTATCACAAAGCTAAACGCACATTAACGGTTCCCCCACGAGCCCACTCATCACGAAAGTTAGGGGCATCCATGGCTTTCCTAGGGAACATCCCTTTACACGAAATTTGTAGAGCAGCCACATGGTCCACTATACATACATTTACCAAACACTACTGCGTAGATGTACACAAGACAGCAAGCAGCTGTAGGACAGGCTGTTCTCAAAACTCTTTTCCAGACTGCTGCAGCTGGCACAGTAGCCGCCGCTAGGGGAGGTACTGCTATATATTCTATGCACAAATATGAATTCAGCAGCCCACTTACCTCGAACTGATTATGCTACTTACCAGTATGCATCTGTTCTTGGCATGTAGGGCTGCTGACATTCATATCGCCCACCCTCCTCCCCGGCGCATGTCGCGGCTGCAGCACTCAGTATTTTCTGTATAGCATGGTCATCACTTACTGTATCTACTCCATCACTGCCACAATGGCGAAAAACAATCTAAGGATGGAGAGGATGCCCATGCGCACTGTAGTCCAGGGGAGGAGCCACCTATCTCGTGATACTTCGAAGACTCTTCCAGGACAACAATGTGCAATCATACGGACCCACCACTAGGCGGCGATCTATGCACAGATATGAATATCAGCAGCCCTACATACCAAGAACAGATGCATACTGGTAAGTAGCATAATCAATACGGCAAGTTATATTGAACATAAAACAAGCACGGCTTGCAGAAAGGGGGGAAAAACATTTAGAGGTCGGAAAATGTCTAGGAATCTGGCTCTGTATATACCATCCCAAAATGAGGTATAGTGAGCACAGAGTCCACGGGAACCTCCAAGGTAGGCCGAGGTGAAAGTAGATAGCACCTTACTCTGTGGTAGTGTGGGCGAATAGTAAGGCTTTATCAGAGGGTAGTGTTAAGCATTTGTTGTACACACAGAATCAGCAAATGATGTCATACTCAGACTGAACTCGGACCAATTTGTTTGTATCAAAAATATTTAGTTATTTTGTTTCTAGAACCAAGCCAGGTCTAGTGCAGGTAAGTGAAATAAATGCTTTGCAAAATCTTATGCGATGTTTTACAATTGAATGCAGATTCAAATGCATTTGATTGAAATACAGGTAAGTCTAAATTACTTTTTAGTTACTTTACACATTACTTTGTACGTTACTTTTCAGATTACTTTTTAAGTTACTTTTTCCATTCAGTGTAATATGCCTAGATATCACACTGGGACAGTTCCTAGTGAAAAAGGTAAGTAAATCAGCTTTTGTACAGCTGCAGGTTTTCATACAAATCAACTCCGCACTTAAAACATTTTCCAAGTAAAAATAGTCAATGTATTCCCATGGAGAGAAATTACATTATTGGTAAACAGGTAAGTAGCTTGTTGTGGTAGTTGGTATTCTGGGGTTAGAACCAGGGTTCCCCCCAGATCAAGGATGCACTCCTGAAGCCCCCTCAGCGGCACTAGGGCTGCCGGATGCAGAGTGCTGAGGCCCAATGTTAACCAATCGTGGATAGGGGCCCTCCGGTTGGTGGCTGCCCACGAGCAGGCAATAAGCTTGTGGGAGCAAAGCTCCTGGTGTTGGGCTCAGGGCAAAGGGGGGGATCCGAGTTGGCACACAAGGTGCACGCTCTGGGGCAGCAGAGAACTGTTTTGGCATCAGGGGCCCTGTTTTCAATGGGAGTTGCCGGTTCGGGATTTAAGCTGCAGGCTCCGTCCAGGAAGACTTCCGGGAGGAACCAACAGCTGCGCAGGTAAGATGGAGGGCTCGGGGACGCAGATGCACCTTGGGTTCTCTTCTCCAGGACGGCTGGATGCAGGGTTGTATTTTGAGGTCAGATTTCAACTTACCGGGCGACTCGTAGTTAGTGTGGTATCCGTGCAGAGGCCGCAGGCGACGTCGGGGAGTCCTGGAGGGGTCAACTCATGGCGGACTCGGACTCTGGAGTGCTGGGGGACCTCTCTGTGACTGGTGGGCCACTCTAATTTGGGCCGTAGGCAACGGGTGCAGTGGTGGTTCCAGGCATCTGGTTTCTTTGTCCTCAGCAGACTCGGGAGTCTGTCTTCGGAGTTTCTTTTGAACAGAGCTGCTGTTCACAGGAGATCTGTTCTTTGTTGAAAGCAGTCAGTCCTCCCAGGGTTCTGGAGGTCGCTGGCTGAAGGACAAGGCAACTTTCGCCGCAGGATCTCTGGATACTGCAGATGGGCTGGTAGGGCTGTGGCCACATCATTTGTTCTCTGCAGTCTCCTCTGCTGGCATCTAATTTTGTCCTTCCTCTTCTTAGGTTGCGTGAATCTGTCGTCTTGGTTGGGGGTGTTTTTTGGGGTCTCAAGGTCAGTAGCCAATGAGCTACTGGCCTTAGGGTGACTACACCCTTGGTTTGCTCACCCCACGTGGGGGAGTGGGCACAATCCCTTATCCTGATTAGGGAGTGCCTGCCATCTGCAAGATGGCGGGCACTGCAGAGTGGGCTTCACCTCGCCTCCCCACCTGAGGGGTGGGGATGGCAGAGGTGGGCACACCTTTTGGGCTGACTAATTTTTCCCGCCGTCTTCCTGCCAAAAAGGAGGGGAGCCTGGAAGGGGCCCTGCTCCTGATAGCAGGCGAGGCGGGGGTCGCATTGCAAAGGCTGCAAGGCCGTTGAAGCTCCCCTGCCACATATGGCTCTTCCTGACCTGGGGGAGTTGTGAACACCTCCGCCCAGGAAAGGCTTTATTTCTGTGCTCGAGGAGCGAAGGCTCTCACCACAGGGGTCCAGAAACATGTCTCTTGTTGGCAGGCTGGTGTGTATCAGTCTGGGAACCCACCAGAGGCTGGTCGTTTGTCAGGGGGCAGCTTTTGATGCCCTCTGAGAGCATTTTTCATTCAATTTCACACTGGCATCAGTGTGGGTTTAATGTGCGGAGAAGTTTGATAGCAAACTTCCCAGTTTTCAGTAAAGCCATTATGGTGCTATTGAGTTTGTAATGACAAACTCCTAGCACCATATACTCTTAATGGCATTACTGCACTTACAATGTCTAAGAATTGGTCTGGACACTGTAGGGGTACAGGGCTCATGTACCTGTACCCTCACCACTGGTATAGTGCACCCAGCTTGTGGGGTGGCTGACCTATGCCAGGGCAGTGGGTTGTAGGCATGACATACAGGGATGTGTGCCAGGTCGACTCTTCACTTAGTTCTGCTTCAAAACACGCAGCCTGCAATGGCAGTGTGTGCGTGTAAAGTTACAGGGCCTCGAAGGGTGACACAAGAAGTGCCTCAGCCCTTACAGGCCTTCCGTGGCCACAGTGCTCTTTGTACCAGTGGTACCTTTTACAAGGGACTGACATTTGGGCAGAGAGGTGCCAATTGGGGGTACAAGGTACAGTTTTGGGAAAGAACACAGGCCATGGGAACTTGATTGGGAGGGATTCAGGGCACATAGTCAAATTTCATTAGTAGTCTGGCAAAAAGTGGAGGGGGTACTGCAAAAGAAACCCAGCTTCCTACAGTGTCCCTGCACACTCAGCACGATAAACACATACAAATATTATGCTTATTCAACAGGCAGACACAATAACAATGCAAAAAAGAAAAAGTCTGAAAGATTGCACACACAAAAAGGGGGTTGAAGCCTGACCAGAAGAATCAGGTTTCACAAACACCCATTACGGTAAAGAGAGAAAAAGCACTTTCCGACTCCAACTACTACATAACGGGATATGCACAGTATGTGAATCTAAGAGTCTAGCTGCAAAACTATTGTATCTGAAAGAAGCAGTTGGTTATAGATTCCTTACCTTAGAATCTTCCCCAGGCATCAGACTGGACCCAGAAAGTTTTTTGGAGCAGTACCCCTGCGCGTTGGATGGTGGCGTAGGTCGACTCGTTCGTAGGGGGTGGAATGACGTTGCGGTAGCTACATAGACACCACCCTTGCGCGCTGACGTCCGTTCGTTCTTTTCCCCCGCCAGCAAGCGCAGATCCGGAGAGAGCGGTACCCCCAGTCAATCTTTGACTGAAATTTATCTCGACCTTTGTCGAATTCTTTGTTGTGGAGTCCATTGACTCCTGGTGCACGAGGGATGCTTGGCTTTAAACTTGCAGTTCCTGTAACCGACTCATGTTGGTGACAGATCCGTGTGTGCCTCTACTATCTGGTGCGCTATCACGACCCCAAGTCGTGCTTCAACTGCCGGTCCGTGGCCCCGAAGTCTTTGTGGGAGTGGTCCCGACAGCTACTCGAGGCCCGGCAGTCAGCTCCCCGCCGATCGAGGGACGGGTCGCGGAGCCAACACCATTCTTCGTCCAAGTCTTCGCACTTCGGGTCTGGTAAGTCAAAGCACAAAAAGTCGAGGAAGCATCATTCAAGGCCAAGGCGACAAGGGATGCGGGTGGTACCCCTACTGCGGCGCAGCGTGTGGCGCCTGCTGGGTCGACTTCGGGTTTCCCTTTCCAGGACCTGGTGTGACCCCTACCCAGCTTAGGAGTTTCTACGAAGCGATGCATGCCATCTTTGGGCAGCCTGACTCCGCCGGCATTCCTTTGGGCCCTGTGGACTTGGCTGGGGGCCCTGGGCCGTCGGCAGCTTTGGCACCGCAGGGTCCCCCTGGATCCAGGCCTGAATTCGGATCGGTGCAGGTCGACCTTGTTACACCTCCCCCGGCGCTGATTCCACCGGCACCACATCAGCCACCGGCGTCGGCTGTGTCCCCAGCTGACGTTGACCCCGGCCTCCACCTTGAGGTAGGCATGGAGTCTGCCCCACTTTCCTCTCCCAACATCCCACCTGAGAGCTTGGTAGTCCAAGCCTCCACGTCCAAGGGCGCATTCCATACCGCTCCCCCGGACAGGGAAACTTAGAAGCTGTATCATCTTGGGAAGATGTTTTCTTCCTCCAGCTTTGGACTGCGGTCTATTGGGCCGTTACACCCACTCCGTGAGGGACACAGTTGCGCAAGTGCTACCTCAGTGCCCAGAGGAGGCCCGGCCCGTGCTCTCTCGAGCAGTTGCTGAAGGGAGAGACACAGCGAAGTTTACCATCCGCTGTGGGCTGGATACCGCCGATACACTTGGTAGGACGATTTCCATCACCTCCCCCACTGGTGCACCATCACGTCGGACAGGTGGGTTTTGCAAATGGTCTGTAGGGGCTACTCCCGCCCCTTCGAGACTACCCCTCCATCCATACCACCCCAGTACCATCGCATGTCGGAGGATCACCTGGCCTTCCTCCAACAGGAAGTTTTGGCACTCTTGACCAAGCGAGCCACCGAACGCGTTCCTTCCCCAGAAGTAAGTCGTGGTTGCTATTCCCACTACTTTCTGGTGCCCAAGAAGTACAAAGGCCTGTGTCCTATCTTAGATCTCAGAAACATCAACCGCTTCCTCCAGAAGGAGTTCAAAATGTTGACGCTGTCTCAGGTCTTGTCTGCCCTCGACATTGTAGACTTGATGGTAGCATTGGACTTGACGGGGAAGTATTTCCACATCCCCGTCCTGCAGACCCACAGGCGTTACCTACGGTTCATGGTAGGCCACGAGCATTTTCAGTTTACCGTGCTCCCCTTTGGCCTTACAAGCGCTCCTGGGTGTTCAAGAAAGTGATGGCGGTGGTTGCAGCTAATCAGCGCAGATCAGGCCTTCCAGTCTTCCCCTATCTCGACGACTGGCTGTTGAAGGCGGGCTTGCCCCAGGCTGTCGTCTCCCACCTCCAGACTACAGCAGACCTCCTGCATTTGCTGGGGTTCTCCATCAATGTGCCGAAGTCACACCTGACCCCTCTCTGAGGCTCCTCTTCATCGGAGCGGTTCTGGACACAACGCATTTCCAGTTTTATCCTCCCGAACAGCGAGTCCTAGATATTTGGGCTATGATTCCAATCTTTCAGCCTCTATCCTGGGTTTCGGTCAGGATAAGCCTCAGGCTGCTGGGTCTGATGGCCTCCTGCATCCTGCTGGTGGATCATGCCAGATGGCATATGCGGGCTCTGCATTGGGACCTGAAGTTCCAGTGGGCCCAACATCAAGGGAATCTGTCTGATTGCGTCCAGATCTCGGATGGCAATGCACACCAAATGCAGTGGTGGCTTACTAACCAGGATTGGGTTGAAGGCAGATCCCGCTCCCATCCTCAAGCAGAGTTCACAGTGGTGACCGATACATGACTCCTGGGATGGGGCGGCCACATGGGGGAGGTGGAGATCAGAGGCCTTTGGTTTCTGGCAGAGTCCGGGCTCCAATTCAACCTTCTGGAGGTTCGGGCGATTCGTCTTGCACTCAAGGCATTCCTTCCCTCTGTCTGGGAAAGAGTAGTGCAGGTGTTCACGGACAACACCACCGCCATTTGGTACTGCAACAAACTGGGTGGGGTCATGGACCCTGTGTCAGGAGGACCTCCGCCTCTGGACATGGCTGGAACATCAGGTCATATCCCTGGTGGTTCAACACCTGGCAGGTTCTCTGAACGCCAGGTCGGTCAAACTCAGCCGCAGGTGCATGATCGATCACAAATTACGTCTTCACTCTGAGGTGGTGCAAGGTCTCTTTTAGCAGTGGGGAGAGCCTTGGTTAGCTCTATTCGCCACCAAAGAGAACGCGCAATGTCAGCAGTTCTGCATGTTGGAATTTCCAAGGCGGCACTCGCTAGGCGACGCTTTTCGGCGTGAGTGGAGTTGCGGTCTTCTATACGCCTTACTGCCTATACCACTTCTGCCCAGAGTGCTGAAGATCAATCACGACCGGGCCCAAGTCATTCTTGTGGCTCCAGATTGGACACAAAGAGTCTGGTATCCCGAGCTGCTCAACATGACCATCGATCCTCCGATCAGACTGACTCTTCGGTAGGATCTTGTCGCAGCAGCAGGGGATGGTCCTCCACCCGATCCTGTCCAGCCTCCATATCCTTAAGTGGAGATTGAGCGGCGGCAGTTGATGTCATTTGACCTGCCTCACACAGTCTGCGATGTTCTCTTGGCAGCCAGGCGTCCTTCCACTAAGACGTTATACGCCTGCTGATTGAACAAATTTGTGGCTTGGTGCACAACAAAGGCTGTGGATCCCCTTTCCGTCTCTTTCTGAGATTCTCTTGTTCCTCCTTTCTTTGGCCCAGCAGAGCTCTGCTCTGGGCTCTCTCAAAGGCTACCTGTCGGCCATTTCTGCCTTCCTTGGGCTTCCTGATCAGCCTTCTCTTTTCAAGTCCCCTGTTGTAAATAGATTCCTTAAGGGCATTACTCATCTTGTTCCTCCCTTCGTAATGCCCCAGTGGGACTTGAACTTGGTGCTTACATATCTTATGTGCGCTCCCTTTGAGCCACTGCATAACTGCCCTCTCAGGCTTCCTACTTTGAAGACTGCCTTTCTGGTGGCCATCACCTCTGCACGTAGTGTGAGTGAGCTGCAAGCTCTTTCTTCCAAGACTCCCTTTCTGGCTGTTCATCCGGACAAGGTCATCCTTAGATCTAGACCTTCCTTTCTTCCCAAGGTGGTTACTTCTTTCCACATTGGCCAAACCATCACTTTGCCCACCTTCCTTCCGCATCCTTCAAAAGAGGAAGAGATTCTCCACTGGCTTGATCCAAAACATGCGCTTTCCTTCTACTTGGATTGCACACACAAATTCCGGGTGGATGACCAGCTCTTTGTTTGTGACGTGGGCGCTAAGAAAGGTAGGGCCCGGCACGAACGAACCATCTCCAGGTGGGTCGTTCTGTGCATCAAAGTCTGCTACTATTTGGCAAAGGAGCCTCCAGTGAGGCTGCACGCCCATTCCACCACGGCGCCGGCAGCTACTACTGCTTTGGGACGAGGAGTCCCCCTGAATGACACCTGTCAGGTAGCTATGTGGGCATCGCTGCACACGTTCACCAAACACTACTGCCTGGACAGCCAAGTCCGAAGAGACGGCTTCGTCGCTTTCTGTTCTCCAGGACTTTCTGGTGTGAACTTAGTTTGCAGACCCACCTCCCGGAGTTGGTATTGCTGGGGTATCTATCCTAAGGTAAGGAGTCTATAACTGTTTCTTTCAAATGAACAAGTTAATTACCTTTAGTAACGATATATCTGTAAGAAACATAGGTTAGTTATAGATTCCTTACCGCCCCACCCATCCTCCCTGTTCTGCGAACTGACTTCTAGGGTTAAGGTCATCCTTTCAGGGCCCTAGTTGGTGCACCAGTGGTCAGTGTCTTGCATGGCACTGCGATTCTGGCGTGGAAAGCCGTGTACAGAACTGACGTCAGCGCGTGAGGGTGGCGTCTATGTAGCTACCACGACGTCATCCTGGCGACTAACGCGGAGTCGACCGATGCCACCTTCCGACGCGCAGGGGTACTGCTGACGAAAAACTTTCCGGATCCAGTCTGACGCCTGGGGCAGATTCTAAGGTAAGGAATCTATAACTAACCTGTTCTTACAGATTTATCGTTACCGAAGGTAAGTAACTTGTTCTGCAGGTAAGTAACTAGTTTCTTATTGATACATTGGAGGTGGGTTTCATAAAGGGAGCGATAGTACTCGACGGATATAGTGATGCTGTGTCCAAGGATCAAGATGCCAGCGCTCCTGCAGAGCTTCGAATTCGAAGAAGTATCCTAGAATCAGCCTACTGTTAGCATGCCACAACAAATGTTTTTCAGCCTATTACCTGGTCTGTCACATCTGTTGCAATGAGGACATCCATGTTAATTGCGGTGTATAGGGCCATCTGTTAGAGTACCTCCCTATCTACCTCATGTTGTTGATTTAATTTATTAAATCAAACTCAAGAGAAGGTTCTGTATGATGCAAATCCTTCAGGATGCTCTTACATGTGATAATGAAGAAAGATGCAGCATGAAATGAAACAATTGCATAGATTGCTCAAGTGGGGAAACCAGGATTGATCCGAGGTTGTCTGGTTTCATTCTACAATTCTATTTCATTCCAGTCCAGTTATCAAGCTACTGTGTTTTTTACACTGGACTTTCCCGAGTTATCGTTCGCATTAGTGAAGGCTTATCCCAAGGCACGTTAGAGGGCTTGTGATGCAGATGCAGCATAATTTAGTATTGTCAAATCTATGACTTCTTGAGATAAGGGCTTCAGTTAGAGGGCAGGATGGAATGAAACCCTCAAAATAACTCCAAGACAAACTCTCCACACTATGTACATGCTGCTTCTAGATTCAATGTGGCCCTCTTGCACACCATAGATATCCCTTTTGACCCCTAACAAAATGTTTGTGAGTACCCATGTGTTAAGTCGTGTTCATGGGTCATTCCCACCCACTAACTCTTGCCAGGCATCAGTGTGGCATTTCCAGGCACCCACTGCACAACACTACTGGACCTCAAAGATCAGAAGGGGATTAAATGTTTCTGTCTGAGACTATCCTAGAAGACTGGTTTCCCTCTTGTACCCAGGTCAAAAATGTGCACTACACAGGCCATAAGCTTGATCTCCTGTTAAAGCTACAGGGACCCAACAAGCTACAAGTATCCTTTTCCTACAACTGCCCGGCTCTCAATGTGATTTTATATTTGACTGGCACTCCATTTGCCCAAAGTCTAAGAGGGCAATTTGGCAGTAACTACCAGGTTTATATCTTATGCCCTTTATGACAATCGGAACTAGATGGCTGCCCTTCCAAGGTACCTCATGTGCCTTAAACAGAAGTAGTTATCTTTTAGCCCTAAAGTTAGACTTTGGTTGAAAAACCACAGAAAATAACCTGTTCAGTCTTGCAGATTTGGATAACTGTATTAACTTAATGGGCTGCAGCAGCATCTCCTCAGTTTCAAATTGGTCTATTTTGATAAGTCCCTAAGCAGCTTTGTACTAGATCCGTTAGTCGTTGGCCCATATACATTTCATTATTTATTCCCACTAGCTTACTATGTTTGTTCTTTGGCCGTCTTGACAAATGCACCACATCATTATCCTGGATTTATGAAATGTACACACATCATGAAATCACATGTTAATTGCCTTGTTAATGGCTATGGTTTAATTCCTTTTGTTTTTATATGAATTGTTTAAATGGCTCAAGGGGCTTCTGCCCGCTGACTGAATGCTTTAAAGTAGTCCTTTACCAAACCTACACCTTCAATAATTGAACAAAAATCAGCAAGCATTCAGAAGCCTTGTATAAAAAGTGCCTCCTTACATTTATAAGGTATTGTAATTAGAATCCAGTGGTGGTAAAAAGAAAATCGCACATGGTTACTTGATAATCTTGAAGTGCCACCACCTGTTTTTAAATGAGAAACATTACTTTTTCTAGAGCATTGGGATTTATGAAACAATCCTACCTACTTGAGGTATTCTGTGAAAGTTTCATAGAAATAATTGTTGCTCCTTTCAGTCTATCAAGGGATATAAAACAATTTCCAAACAATATGATGCTTTTCATTAGCAAAAAGAAAAATTATCAGCAAAGCGGTTACCTGTCTACCCATTGGTGCTCATTCCAGCCCAACATCACACAGTATGATGCTTCTGAGATTGTAAATAATCCTAAAGCTAGATACTGGATCTACATGTCTCTTAGCTGGAAACTACATGTTCGAGGCATATGAGCTGCAGATTGTACACTTAGCATAGATCGCCATCTGGTGTTGGGCCCGGATGTTTGCAGTTTGTTTTTGTTCTTTGGACAGTCTTTGGAAGTCACGAGTTTGGTGACTCCTCCTTCGGTCCGTACTGCGCATGGGCTTCGGCTCCATCCTCAGATTGTTTTTTTCCGCCATCGGGCTCGGATGTGATACTTCGTGCTCCGGCTTCGAACTTCTACGGTTCCAGCCTCGACGGAAAATCCTCGTTCTTCGAGTTTCTTCATCATATCTTCATCTCTCGAAGCGGCACTTTTCTCCATTCCGTACATCGGCACCGGCCTTCGGGCCCTCCTCGACTCCGGTCCCGGCCGATGGAAAGGACTCCGTTCAAAAAGTGCCCAAAATGTGGGTCTAAATTTCCCCACACCGACCTCCATCAGGTGTGTAACCTTTGCCTCTCTCCAGAACACGAGGCCAGAGACTGCCCCGCCTGTAAGTCTTTTCGATCAAAAAAGACCATCCGGGATCGAAGAGCTCGACGCACCATGGCGCACTCATCATCCGCAACTCCACCGGACATCTTCGGAGACGGCGCCGAAGCTTCGGGGCAACTACACACCGAGCAGGAGGACGACGTCGTCAGCGCTTCCGAGGCAGACGACTCCGACGTGGAGGACATCACACCGGCGCAGCGGGTCGTGAGTACTGTACCCCCTCCCACCCCCGCGCCCAAAACCAAAGAGACTCAGGTTACACCCTCGCCTGCAGGCCTGGGTAAAACCAAGCACACAGCTTCTATCACCCCACCTTCGGGCCCGGTGTCGAAGCCTCAAAAGTCTCACGGCAGCTCGGGCTCGAGCCAGCCGACGCCTGGTGCCGAAAAACACCATCCGGCACGGAAGAAAGTCATACCCAGCTCGACTCCGAAGCCACCGGTGCCGAAGCCTGGACTCTCGGTGCCGACCAAACACATCTGTCGGCACTGACGCTCCGGCGCCGAAAACTCCTTCGCCGAAAAAACCGGAGGCCCCAAAAAAGCATGGCGCACAGAAACCATCGAAGCCCTCGGCTCCGAAATCATCTGCGCCAGCGGACGATTCGGCGCCACTGGCTCTGTTTACACCAGACCCTTTGCAAAAGACTCTATCTAAAGATCCAAAGACTGGGCTATTGACTTTAATTATCAAGAAAAGACGCCTTGACACTCCGGCTCCTCCTCCACCACCCAAACGGAAGGACTCTGCTACTTCTCCCCTCAGAGTGCCCTCCCCACTACCTCCTCCTCCACCTCCTCCACCCCTCCCCCTCCCAGGTCTCCGCCACCTTTACCTCATCACTCCCCGACCCCGTCCCCAGATCCGGATGACGGGGACCCGGATTATGACCCGGCGGACGCCCCAATGGACCCCACTCCACCGGGGACCCCAGACCCATGGGAAGACTACCACAACCCTGACATACCTGACATGCCTCAGGACGACCTATACCCATCCAGGCCGTCTCCTCCAGAGGACTCCTTAGGGTTTCATCACTTAGTGCAGAGAGCAGCACACTACCATGGGGTGGACATGCACAGCGAACCAGTGGAAGACGACTTCCTACTGGACACATTTGACATTCAGGACAAATCCACGTCTATTTTGCCCATGCTTAAAGGTGTCACCAAGCATGCTGCAGAGGTGTTCAGAGACCCTGTCAGGGCCAGGGTACTGAACCCTAGAATAGAGAAAAAGTAGAAGGCGGCACCCACAGACCCTGCATACATTAAGGGCCCTGCTCCCTTAGATTCCCTAGTTGTCTCCACAGCTAGAAAGCGGGCTAACTCCCAGTCCTCAGGAGAAGCCCCACCGCCAGACAAGGAATCGAAACTTTTAGACGCGTCTGGCAAACGCACCGCCTCCCAAGCTGCAAACATGTGGCGCATTGCAAACACACAAGCACTACTTGCGCGCTATGACAGAGCACACTACGACGAACTTGAGGCTCTTATGCAACACCTCCCCGAAAAACACAAGCGCAAGGCTCATGACCTGATACAGGAGGGTAAACTAATTATTAACACCTCCATTAAGTGTGCCCTCGATGCAGCCGACACTGCTTCTAGAGCCATAAATACCAGTGTCCTGCTTTGCCGCCATGCCTGGCTCAGGATCTCAGGGTTCAAGCCTGAAGTCCAGGCGTTTATACTCAATCACCCTTTTGACCAACAAACTCTCTTTGGGCCAAAGGTGGACGAAGCGTTGGAAAAGATGAAAAAGGACACAGACACAGCAAAGTCTATGGGGGCACTTCAAACACAGGCCTCTAAACGTTCCTTTCGACGCTCATCCTTTCGTGGCACAGGCAGAGGCTTCTCCACCGATAGCGCCTCTACCTCCTACAAGTCCCCTCCTCAAAATACCTTTTCAAAGGGCAACCAAAGGGGTGGTTACAGAGGCAACAACAATAAGGGCAGGGGCAAAACTAACACCACCCGTTCTGCCACCCCGCCCGCACAATGACTTCCCTCCGCTCCCCCCAGACCATCCCACTCCGGTCGGGGGCAGACTACAAAACTTTATCCACGCATGGGAGTCCATAACATCGGACAAATGGGTGACCCAAATCATTCGGTCAGGGTACTGTCTCCAGCTAACATCTACCCCACCCAATATCCCACCAAGGCACCGTCCAATGTCTCAAGAACATTCCACACTGCTCAAACAGGAGGTACTCTCCCTCCTCCAAAAACACGCTATAGAGCGGGTCCCCGTCAATCAGCAGAATCTAGGGGTCTACTCCCTATATTTCTTAACACCAAAGAAAGACGGGACCCTGAGGCCCATTCTGGAGCTCCGGCCTCTAAATGCCTACATACATTCAGACCATTTCCACATGGTCACCCTACAACAAGTCCTCCCGCTCCTCTGTCAGGGAGACTTTCTCACTACCTTGGACCTGAAAGACGCATACTTTCACATTCCAATACACCCCTCTCACAGGAAGTACCTCAGGTTCGTGGTGGACGGGCAGCATTACCAATTCACGGTTCTCCCCTTCGGGGTCACCACCGCACCACGGGTGTTTACCAAATGCCTAGCGGTAGTAGCAGCACACCTCAGACCTCAACATATTCACGTCTTCCCTTACTTAGACGACTGGCTGATAAAAGCCGCGTCCTACGACCAATGTGTGCAACATACAAACAGCACCATCCAACTGCTCCACCAGCTAGGCTTCACGGTGAACTACCAAAAGTCCCACCTCATACCATCTCACACAAAGCAATATCTCGGGGCCACTATAGACCCCTCCAAGGGTATTGCCTATCCAAATTCAGCCAGAATCGCAAGCATTCAAGCCTTACGCAAAACATTCCTTCCTCAACACTCCAGCAAGAGTGTTTATGAAGCTCATAGGAATGATGGCGTCTTGCATTTTCATAGTGCCCCATGCAAGACTCCACATGCGTCCACTTCAAGAGTGCCTAGCACAACAGTGGAACCAGGCCCAGGGTCAGCTGACGGATCTGGTGTTGGTGGACGGCCGCACCCATCACTCTCTGCAGTGGTGGAACACCACAAACCTTTCCAAAGGGCGGCCGTTCCTGGAACCGGTTCCTCAGGTGATTCTAACAGCGGGCGCATCGCTCTCCGGCTGGGGAGCGCACCTCCTACACCTCACAATGCAAGGTCTATGGACGCCACAGCAAAAATCACTCCACATCAACCATCTGGAGCTCTTGGCGATCTTTCTAGCCCAAAAACAGATTTCGGGCAAAGCAGTCCTCATTCGCACAGACAACATGACTGCAATGTATTATATCCAAAATATGGGGGTACACACTCCCCAGCTCTCCCGCTTAGCCCAGAGCATATGGAGATGGGCAATTCCCCAAAACATCTTTCTCCTGGCACAGCACGTTCCAGGCGTACAAAATACCATGGCAGATCTGCTCAGCAGACAAACGCAACAACTACACGAATGGGAACTGCATCCACAAGTTCTTCACCCATTCTTCCAACAGTGGGGGCATCCTCACATAGACCTCTTCGCCACCCACGAAAACAAAAAATGCCCAAGCTTCGCCGCCAGATACCCACACCCATTGTCCAAGGGCAATGCGATATGGATGAACTGGTCAGGCAGATTTGCATACGCCTTTCCACCTCTCCCACTAATTCCATTAGTGGTAAGGAAGCTACAACAACACTCCCTCACACTCATTCTAGTAGCTCCGACGTGGGCCATGCAGCCGTGGTACACCACACTACTACAACTATCAGTGGTACCACATCAAAAACTGCACCTATCCCCATGCCTCCTAACTCAGAACCATGGAGAAATCAGGCATCCGGACCCAGCTCAGCTCAACCTTGCGATCTGGCTCCTGAAATCTTAGAATTTGGATACCTTAACCTTACCCCTGATTGCATGAACATCATCATGGAAGCCAGACGTCCTACCACTAGAGCATGCTATGCCGCAAAGTGGAAAAGATTTGTAATTTACTGCCGTAACAATACAATCAACCCTTTAGACGCATCCATACAGCACATCATATGCTATCTGCTCCATCTTCACAGGTGTAACCTGGCATATTCATCCATACGCCTACACCTAGCAGCGATCGCTGCTTATCTACAAAACAGACAGCATTTATCACTGTTCAGAGTGCCCGCTATTAAAGCCTTTATGGAAGGCCTTAAACGAGTAATTCCTCCCAGGGCACCACCTTCCCCTGTATGGAATCTAAATTTAGTTCTTACACGGCTAATGGGTCCGCCCTTCGAACCAATGCATAAATGTGAGCTACAGTTTCTCACCTGGAAAACCGCTTTTCTCGTAGCTATCACTTCCCTTAGAAGGGTTTGTGAAATACAAGCGTTCACTATACAGGAACCCTTCCTACAAATACATCACAGCAAGGTCATACTTCGTACAAATCCGAAGTTTCTGCCCAAGGTCATTTCCCCCTTCCATCTCAATCAATCGGTGGAATTACCTGTCTTCTTCTCGCAACCTCAATCTGTTGCAGAAAGGGCTTTACACACACTTGATGTTAAGAGGGCTTTGCTGTATTACATACAAAGAACGCAACCTTTCAGGAAGACTAAACAATTGTTCGTCTCCTTCTCTCCACCACATAAAGGCAACCCCCTCTCTAAATCAGGGATAGCTAGGTGGAATGTAAAGTGCATACAAATTTGCTATCAAAGGCAAAAAGAACATTATCTGTTCCACCTAAAGCCCACTCTACAAGAAAGTTAGGGGCTTCTATGGCTTTTCTAGGGAACATACCCTTAGATGACATCTGCAAAGCAGCCACATGGTCAACACCGCACACCTTCACAAAACATTACTGTGTAGATGTGCATTCCAAGCAGCAAGCTAGGGTGGGCCAGGCTGTACTAAAGACACTTTTTCAAACCACTGCAACGGATACCGGTGGTCGCCGCTAGAGTTGGGTACTGCTATATAATCTATGCTAAGTGTACAATCTGCAGCTCATATGCCTCGAACGGAATATGCTACTTACCAGTATGCATCTGTTCTTGGCATGTAGAGCTGCAGAGTTGTACACGCCCACCCGCCTCCCCGGCTACCTGTATCCGTTCCAGTCCATCTTATTTAGATACAACACACATGGGTTTCTCACTGTTATTACTACGCTCCATCATTTCCCTGTTGGCGAAAAACAATCTGAGGATGGAGCCGAAGCCCATGCGCAGTACGGACCGAAGGAGGAGTCACCGAACTCGTGACTTCCAAAGACTGTCCAAAGAACAAAAACAAACTGCAAACATCCGGGCCCAACACCAGATGGCGATCTATGCTAAGTGTACAACTCTGCAGCTCTACATGCCAAGAACAGATGCATACTGGTAAGTAGCATATTCCTTCTCACTCGCTTAAAGTAAAAGTTCACAGTTCTGCAATTAGGAACATACTCAACAAGTTTGGCTTTCTTGCAAGGGAAGCCATGAGAAATCCTGTGTTTGAGGCATGTATGCTATAGATACACATGCTTTGCATAAGTCCACCATCTAGTGTTGGGCTCTGATTATTACAAGTTGTCTTTGTTCTAAGACGTTTTCTTAGCGTCACAGGCTGTCACAAGCTCCTCTTGGTAATACTGCACATGGTCATCGATGCCATCTTCAGATTGTTTTTTTCGGCCAACGGATTCGGATGTGATATCTCGCTCTCCGGTTCAAGACTCCTTTAGGCTACCTTCAGTTGTTTAGTACATCTCCACTGGAAGGAATTGTCTTGATTGTGTAGTTTTATTGCGTCTGAGCAATCACTCTTCTGCGTAGTGGGTCTTCTGCTCTCTTCCTATGCCCACAGGCCTCACCCGGTCGGGCCTCCTTTCTACATTTCGGAGAATGATCTGCTAATGGAACGCCCTCTGTTCTGTTTATCTCCGAATTGTCATTCCCAAGTATCCTCATACTGACCAACAGTCCTTTTGTATACCTATTCCTTTCGTCCGATCAATATGAAAGCTGTGATGCCTGCAAATCTTTTAGATCCAAAAAGACTCTTCGAGATCGACGTGCTCGACTCTAAGAAATGCAGGGCAGGCAGACGATGTACCGGACATTTTCGGTCGACGTGAGGAAGAAGCTATAGCAGCACAAGAGAAATCACTATCGATCCATGATTCCGATTCAGCGTCCCAATCAGATGAGGCCTCGACCACCCTTAAGCCAGCACAGCAGAATCAGGCAGTGAGTACTTGTATCCTCATCCAAAGCTTCAACTCTGACAGAGAAGCGTGCCCACGGTCTGCCACTGCAAATAAGACATTGTGCGCACTGAAACTGATTTGGATGCCCTGCCCTCCGGTTTGGCTCTGAAAATTCAGCGTGCAGCAGGGGCCTCCACCACCTCTGGGTCTGCAGCCCCACGATCTTCAGTCTCAATACTGAAACAAAAACAGTTGATTTTGTATCTGAACACAGCTCCAACTAGATCGAAGCTTTTGTCACCAAAATGCTTCGTTTTGGGGCCGAAAACTCTACCGGACCCAATCCTTTAACAATTTCAAGAACGGCTCAACCTGAAACAAAGCCTCCAGATTCAGCCTGGAACTAAAAGAAGAGTGCTTCAACAAACCAAACCTCACTCTTCAGCAGTTGTATTTTCTAGAGGCTTTGGACGTTCCTATACAGCCTCTAAAGAAAAAGCAGAAGGATGCTGCCACTAGCCCATTGCACATTCCTATTCCACCTTCACCTACCCCACAAACACCACCTCCACCATCTACTTCACCACCTCACTCACCACAATTATCTGAGGCAGATTGTGTCTCCTCAATCACCAGTAATAGAGGATTTGGAGGAGATTCCACAAAACATGCACCCTACGGATGCGTGGGATGACAATGATATTGAACTATAAGAGGATACAGACCCTGATCTGTATCCCACACGACCATCACCACCTCATGATGCTTCTGCATATCAGGATTTAATAGCACAGGCAGCAACTTTCCACCAGGTCCCTTTATATAAAGATACAGTGGAGGAGGATTTTCTTTTTCAAAACTTTATCTAGTGCCCACAGGGGAGGAACAATATTTACTACTCTTTAAAGGAATGACACGCCATACAGACAACGGGTTTAAAGCTCCTGGCCAAGCTAAAATCACCACGCATTGACAAAAAATATAATGCAGCACCATCAGATCCTACTTTTATTAAAGGTCAGTTAACCCCAGACTCTTTGGTAGTCTCAAATGCACGGGCTAACTCCCAAGCATTAGGAGACGCACCACCTCCAGCGAAAGAATCTGAATTATAGATGCTTCTGGGAAACATGTTGCTGCACAAGCAGCTAGTCAATGGTGTATAGCCAGTAGCCAAGTTGTATTAGCAAGATATGACATAGCCCACTGGGACGAAATGGAGGGTCTCCTCCAACACCTACCTGAAGAGCACAGGAAATTGTTAATGAGGGAAAACTCATTACCTATAATTAAAATGTGCATTAGATGCAGCGGACACCACTGCCAGATCTATGAATACCAATATCATTGCACGTAAATTTACCCTTTGATAAGGAACATCTTTTTGGACCTCAAGTGGATACAGCCCTTGAGAAAATTAAGAGGTCGCAAAATCATTGAAGGCTCTACAGACAAAACCATACCATGGTTCCTACCAAGACCAAGCAAGGTGTAAAATCTGCCACCTCGGACAGCACTGGGTCAGCATACAAAACCCCAGGACAAACCTCTACTCAAAAATCCTTTTACAGAGGTTCTTGTAGAGTAAACAATTAAAGGAAGAGACCAAGGGAACAGTACCCGTTCCTCAAACAACAACAAATAATGGCTTCCTTACCATTCCCCCATACCACTTAACGCCTGTCTGGGTCATCTTCGAAAATTTCTCACTACTTGGAAATCAATTACAACAGGTCAATGGGTGTTGGATATTATCCAACATTTACTGTCTGGAGCTCATTACAACTCCTCAAAATATCTTGCCTGTTAAACTGTCTATTCAACATCAAATTCTCCTACAGCAAGAAATGACAACTCTAGTACAAAAAGGAGCAAAGAACCAGTTCAAAAAGTTTCAGGGAACAGGAACTTATTCGCCATACTTCCTTATTCCCAAAAAGGATGGGCTGCTACAACCCATTCTCTATCTCAGACTATTAAATCATTACATAATATGAGAACGCTTCCATATGATCATTCCTTTTTTACAAAATGACTTTGGCTGCCTTAGATCTAAATCACGCCTACTTAAATATTCCTATTCATCCAGCTCACAGAACATTTTGTGTTTCAATTTCAGGGAAATCCTTATCAAATCAAAGTTCTTCCCTTCAAGATTACCTGTGCACCAAGAGTATTCACAAAATGTCTAGCAGTGGTAGCAGCACATCTGCGCAGACAAACATACATGTCTTTCCATTCCCGACTGGCTAATAAAAGCAAACCGCCTCACCCTTTGCAGACAAAATACCCAACAAACCCTAACCTTACTGCATCAACTAGGGTTTACCATCAACCTACAAAAGTCGCATCTACTACCTTGGGGCCATGCTCAACACACACTCCGCATTGGCATACCCAAATTCAGACTAAAGACACATCATTGAAACTATTGAATCAATGTTACTAACAGGCCGTCAAAACATTCTTCCGACATCTAGGCATGATTGCATCTTGTATTTTGATAGTTCCGCATGTCAGACTACACATGAGACCGCCATAAGAATGTTTCTTATCAATATACAGTCACTGGGTCAACTTCACAATCTAGTGTTGGTAGACAGCCGTGCACATAACTCTCTGCAATGGTGGAATCCCCAAAATCTATCCATGGGGCATCATTTCACCACCCAGTTCCACAAATAATTGACAGCGGATGCTTCCCTAATTGGTTGGGGTGCACATCTTCAAAACCTCAATTCATGGGGTATGGGATTCTTACCTCACCTACAACACAAAGTTGTCCCAATTCGAAAAAACAATGACAACTATATATTATAAATACAAAAACGGGGGGACGTATTCTCTCCAATTGTCCATTAGCACAAAAAATATGGAGATTAGCAATAGATCACAACCTTCACCTTCTAGCAGAACATGTCTCAATCAAAATTGTGGACTTTCTAATCAGGACACAGCAACAAATCTACGAATGGAAACTCCATCCAATGGTTCTTCTACAGTACTTTCAAAAAATGGTGGGTTCCCATTGGGCAATGCTCTATGGGTGAACTGGTCTGGAATATTTGCATACGATTTTCCTCCTCTCCCACTACATACCAATCCCAAGGAGATGAATCTTGCAATTTAACTCCTGAAATCTTAGAATTTGAATACTTGCGTTTACCTCAAGAATGTATGGACATTCTTACAGAGACTCGCAAACCGACCAGAAGGCAATGTTATGCGGCTAAATGGAAAAGATTTGCTATATTCTGTCACAAACAAAACATCAACCCTCTTCATGCATTGGTACAATTACTTATTGCATTTACAGCCCACAGGTTTGGCATACACTTCTATACGATTACACCTTGAGGCTGTTGCAGCATATTTACAAAATAGACAGCACTTGTTGTTTAAAATCCCCGATATCAAAGCATTTATCGAGGAACTTAAAAGAATCATTCCTCCCAGGCTTACACCTGCACTAGCATGGAACTTGAACTTTGTGTTAACAAGACTCATGGGTCCTCCTTTTAACCCACTCTACTCTCGTCAATTGTAATACTTAACATCGAATCTTCCCTTTTAATCGCCATTACTGCACTTCGAAGAGTCAGTGAAATTCAGGCACTAACACATGAGGAACCCTTCTTCCCGCTACATAGAGATAAAGTAGTACTTATAACCAATCCTAAGTTCCTACAGTAGTTTCCAGTTTTCATATTAATCAATCCGTTGACTTACCTGTTTTCTTCCCGCAACAGGATTCTGTTGTAGAAAGGGCATTTACACACTTTAGATGTCAAAACGGCCCTGATGTATTGTATAGATAGATCTACATCTTTCAGGAAAAGAAAGCAATTGCTTATTGCCTTCTCACTTCCATGTATGGGAAAGGCAATTTCTGAATCTGGAATTTAAAGATGGATAGTTAAATGTATTCAAACGTGTTATACAAGAGCTAAAAGGATTTTTTCTGTTCCTCTTAAAGCACATTCAACTAGAAAAATGGAAGCGTATTCCTATTGCTGATATTTGCAAAGCAGCATCATTGTCCACTCCACATACTTTCACAAAACATTGTCTGGATATCTTTGCACGCCAAAAAGCCAATGTTGGTCAAGTAGTCCTAAGAATTATTTTTTAAACCACTGCAACCCCCCCACAGTTTAACCACTGCCTATGGAGAGGGACTGCTTTACAGTCTATGCAAAGCATGTGTATCTACATCGCACATGCCTCAAACGGATTGTTACCCTGTTTGCATCTTTTCTTGGCATGTAGTGCTGTAGATTCACATGCGCTAACCCTCTTCCCCAAAAACCCTGTGTAGGTAACAGTTCATACACTTTATACACTTACATCATACTACTGCATGGACATCACATTGCATATATATATATATCATACTTACATTCTCACCTACCCACGGCAAAACAATCTGAAGGTGGCGTCGATGACCATGCACAGTATTGCTAAGAGGAGTCAGACCCTCGTGACTTAAAACGTCTTCGAACAAAAACAACTTGTAATCACCGGAGACCAACATTAGATAGAATTATGCAAAGCATGTCAATCTACAGCACTACATGCCAAGAACAGATGCGCACAGGGTAAGTAACAATCCTTTCTCCAAAAAGAACATTGCTCCACACCTTAGTTTTGTAAAACAGTATCTCAATGAGCAGCAAGACTTCTGTAACTGTTTCCTGGACAGATGAGACCACAGTGGATTTGTTTGGGCATAATGCACCAAGATTCTCTGTGTATACACCTGAACTTTAGTGAGGATTGTGCATGGAGTGTCTTCGAAGATCTCCAAGCTTAAGAAATTTTAAGGAGCCGGTCCAAATTTCTCCTAGGCGGCGGGAGACAAACTTCTGACAGATAATGTTTATTCAAATTATTGGTACTAAAGGGGTGGGGCAGTCCCACACATTACTGAATCACCTGATAACTTTTCTTTAACATAAGGCTATTAACATAAACATAACATGTATTTGTAGAGCGCACTTTCACCCAGGAGGGCAACTTGGTGTCGAATTGCAGATGTTTGTTACTCAACGGTACTCATTTTATCCACATCAGAAGGATGGAAAGCTGAGTGTACCCACTGGGATTTAAACCTGTGACCTTGATGTCAAACACAGGCCCCTCCACTGGTGGCATTGATCCACTAAGCCACCAGACCTAGCTTATTGATGGTTGGCTTTTTTGTTTGTTTAAATAAATGACCAAGTGAAATTTGTATGTCCTTTTCACATAGTTTTATTTGTAGGAAATTGGTAAGGACTAGTTGAAGGTGAAAATAACGTAATATTTCCTCTGTAGAGTTTTATGAGAGTTTACATTTCCCACATCACCGGTTTTTTCCCCCCCTTCCTATGGGAATTACCGCCTACTAGAACGGTCCTTTTTTAGGTTTCGCACGCAGAGCGCTTGCGTTGTTTGTGTGAAATCTATTTTATTCAAGATAAATCTTAAAAGGGGCTTACACCCCACCCCCTTGCTTTTCTTTGGTTCCTGTGCTTGCCACGTTTCTATTGGCTGTAGCATCCTAGTTCCTGTTCCTCCTGTGTTTGCTCTTATCAGTGTCCCGAAGCCCAAGTACTGGTTCCATCTGCTTTGGTGGAAATTCTTGTCAGCACCTCTGCGAAGCCAAAGCTCGAATCTCAACGTGCACTCACCAGTCTCCAAGGAGCTGAAGCAGGGATCCACTCTAGTGCTCCCTTCACTCACCAGTCCCCAGAGGCCGTGGTTTTAAACTCATTGTGTCCTCATCATTGTGTGGGTGGCGGCCTGTTTTTGTTCTTCTTTTGTACTGACTTTATGGCTGTTTACCATATCAAAGTTGACAATTCGTAAGGTAACCCCTAGACTCTGTACGGTGTTCCTCTGGCGTCAAGCCCCTTACAGTTGTGCCTAAAGGTGCTACGAAGAACTTAATTTGGTAACATTAGCACACAGAAGCAGGTAATGACTAGCAGGTCTATCCCAGACATGGCCGCCTTTGTGACTCTAGAGCCTAACGTAGACGCGAGGCTGGTAATGCTGCTTTTGGAATAACGTTCTGCCATATCAGCTGCATGGGTGATTGGGATGGGGCTTGGCGGTGTGAGAGTCTGTGAACTGGCACCATAAGCTGCACTTCGTCAAGAAAGCACGATGTGTAGAGCCTTGGTATGTGCAGCTCCAGGAATGGTATAATAGACTTTGGTTTAGAAGCTGGTTTTGGCCCTGATCTCTTTTGTATCCTAATGGTACATCTGCAGTTAAGTGACTGCTGTTCCGTTTTTCCTGGATTTAAACTTGTTCTCTTTGCATCTTGTTATATTTTGCTAACACCCCCGATATCTCCCGCCTCCCTCAACTCTCCTGTGTCACCAACATGTTTAGGATTTCATAAACGTTCCATGTGTTCTAGCACTAGTGACAAGAGAAGAGGGAAGTGCACAAATGTTGCTAACACAGTTTCCCCAACAAGCATGCATGTTTGAACAAGTTATTTCTCTAATGCAGTTTGAACAGAGTAAACCAAACTCTTGTCCTATAAATGTACCACTGGTTTCCGTCATATCCTTCCTCCTCTGCATTCAAGGCTTGGGTGTGGCTTTACGAAAGCAATGCGTCAGCATGTCAAAGCGGTTGCTGTAACAATGTTACGTGGGGGTAAGTCATTCTCACCATCCCCAATACTCTGGCATAAAATTCACTTTTAGATGGCCTTGCCCAATTATCCCAATTCCTAGGAGCTCCCCTCTCTACCAATCTGCTCCTCACTGAATTTGTGGCACTAAGTAGTATAGTTTCATATCTGGGAATCCTAAGCATCCAAAGTGTTTTGGCTTCTTAAGGAATTTCAAAGCTACCCTGTGCGTGCGCCCTCTGTCCATAAAAAGTCCACCAAGATCAAAAGTGGATTGGTTTCTTAAGGAATTTCAAAGCTACCTTATGTCTGCGCACCCCCCTCCCCCCTGAACCCAAACCCCCCCCCCCCCCCCCACCCCACCCCTGTCCATATAAAGTCCACCATGATCCATTCGAGGTCTTTATGCCAGTGTCCAGAAATTCAGAAGGGTGGGGTTCAACTGTTTCCCACCAGTATAGAGCTAAGATGTAGCTTGTTGCAAGGGCACTTTGTTAGCTTGAGTGGCCATGTTTGTTGGGGTTATACAGGCTCAATCAGATAACCATTTTGCAGAAAGGCTAGATTGAGTCATTCCTGGCCTCACCTTCTGAAGGTTTAAGGGTTCAAGTCTTCCTCTGATTAAGGTTGCCTTTTTGGGATCGTTATTTTATTCAAGGAAGTTGACATGGTTGGATTTTGCTCCTGTTATTGGCAGCTCTTAATTTATAAAGGAATAAGTACTGAGCTCAGTTTTTTTTCTCCAAACACCTGCCTTCAGTGCTGCCAAATGTCTGGGTTGCTGAATGCCTAGGCTGTCTACTCTTGGTTCCACCTCATGCCTCTTTCATCCATCACCATCCACTCTGTGCCCCTTATCTTACTCTTGCATGTTTTTGTGTCCTGCTTTCTGCCTGCTTCACGTCTTTTTCTTCTTTATTTTCTCATTTATTTACCCCCTTTCCTGCATTTCTCTTGTTCTGGGTCGAAGTCTGATGATAAAAAATAAGTCCCGGGCCCCAAAATGAGCGAAACGCAATCACTGTCTCAAATTAAGCACTGGCTGTATTGTGCTTATTTGCCATACATGGCCTCTTGCCGCCATAGCCAAATCGGAACAACACTCAGCAGAATGTCATCTTTGTGCAGTTGAGACAAGTGTCTCTCTTAACCTGTGGTCGACTTGGTTATTGGCCTAGAACTAGATGACCCGTGCCTATTCTCGGTCTTTTACACTTTGATGCTGACTCTCCAGCAAGGCTTATTGATCACAGAAGGATAGTGGTGTTTGGAAAGATTGACATTGTTCACAAATGGGAAGCAGGATTATGAAAAACAAAGTGCACAATGCTGGGTATTTGACAAGAATTCATTGAGAAACTGTAAGCCTGTGCAGCAAGAGAAATGTGCTCTTGGCACCCCATCAGATAATCTTAAACACGCTATTCCCACATGTTATGCGATTTACCTGAAGGCGGTGCCAGTGAGATCAAGTCAAGTGCTCTTACTTTCATTGTCTCAACTTTGTGCATTCCTGAATTTTCATAATTAGATATCCACTCTTCCCGAAATGCACAGTAGGTTTTGCTGTTATTGACTAGATACCCTCCCTTAACTGTTTTTCCTTCACATATCAGACGTCGTGAAAATTTCCATTGTTGCGCTTTATACATAATGAACAAGACTAAATTATTGCAAGACCATGGGTCTCCCTTCAATCATACAGGGCCCCACCCACCACACAGCCATAATCTTGATGTAGTATTTACGGAGTCCAAGTATTACACTGTTGCATTACTTGAAAATTAATTTGCTTGATCACTGTGCATTTTGTTGTAAGGGAGCCTCGAGTACCGTTGCGCTAATGTAGAAATATTGACGCATCACAATTACATTCATGACTGGGCAATAGTGAGTCTAGATCATATTGTCATGGTTGTGTGAAACATGTTATAGGATTTAGTAGCAGAAGACACTACTTCAATGTGTGACACTCTATTCCACTCTGCTCTGACACATTACTCCACTTGAAAGCACACCACTCTATGCCACATCACTCTACAACACTCTACACCTTCCACTCTATAAAAGTGTACTCCACTCTATGCCACTCCAATCTGACACTTCATTCCACGCTTCTCTAAACCACTAACTTTTTGCCATGCTGAAACGCAACCACGCTGGTGTACAACAGGGCTAAAACACATTACATAGTCTGGGAACGTGGGGTTATGCCATTGTATTGGATATAAATAACAAACTTTTAATATTGGCTTGCTCATTTTTGCTGCAGTGTCTGCCTGTATTTCTTGTACATTGCCTGTTTACTTCCTATACGTCACAATTTGCCCCCAGTAAACTACTGTTGCATACATCCCGTACACACCCCAGATCGCTTCCATATTCAAACCTGCTTTGCATAATTTTATTTTTCAGTTTTATATAGCACCAAAATCACCCAAAGGTTCAGGAGCAGATTATCGTACCACCACTTACTATACAATTTATTGGCTTTCTCAATATAATAAGTCATAACACTTTTACAGAGTTTCTTTAACCTATATTGTACAACTGCTCACTAAGAATCTTAATTAAAAAAAAACACTCTATATATATATATAAGTATATTCGAGGCATATGAGCTGCAGATTACACACTATGCATAGATCGCCATCTGGTGTTGGGCCCGGATGTTTGCACTTGTTTTTGTCTTGGAAAGTCTTTGGAAGTCACAAGGTATGTGACTCCTCCTTCGGATCATAGTGTGCATGGGCGCATCGGCTCCATCCTCAGTTTTTTTCCGCCATTGGGCTCGGATGTGTTCTCGCGTTCCAGTTCGGAACCGTTAAAGGTTTTCTCTTTCGACGCGCAATCCTTCCCTTCTCGACGGTATTGTTTCGATTGCGTTTTCCAATCACACGCGACCCTTCAACTTCGAAGTCTTCGATTCCGGTTGTCGCCGAAGGCCTTCAGGCCTACCTGGGCCTGATCTCCGGATCATGGAAAGGACGCCATTCAAAAAGTGTCCTCTATGTGGGTCCAAGTTTCCCCACACCGACCTACATGAGGTGTGCGACCTCTGCCTCTCACTGGAGCACGAGGCCAGAGGCTGTCCCGCTTGCGCCTCTTTCCGCTCCAAGAAAACGATCCGGGACCGACTAGCTCGAAGAACAATGGCGCGCTCGTCCTCTTCAATTCCCGACGACATCTTTCAAGAGGGCGTCTATATTCTGGAGCAGGGTCGGGTCGAAGAAGCCATCATCAGCGCCTCCGAAGCAGATGATTCCGACGTCGAAGACATCACTCCAGCTCAAAGGGCCGTGAGTACAGATGTCGACCCCGACCCACACCCCCCCTCGACACTATCAAAAAAGGCTTGGGTACCAACTTCACCTTCGGGCCCAGGTGCACACCGATACACTGCTTCCCATGCCCTGCCTTCAGGCCCGGTAAAGAAGCCTGTTAAGCCTTTAGGCGACTCGGGTTCGAGTCCGCCTACCCTCGGTACCGAAAACAAACTCGGGCACCGAAGACGTCCACGTCCTCATCCACGCCGACCGCTGCGTCACGGTTCCAAGGAACATGGGCGTGCCACATCCCCCTAATTATCCACATCGTTCGCAGTGTATCAGCTGCTCTGTATGAGAATTACGTTAGGATTTCTGGGAGATGTAGTCCGATTTCAACCCACAGATCGATGCTCCTTGAATAAATGCTCAATCCAAGGCTCTGGATGAGCCCCCTGGAAAGCTGGTTGTTCTCAATCCATGAATGTGCGCTCCACTTTAGCGAGCCCCGCATATCAGAGCTCCGTGGCCCTCTGTGAATCTGAGGTGGTGCTTGCTCGGCGACTGGCCTTTAATATTAACGCTCCATGGGATGACCAACAGTAAGCAGCACTCTGCACACAGCCTCTTTTCCCCGTAAAAGCGTCTTTATTGGTATGAACAACCTTGCTTTACAGTCCATAACCGCAGCCTGACGCATCCATCTGTGGGTTGAAATCGGACTACATCTCCCACAAATCCTAACGTAATTCTCATACAGAGCAGCTGTTAAACAGCGTAAGATGTGGATAATTAGAGGGATGTGCACGCCCATGTTCCTTTGAACCGCGCCAGCCTCTGAGGAAGCGAAACAGGAAACGCGTCAGGCTGCGGTTTCATGCTTTTATGGACTGTAAAGGAAGGTTGTTCATACCAATAAAGCCGCTTTTGTGGGGAAAAGCGGCTGTGTGCAGAGTGCTGCTTACTGTTGGTCACCCCATGGAGCGTGTATATATATAATATATATATTGAATACTGCTAACGTTTTGGAAATTGGCAGCATTGACAGCAATTTAAAAAATTTCAGCTAAAACTTTTTACAATTTCTTTCTATAGTGGAATTATTCTCTGCTTTATATGGGTTGACCATACATCGTGGCCAGTTGATGTTTTGGGCATTTTGCATCTTTGTAGCTATGTCAATACCATCTTCACTGTAGAAAAGTGTGATGCTGCTGTTTATGCACTGTACTATGATTGTTTTTTCAAGATTTTAACTCCCTAAGTACTCACCTCTGACTTGAAAGCCGAGGATTTGTGTTGCCGGGGGCTAAGCAGACGAATTACTGCTTTAGTCATAAGTGCAAAATTGAAGCTACTCGTTTCGGGGTACCATTGTTTGACAGAGGCTAATATCCTTTGACTTACACAAACTTAAATGATATATTTGTGGTTTATTTCTCATTGATAAAAAAGTAAACTTGATTTCAACATTACTGCCTTTGCCCACCTTTCCAGTTTTAAGCATTTGAATGTGAATTATCCTGAATAAATCTGCGTGTTGGTAAGAACCATTTAAACCCCTTTGAAATCTCATTTTATAAATATTTTTTAACTTTATTACTAGTTTCATCCACAAGTGTTGATTATTTTAGAATTGGTTTCAGAACTTAAGCCAACATTTTTTTTTTTTTTTTTGCAGAGACCTTCACCACGAAGAAGCAACAGTCCAGACAAATTCAAGCGTCCCACCCCGCCACCGTCGCCAAACACACAGACCCCAGTGCAGCCTCCACCTCCACCACCACCACCTGTGCAGCCTGCAATCTCCTCTCCAGCCTCTCACACTGCCTCTTCTCAGCATTCATCGCGCCCCTCCTCTCAGCCATAGTGCATGTGCTCAGCAGCCTCTGCATCCAGAGATGGACTCTTAATATGGAGCAGTTTACTAAAAGCCAAAGGCTTAACCTGGCATATTGGGATTTGACTTATTTGCACTGAAGTTATATAGGCTTCACTGTTAATTGTGTTGTAAATGTTTGTCTGAAATGGAGCAGGTGTTGTTTGGTCTACAACACTTTTACCAACCTAATTTTCTGTCAGTGTTTACTGGATATTCATGTATTCATTCTCTGGCTGGAACGCTTCCTACTTAACTCTTCGTCAGTACGATATTGGATGCCGTGTTACATGGCTCCAGTGCTTAATTTCTTGGCTTATAGGTTTCTAGAATTAAAGGGAGGCCTTTTAATGAAGATTTGTTTCAGTGCAGTTTGCTGAGAATTAGAGGCATGACAAGGATGTATTATAAGTTTCTTAATGCTGTTTCACATATACAAAAAACCCTCACCACTTATGAATAAAATGGAGATGTAAGCTTCAGTGCAAAAATGTTTTTACAGACACATTAATCAGTGCCTGAGATGCATGCAACTTTACTGTATCTCCATGCAAATATTTTATTGCAGGTTCAGTATTAAGTACACGTGACATATCCAGGGATTTTCTTAGGACTGATCTCACATGAAGCATCAGTTCTGTCTGACATGTCCAATAACCTTTCAAATAGTCGAAATATGTGGAATGTAATGCACACTATACTGATATTAATTTTTGTTTTAGTAGTAAGTAATGTTGCCCTGTCTATACTGCTATTTTTTGACAAAGCTGACGGGAAAGTGTTCCTTTCCACGCTTCTCCAGAATTGAATTGAAATGGTGCTTTTGAAATTCTCCTACTCTGGGTAGTACGATTGTTGATGTATTGCATTTGCAGTTACATTTATCCTCTTTTAGGAACGGAATTGTAAACAAATATTTTAAAAGTTTATAAAAACATTAGAGAAAATTAATATTTGAGAACGTTTTTAGAAATCTGGACGAGTAGCTAAAATATTGTGATGCTTGTTAGAAACAGAACAAAGGTCCTAAGAAATTAAGATAGTATAGCTCTAATAAATGCTTTGAGCTGCAAATGCTGGTACAATGTAAGAAAAAGAAATTTCGAAGTACATTATTTTGATTAATTTAGTAGAAATAAATTGTTCTGTTTCATCTTGCAGTGGCAGGAAATTTGTTTGCTCTCCCCACAGTACTGCTGCTACTGTTCCTGTATCAGACACACTAATGTAAGTTCTCATTTAGGCCACATACACAAGAAAACTGCCCTCCTTATCTGTCTCGTACCTTTCTCTAACTTTAGCAGAAGTAGCACCCTATTGCCCAGCTCCTTCACTGTACCAAGTTCTGAAAACCATGAGCTGGATTTCAATTACTTTTGCATAAAGCGGATGATGCCAATAATACAACTAAAATCTTAAGATATAAAATACAAATACAATGCACAATGGAATGTCTTGTTTCTTTGGAGGAATGCCAAGACAAAGCAGCACATAATTCACATTTTGCAAAATATTGTTGACCAGTTGCCAGCCAGAGAACTAAAAATTGATCAATGCTGCCTTCTTATTTCTGTAGCACGTTACAGGAAACCTATTCAGACCAAAATATCAATGTCGAGAAAAAAAGTATGTGGACGTTTGTTACTCTTATCTAATGTTTGTCATTGTTGGTAAAAGAATGAGGTCTGTGTGTGATAAACAAATGGCTCAACCCAATGCACATGTTTTTATTAGACTGTACAAATCAAGAGCCAAGGAATAAAAGTCATGCCATTGTGGCTCGCCTTCTCTTAAATGTTTTTTCAGGAGCGGTATCTTCATAGTAAGAATGTTTGAACGTGGCACTCTGTGCACCTCTTTCCCAACTCCTTAGGAATCCTTGCAAGCCAGCCACATTAAAAAAAATTCTGTGCTACAATGATTATTAGTTATTGTGTGAAGCGAACATCTGGACATTTTTAACTTATCCACTACATCGTTTACAAACTCTTTAGGAATATCTACAGGCAGCTTTAGTTATAGTTTTACCTCATGTTATTAAATCCTGATGTAAGGACAATGAGTGGCAGTACGGAGAGCATGGGCTTTGCATCACTAACTCTTCCCCCCCCCCTCACCTCCACACACACTTGGGCAATGGCTTTTATGTGATTCATGATTTCTCATTGTTTGGCTGGTCAGTTCCTCAAAACCGTGGCATTAGGAGGATAATTACATTCTCATTGTGTTCCCCCGTTGGGTTTAGTTCATGGAGCCATTAAGTGGACCTTTTATTAGACTGCAGATGCAACATGAGCCAGTGTGTCCTTTAATATAGGCTTTCTTAAAGATCCAAAGATAATACTGGCCTTTGTCAAAAGTATCCACTATGCAATATTTTTTCTGTGTCTTAATTTCATTACTCAAAATTAATCCTCTGACTTCTTTTCATAATCTAATTTCAGAGTGCACTGTAATTTTGTTCATGCAGCCTGTGGCCTTTTCCCCAGCTTCATTATTGTTGTAGCCCAAGATATTGATTCATTGTGGGATCTTATTGTAGGCCCATTGTTTCCCATCTATTGTCATGCATGTTCCCTTAAAGCCAGACCTATTCCCTTTATAAATGTTGTTATACCTTGTCTCCATGCTGCCTGCTGTGATTTGTTTGTTCTTTTCTCTCCCTTGATTTAAGTTGTAAATTTTTCCTGTCCATAGCCTTTTGCCATTTTCAATGAACATGAGTGCTAATGTTCGCAGTCCAATATATTCTGAACTTGTTTATTAGCTAGCATTCTGCGAATTACTCCTGTTTCTGCTGAAATGTCAGTTGATGGACCAGCTGGTCCCTCAAAGCCTGCAAGGAATTTTGAATTAATAGAGTAACCTTATCCCATAGTGTTAAGGCCCCATGTACAAAACCAACATTTAACTGCAAGTCCAATGACTTAAATTGTTGCCACTGTTTTGACTAGTTTTCTTGTTCCTTTTCTCTATAAAAAAGGTTTTTCACATTTCGGTGCTTACGGTTTAGGGGCTTATGGTTGAAATAGTTTCTCTTCAGTTTTAATGTACATATGCATACGTCTTCCCTCACTTTGTGTAGCTTAACGAATATCTTCTGTCATGGAATTGACTGACAAGTATTAGGAGCATTGTCCAGGTCATAGATGGGTTTATACAGTGCAACTGCACACCCTCACGTTAGTGTTAGCTCGTTATTTGCTAGTTTGTATTCCTTATCTGCTCTGATAAGCGTCATGCTCCTCTAGAAGACTCTGGGTTCTAAATTATTTTCCCATAAAGGGAATCTGATCGATTTACAATTTCCTGCACTCTCCCATCTAGTGGTTGGGGCCAACTTTCCAGATAAGTCTTTAGAATTTCAGTGCTTACAATTTCGATTTCAAAAGTGAAACTTCGAGCCACTGCTACAGGAAGCTTGTTTTCATTTAGAATTGATCCCAATCCCATGTCTTTGGTTTCCTTTGAAAGGGGTGAAACGGAGCTGGATAGAGAAAAGTTGTCCTTAGGACAAAGCACATGCCACATCGAAACAAAGTATTACACTCCTAATTTTCATTTAAAAATACTCACCCACTGGTTACTACTTTGTAAAACTCATAAACGGACACTTCTCTGTAAAGGAAGCAAACTGAATGCCTTTTCCAAGCCACATGCTTGGCATGTTGTTGACCACACAAATTCATACAACATACGAATACTAGCTCGTTATTATTTCGCAAGTGGCTGAGCTGACTTATAAAAAGTGATATTCCAAGGCTCTAGGGCCTGGAAATATGCCATTGTTTGCGTTTGAGATACCCTTCTGTTGCTGTGATAAGCAGAAGATATTGTAAGTTTAAAACAAAAATGTTCCAAGCAGGTTATTGCATTTAATGTGCAAGTGTGAAGAGACTTCAGTCTGGTATGAGCATGTCAAGTGTGGAATCTTGCATCCCATTCTTCATTATCTATATTTTCACAAACTGTTGTTTGTGGAGATACAAACATCTACCAGGCAAAGGTTTGAGTAATAATGAATGAGAATTAGGTTAAGAACATATGCAAGCATTAAAATAATACATAATCTATGCTCTGCTTTGTTTGAAAAAGGATGTGTCAGAAAATATGTATGTACGCGTTGTCTTTGTTTAAACAGACCTTTTCCACCTAACCTTTGTCCATTTTCAGCTTAAAAGGCAGCCTGTTAAGTGGTTGGAAAGTTTTTTTAATAGTGCTTGAGCTTTTACAGACTTTTACAAAAGGCGTATACTGCAAAATGGATAATAGGACAACTCTATATTTGTAAATGAACTTATGAACATTTGACGAGGCTTTTGAGGTTCTTTATACATCAGTGGGTGTACTTAGGTTTGGAAGGTAGCCTACATTTGGTACTTTGAAATAGAAATAAGAGTAATTGACTTTAAAAAGCAAAAGTAGAACTGCTAATAAAAGCATCTTTTAATGGCGTACTGACTCTTGATGCATTAAAAGAGTCTTAGTGCTAGATTAGTTGAACTGCCTACGTGCATCCATGAAAACAAATTAACTAACCATGACAACATATTAAAACCTTCAGTCCTACAAAATCTTTGCATTAATATTTCTCAGAATGTTATAAGCTCTTTGGCTGCTAAACAAAGTGGAGGACTGGGTTTTCAGGTCATTCCAACTGCGCCCTTTGAATTTTTTTATTTTTGATACGTATTGCTGCTACTTTTTCTTCTAAACTACAGCATAAATAGACCCAGATCGATTAAATGTTGATGCTAAATTACTTAACTGTAATCCTGACTACAATGAGGTTTACACTTCCTCTCCTAGCCCTTATATAGTTGGATGAGCCATCCACAGTAGCACCTTGTTATTACCCTTGTTGTGAAACTTATTTCACAACTCCTGTTTCTCCTTATCTACTCCACTGAGGGATATAATCGGTTTATCTCTGTATTGTAAGGCCTGAAATAAATAAGAAAACAGCATATAGATTGCATCACATCTTCCAGAGAAGTGTACAGAAAGCAGGACTGCAATGGTGCAGTGTAGAACTTTGCACAAATATGATTAGCTATATTCACTGATAGCATAAACGTGTGGCCCTCATTTACCATCACAGCCCACGTCTGTGAGGACATTGTGATGAGCCAAGAATGTATAAGAACCCTTTAATGTTTACTGAACAAATAACAGAAAAATGGCCACTAGCCATACTATCAAAGGTGGAACCCCCTACGTTTAATCTGGAGATTGTTTTGAGATACAAACTTGTGGTTTGTGACTGGATATCAAATACTAAGTAGGGAAATCCCTTTAGCTTCAGCCCATGACCCCTCTTTTAGGTGATGGATTGACTTGTGACAGAGGGAGGAAGTGGAACCTTGACCTTTTCTTAAGCTACCAGAATTGCTGCCTTTTAGACTTTACTTTTTTTGGTTTCCCCTGACCTTTTGCCTCTACTGCCTGTATTTTTCATGCTGTGCTGGAATTAGTTTTTGCTTTGGGCACTTTGCTACTGCTGATCAGTGGAAGTGCTCCCTGTGTAAATTGTGATTACAATTGGTTCTCCCTGATCAGCATATTTGATTTACTGGTAAGCCCCTAGTAAAGTGCACGGAGTTTGCCAGGTGTTGTAAATCAAATGCTACTAGTGGACCTGCAGCACTGATTGTGCCACCCACATGAATAGCCATGAAAATGTATCTCAAACCTGCCACTGCAGTGTCTGTGCACAGTTTTTAACTGCCATGTCGACCTGGCAAGTGCATACATTTTAATCACAATATAGAAGAGGGACAATGGTTCTTGATGATAGAGAGTGAGTGTGGGGGAAGCACACGAGTGATTAAAACTGCCCTCACATACAGCAAGCTGTCATGCTTCATCATTGCCCTTCACTCTTGTGTACTTCCCCCACACCCACTCTATCAAGAATCATTGTGCCTCTTCTATATTGTGATTAAGGTATTACGTGGGAGGTCGAGGAGGGACGTTCTCCTCTCATCCCTCATTCTTGTGTGAATCAAGTGCATACATTTGTCAGACCCTAACCTTTCTTTTTCTTACATGTAAGGAACCCCTATGGTAGGTCCAAGGTACCCGCCTGGGCAGTGTGCAGTATATGTGAAAGATAGGACATGTAATAGTGTGTGTGTGAGAGACATGTCCTGATAGTGAAATACTGCCAATTTCGTTTTTCTCTATTGAAAGGCTATCTGTTCCATAAGATAGAATAGGAGGTACTTTAACATCTTAAAAGTATTACTTCCGATTGGGACAAGATAGAGACATTAAGTTTAGGCTCTCTGAACCTCCACATCCCCCCCCCCCCCCGCCAAAACACACACCCTCGACGGCACCGAAAGAGGCTTCGGTCACACCTTGGCCTCCAATGAAAGACACCGATACGGTGAAGTCTATGGGAGCCTTACAATCACACCCTCCCAGGCGCTCCTTTCGCCGCTCTTCCTTTCGGAGCACATCCAGAGGCTACTCCTCTGACACCGCTTCCACTTCATATAAGGCCCCTACCCAATCCACCTTTACAAGGGGTTACCAAAGAGGCGGCTACAGAGGCAACAATAATGAAGGCAGAGGCAAGACAAACACAGCCCGCTCTGCCTCCGCACCTACTCAATGACTCCCCTCCACTCCCCCCAGACCATCCCACTCCATTCGGGGGCAGACTCCACAATTTCCTTCCTGTCTGGACTACCATCACCTCAGACAAATGGATAACACAAATAATTCGGTCAGGCTACTGCCTAGAACTAATAACTCCCCCCCCCCCCCCCCCCCCCCAACATCCCACCCTGCCAACGCCCATGTCACAGGAACATCTAACACTACTAAAGCAGGAGGTAATCTCCCTCCTACAAAAGGGGGCGATAGAAAGGGTTCCTACCAACCAACAAAGTATGGGGGTCTACTCCCTATATTTTCTTATACCAAAAAGGGACGACACTCTACGACCCATCCTAGACCTCAGGCCCCTAAACCAATACATACACAGACCATTTTCACATGGTAACACTTCAGCAGGTACTGCCACTGCTCTCCCACAACGATTTCCTAACCACTTTAGACCTCAAAGACGCCCATTTCCACATTCCTGTTCACAACGCTCACAGGAAGTTCCTCAGATTTGTAGTGGACGGCCAACACTACCAATTCAAAGTACTCCCATTTGGAGTCATCACAGCACCACGAGTATTCAGCAAGTGCCTAGCAGTAGTGGCAGCACACCTGCGGAGACAACATATCCATGTCTTCCCATACCTAGACGACTGGCTAATAAAAGCCAGTTCATACAACCACTGTGTAGAACACACGCACGCCACTATCCAACTACTTCACCAACTGGGCTTCACGGTAAACCACGCAAAGTCCCATCTCCAACTGTCGCACGTAAAACAATATCTGGGTGCCACTATAGACACCTCAAGAGCGCTAGCCTACCCCAGTCCTGTCAGGATAGCAAGCATTCAAGCTCTACGCACAAAATTTCAGCCTCAACACTCTTCCAGCTAGAGTGTTAATGCAACTAATAGGAATGATGGCCTCTTGCATATTCATAGTACCCCACGCAAGACTCCAGAGGCGTCCTCTCCAAGAGTGCCTAGCATGCCAATGGAACCAGGCCCAGGGTCAATTAACAGATCTGGTGTTGGTAGACGGTCGTACCCATCGCTCTCTGCAGTGGTTGACCACCAAAAACCTTTCCAAAGGGCGACCGGTCCTGGACCCGGTTCCTTGGGTAGTCCTGACAACGGACGCATCGCTCTCCGGCTGGGAAGCTCACCTATTACATCACACCATGCAGGGCAGGTGGACACCTCAACAAAAGTTACTCCACATCAGCCATCTGGAGTTACTAGCCATATTTTTAGCCCTAAAATCTTTTCAAACACAGATTTCAGACAAAGCAGTCCTAGTCCACACAGACAACATGACAGCCATTTACTATATACAAAAACAAGGCGGCACACACTCTCCACAGCTCTCTCAGCTAGCACAGAGCATATGGAGATGGGGCCATCCCCCAGAAAATCTTTCTCCTAGCCCAGCATGTCCCAGGAGCCCAAAACACTATGGCAGATCTGCTCAGCAGACAAACGCAACAACTCCACAGTGGGAACTCTACCCGCAAGTACTTCACCTGTACTTTCAAATGTGGGGGCATCCACAGATCGACCTCTTCGCCACCCACGAAAACGCCAAATGCCCAAGCTTCGCTGCCAGATATCCACACCCATTGTCCAAAGGCAATGCGATATGGATGAACTGGTCAGGCAGATTTGCATACGCTTTTCCGCCTCTCCCCCTCATTCCATTAGTGGTGCGCCAACTACAAAAACACTCCCTCACGCACAATCCTAGTAGCTCCAACTTGGGCCAGACAACCGTGGTACACCACACTGCTGGAACTATCTGTAGTACCGCACCAAAAGTTACACCTCTCCACACCTCTTAACCCAGAACCATGGAGAGATCAGGCACCCGGACCCAGCTCAGCTCAACCTTGCGATCTGGCTCCTGAAATCCTAGAATTCGGTTATCTAAATTTTCCCCCTGACTGCATGAACGTCATTAAAGAAGCTAGGCGACCCACCACTAGAGCGTGCTACGCAGCCAAGTGGAAACGTTTTGTTGTGTATTGTCAAAACAATACCATCAATCCCCTAGATGTGTCCATTCCACACATCATAGGCTATTTACTACACCTACAAAGATGCAATCTAGCCTATACGTCCAGTAGACTGCACCTTGCAGCCTTAGCAGCGTATCTACAAAACAGGCAACATCTATCACTTTATAGAGTACCTGCCATTAAAGCCTTCATGGAAGGCCTTAAAAGAATAATTCCCCCCAGAATGCCACCCTCACCTGTGTGGAACTTAAATATAGTTCTCACCAGACTAATGGGACCTCCCTTTGAACCTCTACACAAATGTGAACTTTAGTTCCTAACATGGAAAACCGCCTTTCTTGTAGCCATCACTTCCCTTAGAAGGGTCAGTGAGATACGAGCACTTACCATTCAAGAACCTTTTCTCCAAATGCACCATAACAAGGTTGTTCTCCGTACTAACCCAAAATTCCTCCCTAAAGTCATTTCTCCTTTTCACCTAAACCAATCTGTAGAACTACCAGTATTCTTCTCGCAACCACAGTCCGTTGCAGAAAGAGCTCTTCACACATTAGATGTCAAACGAGCCTTACTCTACTACATCGAGAGAACACAACCTTTTCGTAAGACCAAACAACTGTTGGTCTCTTTCTCACCACCACACAAAGGCAACCCCATCTCCAAGTTAGGGATAACTAGGTGGATTGTCAAATGCATTCAGATTTGCTACCACAAAACAAAAGGAACGCTATCCGTTCCCCCCTAAAGCCCACTCTACACGTAAAATAGGGGCTTCAAGGGCATTTCTAGGGAACATCCCATTAGATGATATCTACAGAGCAGCTACATGGTCAACACCGCACCCTAACTAAACACTATTGTGTAGATGTGCAAACTAAGCAACAGGCTAGTGTGGGCCAGGCTGTACTCAAAACATTATTTCAAACCACTGCAACAGATACGGGTGGTCGCCGCTAAGGATGGGTACTGCTATATAATCTATGCACAGTGTGTAATCTGCAGCTCATATGCCTCGAACGGCAAATGCTACTTACCAGTATGCATCTGTTCTTGGCATGTAGAGCTGCAGATCTACACACGCCCACCCGCCTCCCCGGCTACCTTTATCTGTTCCAGTCTATCTTATTTAGATACAACACACATGGGCATCTTCACTGTTATTACTATGCTCCATCTTTCCCTGCTGGCGAAAAACAATCTGAGGATGGAGTCGAAGCCCATGCGCAATACGATCCAAAGGGGGAGTCACATACCTCGTGACTTCCAAAGACTTTCCAAGAGGAAAAACAACTGCAAACATCCGGGCCCAACACCAGATGGCGATCTATGCACAGTGTGTAGATCTGCAGCTCTACATGCCAAGAACAGATGCATACTGGTAAGTAGCATTTGCCTTTAGTAAAGATGGTTTTTAAATTGTGTTTGAAAATGCAACTTTTAGAAAAGTTTTTTTTCTTTTTTGTTTAACCATTCTGTGTGCATCTGCCTGTTTGTGGATTAACTGGTTTTGAAGTGACAGTGTCTGGGGATGTGCATTTACTGTGGACAGCCACAGGGGTGGTTGAGGTGTGCCTGTCCCTTCCTGGATGACCCTGAGCTGAATAGACCTTGGCTGAGTTTAGGATAGTGTGAGGAGTTTTCCTTTCACCTGAATAGGGCCGGTCTCCCTTGCACAATGCTGTCTCCACCCCCTGTCCTCATACTGCACCAGTGAGAACAGAACTGGTTTGGACTGGGCTAAGAGACCCTTCACAAAGAGAACAAAGACAAAATGGGGTATAAGTAGTAGACAAACCCCAGAATTTTAGATCACTTCTGTACTCAAGAGGAATCTTTGCCAAGGAGAAGAGCTTGGAGGAGGACTGCCCCTTTGCTGTGTGGGGTTGGCCTGCAGTTGCGGTTTCTGCCATGGAAAGGACAAAGACTGGAACTTTGCTGTGAACCTGCTTGAAGAAGATCTCGAAGGGTCTGTGTGTGCTGGCCTCCTGTTCTGAAGTCTCAGGGATACAAAGACTTCACCCCCAGTTCCCCTGAACTCTGCTGCTGAGAGTGCGGACCTACCAGGAGGTGCCTTTTCCAGTTCTGTGCCTCTGTAGGTTGTTCCTGCTGTTGGGCGCTGTAAGAAACTTATCGACGCATCGCTCTCTTTGCGGCTGTTTTTTTTTTACACAACCACCATGCGAGAAGAATCACCATGCATCTCAGCGCTGCTGCCGAACGGACGCAGTTCCTGTTGTGGCTGCAAGAACCGCTGCATCGTTTTATTGCGGCTGCAGAAACTGACGTAGCGCCGCTTGTTGCTTCTGCATCCTGGATTCCCACACATCATACCCGTGTGCCAAGTTTTCCCGACACGTCACCTGCGGACCAGAATAGTCTTGGAGTTGATGCATCACTTCCCCCTGCAGTCCGGATTTGATGTATCACCTCTGCGTGCAGCAGAACTGTTGCATCACCTTCCCAAATTATCACAAACTGATGCGTTTTTCTTTCTCTACGTTTCCCATCTCTGTGGCTGTTTGGCCTTGTGAAGTTTGACTAATCGACAGATACTTTATGTAGAATCATGCATCCATAGTTTTCTATGGACCCAGTTGTTTGAAAAATATTTAAAGTCATATTTCTATTACATGTATGTTGGATTTTTGTTGTTATAGTCCTGAGTTTAGAAAAGTTTTATTTTTCTAAACTGGCGTGGTGTCCATTTGTGGTGTTCTCACTGTATTACTGTATGTTTCGAGTTTAAATACTTTACACAGCGCCTTAGGGATAAGTCTCTGCTCATGCCAAGCTACCCAGGGGGTGAGCAGAGGTTATCTGAAGTGTGTAGCCTTTTACCCTGACTAGAAGCAAGGCTCCCTATTTGTACAAAGTTACCTATCCCTGCCAACTAGAGACCCCCATTTCTAACGCTTCCTTTATCCACAAAGTGACAGGATGTAGTGTGTGTGTACTTGCTGGGCTAAAGTAAAAGCCTAAAGTTTGAAAGATAAAGGTGAAGTCGAGTTACACCATCACTGGTTAAAGGAAGGTAACTCGAACCACATAAGAGGAATGAGGATTAAGTAAGGTAAAATAGCAACATGGTTGAAATGTCTGACAACCTAGGGAATACAACCAGGCTAGGGGCAGAGAACAAGGCACTCTGTGCAAAGAAAAGTTTCAGTGCAAAGAAGAGCTCCAAGTTCTCCATGCCAAGCTAATAACTACCAGAAATGAAATGTTACCTGAGAGAAACTATTGGTCCTCCTTAAGCAGTTCCAAAGGGGGTGGGTCCTAAAAACTACAGAGAGGTGTCCGGAAGGAAGAGGAGTTGATAGTTGCTTTCGTCTGTGAATAATTACTTCTCTGGAGAGCCAAAATGGAGAATCTGAAGATCGACGCTGTGGTTATAAGTGATGTCCTTCTGTCTGGTTTCATGTTTCCCTGCCCTGAGATATAGCTGTCTTTTTGCAAAAACAACTGCCCATACTCTGAGCCAATGAGCGACCTTTGTGAGAGCCCCCCGAGTCAGGGCCTCTCTGTTGATATACGTTTTGGCTACAGAGTTGTTGGTCCTCAGGAGAACTGCACAACCTACCAGAAGATCTGTAAATGCAAGCAAAGCCTCAGAAAACTTCAGTCGGGGGACCTCTCCCAGTACCCCCCACCACCCCCCTCTTTAAAGCCATATTTATTGGACATGTTACTGCCTAGAGCTGGCATTGGTGCTCGCTGTCATTAGTTCTGAGAGTAGTGGGTCCTCACCTAGGCATAGGTTCTCCTACTAAGGAATAATTTTGGAAGTCTTGTGAGTAGGTCTGTTGACCTGCACGATGTCACTGAGTCAGGTGGGGGCAATCGAGAAAAAGAGGCCATGCCTCCTTGAATCCTAAACCATATGAGCTGTGACATTTTGTTTCTTGGAGAAGAGCTCATAGTTATGCCAGAGTTCTCCATATCTGAGGACACCTTTGCCAGTTGAGGTACGAAAGTGGATGAACGGCTAGCTAGAGTGAACCTATGGGGTGTTAAGATTTCATCTATGTTCCTGCAGGGCCTTGCTGACTTTCTGCATGACTTGTAGGCCTGAACATAGAGCAAGGGCTAACCACTCTGATATAGGTTAAAGCATCAATGCCCTTCCATGAGCAGGCCGGCAATAGTTTAATTGCAAGTTTTGAGATCCGTGTTGGGAGTTTTAGTCTTGGTATGAAATTCCAAAGCCACAATTAATCTTGCTTTGATAAACCATTTGTTTCTTGTATTTTATATGGTAAAGTGAAGCTTGATAAATGATCCTTTTAAACTACCAAAAAAACTGAGAGCCAAACACTTGATGTACAACACTTGAGCGGATACAAGCCTAGATTGAAAAACCTGAGATTCAAAGTGGTCAACTTGAAGCTCCAAAACCGTTAAACTGATGACAGAACAGAGGCATGAAAGTAGGCAATGTGCATGTCTGTTGCTGTTCAGAAATTCCATGGTGTAATCAGTGAGATGTTACACTGATCCCATCCTAAAAGGGTTCAAAATGATTTGTACACCCTACTCGGGTCAAAGATTGAACTTCCCTCAAGGGATTTTGCTGCTTGGAAGAGTGGAGTCCCCAATTCATCCTTTGAAGCGGGATGATCAGAATGCTTTTGCTGGGAGGGATTTTGTAATTGAGGGTCCAGGTAAGAGGAGCAGTTGAAAAATGGGGGTGAGCCTAATGGAATATCCATGTTATAAAATTTCAAGACCTAACAATTGGTTACATTCTATTGCTGAGAATTTTGTAAATACATCCAGTTGACCTTCCTCATGAGGGTTTTGAAAGATCCGATATAGAAACATGGGTGGTATAGTCCGGAATGCTGCCTGTTACACAAACAATACAAATTAGTGTTATAATGAAAGTCCAAACGGAATGAGGTAAGATGACTCGTTTATTGCATATCAGTTTCCAGCTCTCGCCTCTGGCTCCAGTCAGTCACCAACATTCTATTGTGCCCTCTCAAGCACATCGGCTGAACCATGGGGAAAGAAAAAAGGGGGGGGCGAGAAAAGGGAGGGGAGAGACCAAGATTATAACAATTAGCTTTAGTACCAACCACTCAACCATGAAGTCTGTACCTATCCCTAAAAAATTGGCAAAGTGAAATAACTTTTTGTATTATCATTCACGTTTTTTGGACTGATAGGGCTGTTTTTCTTTTCTGCTTTTTGACTGCACTGTGACTCTAAGTCCCGGTGCATGTGCTGTGACTCTGAAAACGTCGCAGTTGGCATATTTAATTTACTTATGTCCCTAGTGTACAGTACAAAGTGTACCCATGGCATGCAAGTTAAATGTCAAAAGCAGACTGCAGCACCCATTATGCCACCCACTACAGTAACTGTGCAAACATGAAAACAGGCCTACCACTGTATCCGGTCTGTGCAATTTTAAAAACTGCAAATTTGAACTGACAAAAACACCTCTTTGACAGGCTTAAACACTCCTTTTAAATATGAATTCAGTCAAATTAGGGCTAACTGCCTATAAGGCAGGGTGTATTCACTGTAGTAGTTAGCTGTTTCTTATAAAAGCATGGGGATACAAAATTAAATTGTAAAATGTTCTCTGGCAAGGGAGCTTTTACAAATTCATTATTTTGCAGATATAACCCCAATTCACTGGTAAGGTTGATGATGTGTAAACTTGCTCCGAGAGCAGAGACAAAGATATTTGGCATGAGGTGGTGTTGTGTTCCTCTGTCACAGACCAATGTTAACTGACACATGGGCAGGACCACCTAGTTGAGTAGGTACTAATTCCAGTGGGAGAGACAGTGCACCTATAACTGGTTTAAAGTGACCACAGGGAAGGGGTTGCTCATTTGTCTGGGCTACCTCTGGGGTGGGCACAGAAGCTCTTCACAGGGCAAGAAAGCTTCTGCCATCTTGGTTTAAGTAGAAAAGGGGCAGTGTGTGGTTGTTGACAATAGGGCACAAAGGAACTGCTGCAAAAGTGGGTAGACTTGCCTCTGGGAATGTTGTAGGGGATGTATCAGGAGTCACCCTGCACCAACAGGCTAGTGTCAGGTGTAAATGTAGTACCCCTTTGCACCCACATCAGAACCCTACTGGACTTGTGGAAGACAGAAGGACTGCACTTGCTGTCCGATGACAAGACCTGAAAGGCTGTCCCTTCTTCCACTTATACCCAGGACAAAGAAGCAGACTCCAAGGGTCAGTTGGCTAACCTCTTGTTAAGCTACAAGGATACAATAATCCATTAGAAGCCTTATCCTGAGGGGCCTTGTGGGCCAGTTCCAGCTGGTCCTATCCAGGCCTTTGCTGTTGGGTTTTGCCTGACCCGCTACTCCCACCCCCAAGTGTTGTTTCTGAAGGCATGAGACCTTTGGCTGTGTCAAAGTGTAGTCCTAACAATCTTCGAAGCCTTGGTCTCCTAAATGTTTTGGCTCCAAAGAACTACGGAGGACTACGATAAACTTCCCAAGGCAATCGGACAAAAATGCGCCGCAGCAGATCTAATCATGCAGTCCATCCGCTTGGAGCTTTTCTGCTGCAGCAAATCAGTTTCAGCAGGATGTCGTAGTGAAGGTAACTGGCCTCCTAGAGCCTTGTTCTGCTACAGGTTGCAGCCTTGCCACACTGAGGATTTTTTACTTCTATTTTAGGGACCGAGTCAAAAGGTACATTTCTCAATGGGACAAACTTGTTTTTTGTATCCAATCCACGCTCCATTGTGGTCAGCGCCTAGGTCCCAGTCCAGCACAACCATATGACCGCTGTTGCCTATTAACACTTTTGAGAGCTATTTGTAAATTTAAAAATTCATAACTCTGGTTCCCCTTGTAGGATTTGTCATTTTTTTGTTATTCTGTTCATTAAATTATGCTCTTTTATAAAGCGGAGCGAGATGTTTATTGAGGTGTTTTTGACTTTTCAACTGGTTTGGTACTTAAAATGCTTTATACATTTTCTAAAGTTAAGCTTGACTGCTTTTTTGCCATAGCTACCAGGGGTTGAGCTCTGGTTTAAAGTCCTGAAACATTTAGTGGACCTAACAAAAATAGTGACATTAATACTTGTGATGCACTGCCATCCACCCCAACTAATGTGTTTAGGGGTGGGGGTCTAGAACTTGGGTTTAGCAGTATCACTCAAGAAATCAAGCTGGAAATTAAAAATCCGTAATTTGACATCTAAGCAAAAATTGATTCTTAATTGGTATCAGATCTTTGAACAAGTCTCTTCCTGCCGTACCACCCCCCCCCCCCCATAATTTTTCCATTCTAGTTTGTGCTTCTTTAAAGTGTGTATTTCCATACTCTAATTAAAGGAGCACTCTGTCATTGTGAGGTCATCGCGATAATTGGTTCTTCAGTACAGCTGATTCCTGTATACCCTCTGCAATGAGGGATGTCCAATGTGGGACCAAGACGGGGACCCACATACCTTTTTTCAGGTAATGAGATTTAGATCATCCAGTTGGGGATTCTTGGGACAACATCGACATCTAGGTTAGGGAATGCATAGGTAGGAGTACATGACACACAGTACTTGTATGCCAACATATATACAGTATTTTAACACAACGGTGGAATCATTAATTCCTTTCACTGTCCTTATAGTGCTAATCACATTAGTGTGCTTCTGTCTTAATCATTGCAGCACATTTATTTATACAAGACTCGCGATGGTTCCATAAGTATTGAAAATGCCCCCTTTAGGAGGAGCCTAGCGCGCAACCAAGTTGGCCGCGTAGGCACAGGGCTCCCGAGGGCCTCCACAACCACTCACGTCTATCCTGAATATATCCTGATTCTATCGACGGGCTTCTAAAGGCGAACATATGCGGAGGAGATACCCGTTGTCCAAATTCAAATCGGACTTCAGGAACCGGGATAACATTGATTTCAAGTCTGCGGCCTACTCCTGACCTTGCCCCGGATTTGAGTTGGCATGGTGCCCGGGTAGAAAGTGAACAACAACGGCCTGCAGGACCCGGGCTGGTGCGCACCCCCTACTTTCACTTTCGGTTTCGGGTCTCCTCGCTGAAACTGACGGAGGGACCCCGGATTGTCAGCATGCATTGCTAGTGGGAAGATCGGGTATCCTGCCTGAATCTTGGACCCTAGTCTGGACCGCCTTTCGTGATCGCCGAGGCTCCCTAGATCGGCTCTCCGAGGATCACTAATCGTGTTGGTGGATGATAACCTTGGCGACCATCAGACAATGGCGGCTAGATTGGACGGCGACAAGCAAAAATCCAAGACGACTAGGTGGGGAGCTCATACCCAAGCTAATAACATGGACCGCTATACCCAGCCAAAAGGATCTCCTAGTAGCCTGCATAAGTCACCGGAGAGATCCCAGGATGGCCCGGGATCGTCTACGGAGTTAACATTGCAGGACGTCATGGGCGCCATCGATGAGATGAAAGCAGCAGTCGGCCAGCAATTCGACACCTTGGTCCATAAATTGGACACGGTTTTGATCGATGTTAAACTTCTCAGAGCGGACCTTTCACAAACGAATGAGAAGGTCAAATCCTTGGGTCTGACAACGTCGAGTCTGGCAACGGACGTGTCTGACCTGCAAACCGAGGTTCGTAATCTGCGGACGTCCAATGATTTGTCTGTCCGTCGGCTGGAGGATTTTGAAAGTAGGGCTCGGCGGAATAATGTGCGCATAATTGGGGTACCGGAGAAATCGGAGGTCCCTGCGGCTGACCTCTTCGTGGAACACCTCGTGCTCAACCATCTCGCACCCAAGGGATTGAGTAAATTCTTTGCGGTCGAGCGGGCCCATAGAGTTCCGGGTGGTAAGCCGAAATCGGGCGCTCCCCCACGGCCACTCATTGCCAGAATTTTTCATTTCAGGGACAGAGGCGCTATCCTGCAGGCCTCGAGGGTGAGTGGGCCGACGACGTTTGAGAACACTACTATAAGTTTCTACCCGGACTTTACACAATCGGTCCAAAAGCAGCGACAGGGGTTCATGGGTGTTAAACGGCGACTGAGAGACATGGACCTGAAATATGCGATGCTCTTTCCGGCCAGGTTGCGAGTTGAGTTTGAGGATCAGACATATTTTTTCGATCGGCCGGAGGAGGTAGGAGATTGGCTTGATACCCTGCCCCAGCGAAGAAGTCGAGAGGGACCGACCGAGGAGAACGGAGTGGGCCTGGCTGGACAGGAATAGACTTTGGTTCCCGGTGACTGAACATTGCGATGACACTTCCATATTTTGGTTCGATGTTTGTACTCTGTGCCTTATCCTTAAATGCCCGGGGTTGTGGGTTGCTCAGTGAGGCTCTTTCCTCCTCTTGGGTTTCCCCTTTTTGTAGCTTAGTTAATGCTAGGGCGACAGGCACACTGCAAGTTGGGGGGGGCTACACGGGCTCACGCAGGGGTGCAGGGAGGGGGGAGTTGTAACGGGAATGTTGGAGGGGAGGGGGGGAGTCGGGGACTGTTTGAATGTTCTACAAGGCAACATAACGCTATACGACTGGTGGTCGGGTTCGTGGACTCTGGGGGGGGGGGGGGAGTTGTGCGCGGGGTTGGGATGGGGGTAGGGGATTGAGAGTACTTTCGTGGAATGTGAATGGCTTGGGGGATAGGATTAAACGTGGAGTAGTGCTGCAGTTCTTGAAACGGCTGTCGCCAGACATTGTCTTTCTGCAGGAAACGCATCTCATTGGGAATTCTTGCCATGCTATGAATAGGTGGGGGTACCGTCTTGTCGCTCATTCTGGTTTTACTTCTGGCTCGCGGGCGGTGGGCATCTTATCTTGATTAGAGCCTCTCTCCCGTTGGAGGTAGACGACGTGATTCATGATCCTAGAGGGTGGTATGCTGCACTTGTAGGCCGATGGGAGGGCAGAACCGTGTCGCTTTCTGTGTATGTCCCACCGGGGTTGCAGGCCGTAACTTTCGCTGATTTGGGGCGAATGGTCTTGGGGCTCCCGGGGGGGTTCTGGTGATGGGGGGCGATTTTAATTCTGTCGTATCCGGTAGGGCGGATCGTCACCCTCCCAGGGACCTCCCGGGGGCACAGGCCTGGCTGAGTGGGTTTATAGATACCCTCGGGCTGATAGATTGCTGGAGACTGATGCACCCGGGGCAGGCGCAATACACTTTCCACTCAGGGGCTCATGGCAGTTTATCGAGACTTGATTATGTCCTTATGCCGGCGGCCCAAGCTGTGATGATTAGGGAAGTAAGACATCTGGCCCGGGGTATTTCTGATCATTCCCCACTGCTGCTGCACATTGAGGTCGTCCCCGGGGCTGAGGGGAGGGTAACATCGATTAATCCCTGGTACCTGCGTAATCCTAAAATCCGGGCGGACCTGGTCAAGTCCCTTGAGCGCTATTTCAATGAAAATGTGGGGTCAGTGTCATCTGCTGTCTCGTTGTGGGAAGCCTTCAAAACAGTGATCCGTGGGCAGGCACTTTCTCTAATCTCCCACTCCAAGAAAAGCAAGACTGAAGAGGTGGTTCGCCTTGAAAACGAAATAGCTAAGTTGGAAGGGGACCTGGAGTTGGGTGTTACGAATGATAAGTTGCATGTTCTCAGTCTCAAGCAGCTTGACTATAAAGCGTTGGTTACTGATGCTGCCAGGGTGATGAGTAGGGAGCAACAGGGGCGCTTATACGATGTGGGGGATAAGGCTGGAAAATTGATTGCATGGTTGGACAAGAAGGAAAGAGCGAGTCGAGTGGTGCCGGTTATTGAGAGAACGGATGGCGTGCGTGTGACTGACCCTGTGGAAATTGTTGAATGTTTCGCGACTTATTTCCGCGAGGTGTATTCTCCAGTCTCGGATGGCCTTGAGGATGACTCATTTGTTGCTGAGAGACATTGCGTTGCCGCCTTTGTCCGAGGCGGCCAGGGTACTGATGGATGCGACGTTGTCGCCTGATGAGATTGCTTTGACTATTCGCTCGGTCTCTTCTGGCAAGGCCATGGGTCCCAACGGCCTTCCCATTGAACTGTATAAGCTGCGCCCGGACAAGATGGCGCCTCATCTCCGCGACATGTTCCTTGAGGCACGTGACGTGGGCTCCCTCCCCTATGATCAGCGTCTCGCTACAATAGTCGTGATTCACAAGGAGGGGAAGCCACGGGATCAGTGTATTTCTTACAGGCCCATCTCATTGTTAAATGCTGAGCCTAAAATTCTGGCTAACGTTTTGGCTAATCATCTGGTTAGGGTCGTTGGCGACTTGATCCATCCGGATCAGTCCGGTTTCATACCCCACCGTAATACGGCTCTGAACCTGAGACGTCTTCATGGAGTGCTCGCCAGAGCGGCGCACATACGTGAACCGGCCGTTTTGGCATCCTTGGATGCCACTATGGCGTTTGATACCCTAGAATGGCCGTATCTTTGGGCGGCGCTCGCGAAATTTGGTTTTGGCCCCGGGTTTATCGGTTGGGTGAAGTTGCTGTACGAGGAACCGTTGGCTCAGGTAGTGGTGAATGGCAGAGCGTTGGCGCCCTTCGAGTTGGGAAGAGGCACACGGCAGGGTTGTCCATTGTCGCCCCTCCTCTTCGCACTTGCATTGGAGCCTCTGGCTGCCTGGTTACGATGGGAGCCCTCATTGCGCGGCATTAGGTGGACGCCTGAATTTGAGGACCGCATCTCTTTATGCGGACGACATTCTCCTGTACCTCACATCTCCTCGGCAGTCTTTGATTGTACTAGTCGATGTTCTGACCTCATTTGGTCGTAACTCCGGTTTGGTCATCAACTGGGCCAAGTCGTGCGTCTGTTCTCTCTGGGGATGCTCCTCTCCTCCCGCGTGGCTGCCCTATCCAGATTTTGCAGTCAGGGTTTAAGTACCTGGGGGTATTCATATACTTAGACCCTGTGGCCCGTTATGAGCGGAACTTACTCCCCCCCACTCCAACGAGAGCCAACGGCTCCCGCTTTCGCCGCTCGGACGCGCGGCGCTGTTTAAAATGATGTCGCTACCACGATTCCTATATGCACTGCAAAATACACTCGACGTCATACCGGCCCGCTACTTCCGTGAGGTGGAGAGCTTGCTGAGGCAGTTGTTTTTGGACGGGCGATCGCGAATTGCTCTTGCAAAATTGACACTCCCTTGGTATGATGGGGGTATTGCACTCCCCGATATCAAACGATACTATTGGGCGTCCCAATTGGCGGCGGTGAACCACGGGATGTATGGACTGGCCCTGAACCCGGCGTTCGAGATGGATAAAATGCTGTTGCCTGGGGGGATTATAATAGAGCACTCTATTCGAAGTCACCTGGTGTGCAGTTGACAGGCCCAACCAAGATAGCAGTACGTGTGTGGCATGCTGCTAATGCCGCGATGGGTTGGAAGGACTGCCTGACTCGAGCGACCCCACTGTATGCATCTGAAGGGCTGGGCTGTTTGTGGAGAACTAAAGGATTTGAGAAATGGGATATGATTGTCATATGTAAGGTGAGTGATCTCTGGGTGAAAGGGGAGTTTAAAACATTTGAAATGCTGAAAGCAGAATATAAGCTGAGCGATAGGGAGTACTTCCGGTATGCTCAGGTCCGTCATGCGTTGTGCTCGGTTTTCCCTGATGCTACTGCTATCCCGGAAAATTCCCCACTGGAGGACAGGGTGCTCGATGGCTACGTGCCTGACAGCACAATCTCCTTGATCTATAAAAAACTTATCAACGACCGGGCGGACCTGTTGACCCACTTGAGGGAGATCTGGGTGGCTGACGGTTTGGAATTAGATGATGAGGACTGGGTCTCGGCAATAGCCTCCCCGAGGGAGGTGGCAATTCCGGCCCGCCTTCGGTTCGTACAACTCCAGATACTCCATAGAGTGTATGTCACTGGTCCCCGCCTGATGCTCATGGGTTTCTCCGTGGACGGGATGTGTAAGCATGGCTGTGGTTCGCTGGGTACTTTCCTTCATGTTATATGGGAATGTCCTGAGGTGGCTCGCATTTTGCGTCGGGTGCATGCTGTAATGGAAGAGGTCACTCATGTTGCTCTGCTGCCAGAAGCTAGGAGATGCCTGCTGAATGTGTGGGAGCCCAACGATTATAATGTGGCGCAGACGCAGTGGGCGACTTTGGGTAATATGGTGGCTAAACGAAACATCGCACAGTTGTGGGGTTCCCAGAGGTCGCCCACGGTCTCGGTGTGGAAGGAGAATATGGATTGGTGCATGTTTAGGGAAAAGACGGTGTATGTAGCGAGAGGCAAGCCTTGGAAATGGGCTGGGGTGTGGGGTCCGTGGAATTCTTATCGCGGAGACATCTGTGCCCCTCCCCTGGCTATTGTATCGGATGTTTCTTTGTCCCCCTAGCTGACCATTCCTCATCCGTTAGGTTATGAGTAGGTTACAGTTTGATTTTTCCTCTGTTCCCAGGCCCCCCTCCCTTCTCTGCCGCAGGTCATTGATTTCCTACCCTGGGGAGCGCGTCCTGATATTCACACTGCCTATTGCCTTGTTTGTGTGTAATGTTTATTAGTTTTAAGTCAAATTGAAACCGTATTTCATATATTCACTCAACTACTGCATTTGCCTTCACTGGGAGTACTGATGGACTGACGAGATCCTCGGATTGCTCAATCTGTGTAACGGTGGAATGATACGTCTCATGCTAATTAGTGGCCGGCCCAAGGGGTTGTAGGCCCATGTCTGTAACTCTTTGAAGTCAAATAAAGGTTTCTTTAAAAAAAAAAAAAAAATGCCCCCTTTGTATATTTCTTGTAGAGCACAAGTGACTGTGAAAGGGTTCTCGACATGTTACCATGATTCGTTGAGTTGTGTGTGTGTGTGGGGGGGGGGGGGGTGTCGGTCAGAGTTCACATGCTCTGAGGTTGGCCAAACCATTCGTTATCTTACTAGGTTTACGGGTACTTATGGTGGCACTTTGAACTAGCAGGTCTATAGGCCAACATGTCTGGAGGCGGTACATGGAATCAGTCCGGCACCATCCCACCGTTTGTTGTCCAACAAACATACGGTTCTGACTGAAAAGTGGAAGCTGTTCATCAGTGTGTCTGGACAGTCATAAGCCAGGACATAAAAAGGGGGACTCAGTCTGTTCCAAGAAGCCCCCTCAGGTGGGCAGTCCCAATGGAGTTCAAGTGTAGGAATTGGGGTGGAAGTTTGCTATGGGGAAACTAGGGGTTGGATTGAAGCAACTTTAGTCTGCGTGGGTGAGATGGATGTTCAGGCCCTGGCCAACTTGCCTCACAGCATGGTGAATTACAGACCATGACCTATCTCTGAGACCATGGTGTAAATTCTTTTACCAGTGGATTTAATTGGGTAGTTTTTATTCCTACATTTTCTTACTTATTTTTTAATACATCATCCTTAAAACCGAGGACTAGTGTGGCTTTTTCGGATGCCTACCTATTTGTTTAATTCTTTGATGTAGTCTAGTTTTTTTCCCTTTCACATTGTTTGGAAATATTAGACACTTCATTTTTCTTATTGTTTTGTTTAATACCTTTTATATCCTTCCTCATTCACATCACTCTTGATACCATTTTTAATATTTCTTCATATGTCAAAAGACTTTGCTCATCCATGCTATTAGATATTACTGAATTCTCCGTTTGCAACTTCTTTTCTTTAAGCCAAATTTCTGTTGGTATATCAATATACAGTTTAGTCTTACCTTCATCTTCACCTACTAGTGGACAGAATTTCTGTCAAAACCATTACAAAGCAATGGGGGAAAACCCATTCGGCCGTGGGAGCTGTGTAGGAATTGGTACGGAGCACAGTGGTCCCAACAAAATTCTTTAAATGCTTGGTACCCTTGGTCTTCATTAGGACAGAATGGGAGCAATCTTAACCCCACTGCTGGTTAATGCATGGGGAGGACCAAATCCTTGGATATGGGCTGATGGCTCCAATCAAAAGAAAAGATGGGCCCTTCTCATGGTGCAGGGAGGCAATGTGCCGATCCCGTTAATTCAGGAATGGCAGCACCACGTATGTCAAACGTAATTGGTTCCTTGCAAATCTGATGCCTGACTTAATGGGGTTATTCTCTTATTCAAGGGATTGGCAACCCGACTGACAACTGTAGCAAGATACGGTCTTGATGAAGACCCCTCCTGCAAGGTTCAAGTGCCCCTTCCTAGAGTTTGAAACGTCGACATTTCTAATATCCATCTACCTGGACAGATTTTCCTTCACATCAAGATAACACAGAGTGACAAACTAATAAGTGCTTCTAGCCAGGTCACATCTGAAACCCCCTTGTGACTTGTTTATATTATCTTTCACATGTACTTTTCCAATTTCATCTCACCTACTCATGAGCACTCCCATTTCCACTCTTTCCACTGTCTGTGGAGCAACTGTGTAATAAGAAATAATATACTTTGCAGTGGTCATTTGACACTTTTTATAAAGAATTGTGCAACCCAATGTATTGAGGTGTTATTTGTAATGTTTGGTACCAAGCATATGATTTAAATAATTTTGTTGGGACCACTGTGCTCTGTACCACAGAATTCCTGTCAGGAGATCTATATTCTGGTCTGAATCTTCAGGAAATGTTTCCAACAAACCAAACAATGGCACTAAAGTATTTTGAATTGACGTTGCCTTTGAGGATCCTAGTACTGGGTCTTTTTAACAAAGGAACTTTACATTTACTTTCACTTAATCCTTCAGGATTACACACTGAAGCTAGAGGGACCACCAGAGATACTTGGATATTCAGATAGGTACTTGTAACCGCAGATTATTTCCTCCACCTACAGAATATTCCGCAGGCACCTGATTGGTTCTTCTGTGCTGACATAAGTTCCTCTCTTTCTGAGCCTTTAGATGCAGATCTGGAACTTTGCTCCCAATTGTATTGGTACGTGTATCTGGTGTTATGCGCTCAAGGCATAACTCCAAATCGTGTAACAAGTGTGCCCTCATGACCTGAAGGGGATCTGGCACTGAAGTAAAGCTGTATGTTGCCAGCCACAAGAAGTAGTCGTAGTCGTGCTTCTACTCCATGTCAAAGTTGCCAACTTGGTCAACGCCATCCTACCACATCACGTTATCAGTTGGTCTCCCTCCAGATCTCTGCAGGGAGAGCAGATTCCACAATTCGTCAGGAGCTCCTTCAATTTTCCAGGCCTTTGGCGATCTTGCAGCAGAATGAAGCCTTTAAGGAGGCCATATTGTTATTTGTTACTTTTTGGCTCCCTCAGGTACCCCGCTCAGCCCCAAGAATATGCAGGAGCCCTAAATGTGGTTCCAGACAGTGAATCCATCCTTTGTGCTGTCTGACCCTCTTGTTTGTGTTCCATTCTAGCTCCGGTACAGACTTCCATTCTGTCTTCATGACCTGCATCAGTCCCTTCCTGGTTTGTGCTGGTTCCAATGTCTGACTCTGAACATACTTCAGCACAATCCCAACAGATGTTGCGCTATGAAATTACTAAAGTGCAACCAGTCACCATATACAGCTTGATTCCACCCTCTCGAGTTTAGGGATCTGCTTATTGTGTCTTCTGAACTTAAAACTGCCTTCCTCATTTCAATCACTTCAGCTCATTGTGTGGGTGACCTTCAGGCACCATCCATGCAATTGTCCTACACCATCTTTTTTCAAGAAAAATTGGTGCTGAGGATTCGGGTTGCCAAAAAGTGACTCCTTTCCATATTGGACAATCCATCACTCACCACACTCCTCACTCCCTGACAGAGTACCAAAGAATCAATTGGTAGGAACCTGGAATGCCTTTAAGCTTTTACATTGATCAAGGACCAATGGGTGGCTGATCGGCTATTTGAGAAGTGCTCATTGAAAAAAAGTGAAGAGGGCTCAGTTAAGGTGGATAGTCTTTTGATTTAAGATCTGCACACTGGCCAAAAAGTAGACCTCTGAAGGATAAAGCACATTCCATCAAGGTTAAAGCTTTTACCACTGTGTTGGTATACAGCGTACTTTTCCTTGACATCTGCCAGTTTGCAATGTTGGTGCACACATTCAGATAAACCGAACTGCCTTGAATACCCGGTCCAATTGGAAGGACATTTCATCCTTTTGGTTCTGAAAGATCTTTAGATCCTAGTCCACTCCACAGACCCACAAACATTGGGGAGATGTGGGCCTGCTTTTGTATGTGCGGTTAGAATTGTACATCAGAACAAGTTACTTACCTTTGGTAACTCCCTTTCTGGTGGATACTGTATCTAATTGCAGGTGCCTCACCACCTTCTTATCTCCCCATTTTGTAGAGCAGCCTCTTTTTACCATCTAAAAAGGACCCAAGTTAGAGATCTGCACACTTTAACCATTAATTGTTTATGCTGTGTGTCTGAGGGTGTGGAAAGAGTCAAGCAAGAAAGTGTTGGCGTGCCGGGGTCATGCTTATGTACGATACTGCGCCATCATTTCCAGGGCGGTACGGAGCCCCACGGTGCTCCTATCAATGCACTGGAGTAATGTTGAAAAAGCTTCTGGATTCAGTCTCGTGCATAGGTTATATTCTACAGGTGAGGATTCTGTGGTTATATAGAGCATCCTCCAGAAAGTGGGTTACTTAAGATAAATAGCTTCTTTCGGATAGGGAAGATGATAGAAAATGTGAAAACAATCTTCCTTTTTTTTATAGTCGAGCTCTCATGGAAACCTTGTGTTCCCCTGTTACACGAGATTGGGAGAGCAGGTAAGCTTACTTTGGTTTTGAAGGTCTCTATTTTTTATGATACAATAGAGCAGAACAGCGTTGCACATTGTTCATTGGTTACTTGTTCCAAAGGAGATTCTTCCAAAATAGTCTTGTCGCTCACCAAGCAATTACTTAATTTAATAACCAGAACCTTGACAACATCGCCTTTCTCCAGTAGGTTTTAGATTTGAATAGTTCTTGAGGAAATTGTTTTATCTATAACCTCCTTAGAGCCAGTTGGTATGTTTTCTGACTATTTAGTGTGCATTAGGTTGTGTTGTTTGCTACGTATTGCTGCTGTTATGGTTAGCTTAGGGCCTCCTAGGCAACCTATCAACTTTTGTTTTTAAGGATCAACATAACTTACAGCATATTTCCTTTGTTTATTTCTGTAAGAATTTGGATTATTATTTTGTGCGGGTAGCTAACCACCTCAAGGAAAAATCACTACCCTTGTCGGGGTGAACCCTTAACCCCTTCAGTGCCCATGACGAGATGGTCTCGTCATGGGCCGCGGTTGCGCTGTGCCCATGACGAGACCATCTCGTCATGAACCCCGCCCGCTAATGAAACGCCCAGCACAGGGCGTGGAAAGGGCGGGGCACTGAAAAGGTTAAACTCACTAAATAAACCTGAGCTCCACTCCCAATAGCTATGGCACAGAGCAGATCAGTTTAACTTAGAGGCAGTGTGGGAAGTATTTATGCAGTAACAATACAGTAATATGGTCGAAATGCAAAACAAACATTCCAAAATTAGTTGGAAAAATAGAGTAAAGTTTAATGAACAAAATTCCAATAAGGGGGACTGGAGATATATATATTTTTTTTAAGTAGGAGTGTGAAGAAGCATTAAGTGCCAATGATAGTCCATGATCGGGGTAGACTGAGACCTAGGTGCAATTTGATGCTGACTGTGATGGAGCGTGGGTTGGATACACCAACCAGGTTCGTCCTGGGAAAAGATTTTACCTTCTGACTTTAGTCCTGTAAGTCCCAAGCCTCCTCAGGGGTGGTACTTAGAGACTCACAGATTGTTACACAAAAGCCAACATGAGAGTCCATTCCAGGTGCAGTTGTCACTGTTGAGCTGGGAAATTGTAAGAAAAGGCCTCATCTAGCATGTCTTCCAGTAGCTCTAACACAAGGTCAGCCTTATGGCCCTTGGAGTCCACTTCTTTGTTCTCAATACAGGAAAGAGCAGGTCCAGTCCATTCAGGGCTCTTCTCCTGTCATAGACAGCAGGTTCAGTCCTTGACTGATATTCCGCAGGTCCAGGACTGTTCCAAAGTGTGTGCCAGGCGAAGCCACATTTATGACTGGCATAAGATAATTGGTGGGAATGAGTCCTGGGCATGCCCTAACCGATGGGGTAAAAGTTTCTGTGGCCAAACCTCCCCACTTTGGGCCTTTTCAATATGGCGCAAGTCTTCGACCATGATAAACTTGGGCCATGAGGCCTGGTGGTGTGATTGAAGAGTGTACTATGGTATTTCTAGTGTCCTCCTGCATCTAGCACTAAAATCCAGTTTGAAACTGGTATTTCAATAGACAGTAGATGCACAAGAATGTACTTGCAGCCTGTTCTTGGCCTTTGAAGTTCGCACCAGATGTTATATGTAAAACCCCTGCAGACCTCATGAGCAGAATTTGACAGTAATGTCAAAAAAGGAGGCTCTCAGCTCTCACCCAGTGTTTCTGTGAGTTTCAGGGAAGTCATCTTTGCCTATTCAGGTCAGCCTATTTGTTCCTGGGGACATACTTCACACCTATCCAAATGCTAATTACTGGCTGGCAGAAGTGGGAGAGTAAGCGCAAATGGGTCTCCAGAGGCTTTATGCAGGGAAAAGGTAACTATCTAAACGTACCTTCTCCTTAATATTTATCTAAATCCGACTTCAGCATTGAATTTTATTTTTAATAACCATTAAAAATAGGTGGCTTTTTGCTACCGGTTTCCAAGCTGAAATTGGCATTATTAAATGTGATAAGGTAACCCAGTGTTTTCCTATGGAACCACCAGGCATGCTACAGAGCAAATAGCTTATGTAGCTTTTTCACTGCTTAGCATTACATTCCTACATGGCCTACTTTTAAATACCATTAACCTGATTTATGGGCATTAAGGCCTACATAGAGGTAGCTTATTTAAAAGGAAGGTGTTTCTCACTGCTTAGGAGCGGTAAAGTGCACAGTGTTTTACTGCCAGCAAAAATATAGGGTTCAAGATGAAGTGAAAAATCTGTGGTGATCCTGCAGAAATGGCAAAATTCCTACAATTTCTCAGCAGGGATTACAAAAATGCCAGCATATCCATAAAAATTAGTTATTTGTTGAATCCATCACTCCATTGTATCTGATTTTTTTGCTGTATAAAATAATCTTTACTACATTTGTTTTTAAACATTTTGTCCACTTTACTGTATAAGAAGGTCAGACATTTTTATTTGTAATATTATATTTTTTGAACTTGACGTTCAAGCTTACTTTAGGACTAGGCAAAGTTATTGTATTCCCTATTATTATATCATCCCAAGTTTTCTCTATTTCCTCATTTATCTTTCTAATGCTTGTTGAACATACTGATTTGACAGATCCAGTTTTGTTACCCTAATGGGTAATTTAAGAGTACACAAAAAAGTAATGCTGCTATGTAAGGATTGCAGAACAGCACTCACATTTCTCTCTCTCTCAGGTTCTCTTGGGGTAGTATAGTCTAACTCCCAGATATCAGAGTGTGTGTGGTTCCCAGTGGACACTCAACTGAATTACTTCTGCCTCCGGCCGTGACAATATAGGGTAAGTCTGTAAAGCATGTTTTCCCCTCAATTAGCACATAAACTTGAAAGCTGTTGTAAGCTTGTCAATTGGTCGCCATATCATGGGATACTAGCTCCAGCATGGTGAATGTACAGAAGCAGCTCATTTTCGTATAGCGATGGTATCTACACAGTCGCATGAGTGGATTCCTTCCCTCCTGCTCTTACCTCTCACTATGCAAGAAAATGTCTCCACAGCCAGGGCAAATAACATGGGTGACAGAGGGCAACCTTGACTTGTCCCGCGCAGCTCTAGAAGTGGGTTTAATATGGGTATACATTGTCCCATTCTATCCCAGAATCTAGCATCAGCAAACAATAAGGCAACCTATTTATTCCATGGCTCTCCTAGATCAATATGCTTCATGACTGCTTTGACATAGTTCCTGCTCAGGATGGCAAAAGCCTTTGTATGGTCTATGGACACTACTATTGACATTGGAGTTGAAATGCTTCATTTAAATTCCGAAACAGTTGCTAGATATTTCGGGACATATTGCTTTGGGGGAGGAAACCATTCTAACCATATGTATTAAGACCTGGAGATGAGGCTTTTGCCTGTTTTTAAGGACTTTGCTGAGTATTTTATATCCAGGTTGAGCATTCATAATGTCCTATAGACTGCCACATCCATGTCATCTTTGCCTGGTTTAAGGATGGATACTATTAAGGCCTCTGTGAACGCTGGAGGCAGCGACCCACCAGACTCGGAGTAAAGCGCCACTAGTGGGACACCAACGGATGGGCAAATGTTTGATACAACTCGACAGGAAGACTGTCTGCACCTGGTGTCTAAGCACTCACTAAAAGTGCAGCAGTAGTGATTGCAGGTGCGACCAAAACTTTCACATTGTCACTCTTTATAATATTATTGACCAAAAAGCGGATGACTGGTCTCTTTACACTGCTCAGAAGGTTTGGTATTGCACAAAATAGCATGCATTTAGTCAACAAACAAGCAAAGTGAGCATTACCTACAATTACAAACATCATGCTCATGACAATATGTATTAATATCTATCACTTTTCTAATGGATACGTCCAACTGCAGATTCCTCACCTTTGAATATCGCCCAAGCACCAGATTTAATCTGGAACTTATTTGTAGCAGTGATACTGTGCTCCGCTAGATGCTGCTGTGGCATTCCATGCAGATGCTATACCTCCCCGGAAGTAACTTAGTGAAGGGGCATATAAGCACCACCTTTGTGCTGATGTAAGTTCCTTTCTTTGAGTGCCTTCCAGTGGAAATGTGGAGCTCTGCACCGACTTTGCCAGTTTTCCAGTGACTTCAGACTTCTCCATAGTGTACTAGGATACAATGTCCTCACCAAAACAATAGTGTTCAAGCTGCGCCATGACTACAGGAAGAAGGTATTGGACACAGCCTCACATGTGGTGTGCCTTTGCTGCTTGGACTCAGGACATAACTTTAAGTTGTGTGATAAGCGCACCCTTATGTATCCGAAGGCGATTCAAGACCTGAAAGCAAAGTTGTATGTCGCTAAACCCAAGAAGTTGCATGCTTCGTGTAGGTCCAAGTTACTAGCCAGGTCTTGGTACTGGTCAAGGGGCCATTTCCACGACTGGTCACTCCCTACTGAAAGATCACCAGTAAGTCAAAGTCCAATGAGAAACATGAAAAGTAAAGCAGGACTTTATCCCATCCCACCACTCTGACTCAAAAGAGAAGGTGTAAGGGCATCAGATGTCGGTCAAACTCCATCAGGTTTGCTAGCCACAGAGCCAATCCTTATGTGACATGAGTTTGTAGACTCCTGCAGCAGTAGAAACCATCCTGTAAATTTTCAGTGCTCTTCTGGCATGCCTTTGGGTCCTACGAAATCACAAGGTCCTCGAGTTGGGTTTCATCTGGCAGTTCCCTCCACGGCACTGTGTGCCTCCTCAGGATCCATTCTGGTTTCCACTGTGCTAGTGAATGATTAGTGGAGATGTCATTGTCTGATGTTAAACCAATGTCTTCTCTAGCTAATGCGCTACGAATTTACAAAAGCGTAACCTGTTGTCTGATAGAGACTTCTAGCAACATATCCCTCGCCTTTTGAATATACCCCATGCATCAGACTGGATCCAGAAACCTTTCAGCAGTATCACCGGGAACCTGAAGGTGGCGTCTTGTGGCTCTGCACTAATGCATTTCAACTCCACAAATATGTACAGGGGCTACATAGACATCACACCTGTGCGCAGACGTCCATTCCTTTCTTTCTGTGCCACCAGCCCAGATCTTGAGTGCCCTCTTGTCTCTCTGAGACACTTACCTTGATACCATTAACATTTTCTCCAGTGTTCATGAGATGTCATCACCTAAAATAAAAGGTTTCAAGCCCTTTGGGGACTGTCGCAAACAAATGTCAGACATCCCCATCCGAGGTCCCTGGGGTTGAGACATGACTCCAAGGCCTGGGGGGACTCTGCATGATGAACCTCAAAGCCATAAGGCAAAGCTTTATTTCACCAAGCTTAAGGAGACTCCATGACTGGATCCTTCCACGTCCTGCTTATCCTTCAAGGTTTTCTTTAAATCAATGGAGCCACTCCGGAGGTCGATTTCTACGGGCTCCAAGTCCTCAGGTACGTAGTCGAAATGAGATCTTGCTCCCTCGCACCACTACCATTTGAGCAAGCGTTGGGGCAGCTCCACCCTTCTTGATCTCGCTCCTGAAGTTGGCCAACTTCGGAGCTGATCCCACAGCTAGTTCCAACACAGCCAGAGTTTCTTGAGCCTTCAGCCATGCTGTGTCATTTTGAAGAGTCCAGTGCACACACGTGCCAGCTCCTTGGATCCCTCTTGCTCCTAGGAACCAAAAGTTATTGCACAGGTAATACTGCTGGCAGACTCCCCATTGGCACCAGCTGAAAACTCTGATTCTATCTTGTCTCCAGCTCTTGGTTCAACTCCGCTTTAGGCTCCACGACTCATGCTGGCCGCAGGCATGTCGACAGTGGTACTAACTTCTCTGCCTGAAGAAGTGGCTCTGATTGCCCTCTCTGAGTCGACACCAGTCTGAATTTGAAAGACAGCGAGCCAGAATATGCCCGAGGCGATGCTTCCTCCTCTGTATTTCCTTTGTAGGGACTGATTCGGATGATTGTGGCCCAGGTGATGAGTTTGCTCAGTCCTACCAAGATGACAGTTGGACTTACAAAGATTTTTGTGGCCTTGATATTTTCCTGGAAACTGGTCTTTTTTTCTCCTCGTGGACCAGCCATTGGAATCGGCTTTCCATGCCATGGTGATGCATAGGGCCTGCCGAAGTACTTGACCTCCATCTCCTTACCTTGGAGCTCAAAATCCATGTTTTGACAGGCTCGCCACAGTCAGTCATAGACCACCTCAAGACAATGGCCAACCTCCTGAAATCATTGAGGTTCTCCAAGAGCATGCAAATTTGCACCTAACTCTTTTGCAGAAGCTTCGTTTCATAGTAATTTTTCTGAATATGGTGCAAATCCGGGCCTTTTCTCCCTCGCAACGAGTCCAGGGCATTTTTGCCATTATCCTGATGTTTCAGCTTTGTTCCTGCAGCTTGGTGTGAGCAGTTCTGAGACTTCTTGGTCTCCTGCATCCTGCAAATGGGCTGTGCCAGTTGGCATATATGGGCTCTGCAGTGGAATCTGAAGTCTCAGTGGGCCCAGTACCAAGGAAACCTGTCTGATTCTGTTAAAGTTTTGATGGAGACTGCACAAGAACTGCAACGGTAGGAAGTCTTGTAGTGGGCTCTATTAAAGCTTATTTGTTGGCCCTTCCAGCATTTTGTGTTTGTTGAATCAACCGTCCTTGTTTAAATAACCTGTTGTGATGCGGTTTATAAAAGGTTTGGCGCACTTTCCCTTCCAAACTGTGTTGCCACAGTAGAGAATACAAACCAAGGTTATTTATTAGAAGTATACTTGAGTGGAGTCCAGTCTGACCAGCCTCCTTAGATTCCTGCAGAGGGACTGACCTCTGCCAATGTGGTAACACTTCATGTACATCTTCAGAATCACTAAAGACATGCCCAGACTGGAAATTTCCGGTTGGTAGCTGGTGAACAAAGGAGATGCAGAAGAATGAGTTGCAATTCTGGGACTGGGTACATGCTATCTGCGTCAAGGTTACTCTGCCTGCGCCCGACGCTCTAAGGTTGGGAGCAGGCCTATCTAGTGAGAAAGGTATGAGATGACAAAAACATTAGCACAGCAAAGCTTAACCGTGGAGAAATACAAGAGAAAATATCACAGCTGCTTTCTGCTGAGGCAGACAGCGTGAGACAGAAGTTAGTTCCAATCATGGCTCAAAATGGTGACTGAATACAAAATGGTGCAGCGAATGCTAACTTAAGTCGTACAATGCATAGAGAACTTCGGCCAAAAGCATTTTTATTTTAACACAGGACAGCTTACCATATTTTTTTAAAGCACTCCTAGCTGGAGCTCTTTTGCGGTTGGTTCTATGGATGCACTTTGTAGCTTACATAATGGTTTTTTTTTTAAAGACTCAGACGTGATGCTTTTTTCTCAAATAAATCTTTATTATTTATTTATGACAATCACTTTTATTATTGCGAATAAATAATGGGTTCTGGCCCTATATATAATCAAAACGCTAAAAACAATGCCAATACTGACACTTAGTCATCACTTCACTCATACCAATCACACGTGACACTCATAGTGATTGTAAATCTTAATAAATATATTTTTAATTCTTATTATCTTGTATTGCTTTTTCAATATTTTTAAGAAAGACAGCAAATCATTCATGTTATTATTTACATGAACATCACAGAACTTTTTTTGACCACAATAACATTACAAACATATAACATCAAATATGGCTATTCCAAGCCATCCCCTACACCACATCTCGTACTCAAAAATATTTACACAATATGAGCACACTCAAAATCCATGAAACATTAAAGAAAAGGAAAAAAGAAAGTAAGAAAACCCATAGGAAACGTCAGAAAATAAGGAAAATCATAAATTAAAGCGACACAGACCCAAGAAGGGATTAGACCAAACAGTTGTGTATTCAGGTCATATGAAACTTAAATTCATAGTTAACACACTGTTGTCTAGACCTGATACTCTCAATTTTACACAAAATACTTTTTGGATGTAATAAACGGTCTACGTGTTTCAAACCCACTGATACTTTGGGGTTATCCTCAGGACCTGGAGATTGAGCTACAAATAAAAGAAAAAAGAAAAGTGCTTGTGTTACCATTACCTAATCACTCCACAAACAATCCCATTTGCTTCAAACTTCCAACTGCTACCAAGGTACCGTAAGAATGCCATAAACTACATTTTTACTTTTACAATTAGTGAAAAGCTCGTGTTTCCAATTGATGTTCTTAAAAGTGAAAAGGGGTCCTTCAATTGTTTGTGGACAGTACATACATGTCCCACACTTGTGGCGTCCAGTGATTGGCGGTAGACTCAGTAGTGACCTCAAGGTATTTTTATGTGCAGGTTCTTGTGCAGCCGCACGAATAATTGAACTTCTAACACTTTTATCTTTTTTTAGCGCAAATAAAGGTTTTTTCCATGTGGTATGTACTTTTTGTACCAAATGCCAATTTTGGTTGATCCGACGTTTAAGAAAGTTTGTATGTGAACAAAACATGGTTACACAGACCATTTGATCTGAAGGTGTTTTGTCTTTTTTCTGCAACAGCGCTTCTCTCGGTGTCCACCAAGCTCGTTTGAGCGCTTGTTTTAAGAGTTTTTAGGATAGCGGCTGCACAAGAACCTGCGCATAAAAATACCTTGAGGTCACTACTGAGTCTACCGCCAATCACTGGACACCACAAGTGCGGGACATGTATGTACTGTCCACAAACAATTGAAGGACCCCTTTTCACTTTTAAGAACATCAATTGGAAACATGAGCTTTTCACTAATTGTAAAAGTAAAAATGTAGTTTATGGCATTCCATACCCGTGCCCTAAATTAGATATTGACAAAACCAATCAGGAAATTCGCCAATGTATAACACAAGATATATCCAGGATGCAAAAAAAGGTGGCTAATGCCCCATTGGTAAATCACTGGATATCTAAGAATCATGATGTAAACGATTTAAAATGGACTGTTCTATCCAAAATTGAGAAAAATCCTCGAGGTGGAGAGAATACTGTTGCAGAGAGAAGCAATGCTCATTGTTAAATATAGTACTGCAGTTGATGGGCTTAATGAGCTTTCAGAAATTTATAATTTATAACCTGGACCTTTGTGGTCCATAAGCAGATGCTGCCCTTGAAATAGAATATCTTCAGGATTGCCTGATTGAAAATCGTTCTTCCACCAAAGTTTCTTTCTGGTACAGCGCCATGCATACAATATCCATAATGCAACATGGGTGCAGTTTGCACCGCTGTTTAAAATGTGGTCTATTTGGAACGATCTGTCTTTTAAAAGGAAAGCGCATGGTTACATGATGGGCCCCCGATTCGTTTAAATTCACCTTTTGTCAAAACCGTCCCGATTCGTTTAAATTCACCTTTTGTCAAAACCGTGTATCAATAAATCTGTTTGAAACTGCAAAACACGTGACAACTACCACTGATAACGGAGCTTGTATGTGCCGGTTTCCAGAACACAAGCGGATCCTTTACTGACAGACGGACGACCGGATGCTGTAATTACAGATTAAGCACAAGGTAAATGGATTTTGCAAGACAACATGGACAGGAGCGCAGATAAGTATTCGCGCGGAACGCTTTCTTAACATCGCGCAATGCACTGTTCGATAGACTCTCATATTGAGCGTTTCCTTTACTCGCGGTACGTTTTCTTACACTCGCATTATGTAGTATTTTTCAGACAGAGTATTCCAATAAAAAGTGGAGTCCGGACACTGAGGGCCCCCATGGCGCAACCATGAGGTATGTCGCATTCAGCTTTTAACACACTTGATTGTAACAAATAAGTATTAAACAAACTAAACGTAGTGACGCTTCAGGCCATTACGCCATTCATTGTTTTTACCTCAGATTGTTGACAGTTCGAGCCATTCCCGTTGTGATGTTGAAGACGTAGATTCATGCACAAAAAACAATTACTTTAAGGTAAAAACAGCATTGACCTTGATTGCGAATGTTGTGCAGTTAAAGGCATAGTAATTATAAGTCCGGTTTTTCATTTTTCCTATTCTCTTTGTTGTAAAAGCTTCTCCAGTCAAATTAAAAATATCCGGTTTGAAACGTGATATGGCCAATGCGTAAAGAGTTACATTGGATACCAAGAGAAAGAGCTTAAGGTACCTTGGTAACAGTTGGAAGTTTGAAGCAAATGGGATTGTTTGTGGAGTGATTAGGTAATGGTAACACAAGCACGTTTCTTTTTTCTTTTATTTGTAGCTCAATCTCCAGGTCCTGAGGATAACCCCAAAGTATCAGTGGGTTTGAAACGCATAGACCGTTTATTACGTCCAAACAAGTATTTTGTGTAAAAGTGAGAGTATCAGGTCTAGACAACAGTGTGTTAACTATGAATTTAAGTTTCATATGACCTGAATACACAACTGTTTGGTCTAATCCCTTCTTGGGTCTGTGTCGCTTTAATTTATGATTTTCCTTATTTTCTGACGTTTCCTATGGGTTTTCTTACTTTCTTTTTTTCCTTTTCTTTAATGTTTCATGGATTTTGAGCGTGCTCATATTGTGTAAATATTTTTGAGTATGAGATGTGGTATAGGGGATGACTTGGCATAGCCATATTTGATGTTATATGTTTGTAATGTTATTGTCGTCAAAAAAAGTTCTGTGATGTTCATGTAAATAATAACATGAATGATTTGCTGTCTTTCTTAAAAATATTGAAAAAGCAATACAAGATAATAAGAATTAAAAATATATTTATTAAGATTTACAATCACTATGAGTGTCACGTGTGATTGGTATGAGTGAAACGATGACTAAGTGTCAGTATTGGCATTGTTTTTGGTGTTTTGTTTAATCACTTTTATTAAGCATTGCACTGTGTGAATTAATGAATATACCTTTCATTATAAACGTTTTTTTTTTACAAAGACAATACATATGGTTTATATATGTTGATATATTCACCCCTTCATAAAGACAATAGGCCACTTTTATATTTTGGTGTTCTGACCCTTTGACAAAGTCAGTAAGTCTGCTTTACTTTGTTTCTTTGTCTGTTCTTATTCTATCTTCCAAAGGCAGATCATAAAAGATACACAAATAAATACAATAAGCAAGTGAACTGCAGAGGTCACACAACTAAACATAACTCCATTTTCCAAAACACCAGTGCAGACGCAACCCTTGTCCTCCAATCCAGCCAACACAGTGAATCTGTTTTCCAGTGGTACTGACGGATTTAAAGAAGATCTAAAGAATTCTCTCTTTGGTGCCGTTTGCACATCTGAACTAAGGGTCGAAGTTGCCAAAGGCTTATAAAAAACCCCACAAGTGGCAAGATCTTAACAGGGCTAGTTTTAACCATTCCAGCCCTAGCTAAACCCAGTATTTGATTTACAACAGAGGGATTACGAATGTTAATCACTATATTATTGCCATTGTCCTGTTTGTCCATCCCACCCGTCTTGCCAACAACATTCATTTAGAAAAGTCCCAATAGCCACACACGTTGATGTTCAACCAGTGAATGATTTTGTTCATAAGGCCCCTTGTGGATTCCAAGCTGTTGGCATGAATGCTGGGTACTTTGGCTAAGACTATTACATATTACATAGGGAGAAGATGCAGGAGGATGTCGATCGCAGGAAGGGGAACCAAGCTGGAATCACGTCTATCTGTCTGCTTGGCAGCCTGCTTAATTGTTGAGGATTGCTCTTCATTGCACAGTAGAGCTCTGTTCTGAACCAGAATCGAGGGCAGAGACTCGTCGATAACAGCCCTTATGCCCCCGTTATTACAGGCCTGTGATAAAGTCACTGGGGAGCACTGGGTTTCCTGGGAGCAAGTAGTTACCCTGGCAACGGATGGCTTTGCCAAGCCAGCCTCAAAGTGTGCAAGGCGATCAATGATGGGATGCAGTTTAGTGTCCAACAAGTCACCTATAAAGTTACTCAAGTCCTTCCAGGAGTCTTCTGAGATGACAAATAGTGGCACGAGCACTTCCTCATTACAAGACCTCTTATGGGGCACAGTTTTGTCATTGATTGCTGGAGGTTTATCTTTTGCAGATTTCAACCGCATTCCTCCTATGCTTGGGTTTTGGCCCAGATTCTGGATCTGAATCTTGTTATGGGCCCAACCGGCTTATCATTATTAATTTGACCTTTACCCCCAGGATAATTAAATATTGACGGTTGGAACAACTGAAGGGCTTGGTACAGGAGCGCTAGATATCCTGTTGTCCTGGGTAAAGGGTACGACTGGGGCAAATTCCTTAGAAATGAGGGAAAAACGTTGCTCCACCAATCAAATGTCATTGAAGACCATATACACGACCCGTGTCAGGTAGTTATCGATCATGGAGTGAGTACTTGGTGGTTGAACGCTAGGAGCTCCAGAATTGCCATTCCATTTACCCACGTTCATGTAAACAACAGCAAAATAGATATAATAGGAGAACAGAAAAACCCAAGATGCAAACACAGCTAAAAACAAAAGCGGCTCCTGCTGACATTGCAGCCCCTCCTTGGGCCAAGAGAACAGCGGGATCTGTAGTTCCCAATGGCTGGAGGCAGGTGTGACAAAGCCGCGAGGGTCACGCACTGCGGGATGGGTCACGTACTGCGGGACGGGTCACACACTGCGGGACGCCTTCCGTGAGTTTACTGCACTCCCGTGCATGCTGCTGACATTGCAGCGTCTCCTCGGGCCAAGAGAACAGCCGGATCTGTAGTCCCCAACGGCTCGAGGCAAGTGCGGCAAAGTGGCGAGGGTCACGCACTGTGGGACGGGTCACGCACTGTGGGACGCCTCCTGTGAGTTTACTGCACTCCCGTGCATGCTGTTGACATTGCAGCCCATCCTCGGGCCAAGAGAACAGCGGGATCTGTAGTTCCCAATGGCTGGAGGCAGGTGCGACAAAATGGCAAGGGTCTGCCTTACTTAACATTACACCCTTTACATTCAGCAGTATGCCCGCTAGGTTTTGAGTGCAAAAACAACAATTGATGGACAGAATGCAGAACAATGTCATACATTCACCCCAGTACAGAGATCTGGGCCTAAATCCATCGTTTTTTTGCTCACCATGCCATTTGTTGTAACGCTTTTCGCCCTAAGTGGGATGGGTATTCCCAGACGTGGGACCCGTGCTCACTACGCCTCTGGAGTCAAGCTATCCTGGCTGATGACGGCTGATAGCCAGAAACCGGTCCTAGGATGCTTGATTCCGGTCCAGGGAAGACATGGCTTGGCAGTTCGGGCTGGACTGTTCCCATGAGGCACAGGGTCAAGACTGATTTGCATATGGCCATGTCTAAACTGGGGTGGTGTAGTGGGCAAAAGAACGATGGATTTAACCCAGATCTCTTGACTGGGGGAGAAGGTCTGCATTGTCAGCATTCCGTCCATCATTTGTTTGTTGTAACGCTAGGTTTTGAGAGCCTGGTCTGTGCTTAACTCCCCACTGCATATGGCTTGTGTGCAGCAGGGGTGTTGGCTGCCAGTGAGGGGTTGGGCACAAGGCCTGGCCTTGGGCAACCCCACACCTCGCATGGCTGAAGGACGTGTGTGGTGTGGGCTTGGTGCCGCATATGGTAATAAAATATTATTTTCCATTTATTTTTTAAAAAGGTAGAAACTCGCTCAAATAGCCAAAAGTTAAAATTTTGTTATATTTGGGTATGGTAATAATATTTTACTTTGCACTGAAAATAAAGCTTAGAAATCACTGAAAGAAACAAAGGTTAAAGGGACATTACAGTTATGAGAAAATGGCATTTAAAACACACTGTTTTAAAGTAACAAAACCACTGAAATATACCAGTTCCAGTTATCTCAAGTAACAGTAACTTGTACCCTTGCCACACACTGCTAATTACCTCGCATGGTACATTACTTATGACATGCACTATGACATCATTGTTAATATCACTGCAGCATCTGAAATGACATAATTGATGGCAACACTGTGCATGGTGGGATGGTGTTAGGACTATAATGTCACAACCTAATGCAGTCTGTGTGATGTATTTTGGGCTTACTTCCATTGAATTAATTAAACTAATACTACTGGCACAAATGTTTTGTAGATTAGCAACCCAGAACTAGAAACTGGTTGATAGGTAAAGAGGGTGAGTTAAAAGGGGTTTAGCTGGAAATTGTGACCCTGCCCTTTACTGCAGACACTGCTCTGCCCAGAGGCTCAATCAAAGGAAGGTGACTGCATGGCAGTATGCCCTGGATCAATGTAGGCTAGAATAAATGGTCCTCACATGGTAGGATAACCTATTAAATAAAGGAGAAGCAAAAGAAAATACCGGCATCCCCTCTAAAAAGTCACTTCCTCACATGGCTCCTGGCTCTGGAAAGAGACATAGAAAAACAGAACACTTTCCACTTTGGGAGAGAGCCAAGATAGTAAAGCAATGGGCCTTTATGAGAAGTGACTCATCGATGCATGAAAACAGCAATGCGTCACTTCTCAGTGCGTTCTCCTTGCGACATGACGGATGTGTCATATTTACTGTATGACGCATCATGTCGCAAGGAATGACAGATATGTCAGTATTACTGACATTACTGTTGCCGCAAACTGACGCATTGCTGGAGTTGTGTTAGAAGTGTGATGCAACTCCAGCAATGCAGGGGGGAGGGCTATGAATATAGCACTGCATCACCCTTATGCCTGCTATGAGGCAGGCGTAAGGATTTGACGCAATGACATCCTAGAAGTGGCACACTGAAAATTTATAGATTTCAATGTGCCACTTCTACGAGGCTTGGATGAGGGGGAGCGCCCACCCTGCATACATTATACCGGACGTAGGTATAATGTGGCGCAGGGCTTTACAAAGTGACGCATCTGCCTAGATGCATCACTTTGCAAATAGGGCGCATCATGGTGCATATTTTACACCGCGGCTGCGTCACAAAAAGTGACGCAAGGGCGGCGCAAAAGTGACACAGGGGCTCATAAATAATCCCCAATGTTTTTAAATTTAGGGCAACAAGATTTCGGGTCTTTAGAGGTTGCTCGCGCTCATAGCGAAGTCTATGATTAATTAGATGTCCATGTTGGAACAACCATTAAACATCATCATGCTTGAAAACAATAAGAGTTAGGTACCTTGGATGATCACTTGCTCCGTGTACTATTTAGACTTCTTTTCAGTCATGGGCGGAGTCACTAATTTTACCCAACAGTAAATCCTGACATTGTCCTGCTATTACCCCCATAAAGTCCATTGTCAGGATTCCCCATCAATTATGAGGAATGACCGTGTTTGCTAAACAAGTAGTGGCAAAATATAAGATAAAAAAGGTCATTCACTTGTAAAGAATTTATTTCAGGAAAATGAAAATGAATTTAAACTTAAAAATGTTTGTGCAAAAAAGGAAAAATGGGATTAACAAGAGATGATCAAAAAGAGTTGATGAATAACAATAACGTTCACCTTCATGATTTTCTTCATTACCCAAACTGTCTTTCCTCTACACAAATGTCCAACAATCCCCTTGTGGTGAGTTTTGTCACACTATCGCGATACGTGCAGTTGCTCTCTATTACCATGAGTTGGGATTCCCCAGGGGATGCCTGGCTATTCTGATGATGTGGGAGCTAGTGGCTAAGCAAAACGACCAGGGGTGGCTCCTCCACTAGGGCGAAGGAGCGTCGCCCCACATCTTTCTTGGAGTGCGAGAAAGCCAAAACATAAAATGATAATAACTTTTGGTTATTACCATTTAATGTTTCTTTGGGCATTGAGTGCGGCGGCTGGGCGGAGCTGCCCGGGCAGGGCAGGAGTGGTTTGCCCACTCCTGTGTGCGCAAGGACTATTTGGCCAGCCCTCTCGGGCCGTCCAAACAAGTAAAGCGCACTTTGCACTTCTCCATGCAGGCTGCATTGCAGTCTAAATGGAGAACATGCCATCCCCTACAGGCCTTGGTTGGCTGGCGTTCCAACCAATCACAATGCTCCACCGGAATGTTGTAATTAACTTAGGGGAGGGAGGCTGCCTGCTTCCTGTTCCTGTCAGAGGCAGGAGAGCAGGAGCATTGAAGCCGCGGGACCCAGGCTGGTGGAAAGGTAGTTTTAATTATTTTTTTTCTTCATTATTGACCCCCCTCCCAACGTGAGCCCGCGCTTGCCCTACCCACCCGCAAGCCATTCCGGCCGCTACTAAAAATGACTGACATTAGTGACGGTATCCAGCATTGCTCTTTGTGTTTTTTTAGGTCGGCCACTAGCCAAAGCTTTTGATATTATTTTTTATAATCTTATTTATATGGGCTGTCAACCTGCCCTTCACGTTTTTTCCCACCCGCTACAGCTTAAAACATGGGACCACGGTTCACGCCCACGCCAGACATTGGCTAACTTCACTGTGATTAATGAATTCTGCTCTTTCCCACAGAACACATCCACACACAAAGGAGCTTATTTACAAGCCCCTTGCGCTGCCGACACTTCATTTTTTGCCCATATTAAAAGTGACGTACTGGCAGCGCAAGGGGCTTGCAAATAAGCCCCAAAGTAGTAACTTTCAGTTAGTGCCAGGTACTATTATGCAATGTGTGCTTTTTCTCTGCTCCATTGTGCTCTTAGCCATTTATTTTTTATATTGGTGAGAGCCTTGCACCTCTCTCAACGAATAATGCATACAAAGTGCATTGACAAAGCCAAAAGTCTGGCTTTATGAGTCTTCTGGTAGACAGCCCTCACTTAGGTCCTCTTAGTCCCAATTACATGATTCTGGGTTTTAGGTTTAGTTGCCCTGATGTCTAGGCAAGAAGTAGTGAGAATAGGAAAGAAACCTCTACTGTCAGTATCATGGTGGTCATCATCCTACTTTGCTGACTGATCTCTGGTGTGGGCTATTTCCAATGTATGGGAGCAGTAGGCTGGCTTATTTTAGTAATGGTGTTTATGTTAGTATTAATAGAACATTTCATGTAATATTACAAATATCAAACCTACAAGCATCGCGAGCTGAATTAAGGAGGTTTGATTATTTTTTAGGATGGATAAACAATGCAAAGTAGGTAGGCAGTGTTTAAGTGCTAATAACTACTTACATTTTAAAATAGCCAGATGCCCATGAGGGAGCGTATGAGCTCTTGGTTACAGGGTTTCTGCAGTGCATGCAATTAGGTAAGAGCATTCCACTGGTTCTTTCATTTGGGTGGCACATAAACGTCATCATGTTTTACAAGATCATAAGACTAAGCCATTTTGGAGAAGGAAGACTGCAAATAAGGAGAAAGAAGGAAGGGGCAATTAGGTGATGAGTTCACATAACTGTCAAAAACAGCTGAGCAAGAAGTGCTAACTTCCTCAGAAATACTGAATTAGAAAAACAGGCAAGTTCTGACAGATAAAGCATATTTAAAGTCACAGAAGTCTGAAGTACAGGAGGTGTGTAAGAAACAGCAGAGACTGAGGAGGCAAGATGTTGGAGCAGAAAAATCCCCTGCATGGTAAGGGATCTGCATTGTAGCCCAGAGTGCCCCTCCCGCATGTAGGTCCCAAGCCTGGTTCTAAAACCGATCATTCGACATGCACGGATTATGCATACACGCCGTGACCTAGGCCTACCTTGAAGGACTTCGGTTGATGATAGACCGGGAGGGGTGCCAGAAGTGCTTTCTTCGGGATTGGTTTGGGCTACTGGTCTCACCCAGCGTTGCGGAATACGAACATGTCGGTGTCAGCGTACCCGTTTAGTTAACAGTAGACTGGCCAGGCTGTATTCCATGCCATGGGCCCACTCAGTTGAAGTTCCGCTGCTGTATTTGCAACTCGCTTGGCTTACATGAGAGAAATGTAACACTGTGAAGCGCATGCGTGTTCGTGTGTTATAGTGACTACATGCATGTGTGCCTTTGGGAGTACATATCATGGAGGCCCGTGGATTCCATTTTGGAGTGCCTATGGCTTATAAATTCTAATATGAAGGTGTGGCCTGTCAGGGTGGACAGGCTCCTAGACAAAGAAGTGGGCACATCAAAGAGCCCGAAACCCACAACACGAATTTCCAAAGGGCCAGGCACTAATTCACATTTGTGTCTGGAGAGATTGCATAAAAGTGGAAGCTGAACGCCTAATTATTGTTCAGAGCTGTGACAAGATCTCCTCGACTCGAGCTACTGCAACCAGGACCAGGGGCTGAGGTCTGCTAGTCTCCAAGTTGGGCAGAGGGACAATCCCCAGGGCGCCAAGAACACTTGCCATGAGCCTGGAGCACCAGTCTGCCTGACAGCCAAGACCAGTGTGCCCCTTGAGTAGGAGGAGAGCCTGGAGGGAGCAAGGCCCAGTGGGTATCAGGATGCCAGGATCCCTGTGAGCAAGGTGCAAGGTTTAAGGTCCATTGGAACTGACTTGGTGTGAGACTGCTACAGTGCACCAAGAGGCATTTGCCTGTGCGTTTCAGGGACTGTCACCTGTTAGCGACTCCGAGTGTGCACGACCAAGCCCAGGGATCCCAGGCAGAGCTGTTGAAAGTGGACTGAAGTAGGATTCTGCAAGAGGAGTCTCCTGCCTTCCTACCAGAGGCCCACTCCTGCAGAAAAAATCCTCCAATGCCCGCGAAGGTTCCTGCGTTGCAGAGGGAACTCTGCCTGATGCCAGGGCTAAGCACTTCTGTCCCAACACTGTAATTACTGGAATATGTGCCGAAGCATAGAAAGGGATTGATACATTGTTGCTACTGCATGGGTAAGACACATCAAGCAGGGGCTCACTAAAACTTGGGGACTTGAGCATGATGCACCACATGTGAGAACTGTTTAAGAAACTTGTAGGCACTTGCTACATAGTTAGGGAACAGAATCCTAGAGCAGAGAGGATTACAGCTATGAGAGACTAGCCTCACATGTCACTGAGACACTTCAGAACTGAGGAGTGGGCCTTAAGTGGAGGGATTCGGGTGAAATTGTCCAGATCGCTAGAAGTGACTCTGCAAGGGATTATGTTATTATATCACTGTGATAGATTTAAACTGTGTAATAAATACTTGTTTTCCCCAAAACTCAGGGGTAGATTTACCACTGTTTCGCTAAGCGCAGTGCAGTGGCCGGAAATGCTGCACTGCGCTGCGTAAAAAGGAGTGCGCCAAATTGACTGGAATATGGTACTCTCATCCCCTTTCCCTATCGCCAGCGCAGAAATCGGCTGCCGTTCGCCACAGAGACACCTTTGCGCCATGGTGCAAGGGTGTCTCTGTGAGTCTAGCATAGGTTTTGTACTGGAAGGGTACCCTTCCAGCACAAAATACTATGCATATACTGACTTAAGGGGGGCGTGGCCAAGCCGGCTACCATGGCGGCTGCACCTTGCTAGGGCTCTACGATCGGGCCGGACAAGTGGTCGACTCCAGATGTTGCACCCACAGGAAAACGCAACCCTAGGCGTCGGAGTGACCCGGGCGTCTACTGATCTGAGGAGGCGAAGCACTGAAGGGGAGAAGAGAAGTGGCGGCGAGGTACAGCCCCGGGGCTTGGGGTCACAAGATGGCAGCGAGCGGTCCCTGAGGTCCGCGATAGTGTGCCTGGAGGACGGCTGGAACACGGTTACAGCCGGCAAAACTCCCCCGTGAACCCCCACTGAGGCGAGGACGGTGCCTGAATGACGCTGATGGGTGGCGGAGCTCCGGAGGCAGATCGAGAGCGTGAGCGTCCCCTTACCTGTCTTGGCCCGAAGAGAGAGGGCGGCCATGACTCCTGCAGTGCTTGTCCCACGCAGTAATCAACCCCGCGGCTGAGAGGACGAGGCAAACTGGACGAGAGAGGACGCATTCCCTGGGGGCGCCTGGAGGCTGCGACATCCGCGGTGAGTGCGGAGCTACGGGGGGAGCCCTGGTCTGGAGGCAGGGTCGAGACGCCTGACCTTAAGATGGCGTCGACGGGACATCGCCACAGCAAGGCCTGGAGCCCGTAACGGAGGGCAGGGGACACCGGCATTAGGGGAGAGCGGCCTATGTTCCTCCCGGATCAAACCTGGGACGCCCCACCCTGCAGGGAGGCATACATATGGATGGCACCCAGAATCGGACATTACCAATGGGCCCCAAGAGACCGGCCATCCTGGGGATCTATTGAAGGGTGCCGAGCGGCGGAGTGTCCTGCGGTGGCCCATTTCGAGAGAAAACACGAGGTGAGACGCCACCTCCCACGTGCTCTGAATACCGGTCCCTGAGGTTGACGGACGGCGGCCTCCTTGTTGGCGCACAGGCGGGGGCAGGCTAGCGGAGGATCTCGTGGAGCTGAGGTGACCCGTGGCGGAGTACGAAGGGCTCCGGTGGGGACACAAATCATTGGTGAGAGCGGGACCGGCGACGAGGCGACCCCCCCTGCCTCCTCGGGAGGAGAGGGAGCCCGCGTTCCCCAGCGGACGGGCACGACGTGCCGAAGTACCCCGATCGCAACAATGGGGAAGTCCCGGGGGACCCAACAGACGGCGGTTCCCGAGACAGCCCCAGAGAAGATGCCCAGAGCCCAGACGTGGGTGGGCGTGGTGGCGCCGCCGCCTGACTCCTCTGTCTCCGTCAAGTTGGACCAGGTTCTGGCTGCCATAGAGCATTCCAGAGTCTCAATGGAGGAGCGACTCGGGACGCTAGCGACGGACATCAGCCTTATCCGTGACGACCATCGGAAACTGGTGGATAGGGTGAAGGACGGAGAGAAGAAAATGGAGGACATGCAGCCAACGCTCGATAAACACCAGCAGACTCTCCAGGAGGTGCTACATCGCCTAACCATCATGGAGGAACGGGTGGACGATTTAGAAGGGCGCTCAAGACGCTGCAACATTCGTGTAATAGGGCTACCCGAAGGAATAGAAGGCACAGACCCCCTGCAATACTTGGAGACCTGGGTGAAATCCTTCACTCCGGATAAGGATCGCTCCGCCTTCTTCTCTATGGAAAGAGCCCACAGGGTCCCGGCCCGCAGACAGCCCCCAGGCCGCTGTTAGCAAAGTTCCTTCTCTTCCGAGACAGAGATGCGATGCTACGCGCGGCACGAGTGGCGGGCACCCTGCGGGTCGACAACCAGCGAGTTATGGTGTTTCCCGACTATGCACGGGCAGTTCAACAACAACGGGCCTCCTTTCTGAATGTAAAACGACGGCTGCGCGAGAACAATATCCAATACTCCTTGCTTTTCTCGGCCCGCCTCAGGGTGGTCTACGCCGACTCTACTGTGTTTTTCACTAATGCCGCGGAAGCCCAAGATTGGGCGGACCAGCACTGCACACGACAGTCTAGGGCGGAGATCGCAAGAGACCCGCACCCTAAGCCTCCGCGATCCGGAAAGCGATCGCAGCGGCGCCCACGCGGGGGCGCGAGAGGCAGAGCTCGTGCACGCACCCAGGACTCTCCTGACCTAGAGCAAATTGTGAAAGAACGGAGAGAGGCCTTACAAGCGGTGATCGACCTGCAGGCATCTCCCCTACCGGACGACATTGACCGGCCACCGCATATCTTTACCTCGGAGGAGGAGAATGACAGTGATGGAACAGGGTCGGGGGAGGACTCCGTGACGCCCCCCATGGTCACTCCGCAGACGGCGGACCTCATTCTAGATGAACAATCTGGCTCCCGTGCGAAATAAGAGGGGACTCCTGAAACTACCATTGAGCCAAATGTACTTTCTCCCCCACCTGTTGAACTCCGACCCCAACCTCGTTACCTGCTATAGCAGGAGCAACGTCCATTTTCCCTACTAATGGCCCGATTAGTTTCTGGCCCAGTACGCATGCACCGCCGCCACCTTCTTATATTGTTGTACCGCCCTTAATTGGGTAAACAGGTTTGGACGCATCGTCCTTGATGATGGGCCCTAGGCATTGGGGATGTTCCCCGACCCCCATTTGTTCAGTTGTCTGCCCCAGTTCAACACTTTTCCCACCCCCCATATGGAATGATACGGATCCAGCCATCTCCTACTTATGCTTATACAGCGTCGGGGGATACAGACACCCTTAGCCAACTGGAGCGACCGAGTTATGCGCACCTCAATAGGCGTAGTCCCCGCGCATGGTGCGCAGACACAAAACATGACGCATCATACGCCACACACTGATATTACCATCCTCACCCTGAATGTTAGGGGGCTTCACACTCCACGCAAACGGTATGCGGTGTACTCCTATGCAAAGCGTCACAACACCCCGATAGTCTTTTTACAAGAGACGCATCTCATTGCAAAAGAGGTCGGGAAACTGCAGTTGAAATGGAGGGGTCTCATATGTGCCACAACCTATTCTGCGTATGCATTCCCCGGCGCATAAGCAAACCGATAGATTCCGGGCTTGGATTACGCACTGGTCGCTCACTGATGCCTGGCGAATGCGCCACCCCCTGGTCCGCTTGTATTCCTTTCATTCCATCCCACACAATTTGCGTGTCCGACTTGACCGCTTCTTATGTACGGCGACTATCTTGCCCAAGATTGCCCACACAGACTACCTGGGCAGGATCATATCCGATCATGATGCTCACATTCTCCAGTTACACTGGCGGCCCCCACACCCACCGGTCCCCACGTGGCGCTTACCGCGGGACTGTCTATCAGACCAGGTCTTTCGTCACGATCAGGAATGTAGCATTCAAGACTATTTCACACGCAATTCGGGGACAGCATCATCCAGGTTAGTGGAATGGGATGCGTTTAAGGTGGTGGCCCGGGGAGAGTGCTTGAAGCAAATAACGGGGGTTAAGCGCGTACTAGAACAGGCCCTCACCACCGCGGAACACCGCCTGGCGACCCTCACCAAACGGGACGTTGCGTCCGAAGAGACGCGGCGTATAGCTGAGGCAAAAACTGCCTATCAAACGGCCTCCGCGGATCTGCGAAGGTACAACTTCCGATCATACGCTACACGGATGCATAGAGAGAGAGACAAGACGGGCACTCTACTGGCGTGGTTGGCCAGGCAGGACACGGAAGTCAAGCCCATCACCGAGATACTGGACCCTGGGGGGTGTTAGTGCATTCCCAAGCGGAGATTCTAGGGGCCTTCCGCGACTACTATGCAGAGACATATAACGACCCCACCTCTACCCCGCAAGATGTAGTGGATCGATTTCTCGATCCTTTACCTATCCCAACAATCACGAGGACAGAGAAGGAGGCCTTAGACGCCGTAATAGCCTCGGCGGATGTGACACAGGCCCTGCGTGCCCTGGCCCGAAATAAGGCTCCGGGGCTGGATGGGTTCCCCCTAGAAAATTACACGACATTCTCGGTGCACCTAGTCCCTCGGTTAGTAGAGGTGTTTGCGGCGGCGCTGAAGAAGGGAGAACTGCCGAAATCCATGCGAGAATCTGTAATCATGACGTTCCTGAAACCACATAGGGACCCACAGCGAATGGCCTCCTACCGTCCAATATCGCTATTGTCAGCCGATTGCAAACTCTTCGGGAAGACACTGGCGGATAGATATGTACAAATTATACGCTCTCTGGTTCACCCGGATCAGTGCGGATTTATACCCGGCAGATGCACGTCCCAGAACATACGTCGATTCTTCCACATCCAGGACCAGGTACGGGGGATATACCCTCGAGCGGCCTGTCTCATCTTAGATCTTGAGAAGGCCTTCGAATCCCTCACATGGCAGTTTTTGTTTTCGGTGCTGCAGCGAGTAGGCATTGGGCCCACCCTCCTAGCTTATACGCGCCTACTGTACACCGGGCTGACCTCGCGGGTGCGCCTAGGCCGGTGCATATCGACGGAGTTTGCGGTTCAGAGGGGCACGCGACAGGGCTGCCCGTTATCCCCTCTGCTCTTTGCTCTGGCGGTAGAGCCTCTTGCCATACGACGCCGGCGGGAAGGGGAGAGCTGGGGCATCCCGATAGCAGGCACAGTGCATAGTGTTTCCTTATACGCTGATGACCTGCTGATTTATGTGCGGGACATTACCGACGACTTGACCCCCCTCTGGGAAACTTTGAAGGAATTTACCGCGGCCTCGGGACTACGGGTGAATTGGGATAAATCCACAATATATCCGCTGCATCCGGAACTGCCTCCGCAGGAGGTTCACATAAGAGCTCAGCGAGTGCCCTGGAGCGCGGAGGCCCCCTGATACCTTGGTATCCGTCTCTACCACTCCTCCACAGATATGTTCGAGGGTAACCATTGCAGGGCACTGGCGAGTATTAGGGCTACGATCGGATTTTGGAAGAGCCTTCCATTGGCTCCAATTGGGAGAGTGGCATTGGCCAAAATGATCATGGTTCCAAGATTGCTGTATTTCTTTACCAACCTGCCAGTAATCCCGCCCAGAGCCTTTTTTCGGGACCTAGACTCCCTCCTCAGTGCGCTCATTTGGGGGTCCGCCAGGCACAGAATAGCCCTGACAAAACTACAACTGCCCACCACGCAGGGTGGCTTGGGATCCCCATCATTCGAAGCCTACTTCTTGGCAGCACAACTGCAATGGCTGTCTTATTGGACAGCAGACAGGTATAATGTGGAAACTCATACCATCGCAGGACGGGTATCGGTTCCGGAGATCCGTCGCTTGCTCCTCCCTGGCACTCACCCAAAGCGCACATACCCTTTACAGGTGTCAGTGGCGCGTAAGTGCATGTTGCGGATACACCGCATGTCCCCCGGGAATCCGTTGTACTCCCCTCTACTCACTCTGGTAGGATGGCCCAACCGGGAACACTACTACACAAATAGCGCGCTTCGCACATGGACGAGGTGTGACTTAGCTGAGGCAGAGTCCCTTTTCGAGGACGGGCAACTAAGACCGTTCCATAGCTTGGTGGAGGAGTACGATCTTCCCCCAGGACAATTCCTGCTTCACCACCAACTCCTAGATAGCTACCGACCGCATCAGGACCTACGTAAAGGGGAACCACACACACACCCAGTGCTTCACACGATCCTACACATGGGAGCAGGACGCCATCTCACTACATGGCTTTATAAAGCCATACGGGAACTGACTAATAAACGATTGGAGACCCTCCGGGCCACCTGGGAGGCGGAAATCGGGCGGGTGCTCCATGAGGGGGAGTGGGAGAGAGCTTTGAAGTACCCTAAGAAGGTCTCCAGAAACGCACGCTTTAAAAACATCCAATATTACATCCTACACAGGGCCTATCTAACACCTGCACGCCTCCAACGATTCTACCCTGACACCCAGTTCCTATGCCCCAGATGTCATGAGCAAAATGCAGACTTCCGGCATATGTTTTGGAGCTGCTCCGTCATTCAAATTTTCTGGCACCACATCCACACTGCTTTGGGTACCCTCACTGGGCTAACTTGTATGAACACTTGGGAGGCCAGTGCCATAGGCATCTTTCGCGTAAGTAAGCAGCACAAGGTGCAGACTCGCTTCCTCTCCCTTGCGGTGCTCTTGGCCAAATGCAGCATCGCCATGCATTGGCGTTCCCCCACCGGTACACCGTTGGCGGCATGGGTGGGAGCTACGCACAAATGGGCGGAGGAGGAGACATTATGGGAGGAGGAGGTGAAAGGGACCCGCAAGCACCCTATATCAATGGAATGGGCCATGTTATTGTATCAGTTTAGGCAGCTCTCCCCGGGGGCGAACCCACCAGACGGCTCATCTACACAGTTAATCCAGCGTATACAGTCGCAGACCCTGCCCAACTGATTTCGCAGAATCCCAACCGCGCGAGCTCATAACAAGCCCTAGCCTCAGGTACACTATTACGGTTCTAGGTCGCACCAACTAGGATAGGCAAACATGAGTATCAGAGGTGCCTTACCCATACGACGCTACATACCCTCACTAGTGTAATTGGATATATTCTTCCATACCCGTCCCCTAGTTTATGCCTGTGTTAAACCCCAGTTCCTTTGCCATATATGGAACCCGTGACAGCAGGATATAAACGTCACGATATCTGTATACATTGTTTATGCTTCCTGGTTACGAATCATCAATCAGTACAGTTGTTAAGTACCATTACAGGATGTATAAACGGATACGACTACTTGAAGATTATGAATGATGTACAATGTATGAAATATGAAAATGGCAATAAAAATAAGTAAAAAAAAAAAAAATGCATATACTGACTTAAACCATTTCCCTCTTTATATATGTGCTGTACAGTTCAGCACATGTAAACAAAAGGATCCACCCGCAAGTACAGTAGGTCAAGAGTCTCCCGTTTATACCATGTGTATCCCACGGTCGTGGAGAATACACATCAGTTGTTAAAATACCCCTCACACACCAAAAGGGCCCTTGGTGTCATGCTTCATCATAGGGGTCTTCCCGCCCCTCTACGGGACGGGGCGTGCTACGACCTACGTATACGTGGGAGCACTGTTCTTAATGAGACTACTATGTGTAGTGCAAGGGTGTGCAAGGAAGGGTCAGGAGTGAATGGAGAGTGATTTAAAAAAATACCTGGCTCTCTGGACTGGGAAAAAATTTATTCTGCCATCTAAGCTGGTATTAGTAAAAAGGTGGGGGGGAGGGTATATGCCTCAATGAGCTTGACCTCCTGGTGTCGACATGTTTCGAAGCTTCCCCATGCTTCTTCGTCAGGACCTTAAAGATCCCTTCCAACGACGCACTGTGATGTGTTAAAAAATAATGGGTGAAAAAATCAAAGGGGAGGTAAATAGCCTCCAAGAGTTGGTAACGCCCCAATGGGTCTTACATACTCCTATTAACCTAGAAGGAAAAAATGGTATAAATGAGAGATACACAAGACATTTAGTCATATAGATAGAAGTTCATTCCGTCGTGTTAGAACAGTGATCTGAAAAAGGAGGTGAACGATGATCGTCTTTTAACGCTATTCATAACGTTATCACGTGATCTGTGATAAAAATACTGTGTGACACACTACATCAAAAACACAACATAACAAAACAGAACATAAAACACACACTCTACTCAGAAAGGAAACGAAGTTCCTGTAAGGCAAATATATCAGTGGTTGTTTACATGCCCAACAAAGCAAAAAGTAAAACATACTTGCTGCAAAAAGAACAATATCCTCATGAGCTCAAAAACCGAGTGGTAGGAGTGCCCAAATAGGCTACCTAAGTAAAGGGAGAGAGGAGACTGTAATCCAATCGTCAATACTACGAACTACCAGGATACATCCTCCACCTGCCGGCTGTGCCGTACTTACGCCTCCAAGGATCAATGTCCTGCCCAAATAACCACCCCGGTCGGCTCCGTCGATAGAGTCAGACTGGAGAACTCGTAGTTTAAGTACCCGCACCAATCAGGGAATACGCGCCAAAGAGCCACGTGTGATAGACCAATAGAAGGAAACCTGCTGGCAAAGTTAGCGGAGACCCGCAGGCACTGCTTAACGGGACCCGGAACCGGAAGTTAAAGCGGCCGGGTCACCGTGGTGAGATAGCAAAGGACCCCCAAAGGGAGAGAGAGGTGTCTATATAGGATGCCTGAATAAAACTGTGACGAAGCGAATTTACAAAACGGGAAACTGGTAGGAGATATGTCCCAACCTGCGTAATAGACAGGCACAGTCACCTAGATTGAGGAGAGGGGGTTAATTGTTAGAAAAACAGATAAACTGGGAAAGGGCTCAGATACAAATGCCCCGGCAGGGAAGTGTCTCTAGGTGTCTATGTAGGATGCCTGAATAAAACTGTGACGAAGTGAATTTACAAAACGGGAAACTGGTAGGAGATATGTCCCAACCTGCGTAATAGACAGGCACAGTCACCTAGATTGAGGAGAGGGGGTTAATTGTTAGATAAACAGATAAACTGGGAAAGGGCTCCTAAACCAAATACAAATACACCGGCAGGCACATGAACATAGTCGTGAAAGGAAGAAGAAATTAAAGCATTCTCCTTCCTTGCACCTACTTCGAAAGGGCTCAGTTTTCTGACACTAAACCCTGCCTACTCTATTTAGTAGATTGGGTTTTGTATCAGAAACCTTGGGTGGTTGCATGGGAACGTCTATGCTCCACCCCCTTTGCGCTGTGTAATGCAAAAAAAGATTTAGTGCCGATTTGCGGCACTTTTGTGATGCAAACACAGTGTAAAATCTCAATAAATCTCCCCCTCAGTACTGGACTGGACCTGATTTATTGGTGTTGCTGCAGGACACATTGAGTTGTGTGTTTACACCTACAGTCAAACTGCACCTCATCCATGGGTGCTCGATCCGCACTACCACTGAGAATATAGTGCTTAAAGGGTATTACTTGGCCCAGTGTCACAGAGCTCGCTCAGAGTAGGCTGAACCCCAGGACAGCCAGAGTATTAGGCCCCAACCACTATGGTAATCCCAGCCTGCCCTGTGGCCTGCAGTGAGGAGTTCTAAGACATGATCTATTGTCACTAGTGAGTGGGTGTAAGAGGATAGAATAAAACATTGTGTACAAAGAAAGTGAAATAGTTAATTTAAAGGGTAGAAGCAGACAAATGTAAGGAAGTGTCTCAAGAAAACTAAGCATTAAATTAATTAAATGAGGAGGAAACATACAGTATAATGTGAGGGGGGTACTGCCCCATTTAAAGGAAGAGTGTCCTTAGTGACACACAAAGGCAAATTGTGCTTAGCAGCACAGATGAGGTTACACAGCATCCTGAGAAGGACAGGTTTGATCAGTTTCTAATGAGAGGCTGAATAATATGATGCATACTAGATTTAGGCAAGAAAGATTATGACAGAAACATTTGATGGGCAAAGATGAGAAAGTGTCAAAAGTGTGTTGAAGAAACCACAAGGGAAACATTTGTTGAATCCAGCTTCAGTAAGACATCTCCACAGTACAGATAGTTACTCTGTAGGGCTTGTTGGGATTACCTAAAATAAGGAATCTGCAACGCTTTATTTATTGATGTGAGAGCAATTCAGAAGCTAGAGTGCTGGATATCTAGTACTGAGAATAACATGTATATTACACCTAATTTTCACCCTGTTTTTTTGTTTGGATTTGGAAGGGACAAGTGTCAATTGAAACAGTGTTAGAATAAGTTATTAGATGTTTCAGGTCTATTGGCCTGTATTATGAACATGGAGGGAGTGGCGTAGATGAAAACGGTGACGGTGGATGTCACCCTTATTAGAGGATGAAGCTAGAGGACAATTTGTTTTCTGGGAAACACCAATTGTGCTATGGTTGCAGATGCAAGGCAATTCTAATGACAATTACCCCAAAGTTAGGTGATGTAGCAAATAAGGAGTCCAGTTTTGCACTGAACCCTGCAAAAAGTTCTTTGCTGACTCCTCCATAGTGAAAACATGATCACACGTACTTTGTACCACATAAACCTTATCATAGTAGGTCTGCACCCGCTTCACACACAACTTCCCCTTCTACACCAGGTCCACTGCTATAGGGCCATAACTTCCATTCGCTCTGTGAGATCTCTCCTCCTCGGTCCAATCTACTGGACTCTCCCCAATATCACGTGTTTTTGTTATTGTTCTATATCTATCTTCTACTTGATCTACAAATTTCTTCTCTACCTCAGTTAATGAACAAGTCAAATTATGTCTATGAGCATATGCTGTATCCAAAGTCGAAGTCGGAATGAAATACTTCCCAATCCTGTCCTCCTGCTTGTAGTAATCATACTTATTCAGATGCTTGGAAGCTGGTACTTCTGAAAGCACTGCATCGTAATGCGAAAAGAAGTAGTATTCATAATGACCTCTTCCATAAAACATACTAAGCAACAAACTACACAAAATTCCATACGTCAGTGGAAGATGATGATACTTAATCCCCTCGTCCACTGGGGCAGGCAATTGCATACACACATAACAATCTTTTGCATCCATCGCCGCCACATACTCATATAGCAGCTTGGCATACGCATCAAGCTTAGAATCACCTTTAGACAAATTTACATGCAATCTATGACTATCTTGATCTAGCAAAGCCTTTTCAGCTCCTATGATGCCCTCTTTCTTGGTTGAAGTATTGGGTGTAGGCGTTCCCTTCAATCAATCAATCAATCAATCACATAATTTGTAAAGCGCACTACATACCCGGGAGGGTTTCAAAGCGCTGGGGGGGGGGTGTTGCCTGTTACTGGTCGAAGAGCCAGGTCTTGAGTTGTCTCCTGAAGGTCAGCAGGTCTTTGGTTTGTCGCAGGTAGAGGGGGAGGGTGTTCCAGGTCTTGGCGGCGCGATGGGAGAAGGATCTGCCTCCGGAAGTAGTTCTCCTGATGCTTGGGACCGTGGCCAGGGCGTGGTCAGCGGAGCGGAGTTTCCTGTTGGGTACGTAGAAGGAGAGTCGACTGTTGAGATAGGCTGGGCCGGTTTTGTGGGTGCCTTGTGTGCGTGGATAAGGAGCTTGAAGGAGATTCTTTTGTCGACGGGGAGCCAGTGCAGGTTCCTCAGGTGGGGGGTGATGTGGTCGCGGCGCGGGACGTCGTGGATCAGGCGTGCAGAGGCATTCTGGATTCTCTGTAGTCTGCTGATGAGCTTGGACGAGGCTCCGGCGTAGAGGGCGTTTCCGTAGTCGAGTCTGCTACTGACTAGGGCCTGGGTGACTGTTCTCCTCGTGTTTGTCGGGATCCATCTGTAGATCTTGCGGAGCATGCGGAGGGTGTTGGAACAGGTGGAGGAGACTGCGTTGACTTGTTTGGTCATGGAAAGTTTCGAGTCGAGGATGACTCCCAGGTTGCGTGCGTGGTCGGTGTGGGTGGGGGGGGGGACCCCAGTGATGTGGGCCACCAAGAGTCGTCCCATGCGAAGGGGTTGGACCAGAGGATGAGGATTTCCATCTTGTCTGTGTTCAGTTTGAGGCGGCTGTCCTCCATCCAGTCGGCGACGGCCTTCATTCCCTGTTGGAGGTTGGATTTGGCGGTGAGGGGGTCCTTGGTGAGGGAGAGGATCAGCTGAGTCGTCGGCGTAGGAAATTATGTTGAGGTCGTGCTGTCGGGCGATGCGTGCTAGTGGTGCCTTCCCCATTACGACTCCTACCTCATGTGGAATAGCAACTGACACTATAATAACTATAACTATTGAAACTATCACTCCTTCTATGAGTGTACCTACCATATATTTGGGCATGCGGTTCGGATTTCCGGCCTCCATTCTCGTTATCGGCTTTGGTTTCAGCCACAAACACTTAGTCTCTTTCTCCACCTCAAGCTGTTGTTCACAAATTCAAAATACCACTCCGGAAAGGCTGGAAAATCCCTTCACAGTACTTTTAGTTCCTTATTCACACAGTCCAAAGAGACTTCCTTAACCCTTGTTCTCCTTCTATGGAAAGTCCCTAGGTTATCTACTTTGAGCACTTATTTACAAAACACGGTTTATTCACAATCCACAATAAGCTCAGATCCAATTGCAGCTAGGACATGATGCAAAATTTAAAGACGGACAGTTACCAGTTCAGGAGTTGATGGTTCAAAACCAAACATCGGGAAAACTAGTCTTTGCAAAACCAGGATTCGCACCTTGCTCAAAAGTGGTGGGTTTGGAATTGTGAGCGTCAGCACTCCCTCAATCTGGAGACTAGACACCAGTAACACCACCTTGATCTTCAGTAGTGGATTCCTGCTGACCACGCTCACATACCTCAGCTTCCCGGAACTCACTACTCCCGGCATCAGTTACTGCGTAAGTCCACTCCGTGGTAGCGTATCTCTGGCAAGGCACTCTCGTCCTCCTCGATCGCCTCAAGCTTTGATCCTTCTCTCCTTCGCTTTCCTCCGATTCAGAGACCTCAGACACCGGGGCAAGATCTCTCTTGGGAGCCAGTCTCAGATTCAATCTCCTCTGTCTCCTGGGCCAGGCTTCTTCTGCGCCTCCAGCTCTTCTGCTTTCTTCTCAGTCTTTCTGCACACCACTTCCTTCCGCCAAATCCGACTCTATGCCACTCCCAATGTCACTTTCTTCTTCAGAGTCATTATCTGGATTCTGAACAACGTGACCCTCCTCAGCCTGGTCTGCTGAACAACCAGCTTCTCCAGCAACCCTCACAGCTTGGCTTGTCCTCTCTTGTGGCCCTGCTGCCACAGCTGGATTTTCATTCGTGAGAGGGACTGTTTCTTCCAAGGGTGCTGAAACTCTACGGGTGTGGGAAGCATGTACCCAGTTTGGCAATCCTCCGCACTTCACTGCTGTGTTCGTTACCAGTATCACCTGATACGGGTGAAGTACTGGGTATTTTAGATCCAGCGGTGCAGGGGCACACACCCTATGACTTCTGGGTTCACCCTGTTCCGGACCTACAGAAACACAGAGTCTTCTGGGTGAAGTCAAAGATTTGTTTATTGGCTGCAGACCAATGACAGGTATCCTAGAAGTACAACAGCGTGTATGTTCTCAGGAGACTGCTGAAAATCATAGGAACGGACTTCTCCTTAAGTACAAAATATCATGCTCCAGGCACACATTCCTTGGTTTACGATATGGCCATTATAAGTATACATTACAAACGAAAAAGCAGAGTCATGATGACCATCCCACATTCCAGTTCGGCCAGCCCACAATGATTTACACAGTAAGGTTCAGATCCCACATCGTATGTCAATAGACCCCCCAATAAACATGAGCATCTCCTGTTTTGGGAAACAAGTCATAAAGCAGGAACAAGCAGGTGTGGAAGAGATTAGCCGGGGGATTGTATAGAATGAAAGGGTTTTATGACGGGTCAAGCCCTGATGCTAATCACAGGTGGACGGAGGAAGGGGAGCTCGTGAGACCGGTTTGACCTGGGGCAGCAGAGCCAGCTGCCCAGGTCACAGAGAAGTCAGAGGGAAAGCCCATGTAATGTGAGGCCCGTATTTACTCCATTATAGCCTATGTGAGGGCAATGACAAGATGGCCACTGCTTCCAAAATGGAACCCGCGTAGTGAAGCTGAATAACGTGTACACAGTGCATTCATAGCTAGAACGATATATAAAGCACTCGTACATGCCGCATTTACCATTTGCGGTTCGCTAATACCAAGATAGACAGGGGTAGGGCCCTGTCCCCTACGCGGTCCCGAATATTAAAGTACGACACGGGCCTCACCACCAAGCGTCCAGGCAGCTCTTCCTCACGTGCTTACGGACCAGTACCCAATCTCCCGGGCACAAATCGTGGCATAGATCACTTGAAGCTGGAACAGCGGCAGCCTGCACCTGCTGAGACACAGAACAGACCACATCAGCTAGTCCTTTGCAGTAGCCAAGGATTAAGTCATCAGTGATGTTTATCAAAGCTGTAAGACGGTACTGCCGGCAATTGCATCGCCCTCCCCATCACAATCTCATGTGGGGAGAGACCCGTTCTTCTATCTGGGACACTACGAATACTCATCAGAACCAGGGGCAACAATCGATCATGTGCAGAGAGTAATCTCCTTATTTGATTATACAGAGACAACAGGAGACCCTATGGCGCTTATTCTGCTGGACGCGGAGAAAGCATTCGATAGGGTCTCCTGGAGATTTCTTTGGGCCGCCCTGTCTCACTCTGGGATCACCGAGAAATGTATAAAAGCTATAGAAGGACTGTATATTAATCCGGGGGCTCGTGTTCTGATCAATGGGCTTTTCTCTGAAAGATTTACTATTACCCGGGGAACTAGACAGGGATGCCCATGCTCTCCTCTCCTTTTTTCAATCTATATCGATTCATTCATTTAACGGCTAGAGAACCATTCGTTAATATTACCTATTCAAACACATAATCATAAAACCAATATTTTAGTGTATGCAGACGATATAGCAATTGTCACCCCGACCCTCACAGTGCTATAACTGCTATAGAAGATGAGGCACAACAATTTGGAAGTATTTCAGGATATAAATTAAACCCTCGGAAAACTCAGATTGTTCTTAATGATAAAATCAAGATGAGGGATATAAGAGTTATCGATAATGCTGTATATCTAGGGATTTTATACAGACAAGCAATGGTATACAGGAATTAATACACAATTTATTTTTGAAAAGAGCACCTTTTAATTACCCTCTCTCTAGTTAATCAATCTAACAGAAATATATCAAAACATTTTTGGCCATCTACATAAAACGTGACATCTAATCAGGCGAGAAATAACAAGACATCTATACAAAATTAAGTACTAAATTACAAAAAGGAAACATAACACACAACACCTTGTACACATACGTTAACCCCACAAGTACATCCCACTAGTGTCCTCCCACTTATTCAGGGCGAACCACTCGGAGGTAGTCAAGGCAGTATACTGGAAATCTATCCATCAATGTAGACCTTCTCAGAATACTGTTGCGTTGTATACAATCAAAACTTCATATTTACGACTCCTCCTTCATGAAAATGTGTCTACGCACATGCGTTTCGGCCTTAATCTTTCCTTGGCCTCCTCAGGACAGGGTTAATGCAGGGCTGTGCCCACACTACAAGAAAAATATATATACAATATTTACAATAAAAAGCGTTAATGGTATTGCCAAGACACTACGTGTCTCCCGAGCTGGTGAGGGTGATGATAGTAGCCCGCACGCCTTAGAGAGTCAGGTTCCTTACCAAAAAATCACCGAAAGTGCAGCAAGTAGTGACCACAAGTGCCCAAAGTTACAAAGCAATCTCGTAAAGTACTCCCTACTGGGGAGACACCCGTGAGGTGCTCAGGGATCTAACTCCCAGGTGTCGGCCGAAATAAGCCGGCTGTACGAACTAGGGTACATGACAGCGGCCGGTGCTCTAATTAATCAATCTACGTGAGGGAACAGAAAACCGTACCCGCCTCTACTATACTCTCGTGTTAATCTCACAGATGGAAGAGGCCCATGTACTTACACGTCCGTGTAGGCTCCTCCTGCCTCTCAGAAATTAAAGGTGGCTCAATTCAAAATGCCTCTGCGGCAAAGTCAGGGCACCTAAGGGAAAAGTGGATAAGCACCTTAACAGGATGACCCCTCACTGGAGACAACAATCCTGCCAGAAAACTAACATAACCTCCAACTATAGTATGCGCCAGCGCTGTACCTTAGGCCCGAAGCACGAGCTCCTGTGTCGCCCACGCTCTCCTTACAACCTCGTCTGTCTTGGTCCCAAATCTAAAGAGAGAGCACTTAATAAAACACACGTTCTCACGTCACCGAAGCTCTCCCTGCACGAAGTCTGATGGTACTGGATTCTCACCTCCAAAGGGATGACGGGACCGTGACATCAACGCGCGCATCCCTGTCAACCAAGCACTTACTTTTAAATCATCACTGGTCCTGCACAGAGCTCGAACCCACCGCCAACGCTGTCCGTCGTGCATGGTGTCTCGCAGAATACTGCTATCTATACATCCGACGCTCGACGAGCCGCGTAAAGATAGAAAGAGGACTACTCTAGTAAAGAGTTATAACACCGGAGGCAAAAAGGTGGCCATCTTATCACGGTGAAATACAGTAATGTAAACTGGGTCAACCCTGCCGGTTCTCACAAAATCATGCAGGTGCGGTAAAGGCAACTTGGGTGGAGGGGAGGAGAACGGGAAAGAAAGGGAAATTGCATGTTAATAGTGTCAACGGAGTGAACCTAATCAGACGGGCACCACCAACTCAGAACCCACCCACACGTGGAGCAGCAGTGGCCGAGCAATACCATTCCTAGATAAAAGAACACTCTATACATACTTTACATAAATACAAACATGGTCTACAACATTGCAGTTATATTAATTCAAGAGAAACATAGACTCCTAACATGGTTTTCAAACCCTCAGACGGACCTCACCCTACAGCTATGTTCTCTCCTATCATCATCCTCAAATCAAAGCCCAGATCTCGTCTCGGTCATTTAACCCCTGAGTTAACATCAGTGCCAAAATAGAAAGCATATTCACTATTAATATAACCCCATTAATTGCCCACACTAAAAAAGAATTGGCTCCATTGAACAATTTGCATTTGACAATTGGGGGTAGATGCAATAGTAATTAAAATGCTGTTTCTGCCAAGATTTTGATATTTCTTTTGAACTACCTGTCTGGAGTTTCCCACAGAACTACTGAAAGCAATAGATGCAATTTTTTCGAGGATTATTTGGGGATATAATAAACCTCGTCGGGCCCTCAGATGGATTACCTTACCTAAGGAAAGAGGGGGATTAGCATTACCCAATTGTAAATTATACTATTGGGCCACTGTTCTAAGGTATAGTGTTAACTTGATTTCCCAGGACTCCTATGATCATATGGGTCTTGAGGAACCCATGAGGCGTAAGTGGGACGTCCTCTTACCATGCCTACTCTTTGCTTATCGTGAGGTGCCACAGAAATCTCTAGGGTCAGCCCCTTTGAGCTTCTCTATGGACACCCCGTGAGAGAACCTCTGAGTTTGGTTAAAGAAGGCTGGGAGCAATCTCCCAGGAAACCTCCCCAGGATGTATATAGCTACATGCCGGCCTTTAGGAACCAAACTCGGCGGTTCAGGCAACTCGCTGAGGTGAATCTGGAAGCCAGCCAGGAGGAGATGAAGCTGTGGCTTCCGCCTGGTCAGAAAGTGTGGGTCATGGCCTCAGTGGAGCCCTGCGTGCTCCAGGATAAGTGGACCGGACCATTTGAAGTTGTGGAGCGCAAAGTCCGGTTACCTACTTGGTGGACTTGCGGTCTCCCAGGAACCCCTTGAGGGTCCTGCATGTCAACCTCCTGAAGCCCCACTTGGAGAGGTCCCAAGTGGGCATGCTCTTGGCAACAGATGCTGGAATGGAGGAGGAGACAGAGCCTCTTCCTGACTTCCTATCAGCCACAGAGCAAGATGGGTCAGTGGATGGTGTCAACCTCTCTTCCACCCTGACCCCTGAGCAACAGAATGACTACCGCCAGTTGCTGGGACAGTTTTCTAATCTGTTCTCCCTGGTTCCCGGTGTCACTGATTGGTGCGTTCATGATGTGGACACTGGGAATAGTACACCTGTGAGGCACAAAACCTACAGGGTGACTGACAGGGTGAGAGCTTGCGTCAAGGAGGAGGTCTCCAAGATGTTCGCGTTAGGGGTGATTGAGTCCTCTAACAGTCCTTGGGCCAGCCCAGTGGTCTTGGTCCCAAAGGCTGCCGCACCGGGTGCCACGCCAGAACTCCGGTTCTGTGTGGACTACCGAGGGCTCAATTCAGTCACCAGGACTGACGTGCACCCCATCCCCAGAGCTGATGAGCTCATAGATCGGCTAGGGGCTGCACGGTACCTCAGCACGTTTGACTTAATGTCTGGGTACTGGCAGATCGCCTTGACTGATGGGGCAAGAGAGAGGTCAGCATTCTCCACACCAGATGGGCACTACCAGTTCCGGGTTATGCCCTTTGGGATGAAGAATGCCCCTGCCACCTTTCAGAGGTTGGTCAACCAGGTGTTGCCTGGACTGGACTCGTTCAGTGCCGACTACCTGGATGACATCGCAGTGTTCAGCGCCAGTTGGGAAGAACATCTGCACCACCTCTGGGAAGGTTTGATGGCGCTGTGGAGGGCAGGCCTCACGATCAAGGCGAGTAAGTGCCAGATCGGGCAGGGTTCCGTGGTGTACTTGGGACACCAGGTGGGGAGCAGCCAGGTGGCGCCCCTACAGCCCAAGATTGATACCATCCTGGCTTGGGAGCCGTCCAACACCCAAACAGAGGTGAGAGCCTTTTTAGGACTCACGGGTTACTACAGGAGGTTTGTCAAGGGGTATGGCAACATTGTTGCACCCTTGACAGCGCTGACTTCCAGGAAGCAGCCAAAGAGAGTGATTTGGACTGACACCTGTCAGAAAGCTTTTGAGGCCCTAAAAACTGCTATGTGCACGGTGCCAGTGCTCTTGGCACCCAACTTCTCCAGAGAGCTCATAGTACAAACACACGCTTCAGAGCATGGTGTGGGGGCTGTTCTGGCACAGATGAATGAGGAGGGCCTAGATCAACCCGTAGCCTTCATCAGTAGGAGGTTACTTACACGGGAACAGAGGTGGAGTGCTATTGAGCGTGAGGCATATGCTGTGGTTTAGGCACTGAAGAACCTGAGACCCTACCTGTTTGGGACTCACTTCCGTGTTCAGACAGACCACAGGCCCCTCAGATGGTTGATGGAGATGAGGGGTGAGAATCCAAAGCTGTTGAGGTGGTCCATTTCCCTACAGGGGATAGATTTCACGGTGGAACATCGCCCTGGTACAGAACACGCCAACGCAGATGGTCTGTCCAGATATTTCCGCCTTAGTGATGAGAACTCCGAGGAGGTAGGGTAGTTCTCCCCACATTTCAGCTGGAGGGGACACGTGTTAGACCTGGCACCTTGGCGTGGGTCTCCCTTCCATTTTTTGTTGTTGCCTCGTGTGTTTTTGCTGGTGTTAGATGCTCAGGGCACCGTGCCACTGCTGTCCAGTGCCACAGTGCAAGTGCTCCCTATTGTACATTGATGTATGAATTTGGGATTCCATGATTGGTTGGTTTGGTTTAACTGTCAGACCCTAGTGCAGTTCACTAGGAGTGCCCAGGGCTTGTAAATCCAAATGCTGCTGGTGGGTTGCAGCACTGGTTGTGCCACCCACAGAAGCAGCCTGTAAAAATGTGTCTAAGGTCTACCATTGCAGAGCCTGCGTGCAGTCTGGCACTGTCATGCTGACTGGGCAAGTACACCCACTTGCCAGTCCCTAAACCTTCCCTTTTCTTCATAACAGGCACCCCTAAAGTAGGCCCAAGGGCAGGGTGCATTGTAAGGATAAGGTAGGACATGCCCTGGTGTGTGTAGCATGTTCTAATAGTGAATTACAGCCATTTTCGTTTTTCACTATTGCAAGGCTAACTGTTCTCCATAGGCCGGAATGGGAAGTTTGATTATTACATCTTATAATCCTAACTAACTCAGGGAACATGGTAGAAATTCAAATTTAGTATGCCTGAACTCCGAATGATAAAACACATCTTTTAGTGAAGTTGGTTTTAACATTCTGTGTTTGAAAATACCACTTTTAGAAAGTAGGTATTTCCTTGTCTAACCATTCAAACCTGCCTCTGCTAGGCTGTGTATTCCTTGTCTGGAGTTTGAGTGACAGGGCTGGGGAATTCCAGGAGACAGGGTGAGGTAGCCCAGTGGTGAATAGAGAGATCTGCATCTAGATGGGAGGGAGGAGTTGTACCTGGGACCAGAATATGGCTGTGCCTTCCCACCACAATGCTGGCTCCACCTCCTGTGGTGCGTCTGATGTCTCTGCCCTGCACTCTGAAAGGAAAGAAGGAGTCAGGTAAATAAAGTGCTCCAGGACTGACCAGAACTCGTTTGGACTAGGCAAAGGCCCCTCTGCCCTCAGAGCACAAAGGATTTTGGGGTATAAGTATTGTGACCCTGATCCCAAGAATTTAGATCACTTTGGGAAACAAGAAGAAACCTTTGCTGAGGAGAGGAACCAAGAAGAAACTGAGGAGAGACTATCCCTGAAACTGGGGGGTTGGCCTGAAGGGGTTGTCTACTGCCAAAGAGAGGAGAAAGGAACTTTGTGTGTACTTTTGCTCACCTTGTGAAGGATCTCCAAGGGCTTGGAAAAGAGCTTGCCTCCTGCTGAAGTCTCAGGGACAACAGACTTCAACCCCCAGCTCCCCAGAGTTCTTTGGAAGTGCCTACTGCTGTTTTGGGCCTTCTGAGGGACTGCGTGTGGCAAGGAGCTGGAAGCGCGACTCACGGAGAAGAAGCGTGTCGACGTCGCTGCCGCCACATCACTGAACAAGGGTGTTGCCGCTGTAGCTGTCGCATTGCACCGCATCACGAGACGCGCCCCGCAACACTGAAGAAGCGTGTCGCTGTCGCAGCCATCGTAGCTGGCGCATTGCACTGCATCAAGAGAAGAGTCTCGCATCGACGAAGAAGCGTGTTGCCGTCGCTGCTGTCGCATCTTGTATGTCACCGCTGTAGCTGTCGCATTGCACCGCATCAAGAAAAGCGCCTCGCATCCACGGAGAAGCGTGCCGCCGTCTGAGCTGCTGCAGTCGCATCATTGAGCAAGGGAGTCGCCGCTGTAACTGTCGCATCGAGCGGAAGGAAGCGTCTCACATCGCTGGAGAAGAGTGTCACCGCCAAAGCCACTGTCGTTGCATCACTGGACAAGGGTGTCGCCGCTGCAGCTGCCGCATCGAGCCGAGATCTCTCGCAACATCAGAGAAGTGAGCCACATCAGGAAGATCTTCACGTCTTTATTTCTTTGCACCAAACTTTCATTACATCAACATCGTTGCAACACTTTCGTTGCCCTGCGTGTCGCATCTACAAGTACATTGACTTAAAGTGTCTCATTTAAGAACAAAAGAGAACTAAGCTAAAACTACCATTTAAAGTAACAGTATTGTGGATTTTTGTTGTTTAGGGTCTTGTGGTAAATCTATATAAAGAATACTTATTTTTGATATAAAACTTGTGTGGTGTCCACCTGTAGTGTTGTCACTTGATTACTGTATGTGTTCACAAATGCTTTACACACTGCCTCTGAGATAAGCCTGTCTGCTCGTGCCAAGCAACCAAGGGGGTGAGCAGGGGTTATTTTAAGAGTGTATCCCTTTACCCTGACTAGAGGCGAGGGTCCCTATTTGTCACTAGTGCATACCCGTGCCAACTAGAGACCCCCAAGTCTAACAGTGACCGTCAACATCCGGCTCCAAAAACGGTCCCCTCTGGTCCTCCTCCAAGACTGTTCCAAGAGTGCAGTCTTCCTCCCCCCTCAGGCACCGTCATGCCAATGGGTCTGGGCTGTACTCATCAAACCCTTCAAAGAGAGGCATCTGCTGGTACGTCCAGGTCCCCTGCGGGATCCTCAGAGGTTGCGGGACTGGGACCTGTGGAACCCTTGTCCCCCCTTGCATGGAACTAGGTCTCGTTACTGTATTGACAGCTTCAGGCACCTGCACTGCCTCTATTTCTTGTTGCACCTGATTTACTGGGTTCAACGGACACTCGCGTTTCCAATGCCCGATCTGGTGACAAAGATGACACGCGGTGGTCTTCTTCAAGGTCGCCACATCCACTCCCGTCTTGGGGTCTACAGGTTTCCCTTTCCCCTGACCCTGTGCATTCTGATTCCCTCCTTGATTGTTTCCCTGTCTTCTTCCTAGCGTACCTCCACTGGGCTGAATCTGGAGTACCTTATCAGCGGTTTGCATTTGAACAAGCATCAGCTTGTCCTTTAGCTTCCTGTGTTTCGAGTCTACATCGTCACTGCAGTACCTGGCATTCCGCAGTATTTCAACTACCGGTTTGTTCTGCCAACAAATCAAATGTTGCTGAATCATGAGACTAACCTCGGGTCTCAATCCCAGAACAAACTTCGAGACAAACTATCCCATGTCCTTGGGGTCTAAGATGTCTAATCCACTGTACTGTTTGAAGGCTTGTAAGAGCCTTTCATAGTATTTATGCACTGTCTCCTTCGGATCCTGAACAGTCTGATCTATTTTAACCCAATCCATATCTTGTGGTGAGATTTTGGATTTCAGCCATGTAATTACTTGCTCAAATTTATTCATGACAATTGGAGAAGGACCATTGGTAACAGAATCCCTGTCTGGCTCAGAAGTTGGCTATTCAACTGCAACTTTACAAGCTGCCCACAGATCATTTGGTACAACAATGTCAAACAAGTATTCAGGTCGATCCACAACACCTTCGAGATTTTGACAAACCGTTCAACAGGTTTCTCTCTCAGCCTAGGAAAATCATTAGTGAATGCTGCTAAGTCACCCCTACTCCAAGGCACTCCTATCATTCCTCCCCCTCCCGGAGGAGGCGTCTCTCCTATGCTCCTTTTAGTGCTTTTCTTTTTGGACCACCTTTCCTCCTACTTATTAAGCATGCTCTATGCACGTATCCCTATAATCAATTCTTGAATATGAGCCTTCAATCTGTAATGCAACCTGTGATTTCCCTGCAACATCTTTGTTTTGGACAGATCCAATTCATACCTCTTTGCTAGTTCAGTCAATTTCTCGTGTGTGGACCTTGCTTTGCGAGTTACATCCTTTGCTACAAACAGTAACGCGTCTGGCTCATAGAGTTCTATTCTTTCCAAAGGCAGATTCCCACTAACTATCTTGTCTACTTCTGCCTTCAACCTCACCACATCCAAAGATTTTGCTCTTATAGCACTTTTCAGTGTCTCTCGACTGGATGTACCACTCAACTCTTCATTCCCACTGCTCCGATCCTCACACCGATTCGCTTCTGCTATGTTGCTAAGAACTGGTCGACCTCCTGATTCCAGTCTCCGTGCATTCTGTTGCACTGGTCTCTTACTGGTGGCTCCCACATTCTTAGATCTGATCTGGACTCAGCCAGAGGCCTTGGTCTTTCTGATCTCACATCCACTTATCCTCTAGAGGAGTCTGCAGTGGCTGACAATGGCGTACTTGATTCTATAGGTCTCGGAAGGTGAGTTATTCCACTCACCATGCCATTCCCTCCAGGGGTAATCCCTTCTCCTATTGCTGACTGCAGCAAGCTCCCCTCCCTCACCTGGTCTGGATCATAAACGGACACTATGGGTCTAATGGTGACCGGTACTGTAAGAGCATCTGGTAGCCTCGCAGTTCCGTTAGCCTCAGTACTTGCTGATGCCTGTATCCTCATCCCTTCTGTTCCTGTTGCAATTTTCCCCACTACTCTTGTATGGGTTTGGATCTGTGAATCCCCAGTCCCCTCTTTTGGTACTGACTTTCCCTCTTCTGAGTCTGGATTATATGGGGGTGGTCTCTCTGACAGTAGCCTCTCTAGCAAGCCATCATCTGTATCGCTATCATCTTCTTCCGTACTCTTCTTTTGCGTGTCCCCCACCTTCACCATCAACGGGAACAATCTATCCCCCTCAATCGTCTCCACCCTCCATCTTTTCTCCAATGCATCCCATCGCACCTCCTGAAATGCCCTGATCGACTTCTTCACCCTTTCTTGACTTCTGTCTCTTTTCCTGTCATACGCTGCTCTTATCCATGCGTCAGTCTAGGCAGAGGTCGCAATGAGGCCATCACCGTTTTCAACTGATACAACACCTCCAACCTAAAAGTGCCATAGCGCGGAAAAGCCAGGTCTCCCTCTTTTTCAGTCATTTTATGCCAATTCTCGAGCCACAATATAGTATGCAAACCCACACTCGTAGCCATGTAATGAGCCGGGGTATCGTCGGGTGGAGCCTCTTCCCCTCCCCGAGTAACCACCGCTCTATCTCCACTACACATGTCTCGTAAAACCTTAAAACAACTTCTCAGCTTCTTTACACACAGCGTCTCCTTCTACTTCCTGATGTCAATCCACCAATACCAGCGCGGCTTTACACCGACCGACCTATCGCAGCATGGCACCCTCTGAAGTCACACTTCCTCCCCATTCAGCAGTTCCCCTCCTTTGCAATTCGCTTCTCACTCGTTCACGCGTCTCTTTCACACTCTGAAATAACCATCTGTCCACCAAACAACCAGACGATCACTTCTCTGACTGTCTGTCCACTAAACGACCGGACAGTCTCACGAAATAGTCGACCTCAACTCTGGCAATCGTCTGTCCGCAAAACAACTGGACAACTGCCTCAGACTTAATTGATAGGAATCAAACTCTCAGTATTCCACATATAGTAACCCACAAACTGCATCGGTTACCCACACACTCACACATGCATTTCCCTATCTCGGTTGGGTCAGTCTATGACATCTCAAGACTCCCAGAATCTCTGGTCAGACAATTTCAACTCTGGGTGTCTTCTACACCACAATCTCTTATCCCGGGATATCAAAATCAAATCTCATGGACCGCGCGCGCTCACAGTCCGAAACCACAATCACTCAACTCTCACACCAACTCCGCAAGACATCACACAATCTACACAACACAGCAATCTAACAGATACACAACCCTGTTCATACTCACTCTCCCACGAACTGCTGCTTCCGCCGCAACGTTACTCTCCGTCTGCTTCCATCAATGCCATTCCTCCGCTCACGATCCACTGGATCACCATCACTCGGGCTCTATGGGGACTCGATAGTGACTTACCCTAATCTAAATCTCCCCTTACTACAGAGATAACCATCCTACTCTGCTACCAACGGATAACGCCGGATTCTTATCTTATCTTACCACCCATAAGAATCCTCAGGTCGACTGGATCTTTTTACCTGCTGTGAAGTGTAAAGGGGAGAAATCTATCCATCCACACAAGACCAATAATCAATTAACTACCACTCTAAAGAATCACTAACTCCAAGTAAAGATTTAGGGGGTTTAATAATCAATTAACTACCACTCTAAAGAATCACTAACTCCAAGTAAAGATTTAGGGGGTTTATTACAAAGCCAAAAATAACTGAACATACAAGCACCTCATGACGAGGTTAAGAAGATACATGGGAACTAATACAAAGTTTAATCTACGCAGCAACCTAACGCGATGAAGCCTAAAAAGCATAATTAACTCTAAAATTATCAAGCAAAAGATAACTGCTCCAGTATCTAAATCAGTCTTCATGGATACCTATAAAGAAATTGATTAGTCTGTCCCTACTCTACCACTAAAGTGACATCCCTACTTAGCATTCCCCAAGGCAGGATCAGAAAAAGATGTCAGCTCATGAAGACTTCCTAAGATGTACACTCACGTTGAAGGGGTCGGTAGCCAATGCTACAGCATCATTCTAAGTCGTCTCCCTCTGTATCGATCCCTTGCACCTGCCCTCTAACGCCTTACTGTCTCATCTCCTAACTTTTCCCTAGGGGCACTGTCCCTAATAAAAAATGCACAACATGAAAGACACGCCTTCATTCCACCACTTCTGGCTGGACACCTCCTGGAGGTGATTTTCCATTGAAACCTGTATGGCGTCCAATAACGGTTAGAATGTCCTTGAGTCCCAGGCTCCCTCAGCCTCAAAAGTATCGGCTTCTCATTATCTGCATCCCTGCAGACTCTTGTAGCAACGCTCCTCCATACCTAACTCCTAAAACAAAAGGTTAGTCTTAGCTAACGAGGCCGATGTCCTTGCACCTGCAACAGAAGCTTGAGAACGAGAAAACCTTCCACTCACAGAAATCTGCTGACTACCTCCAAATTAGAGCTCTCTCAGGGAAAGTACATTTCGGGCCTGCGATATACAGCTAACATAAGAAACAAATAGGCCTTTCATTACAATACATGAACCTTTGATCAGGCCTTTGCACATTATAAATCACACGTTAATAAACATTGCGTCTACAAGCATTATTTTCATTACATTCAATATATGTATAATCATTTCTACATGTGAAATCTTTAATATGGTGCACGTTTAAATCAAAGGCATTACATTTCACACACATTAATTCATTAGGCACTTTACAATAGGCAGTTACATTTTAAAATCATGTCTTTTGACTAACACGCATTACATTTCTAGCATTATATTCCCATTTTATTATTACATTTACTCCTCTAATGATCATCTGTTAAAACAACATAGGATACATATGTAGGTGCGGATTATGCACGATTATGATGCACCTCTACAATTTTCAGAATAACATAGCGCTCTATCACTCGGCTTCCAGAAAAGATGTCAAACCAAACATTAGCAGGCTAGCCTCGAACATTATGCCTCTGGGCTAGCCTGATTGCAGGCCGCCTACAAACACACAGGACGTTTAACTTGAGGAGCTGAACAGACAGCATTTCATGCCACCAGGAGGGCGGTCATGGAAAAGGAATATTTTGTTCTGGTGCTTTCTATTGTATGCCATGGAATACTATATGTGATGTAACGGATTTCTGGTTTTTCTCTGAATAGCGCTTTGATACCTTGGGCCATGTAGCTGCTTTATAAAATTCTTTAAATAAATAAAATAAAAACAAAATATTGCTTAATATACAAAGTCTTCTCTGTAACTGAGTAAATGAACTGTGCATCAGCTAAATGGTCCAGTGTCATGTGTGGTCAGCCAGATCTAGCTGTTTACCCAGCAGCACGGTGCATGCTGTGACACATTTAAGTTCATGCTTTTTTTTATGTATTAGCATTTCAATTTCCAAACGCGACTCATCCGGTTTTTTACCTCATGTTTGTCATCAGGACAATACATAAATTGACAAAATGTACCTCCAAGTTTTAGAATACAGGGTGATGTGATCGTTATATCTTCTAATCTATGTAAATTATCAAATACAGGGAAATTAGGATCTATAACAAAAAATACTGATGTTTTGAAATGAGCAATAATTTCACTGCTTAATCATTTTCCCACAGGACTAGAAAGTTACTTTTGCTCAATGAGCAATCATTTAAAACCCACGTTTCATAATTATGGAGTAAAATATTCCCACGTCCAGTTCTTCTCGGAGCCCTAGGTATGTTTACTTTAAAAATGCATTTATTCCCACTTGCCTCAGAAAATGAAAACTTTAAATTTCCCATTGCCTCAAACCAGTTCAGCTGTTTTCGAGAGGGAGGTTGAGTGGGAGCGTGATCTCATTTCATGTTGTGGGTCCTCAAGAGCTCTGGTGCACATCTCAACAGATCCTCCCAGTGGCGCTGGGATGAATAGCTAAAGCGCCCCACACTCTTCTACTCTTTATGTGAACCAGATATTTGCACCAAAATGGCATGCACTTCTGCAGTGGGCTAGTTAACACCATCCTGATCCAAGGCCTTGGGCAGGTAACTTTAACACATTAATGAACAGTCTAATGTCTGAACAGTCTAATGAACAGTCTAAGGGGCTCATTACGATGTCAGTCAGAGTTGCCTCCAACTGACACCATCTCAGACTCTGGACCAACTGACCTAAGGTCGTCAGTTCAGACCGCCCGATTACGATGCGACCGAACACTGTTTGGTCGGATTCCCACTGTTCTCTATGGAGCTTGTGTTACAGCCATAAACTGGCCGTAATACAGGATTCTATAGAGAAATGGTGTATGTGTGTGAAACTCTGCACCCTGTGGCAGGCAGCCCATGGTGTCTGCCACACAGCGCAGGGTTTTACAGGGGGGTACCCTAGGTACAGCCTCGACCAAGGCCGCAGAGGCAAGGGGGCCCTGCTTGGGGCCCCCAAAGTTGGCCTTTCTGTGTCGGAAAGGACGGCACGGAAAGGATGTGAGAAACTGACATCCTAATCCCGATGGCGGAAACACCATCCATAGGGGATTTGCGGTGTGGTTCTGACCGACAGGAATACTCAGAGCCGGTCGGAACTGAGTCTTAATGACCGGCTGACATCATAATCGGCTGGTCGGACTGCAAACCGACCGAGTTGGTCGGAAAGCCTCTGGCGAGGTCAGAAAGCATCTGACTAGCAGTCGGAGGCTTTCCGATCGACATCGTAATCGGCCCCAGAGTGAGAAATGGGATTTTTGCTTTTTGGACTACCCACTTTTATGATGTCTGCCATAAGTTTCACTAACTGAGTCTCACTCACTGTTAGCTCTGTTAAAATGGACTGAGTGTGTCCTGCCATTGTCCACCTTTTGAGATAAAGTCTGCTGCTGCGCAGCTAGGGTAAGAGGCTGTGAGTGAGTTGCACATGAACGCATGTGCAAAGTGAGTGGGAATGCCATCTAATTAATGCTGGTATCTGCACACAGATAAGCTGTCGCAGAGGGAATTTCATGGATGTGACGCTGACCTGTGCAGGCCTTAGAATGTGAGGGGGCATTCATAGTGTGAGTATATACATCTTTAGTGATTTATTGAAAAGTATAAATGCTGCACTATATTGGAGAAATATGCACCAAACTAAAGCTTTTCCATTGCTACTTCTAGAGAATAGGTTCATGTGCCAATATAATGGGAAATCAGAATTCCAAATCCAAATCTAACAGTATTGTCTACATATTTGTACTATTTCTGGCACTTCAGGATTTAACATTTTTCTCTGACTTAGCTCCTAATTAGATTCTGGGCTTTGAATCACTCTGCTGAACCAAGTTAATTACTCTGCTGGCCAGCATGAGGATCACAAGCCTCCCACACAATAGGGGCATTTGCCAGTGATTAGGCCTGTTCCTGGGAAAGGAAAGGGTGGGGACAGACTCTGCATGCATTAATTACTTTTCACACTGCACTTTGTGTGGGAAGGCTCCATCCACACAAAAAAGGAGGGTAGCCAGATTTATGGAGCTAATGACAGGAGGGGCGCCCCTCTGAAGCTTTGGCTAGAGGGGACCAGGCAGCTGTGGTAGTTAGTGGCAGGGCTTAGGTTCTCAGAAAAGTTCTTGCAACAGACCACTTGAAGACGCCTTCTTTGGGATATCACATAATGCTGTGCAGGAGGTTTGTGGAAGGAATGAAGTGATGATGTGTCACCCTAGGATTGTGCACAGGTGTTTACTTTATGTGTCTTTCCAACCCCATTTAAAAACCCTTGCACAAGTAAGAGACTTTTGGTGAACTGTCTGAACCTGTGGGAAGAAACACTGGAAGATTACAGAGCTGCAAGGGAGAACCCATCTGACTCCTATTCCAAAGGTGCACTCAAAGAATTCTGATTTCTGTTGGCACCCAGAGACTGGGACTTTTCTCTCCAGGGTTATCGACTGTAGTGACATGGACTTGCTGGGGGTGGGGGAGGGGGGTGGTAGTTCCCCTTGATCTCCTGTGAAGTGGCCCTGCAAGAGTTTTGACCTCCAAAAGGAAGGGACCATGACTTCTGCTGACACAGGTGCCCTGCAAGTTGCAAAATGAGGATGTGGGACCTGGAGGGGGGCTGGCAGGGATGGCACTCTGGCTTGGGGTCCTGGGGGCACTGCTGAGGAAGAACCTAGGGCCAGGAAAAGTGTCAGGTACTCATACAGGAGATAGGTCCTGTGCGTGGAGCAGAAGATCAAGAGACCAGGCCCTGGACTCTTGCTTATCAGTGGTACCGCATTAAAAATCCTCCCAAAACACGCTAAGCACTAAAATAATTAAAGGCCAGGAGACTGCAGGAAACCTCTCCTAGTGGCTGAAGCACACCACCAAGATCAAAACACAAGTTTCCCCATGTAAAAATAGTCCAACGTGGTCAGAGAAAACCAGGGGAGAAGATTGGCCTCCCTAGAGAACTGCCTGGAAACAGGCAGGCATGATGTTCCGCTTTGTTTTGTTTTAAATGTCCCTGGGGGCCCCCATTTCCCCGCAGACCAACATAGACCAGGAAAGAGAACCTAAAATTACATGGAAGCGCATGTGGCTTCTCCCCTCTTCTTTATAACTTGTCCCCGGTGGCCCTCATCTGCCTAGCAACCCAGTGGCGTAACGAAAGTTGAAGGGGCCCCCGCTCCGGATTTAATCCGGAGCTCTCCGGTGTGAGCACAGTGCTGAGGGGGCCCCCTGCAGCTCAGGGCCCCCCCGCACTGCAGGGGATGCGAGGGCCTGTGTTACGCCCCTGTAGGAACCGACACAACAAGAGAGAAAAACAAAACACTGACATAGCCAATAGGTCTCGCCTTTGGGACCTTATAAGTATTTAGTTATGCAGCACAATATCCTTGGTGCAACAACAGCAACTGTTGCATGGCTAAACACTTATAAGGTCCCAAAGGCGCGACCTATTGGCTATGCCAATGCTTGTCTATTGAGCTTCACTTGTGATGGGCCACTGAGGCCCTGTGGATATGACCTGAGGTAAGACATTGTTACACACTGACATAAGCAATGGATGCTGTATTTTTGCTAAAAGTGAAGCATCGAATAAGGACGAAACAGTCCGTGGGCCCATACATATTCTACACATGCATAGTACACATACACTACACACATATGTTGCAACACATATATATTACTACAAACATATATTATTACACATATATTTCTAAGCACATTTATTACTACACATGGAGCAGTTGCTTCTAAATCTGCCTCTCATGGGTTTGATAAAATGTGCTTCTTGAGCTGCGTCCTTTGTCGTCCCCTGCTTCTGTAATCCCAAAAGACCCATTTTAAAGGGACCCCTCTGCACTGCGGGGCCATCTCGTGCTGAGCTAAAGTAGACAAAGCATTGTATGAACACATTGGCACTGTATGTGTGCGAGAAGGTGAGCCCTCCAGGTACACTAAGAATGACCTATTCCACATTTAGAAAGGCCCATGCCACTCATGTGTTACGCTTTATACGATTACTGTTGATGTATACTGAAAAATGCATGCACGGTATCAAAATTTGGGAATTGTTTCCGCGATGGTCTCTTTTGCCATAATATCGAAAAGAGATACTTTAACAAACACACATTACGCACCTGCTGGGAACATTTTCATGAGTACCTGTTGCGCATGGAGTTTTAAAGAAACTCACATTTCGTGAACACATATTTACCATGAAGTGGGTGTGCTCTAAATACTCATAAGTATAAGTGCTTCTTAAAGTGGTCTCCATTCAGTCCACGAGTCAAACGAACTACACCAGTAAAGCAGGGAAATTCGTACAGGTTTAAAACAACAACAAAAAATTCAAGGTTTCATTTATTTTAGAAGCCGAATGAGTTAAAATATGCTTGCCTTGCCGGCTCAGATTACAATGAGAAGCCTCTTCTTTCCCAGCAGGGCTGTGCTCACACGAGCCCTTAGATCTACCGTGAGGGGGCCAGTACGTTTGTGCCAGCCAGAGGTGGATACTGTGGCAGTGGAAGCAGAGAAGGGCTGGGCGGACCTGCAGGGCACTGTCTAGGAAGATCCGAGCCGGTACCTAAGCAGGGGTGGCGTACACGGAGGGGCTGAAGGAAGGTGTGCGCGTGATGGACACGCTGGGGGCTAACTGCACGCTGCAACATCAAAGCGCAGCTCGGGACCAGTAAGGCACGCTGCGTCTTTGAGAGCGCAGGAGCAGCAAGGTACCACGGGAGCCACACAACCACTTGCTGCACTCCCCAATGAGCATGCGTGCAGAAATGTAGGTACTATGAAGGGTCACTGGGAATCCCTGTGAAAAAGGAGTCGTGCGTGCGTGCGCGCACAGACTTCACTTTTTCAAGCACTGCATTCGTACTTGTGGTGCGCCGCTGCGCGCTCCAGCAAGGTGTATGCCGCCACAAGCACGAGTGCAGTGCTTGAAAAAGTGAAGAACGACGGCTAAAGGCCCTCCTACGCAGCGCATGCGCGCTGCGTAGGCGCGCTGCGTAGGCGAGACCTAAAAAGATGAGTGCTGTTGCTTAACTTATTTGTGTACGGGGACTCCCATACCCCTGGGGACCCAGAAAGATACTATGAGCACTGCTGCTCTCACCATTCCAGCTCTTGGGGAGGGCCAGAGCCCCAGGAGCGTCTATGGGTGCCTGCCCATACTCCCTGTGCCCGTGTCAGCTTAGAGTAGGAGGCCCTCAGCTGGACTAATGAGTGAATGAGAATGCTGGCTCCTGCGCCGGCACAGGACATTGTCGGCCAGGTGGGAGTCGTCTGGGCTACGCAGACGTGGACCACCACACGGTCCCTGAGGATATAGCATACGGAGTGCCCCAAAAGAGAGGCAGTGGCATCCGCTCCAAAAATAACAAGCATTGGCATAGCCAATAGGTCTCGCCTTTGGGACCTTATAAGGGTTTAGCCATGCAACAGTCGATGTTGTTGCACCAAGGATATTGTGCTGCATAACTAAATACTTATAAGGTCCCAAAGGCGAGACCTATTGGCTATGCCAATGCTTGTTTTAGGACTTGTGCCCTGCAGTGTGGTAATTTGTACAGGATGTGGGCCCAAGACACCACAGGATTGCCTTGTCAAGCTTGTGTTTGTACCTGCTCTGAAGCACAACCCCGGCCCTTTACTTATATGCTTCTAGTGCTTCCATTATGGGGACTATTTCTTTCTTTTTGCTTAAGCTCTCCATGGGAGTGCATGTGATTCAGCTATCTCCCTCTGTGCCTCTCTCCCTTCACTGCCTGCCTCACGTCGCTCTCTCTCGATGGTTTTCTTCCTTCTACCCACGTCCTGTGTTGCTTCTGCAACTGTTTTTGGAAAAAAGCTTTTTCGCTACCTTTTTATTATTTTTTTAGTTACCTCTCCGTCTCTTATCAGTGAATAAAAAAGAAAGGGGGGGGGGAGGCGCCTACGTCATTTTGCAGGCACACGCATAGCATAGGTAGTGAGGCATGCGCTCGTCTATAAAATGATGTGGCTGCAGTGGCCACGTCGTAGCACTTGTTTTTCCCCCTCTCTCTACAATACAGCATCGCTAAACCGGTTGATAAGATAATAGGCCCCTAAAGCGAGACCTATTGGCTTTGCCAGTGCTTGTTTTTTTCATTGTGCTTGTCACCTCCAGCTACTTTTCTATTAATCGACCATTGTTTCTCATCATTAACTTCAATATTTCCCGTCCGGCGTCAGACAAGTTCCTCTCCTGGGGTTTATTTTGCTGTTTCTTGCGCTATGCGGCTGGCCGAGGCGCCCGCAGGGGGCCACTAGAGAGGTCAGCACTCAGGAGTGCAGCAGAGGTTTGCAGTGTTTCCATGACATGGCCAGGCACCTAGGGGTTCCATTAGCACCTGGTAAGATTGAAGGTCCGGCGCAAGTCTTGACTTTTTTAGGCATCGAGCTGGACACGATTAAGGGTGAGTCCAGACTCCCTGCCAACAAGGTAGAGACACTACGTCAGGACATTCAGGCTTTGCTGGGTAAGGACAAAGCCCCCCTGGGTGCCATCCAATGCCTCTTGGGTAAGCTTAACTTTGCAGCCAAGGTAATCCCGGCTGGGAGGGTGTTTGCCAGGAGGCAAGCAAGGGCAACAGCAAAGGTTAAGAAGAAGCACCACTGGGTCGTTGGTCACGCCGTCTCGTGGTTGCCCCTGTTGTCGTCGCCGCGGTCGTTTGCAGGAGCTGCTGTTAGTGCGGTGAGTGTTGACCTGTCCCACTACTCCCCACATCCCCTCATTGAGGAGGGGATGCGTGACCAGCACTGGTGTGTGGCGGTCCGCTACCGGAGGGGGAAGCGGCCTGCTCCGAGGGGCTTCGATGCGGCGTACTTGTGCACAATCGGAATGCACAGTGGATCCCTGACCCCCCCCCCCCCTTCTCGTAAGTCACTGTGGCCTAATGGTTAGGGTCTGTGGCTCTTGCTCTCTAGGTTAAGTGATCAATTCTGTCACTTGGGAGTGCCGTGTGGGATCTGGGCATTGCATGCGGCTCCGGGATGCTGCGGGGACTGAGGTCGGAACCCGCAGCAACCCCGGTTCGGATCCGAGTCACGGCATTGCGGGTGGTAATGTCACGGCAGTTGGGCGATGTTTTCCCCCTGGGGATCCGTATTGGTGCGCCCGTTGCCTTCGCGGGGTTTGGGGCCCCAGTCTTTGTGTTGGTCGCGGGGGCATTTGAGCGGGATCTTGCGGGTCACCAGAATGGTGGCGAACCCTGACTGTGACCGGAGGCTGGGTTTCCAGTTACCCGTTGGTCGAATTTCACCCGTTCAAGAGAAGGAATTTTATATGGCGGCGGATTCAATTACCGGCGCGCTTGCCCCAAGCGGACGCGTGAATAGAAAGCAGCCTGTCCGCCTCTAAGACAATCGCTGCACTTTCATGTCGCACATTTTCCTCTGAGGGAAGAAAGTGCGGCGCAGGGGTGATTCTGATCGCCATGGGCGGGCCCGCGGGTCGGGGGTCCGTTGCTAGGGGACGCTTGGTCGCCCCACTCCCACCGCACGTACTCCCGGTATATGGCTTGTATGCAGAGCTTGCTGAGCACGGTACAGCGTAAATGCGAAAAGGTTAGCAAGCAGTTGGTAGCGCTGGCATGCAGACACGGACACCCCCCTCCACCCCTTCCCAGAGTGAAAGTGGTTAAAGTTTGGGTATTAATGATTAATTTAGCTGGGAATTATGAAGCAGCTCTGTGGCTCACATGGGCAGTGATCTACCTCTGCAGCCCTTTAGACCGCGGTTCTAGCCCCGCGCCTGCCATCAGCTTAATTGCTTTTAGGGCAAATTTACTCTGAATGCAGCATGAATGGCAGTATATGTAGCAGGGCTGCCCGATGGATTTTACAAGCAGGCTATGTGTATCTGAAGCGCACTCTGCCCCCCCCCCCTCTCCGCTCAAAGTGGCCAGCGAGCTGTCCTTAGGGCAACGTGGCGGGGGACCATGATTCTCGGGATGCAACGCAGCAGCACCGGAGGGTCTAAGAAGGTGCTCGGACGTGCGTGGGAGGCGGGGCAGGTTGTGCGTGGCAGGACACGCGTTTCGTACTGGCAGAGTCCAGGTCGGTATAGATTGGATAGTACCCCCTTCCCGATTGTCTAGCTTCAAGGGGGGGCGCATTTAATTTTTAGTCAAGTAACCGGCCAGACTCGAGCAAGGCCGAGGGGGTGGTAACCGTGCAGTCTTTGTTTTGGTTGGTACCAGTAAGTCGCGGCAGGACGGCGCTACAGCAGTGATACTGCAAATCTCTTAATATCCCTGTGCCCAACAATATGAAGGCATGTGCCCATCTGTAATGCGATTGTTGGCCAGGTATAGCGTGCTGAGTTTAACAGCACAGATTATTCGCGGGGCGATCAGGATTTGATGGACTGCAGTTCTGCAGAGCTAGCGATGCATTTGTAGGACCCCATAACTCGCTGTGCTGCACTGCACGGCTCTGCTAGGCCGCCTCCTATGCCAAAGTGCATTGCGCCGCTCTGGACCCTGCCACGTCTCGACTGGTTACATCGGCTTTGCATCATCCATGGACCCGCGACAGGGCCCATGACATACGGGTCGGCATAGAGGGGTTAGCTAATTTCCAACTCTAGACCCACTGACAGATGAGAATGCATGTGACTTCTGTGATACAACTGGTGCTCATGTAAAGAGCTCTGATCCCCACTTTGCTCATACAATACGTTGGGTACTTCCCGCCCCTTTCGGGCGAGGGTGGTAAGAGGGGTAGAGGTGAGGGGTGGGAGCAAACACTGCAGGAGAAGTGGCCCAAGGATGGGGCTTCTTTCTGGGCAGGGGCCTGCGGCTGAACACCGCTGGGCCCCCTGCATGGTATTGTGGAATGTGTTGTTTGCTATGCCTCACCCCGCGCTGTCTTTATTTTCAGCTGTACCCCTTGGCCCCCCCTGAGGCACTTCCTTGAGAATGGCTCTTTGGGAGGCGGCGTGGGGGCAACAATAGTAAGGTGGCCAGGCGATGGCCAACATCAGTTTTGGCCTTCTACCCCTTTGCTCATGAGTCAGAGCTCTGCGACTTCCGATCCATCCGCCCTTGACCAGATGCATTATATATGTAATAATGCCGGTTTTATTTATCAGGACGGATGCAGGCCTTGCTGGGGCGAGAGGTCACCCGGCCATGGAGTAAGAAGGGGCCCGCATCGTCCGTATTATCAGCATGAGCAACTTTCCAAAAAGCTAACACCCCCCCCCAGCCCCCTTATGAGCCAATCCTAATGATTATGCTTGTTTTCCTGCCAGGTTTTATACGGACGTTCAGTGCTGAATTTCAGGAATAACTTTCGGTACACACGAGCACGCAGCAGGTATTCGGGGACACAGGTGACTGCGACGGGCATTGGTGGGCTGGGTGGCTTGGTACAATGGGCCCAGGTCTGGCTGAACCTGCCAGTGCGTCACAGGACCACTATGAGGAATGTGATGGGGCGTGGGCAGGAGTGTAATGATGTGTTTATTCATTACGGAGCGAACTTACCTTGCCCTCGTGGCTAACTTGGAGATCATTACGCCGAGGGGGAAGTGAGGTCAGACGGCGCACGCAAATCCGCAACAGGTACTGGGACCCGAGCGATCCCTTGAGGCATGCCGCAGCGTAAGCAATGCCTATCCGGTGGTGGGACGGGGCAGCACCCTCCTTCCATGTAGGGGCACATAGCATAGGGATGTGCAGACCTTGCACGGTTCCACGGACCATGGCGGGCATTGGGGGTGCGAGGGCACTATGCAAGGGAGGTACGTGGGGGCTCTCGTAACCTTTTTCCATCTTCGCACGCAGGGTCCAGCGGAACAGCATCCGATCGTCGGCAACTTAGCTCGATAGTCCAAGGACAAGTAAGTAAGTACCGAACGTGGGGAGGAGGATGCGGAGGTTGCACCGAGACAGATGAGTGTCGAGTCTTGATCATTTGCCAGGCGGGAGTTGCTTACAGTTAAATTTTTCTTCCAGATTGAGGCGGCAAACACAGGAGACAGGATGGAGAGTCAGGGATCCCCCTTCCTATTATCGCAGCGGTCCCAAGTCGAGGAAACCCAGCCAGGCACTTCCCAAGATGTGCAGGTTGCAGCCATTCTCGAATTGGCTAAGACCAAGGGATTGGCCTGGGCCACCGAGCTGTTGAAAGCTCATAATCCGGAGGACTCCGGATTTGCCAGTGCAGCCCCAACTACAGAGCAGGAGCACGCCGAAGAAGTAGGTCCTTCTAGGTCCAAAAGAATGCGCAGGCCCACAGTCAAAGACTTCCCAGCAGAACCGCTGCTAACCAAGAGTCGGGCCACGACCACCCCTCGTATCACCGCCGCACCGTTTCCCGTGCACCCGCACCCGGGACTTGTAATACCCCCGGCCAGCGACTCGCCACCAGTGGGCTACACAACAACAGAGGACTTGGGCAAGCTCACTGACACCGTGAGGAGCTTCATGGCTGAAGTCAGAGCTGGCTTTCCTGGGCCCAGCCCGCTTGTCAAGAACACCAGTGGTAACAGTGGGAGTGGGGGTTGTGTGTCAGCTCCACCTACGGGTGCGCCTGAGGTACCGTCCATTATGCAGGTTTGGGGAGGGGGGGGCGAGCACGGCAAGCGCAGCTCTCTCCCAGGGTAGTGATGTCCCCAGGGGCAGCCCCCAAGAACTGGGTGGGCAGCATCAGGCGGAGGTGGCCAGTCCGTCTCCAGTAGGAGTTCCCAACCCCCCGGTTACGCTACAGGTGGTGACCACGCCCACCTCACCCCTGGTAGGCAGTACTCCCACCAGTTCTGCAGCGGTGACTATGGCAGCCGTTGCGTCCAAGCCACTCGTCACTTTGGCACCAATGGTTTCAGGGCGTTGCTCCTTGGCATGAGAGGTCCCTTTAGCGGCCAAGGAGAGAATTTGGAGAAGAGAGTTTATCGACATTTTCACACTGCTCATGCACAGCGCAGAAGGGGTTGACACAAGAAAAATGGGGGGTAAGGAAGGCGACAAGATAGTATTCTTTCAATCTTGGCCTGAGAAAAATATTGCAACATGGGGACAAGCCTTTGCCATCCTGGCGGCAGTGATAATGAAAAAATACCCGGAACAAGGGCCGGGTATGTTTCAGTATGCCAGCATTATCACCAATGAGGCTGAGACAAACGGGGGGATGGGATGGTACCGCTATGATTGCGACTTCAGAAAAAAGATGGCCATGTGTCCCGAACTTGAGTGGGACCAAATGGAAGTAAGGTTATGGGTTCAGCATATGGGGAAATGGGCAGTTGAAGCAAAGGACAAGACAAGCACAAGTAGAAATGGGGGTGACAAGCCTAAGGGTCGGAAGCAGGACTCCTCCAATTCAACAAGTCCTTTTGTGGTGGTCGAAGGGGGGGTCACAAGCAGGGGGCAAGAACATTTTACAATGGGACTTGCAGGTTGTTTAATGCAGGGTCCTGCTCCTGGGGCAAATCCTGCAGGTTCTCCCACACTTGTAGCAAGTGTGGGTCCACACACCCAGCCACTTCCTGTAATAAGCGAGACAGTTCCGCCCGCTGCCTGGGCGGCAAGAGAAGTAGACCGGTGTCATTGTTCGGCCCCCCTAAAAACCCCCAGGCACCTACTCTTTCACACACCAGTGCCATCCCCAGTGCACCCCCCCGGGGTGGGCCCTCTCAGATGCCCATGTCGAAGGGTCTGTCCCTCATTATTGTCTCTAACCTGATTCCCCTTATCCGCAGATATCCGAACCACAAGGACAGACTGCTCCTGGTTGAGGGGTTCGCGGAAGGATTCAAAATACCTTACCGGGGCCCCTTAGTGTGCAGGGATTCAGAGAACCTAAGATCGGCTAGGGAACTTCCTGAAGTTGTGCTAGCACAGATTAACAAGGAAGCAGCCCTGGGGAGGGTAGCTGGCCTCTTCAAGCATCCCGCCCTTGACAACTTGGTTATCTCCCCACTTGGGGTGGTGCCCAAGAAAGAGCCAGGTGCCTTTAGGTTGATCCAGCATCTGTCTTACCCATAGGGCAACTCAGTAAACCACTGGTTGGCGGTGGGGACTTGCTCGGTGTCTTACTGTTCCCTGGACATGGCGGTGGATATGGTCAGGAGGGCGGGCAAGGGAGCATGGTTGGCAAAGGCAGACATCAAGTCTGCATTCCGCCTGCTGCCGGTCCACCCGGATAGCCAGCATCTCCTGGGTTTCAAGTGGGAGGGGGTATTCTTCTTTGATAAATGCATGCCCATGGGGTGCGCAGTGTCTTGTGCATACTTTGAGGCTTTCAGCTCTTTCCTGCAGTGGGTGCTCTCGAGGACATATAGGGTGGAGGGGGTAACCCACTACCTGGACGACTTTTTGTTCATCGGGGGCGCAGGTACACAGGAGTGCAGCAGAGGTTTGCAGTGTTTCCATGACATGGCCAGGCACCTAGGGGTTCCGTTAGCACCTGGTAAGACCGAAGGTCCGGCGCAAGTCTTGACTTTTTTAGGCATCGAGCTGGACACGATTAAGGGTGAGTCCAGACTCCCAGCCGACAAGGTAGAGACACTGCGTCAGGACATTCAGGCTTTGCTGGGTAAGGACAAAGCCCCCCTGGGTGCCACACAATGCCTCTTGGGTAAGCTTAACTTTGCAGCCAAGGTAATCCCGGCTGGGAGGGTGTTTGCCAGGAGGCTAGCGAGGGCAACAGCAAAGGTTAAAAAGAAGCACCACTGGGTCCAGTTGGGGACAGGCTTGAAGAAAGACCTCTCCATGTGGAGTGAGTTCCTCACGCAGTTCAATGGGACGGTGATCTGGAGGGCACCTTGGGCTGACAGTCCGGAGCTCTGCCTCTTCCCGGATGCATCAGGTAGAGAGGGCTTTGGGGCAATTTTGGGTGCCGAGTGGTGTGCCCAGGAGTGGCCCAATGCCCGGCGCAGGCGCAACATCATGGCGAACATCACTTGCCTGGAGTTGTTCCCAATTGTCATTGCATTACATCTATGGACAACGACACTATCAGACAGAAAGGTCCTATTCTGGTATGATAACATGGCGGTAGTGCAGGCCATCAATGGGCAGACAGTTAAATGCCCGTTGGTTCTCTGCCTGCCCAGAGAGTTGGTCAGGGTTTGCCTGCGTTGTAATGTTGAATTCAGGGCAAGGCATATTGAGGGGGTCAAGAATGTGGCGGCTGATGCTCTTTTTCGTTTTCAGTGGCTCTGCTTCCGGGAGGCCTGGCCGCGAGCAAGAGCAGAGATGACCCCCTTCCCGGCACACCTCTGGAGGATCTTGCAGTGGAGCAACGACTGAGAGCAATGGGAGAACGCTCGCTGGCCCCAGGTACTAGGAAACGTTATAGGGCACACCTGGCCACCTTCAAGACAGTGTCACAATCCCTGGGAATTTCTTCTCTACCAATTGAGGGGAGAGAGCAGGCATTCGTGGTATGGGCCAAGAAACAGGGGAGGAGCCACTCCTGGGTATGTGGTCACCTGGCGGTGGTGAGCCACGACGCCAAGCTGATGGGGGGGGCACGACTCAACGAAATCATTCATCATTAGGGTCGCCCTCAAGGGTTGGGCCAGAGAGGAGCCCAGGGCCCGAGACAACAGGGCCTCCTTTGATTTTGACATTCTCGCGGGTATGCTGGACGTGTTAGAGGGTGTCACCTATTCACAATTTAAGGTGACACTTTGGCGCTTTTCGCATTAGTGAATTGGTGGCAAGATCCAAGGCTGACAGGTCGGGGGATGCCTTAAGCATCCAAGATGTTGCCCTCGCAGACACCCTGTCCATCCACCTCAGGAAGTCCAGACCAGATCAGGAAAGACGAGGTTCAAAAATTTAAGAACAGTGCACCAGAATGAAGTTGAGAGAGATCCAGATGTATTCCAAAATATATATTAATTTATTAATGTCTCTTAAAATTAGAATTTGAACATCAGCCAAAGGAAGGACGAGGTGTTGATGTGGTGCTAAGGCCGTTTGGGGATCACAGATATTGCCCGGTCACCAAGGTCAAGGAGTATCTTGCATGTCGTCCCAACGCTCCCGGCTACCTGTTGATAAATGCTGACCAGGGCCCCCTGACTAGGTACCAGATGGAACGATTGATGAGGGCCAGCTTATCAAGGTCAGGCCTTGCACGGCCAGACAATAAATACTCCAGCCACTCCTTCAGGGTAGGGGCGGCCACGGCTGCTTTCAAAGCAGGCATGTAGCCAGGGGGCGTAAAAAATGTTGGACGGTGGGGGTCCAGATGCTACAAGTGCTACATCCGCCCTTGATGTACTTTGTTGTGTTATTAGTGTGCAGTGAATTGCAGTCTACTTCATGCCATATTATGCGTGTTATAAATGTTCATTAAAGAGTAGTGTGTGAATATCGTGTCTCTTACTTTACTAGGGCTCCAAGTATTGGTGATCAGGCATTCATTCATCTCCAGGGTGGCTAAGTGGGCGGCGCACCGAAACTGGATGCAGGGATTTCCACAGACACAGTTTGAGTGGATGGGTTTCCCTGGACTGAGATGGAGCAGCCTCATGAACAGATTGGATCAGAGACTGGTGGCACAGGGGGCTCCCCCCCAATATTCTAGTGATACACTTGGGGGGAACGACCTCATTGCCATGGGGAGAAGGTTACTCTTACAGGCCATGAAAAGCGATTTAGGTGAAATCTGCAAGCGCATGGGGCAATGTGAGGTTTGCTGGTCAGAGATGATCCCACGTCGAATGTGGCTAGGGGCAAAGTCAAGTGAGGCTGTTGAGCATTCCCGGAAGCGAGTGAATGGGGCAATGCGCAGGTTTACTGACCAGAGGGTGTGGGATTCATCCGACATGAAATGATACAAGAGAAAGTGAAAGGATACTTTGAGGCTGATGGCGTTCACTTATCGCCAGTAGGCATGGACCTTTTTCTCTTAGACTTAAGTGAGATTCTAGAGATGAGAGGTTGCAGGTAAGACCGTAGCTTTTTGGTGGGGGGGCTCTGGCGGCGACGGTGGCCACCTCCAGAGCTGTGGCGGAGTTACAGGGCGATCTGGAAGCAGGGCGTTGCAAAAAGGTACCCCAGCGCGGCACCATAGGGGGTGACAGAGCCTCATGTGAGGTTCCTGGAAAACCGTGTCGGCGCCCCGTTAGTCCTTCGGGCGGTTGTGGGCCTGAACAACCGGGGGTTTGCATGCTATGCTCCGCATTGAAAGAGGCGTGAGTAATAAGGGACCAAGTGTCACGAGATCCGGGAAGAGGATCACCAGTAAGGGCAGCACGGGTGGGGTTAGTCCCAGTGCTGCCTGGCTTATCAGGCGGGCAGGCAGCCCAGTTGGTTGCCTGCCCTTTGATCGCCCGTAAGATAACCCACCTATTACATAACGGTGCATGTAATAAACCTGCAGCAACTTTACCCAAACAAAAAATGTGTTGTGTATTTATTTATTTGCATATATGTTAGGTTGGAGGGGTGGGAAAGGATGCCAGTGGTGATACTATGTTCAGATGCCTTTTCCAAGAAAAATAGAATGCAGAGCTCGCGCAATACGTAAACAACTGGAGATGTCGAAACAAGGGTGTGTACACGACAACTAGGACGAGATGAATGCATGGCTATAATTCGATACTGTGCCCACAGTAGGAGTAGGTGTGTATGAAGATGCTCATATTTTTTCCAGAAACCTTAGCAAAGTTTGATGAAAAACTTCACAAAGTTTACTTCCCACATTTGCATTAAAACTTTGACTTTTGCTCGACTTTATTTCGAAAGCGGAGCTTTCAGACAAAAACTCTGCATGCATTTATAATGGTGCATGGGAAACTTCAGCAAAGGGTAAACTGGTGGAGAACTCTGTAGACATTTTTCATTTTGGCTGGGTTCGATAAGAGTGAAAATGAACTCCCAATGTACCTAAAACTGTGCAAGGGGAGCAGGACACGATTTTCCAAGTCGTGGTCTAATCGTAATCTAATTTTTCCTACGACAGCAAACAGACTACAACTCCCAGAATACACGCATTCGTGAAATGAAATTTGTGCCCGGTCAATATAGGGCTGGGGGCAGCCGCCTACTTGCACCCTAAAACTGACATTTAAACCTGTGGCGTGCAGGTTACAAACAGATCTCTGCAACAGTCCCCCAAAAAAGTGTCCAGACTATTACCGCCCTAAAAGTGGAATACGTGTATCAATGCCACTGGGGGGATGCAAGTAGCTCTATTCTGACTTCTCTCTAATATATATACTTTCTCACAGACACCTACATAACCCAAGACCAAAATACAAAAAAAAGACTCAGACATTTGCATCAGCTATACTGACTATACACAAGTAAAATAAATCTGGTATTTTTCGTTTTGTAAAAATGAATTGCATTTCGCCTCTCTCCGTACCCAGCGGGCCCATGAAATCACATTTCCTGAACTTTCTTCTCCCCCTCCTATGTCAGTGTCTTCCCTGGGGCAGACGCGCTTATCACCTCTGCATTACATGCCTGTAAAACAAACAAAAACAAACATTGGCATAGCCAATAGGTCTCGCCTTTGGGACCTAATAAGTGTTTAGCCATGCAACAGTTGCATAACTAAATACTTATAAGGTCCCAAAAGCGAGACCTATTGGCTATGCCAAGCGGCCAAGCGGTCGCGAAAGTGAGCGCGATCACGATCAAACATCAAAGCAGGCCCGGGGGACGTGGCTTGCCGAGCTGCGGAATGGCCGCCTTGTGAGCGAGCTCCGCCGGCCGGAATAAGATCCTGGAAGTAATCCTGCACTCTTGGGCACGCTGTGGCCGCCGAGATCTGTGAAACCGAAAGCGCAGTTGGCGAGACACACGCAGGTGAAATTTTGGCGGCAGGGGGGCTCTGGCAGCGGAGATACGGCCCTAAGACGCCCGCAGCGGTGTGGAGGCTGCCGCGGCCGTGACCTGAGGCGGCGCTGTGAAAATTGAGGCCGGGGCGCCCGCGTGGCGGAAGGCCCGGCTTATCTGGCTGGCAGATCGCTGGGGACCTGGACATTGGCTGCGACGGAAAACGGTCGGCTGAGGTCGCCGCGGCTGCCCGACCAAGCTGAGATGCCGAATGCGGGATGATCTGAGACTGCAGGTCGGCGCTCGGAGAGGTGAGCGTCCGGAGAAGTGGAGGTGGAGGAAGGTCTAAGCTGGGAGGCGGCCCGGAGGAGGAGAAAACCGCGCGCATCGTTGCCCTGGTGCCCTGGGGCGTCACAACGAGAGGCAGCAGTCCGCAAATGAACAGCAGGGAGGCCCGCGTGATATCAGGCTGTCGAGGCTGGGCGAGTGACCGCAGATACTGTGAGGCGCTAGCTGGGAAAGACGCACACTGACAGACGGCGTGAGCGGACAGGCGGGGTACGGCGGCGGAGAGGCAATGCGTTGCTGGGTCGTGAGCCTACAACGACGCACTTGTGGCTCTGAGAGGAGAGGAGGTGAGCTGTGACCCGCGGGTGCGAGGAGTGCCAAGCAGTTGGGGGCATTGTGTGGGAGCCTCCCTGAGTGAGACGCTGGTGTGGGGTGACTACTGGCGAGCTGCTGGAACTGAGGAGCATCAACCAAGCTATGGTGGGAGGACAGCTGAAGCGGTGAGCGGCCGGCGGACTACTGGCACCTGTGAGGGGCTGCTGATCTGACCCCGGGGCACAACCGGACGTCGGTCCCCTTCGCCTTTACCTTGACGCCTGGCCGGCGCCCCCCCGAGTGAATCTGCGGCAGGGAGAGTGAGGCCTGGCTCATTGACTGGGAGGGCCGCCCCCTGTCTGGCGATTTGAACTCAGACTCCACGGCTGCTGCCATGGGGAAGCATGACGCCAAACAATCGAAGATCACCTTCGACAGTAAGCGGACGACGCGGCAGGTGGACACAGGTACAGAGGTGCAGGCGGAGGGAAGGCCGGACCAGGTGGTGGAGGATCAAGGGGAGGATCTTAGGACCTTAATGCTGGAAATGAGGTCCAGCCTCCGCAATATCGACACCAAGCTAGACACCCTTACCACGCAGCTAGAGTCGGTCAAGGCGCAGGTTAACACCCACGAAACTCGCCTAGACTCACTGGACTGACGAGCTGCGGATTTCTATGAATTTCAGGTCGAGACTAAGGAACAGCTCTTACACATGGACAGATTGCTGAGCGTCATAAGGGCGAAGAATGATGATTTAGAGGCTCGATCGCGGCGGAGCAACCTCCGAGTCATGGGGATCCCGGAGACGACCGCCATCTCCAAAATGGAGACGTACATCACCGATCTGTTGCACGAGCTGTTCGATCCGCACCTTTCCGCGGTTTTTGTGGTGTAGAGGGCACATAGGTCGCTGGGCCAAAAGCCGCCAGTTGGGGCGCCTCCGAGGCCCATTATTGCCAAGCTCCTTAACTATCAGGACAGAGACATTATCCTGAGACTGGCGAGAGAGAGGGGAAAGATCACGCACCAGGGAAATGCGATTTCCTTTTATCCAGACTTTACTCCGGCAGTGCAAGCGGCACGAAGGGAGATCGCACCAGCCAAGAGACTTCTCCTTCAGGCGCAGATCCCGTATTTGCTGCTATACCCGGCAAAGCTCAAGGTGTCGTTTGAAGGCACCACACACTTCTTCGCGGATGCAAAAGCGGCGATGAAGTTTGCCAGGCATGTGGGCGGAAAGAAGCAAAAACGGCAGACGGGCGGAACGGAGATGGTGGCTGGACACCTGAGTGACAATGACTGATATGGGTATCGTATTAATGGGAAGTGCTTAAACTGCCCCTGCCGATTGTTAACAGTAGTGCCGATGATCTGGGAATGACAGCTCTCTGCCCTATAGGCCCTTGCTGTGCTGCCATGCACCCATATCTTTCTTTTTCTTCTCTTCTATCCTCTTTAGTATATATGATCTCGAGCGGGCCGGGCTGCCTGCAGATTTTCTGGCCACCCTGTTCTAACCGGGGTAAGAAGCTGGCTTCGGCACGTCCCCATGGGAAGGTTCCCAACTCTGTTGAAGGTTTTTGACTCTAGGGTGGGAAATACACGACCTGCTTGGGGGGTTGGAGTGGGGGGGGGGGGGGGGGGGGGTGGCTGGTGGGATGTTTTTGGTTTGTTACTAGTTCCAGCTTACATGTAACTTGCTCTGAGGTCGCTAGTGTGCATAAGGAAATGTGGATACCTATAGGTGTATTGTTTTGCCATAGACATGACCCAAAAACTACCTGATATCTTAAACTGTGTAACATGGAATGTGCGGGGTCTGAATGACTGTAGAAAGGCCAGGCTAGTGCATGCTTATTTAGTCCGTCACAATGTGGACATATGCCTCCTCCAGGAGACACATCTGGGTTCCTCCTCGTCTCCCCGACTACGCCATGCCCGGTGGGGCCAGGTGTACTCTGCTACCTACTCCACGTACGCCCGAGGGGTGACCATTTTAGTTAGACGTGGGTTGGACTGGCGGGAAGACCTGACACACTGCGACCCTGAGGGTCGATATGTTTTAATCCGGGGACTTTTATGTGGCCTATGGGTAACAATTGTGGCCGTCTACGGCCCGAATGTGGACTCCCCGGGGTTCTTTCAGGATGTCTGGGCGCGGGTGCGGGGGGCTGGATGCAACACAGTTCTCTGGGGGGGGGGGGATTTTAATGCTGTACTAGATGACGCACTAGACAGACAGGGTGCCGTCCGCTGCCTACACCCTGCGGCGGGAGCTGCTCTGGGGGCGATTGTCGAGGAGGAGGGCCTGGTTGATGTGTGGAGGGCTAGACATGGTGAGCTGAGGGAGGGTACTTGCATCACTGACCACCGCTGTGCCTGGTCGCAGTTAGACTATTGGCTACTGTCTAGAGACGCGGCTCTGTGGACGGTGGAGGCCGAGCACATGCCGCGATCACTCTCAGACCATGCGCCCTGCATGTTGAGACTGTCGCTTCCCGGTCTGCCCCCGCAGGGATTCTCATGGCCCCTGCCGAGGCATGCGCTGCTAGACGAGGTGTTTAAGGAAGAGATACGGGAGGACATTGTTGACTACTTTGCGCTGAACACGGGCTCGGTGGACACTGAGGCATCCCTGTGGGAGGCCTTTAAAGTGGTGATTCGTGGAAAATGTATTGCGCGTCAAGCAGGGGTGCTGAAGGCTATAAGGGGTACGCTCGCATCGTTGGAAGCAGACATTAAAGATCTGGAGAGCCGCTTATATGCCGCTAACACCCCAGAAATTCTGGGCTTACTGAAGACCAAGCTACTGGACTATGATGCGGAGGCGCAGCGGGAAGTTACATCTCTGGGTAAGAATGCGGAGGCCAGGAGATACGGGGAGGGAGATCGACCGGGGCGCTCTCTGGCGAATATGATAAGGCCAGGAAAAGTAGGTCGCACACCGCTCGTCACACCAGCAAGTTGCCCCAAAGGACTGTGGGAAATATAGTGGCGATGGCGGGTACGCCTATGCCACAAAATGTAAATAGAACAGTATGTGTATGCGTTAGCCATCCCTGGACACGTGTTTCGAGGTAGTTGCCTCTCGTCAGCAGGGAGCAGGTCAATGTAAAGGGGTGCCGCGTGGACTGCCAAATGTAATTAAAAGCAGGTCAAGTACCTCTCCTGGCGCGCAGGTGCAGACTCAAGAGTGCGACCAACTTTTGAATCATTTATTACGGCTCCCTTGAGCCAACGGGCTGACGAGCCTTGGACCTGCACCTGCGCGCCATGAGAGGTACTTCACCTGTTTTAATTACATTTTGGCAGTCCACGCGGTACCCCTTTACACTGACCTGCTCCCTGCTGACGAGAGGCAACTACCTCGAAACACGTGTCCAGGGATGGCTAATGCATACACATACTTTTCTACATACATCGTGGCATAGGCGTACTCGCCGTCGCCACTACATCTACCACAGTTCCTTGGGGCAACTTGCTGGTGTGACGAGCAGAGTGCGACCAACTTTTGAATCGAATATGATAAGGCCGTCCAGGTCTGCGACGTTTGTTCATGAGCTGCGCTCGAAAACCGGGGACACGATCAGGGGACAGGAGGGCGTACTACATGCCTTCTTGGGCTTCTACTCTGATTTGTACGCTGCCGCGCAGGGGGCCTGCCCGGAAGGGCTGGACTCTTTTCTAGAATCTATAGCGCTAGTCTGGTTCAATAATAGACATAGAGAATATATGGACCTCCCGATAACGGCCGAGGATGTAGCCCAGGTGATCAAAGGTTTGCCCCTTGATAAGGCCCCTGGCCCAGACGGCCTGACAACGGCCTTTTACAAGGCATATGCGGAGGAGCTGGCCCACCGGCTGTTGGCAGTGTATGAGGAGGCTTTACAGGTGGGAATGCTTCCCAAAACGATGCGTGAAGCGTCGATTATTACCCTGTTAAAACCGGACAAACCGAAAGAAGAGATGGACTCTTACAGACCTCTCTCCTTAATAAATGTGGATGTGAAAATCCTGGCCAAACTACTTGCCAATAGAATACAACCGATGCTGCCCCTGATAGCTCTGCCGGACCAGTCCGGATTTATCCCAGGGCGGTCCACGTCCCATAATCTCCGTACGATCTTTTCCATTCTGCATTACTTGCATCCGGATGTACACGCTGCGGTGGTATTCTTGGATGCCACCAAAGCTTTTGATACTCTGGAATGGCCATATCTATTTGCAATACTGAATCGTATGGGTTTTAGCCAACTCTTAATGAACAAAATCCGCCTACTGTATACTATGCCCTGTGCCAGAGTTCGGGTGAATGGTATGATATCGCACCTGTTTCCGATTTCGCGGGGTACGCGCCAGGGATGCCCACTGTCCCCGCTCCTCTTCGCCATTGCGATGGAGCCGCTAGCGGCTCGCATTCGGCAGCATCACACGGCGCGTGGAATTGGGCTCAGTGCGCGAAGTCTGTTGATATCACTATATGCAGACGACGTAACGCTTTATCTTACTAAGCCCGAAGAGAATTTGGACGTAGTACTGCGAGAATTCATCCGATTTGAAGGGCTGGCCGGTATAGCGATAAATTGGTCCAAATCGGTGGTCTTCCCATTGACGGAGAGTACCCCGAGGAAAATGTCGGAATACCCCTTAAGGTGGGAAATGGATGCGGTTAAATATCTCGGCATCTGGGTGAGTCGCGTGCCTCAGGAACTTTGGACTCTTAATTTTGGGAGGGCAGTCGCGTGGCTGGAGGAAAGGATAAAGATATGGGGGCGGCTGCCCCTGTCGCTAACAGGTAGGATAGCCCTGGTCAAAATGGTGGTTCTGCCTAAATTTTTATATTTATTTGCGAATATACCAATTCCCTTGACGTCGCAATTTTTCGCCACACTACGATCACACCTGCTTGAGTTGGTGTGGGCTGGTGGCCAGGCGCGCGCATCCTGGGACGTGCTGACTCTGCCGCTAACACAGGGTGGGCTGGGAGCACCTGATATGAGACTGTATGCTCTATGCGCACAGGCTCAATTCTTGCACTTTTGGGTGCATCCGACACCTTTCCAGCCGCATGTGGCTGTAGAGCAGGACACTGTAGCGCCGGTCCCGCTCAGGGTGGCCATATGTGCGAGGGTGCGCCGCCCCCGGGGGGATGTGGACACTGCGGAGATGCTGCGCTGGGTCTGGGCAGAGCTTAGATGCAGGGCAGGTGTGCCACTCCTGTACGCCCCGTCTTTGTCCCTGGAACGCAACCCGCTATTGCCCTGTGTCGAGGACGGAGCTAGCCCGCATCTGATGAGGAGGTTGCACCTGCATACGTTCGCGGATCTCTTCCCGGATGATACCTTCATGAAGCCGCCGGTGGCGGTGGAGGGACAGGCGGTGAATTTTTCTGAGTTGTTTTTATATCACAAGCTGCGGGAGAAATGCCGGGCGTTAAGCGAGGACTTTCCGGCGGCCCCCCCGGTGTTCAAGGCGCTAGAGGGTGTTGTGGGTTCCCCGTCTCCTCGGAGATTAGTCACTAGACTCTATAAGTCCATGCAGGGTGACGCGCCAGTGGTGCGACCTCAGTCCCTCCAGCACTGGAACGAGGAGCTTGGCTCTCCCCTGTCGGAGGAGCAGTGGACCTTCTGTTGTGGGCAGCTGGCTGAGCTCTCCCCAAACTATAAACTGAGGCTCATACATTTCAAGTATTTGCATAGGTTCTACAGAACACCGATTGCATTACATAAAATGGGCTTAAGGGAGGGGGTCGGTTGTTGGAGGTGCGGGGGTGAACCTGCCTCGTTTTTGCATATGGCGTGGTCCTGCCCCAAGCTCATGGAGTTTTGGTCCCGGGTGTTGGAGATAACCAACCAGATATTGGGTCGGGTTGATGCTCCCTCCCCTGAGGTGGGGATATTGGGGTATGTCAAGAACACGCCCCCTAAGGAACGTAAACTGCATGCCATGCTTCTTCTGTTTGCTAAAAGGCAGGTGGCGATACACTGGGGTAGAAGCCGGGTGGCCTCGGTGAAGGGATGGCTGGCAGATGTTACTTATGGCCATGGGCAGCTGAGCGTGTTCTGGGATTTGATGCCATCCACCTCCCGTCCGCGTGACATCTGGGAACCATTTGTGCGGTGGACTCAGGAGCAACGAGAGACAGAGGCTCCACTGGATGTATGAATGTGGGGGGTCCGGGGTATGCCCCGAGGGCGGGGGAGTGGGGAGGATGGAGTGCCTGGGTAAGAGGGGAGATACTCTGGGCGATTATTTGGTTAGTGGTCACCTAATTAAAAGTAGGAGGGCCTGGGCCCGATAATGTATATTACTGGATGGGCGTCTTGACATGCCTGGTCTGGCTATGTGCGGATGGGATCTACAAATATTGGTCGACCGCGATATCAGGGACACCAAAGGATATGGTTGTATATAGGCGACTATATGGGCAAATACCACAGATGTACTGAGAATGTAATATTGCTGGCTTTTGTTGTTGGTTATTGTTTGTAAGTTGTATCAACTTCAATAAAGCTTCAAAAAACAAAACAAAAAACAAAAAAACATCAAAGCAGGCCCTGTGGCTGCGAAAATGAAAGTAATCGCAGTAAAGCGCGGCGCGCGCGCCCGCGCACTTGAACTGTAGCTCTAGGCTGGCCTGGTAGCACTTTTTGGAGCCCTCTCAATAAGTCTCGCCAGACCAGCGCATGCGCTGGGTCAGGCGAGACCTAAACACAGAAAAGGCCTGCAGGTGAACTAACTGCCTTTGAAGGGGCTCTTCAAAGCCAGGGGAGAGACAGAGGCCCGGGGATAAAAGCAGGCTTCCTAGCAGGAGGGAAGTGCTTTCTGTTTGTTAACATCGAACTGTGAGGTTTGGAAGCAGGAAGTCGCGTGTAGTTCGCAGACCCTAAATGCGAGGAAGCACGATTCCCAGAAAGAGTCGCAGGTGCAAGGGACCCCTTTCCAGCAGGGGTGCTGGCGATGGGGAGAAACCAAGAAAGAAAGAAAGGGTTACTGAGGCCAACAGTACTTTCTCGATATGTTTTTTTTTGTATGTATTTGAAGTTTTGCTATGGCGCTTCTAACTCCTTGACGGGTGATGTGACATGGCGCCATATAACAGATGTATGTGGCATGTTAACTTTGCACAGTGTCAGAATGCGGAAGGCTATATAAATAGACATCCGAGCTGTCATGTTACCCAGGAAAATGTGTGAGTAACTCATCTAGCTTGGCCGTTTACTTTCTGGGGCTTGTAGTGCCCCTGTTTAGCCCATTAGAACACCATGCGTCGATCTGGAAAACGTGAGAGCTCTGAGACGGTGTGAGGAACTATAACGTAACAAGCATTGGCACTGTGGCATCACGGACAGAGAGCTGGCTTTGGGTCTGGGGAACCAGGTTGGAGGCCATCGTGGGTTCACCATCATGTAGTGTTGGCCAAATCATCACTCAGTCTCCCCATGCCGAAAAATATGTAGCTGGTGCTCATGTAAAGCGCTCCAATACGTTTGGGTCGAGTTGGCGCTACGTTAAACTGGAAATAAGTTAGTAAGCGTGAATTGAATGTGCAAACAAATGCAGAATTAGCACAATAAAGGAAGAGAAAGGCCTTATTTAGTTTGTACCGTTTTTATTGGCATTGAGGTTATTGCAAGATTTGGTTGCAAGTAAGTCACGTACTAACCGTGTCACCTTTCTTGTCAAAAGAACACAGAGTCACATGTGCGAATAGAAAGATTTAAAGATATTTCATGTTCGAAATGGAAAATAATGACATTGTATAACAGTCTGGATGTTGAATTGTGCAAGTTGCATCTTCGGTAGACGCGCTCTGTGGTGGGGGAGGGGGAGGAGCATTGAAGCAAGGTAAAGGCACTCATAGCGGCCATAAAGTGCGTGCAAAGTAAAACAAGCGTGCGGCCGCGAGAGCAGTCTTCACTTTTTCAAGCACTGTGCTTGTGGCACATCGCTGCGCGCTCCCGCAAGGTGTATGCCGCCACAAGCACGAGTGCAGTGCTTGAAAAAATGAGGAAGATGGCTGGCAGGTAGATGCGTCACTTTGTAAACCCCTGCGCCACATTATACCTGCTCCAGGTATAATGTATGCAGGGTGGGCGTTTTGACGCAAGTAAGCCTCGTAGAAGTGATGCAGTGAAATCTATGCGATGTCACTGTGTCACTTCTAGGACACAAATGCCTCAATATCTTACGCCTGCCTCACAGCAGGCGTAAGACTGACGCAGGCACATTGAAATGGGACTTGCTCATGTTAATTGACCCATTGCTGAAGTTGCGTCACTTTTGTGACACACTCCAACAATGCGTCACTTTTGCGCCTATAGATACGTCAGAAATACTGCGACATGATGCATCATATTGTAAGTATGACACATCCAGCATGTCGCAAGGAGGGCGCATTGAAAATGGACGCACCACTGTTTTCACGCAGCGGTGCATCCGTTTTCATAAATGAGGCCCTTTGAACCTACTTAATTCCAAACAGTGACCTAATGGCCGATAGCTTTACACTCTATGCAGGATTTTAGAGGAAGAGAATAAAATGTCATATGTCTTTCTGTGTTACTAATTTTATGTGTGTTGAATCTGCAAAGACATGAAAATAAAGGGGCAGATCTATGTCGGAGATGCGCCACTTTTACGCCGCCGTTGCGTCACTTTTGTGACGCAGCGGCGGTGTAAACCCTGCGCCACGTTGCGCCATATTTACATCGTGACGCATCTATGGAGATGCGTCACGATGTAAAGCCCTGCGCCACGTAAAACCTGCGTCAGGTTTCACGTGGGCGTGTCGACATAGGGGGGGGGGCGTTCCGTCACAGGAACGCCCCTGAAAAGTGACTCAGTCAAATCTATAAGATTTGACTGAGTCACTTTCCCAACGCTGATGCGCCAAAACCCTGCGCCTGCTTGAAGCAGGCGTAAGGCTTGACGCAATATACAAAAGAATACTGTGGGTCTTGAGTGTAGGATCAGAGCATATAATGCTAGAGCAAGAAAGAGAAGGAGAGTCCGCAAATAACCGTGGCGGGTATAAAAACCTCCACTGAGGTTTTAAGTTCCCATCACCCACCGGTGGTGGTTCTTCATCATTTGGGAACTAAGGACGAACCCCGGAGTACCAGTCACTATGTTGGTTGTGGTGGTACCCTGGTTGTCCAAGGCAACCGTGCCAAATTGTTACCAGCGGGTGATGATTGCAGTGCGAGAAAGTGATGAAGAAAAAAATGGTGAAGTTAAAAATGACTACCAAGACACTGTGTAATTTTATTCTGGCGCTATCTTGGTGTCAAGATTAAAACCAAATGTTGACAGCTTAAACAAATAACTGTCAGGCTTGACGCACCATGTTAGGGATAGGGTTGGTTGGAACAGTGCTGGAGTTGCGTCGCGCTTGCGACGCAACTGAAGCACTGCGCCAACCTTACGCCATTGGATGCGTCACGCATCTGTTTATTCCTGCGCCATGATGCGCCGCATTATAAATGCGGCTCATCATGTGTGGCGCAAGGGTAAACTTGCGTGACGCATCATTCCTGGCGCATCCTTGCTGATTTGCAGGGATGCGCCAGGCAACATAAATCTGCCCCAAAGTTTTCTACACTGCAATGAAACTTTGGCTTTACAGAGAAGGCAGGAAATGGGGAAGTCTTACCTTTTATAAGTAGGACAAAACACGATAAGGATCCTTTCAATACTATAATAATCAGACTCATGTTAGCTTGGAAATGCTGAAACAATGGCCCAAACTGACTATGGCTTATTGCTTGCGATTCCATTATGCTAGGTTTTGGTGCCAGATGCAGAGTGCTGCAAACGGCAGTGCTTGATCAACTTTTATCAGGCAAGAGCTACTTTGGGCCTCATGTTATCATTATTTCAAGTAACTATTACCTAATTGCGATTCTCTGCGAATTAGGTAATTGCTGTTTGAGTGTATGAAACTCCATGAGTTTCATTTAGCGTTTCCTAAGTGGCTGCGAATCAACCGACCTCATTAATATTCATGAGGTAGGTTGCAATTTGCGACGCATTAGGAATTGCTAAAATCCCAGGGATGGTGGCCTAATGCTGTCAGCAGACCACCATGCCCGCGATTGCTTTTAAATAAAGCGATAATTTAAAAAAAAAATACAGCCCGTTTTCGTTTTAAAAAAGAAAAATCAAAAGTTTACTCTTAATTTTTTAAGAGAATGTAGTGGTCTATGGGACCACTCCCTACTCTTAAAAAACATTTTTAGGAACAATCACAAAGGGGAAGGGTTTTCTTAGGGACCCCTTCCTGTTTGCGAATGGGTTGCCACCTACTTGAAGAAGGTGGTAAAATGTGTATCTTTTGCGACTGCATTTCAATCGCAAAACATTCCTACATACCTCTGTGATTCAGTATTAGGAAGGGTCGCCTTAAACACGCCCCTTCCTAATACCAAATCGGTATGTATTCACAATTCCAAACTGCGATTTAGTAACATGTTACAGAGTCACAAATTGGAATTCATACATACCAAAAAGCATTTTACCGGTCGCAAGTGGCCCAATTCTGAGAAACTGGCCGTTTGCGGCCGGTAAATGTATGAAACATGTGGCCCTTTGTGCTGAAAGGTAATGTGGTCACAGTGCCTAAAATGCTTTGCATGGTACAGTGCCAACACCATGTTATTGTATGCTAAGGGGAAGTAATGGGGAGGGATGGTACAAACTAGGGATTGACCACAGCCAATCATTTAAAACAACGTCCTTTGCATGAAATCCTACCATGAAATAAACAAGGCACAAATAATAGGCAAGTGAAATATTGTGGCATATTACCACGTATAATGTGTAATTTAAATGAATTTATACATTTTGAGTGGCTACCACTTTGCTCTTTTTACCTTTGGACCCAGATTTACTAACGGTTTGCATCAGATATGTGTTACTTTTGTAACGCAAACCTGACGCAAAGTGTTATGCTGGGATTTGCTATCCAACGCAAATCAGATTTTGATTTGGATACGTTCCCAAAGTATTGCTAGGTTGCTTTGAATTACTCTGCGTCAAGTTTGCATTCTATGATAGTACAAGGGCGTTCAAGTGCAACTATCCATGGGCATTGATACGATTCAGTATCTACAAATATTCGTAACTGGGATTTGTGTCAAAAACCTTATAACTCCGTGAGGTAGGTGTAACAAGGCGAAATGTTTAAATTTCTCTCTTTTTGTTCGTACTTTGCATGCTTGCTGTATTGTTTCAATTTCTCTTTTTTTCCTACTTTGCATGCTTGCTGTATGGTACAGCACACATACAGGGCAGGAGAAGTGTTAAAGGACAGTTTTGGTATTGGAAGGGTCTCTTTCCACTACAAAACCTATTACTTACAGAATGCAAACACCCTTGCATTATGGCACAAGAGTGTTTGCATTGGTGCATGGCAGCTTAATGTGCGCCAGCGCACGGGAGAGAAAAATAGCGCCACATCTTACTTAGAAGATATGGCATTGTTTTGCTCTCTAGCTTTCATGCACCACAGCAACACTAGTTGGCACACTACATGAATATTTTGGAAATTTGGGCCTTGGTATTGCACAATTGTTCCTCTTTTGGGCAACACAGCATTCCCTTGCTTGGATGATAGTAAATGTGGGGCAATTTGTGCTATCATGAACTAATTTAAAGAGTTCAGTTGGTGGTGAATCTATTGTGGCACATCAGTAAAACATACAAGGTGAAATCAGAATTTGCAAAGAATAAACAAACACTCACAGCTTCATGAATTTTAGGAGCATTAATGGTATACTGAAGAAATAGTTATAATCATTCTATCACTTGGAGAGTATGGAACATTTTTGTTTATACATGTACATAGAATTACTTTTCCAAAGACCCTTGGAGAGGAATACAGTTGGAGGGCCTCTTCAGAAAAAACATCTGTGCAGAAGTAGTCAAACAAAAATCATTTACTTTCTAATGGTCTGGTTACCACTACCTCACTCTTCTATTATATATATGAGAACACACAAATCGAATGATGCACACACTGAGGTAGTCCTTGGGACTGCAATTGGGATTTGCTTTGCCCCCATTTTTGCCAATCTGTTTCTGGGGGCATGGGAGGAAGAAATCTCCAATGACCCTAACAACTTTCCAGAGTACGAACAGGTGGTCTTATGGCTCCGCTACATAGACAACCTTTTCCTCATCTGTAAAGAAACAGAGGAATAGGTCGGGGAGTTTGGCAACAAACTCAACCACAACAATTACAATCTAGCTCTCACTTGTAACATGAGCAGGCACACGGTCGACGTTCTAGATATGAGGATTTAGATTGTCGAGAGCATAATTCACACTAAACTGTTCCGTAAAGATTCCTGCATGCCCTCAGTAGCCATTCCGACTACCTCAAATAGAGTATCCCCTATGGGGAACTCTTGAGGGCCAAGCATAATTGCAACATGTAGGATTCCTATAAAGTTGAGCAAGCTGTCATGATCTCAAGAATCAGGGAACATGGCTACCTCCGATTGGTCCTCAAAAAGGCCATGGAAAAAGTTAGCCTAATCAACAGGGCTACCACATTGGCAGATCATCCCACTGACACCACGGAGATGAGTGAGGATGTGATCAGGATCATACTAACATACAACAACTCGCACAACATACCAAAAATCCTATACAAAAACTGGGATATCTTGGCGGGTGACCATATTATAGAACACACCTTGCAAAGGAGACCTAGAATAACCTACAGGAAGAGACGCAGCCTCAGAGATATTCTTGTTCATGGGGACATCACAGTTACCGAACAAACCAGAGGTCACAATCTCCAGGGAGTTTTTCTTGCATCCACTGTAAAGCATGCCGCAGCTTCATGATGAAAGAATACACTGCTCCCAGGGGCAACGCTAACAGGAGGATACTGCAATTTTTGACATGCAGTTCCTCCTGCATTGTTTATATTCTTGAATGGCCATGCAACCTTAGGCATGTGGGCAGCACCACATCATGATTAAGACAAGAATCTTGGAACACATGAGGGCCATCACAAACAAAGATCACCATTCCCCCATTGCCAGACAATTGCAAACTCACCACTTCTCAGATAGATCCAAATTGAGAAATGTTGCAGTGGAACTGGTACACTTAGATCCCAGAGGTGGTAATAGGGTACTCAAACTTAGGAAAAGGAAATCCAAGTACATCCCTGACCTCGAAACCAGAAACCCTGGGGGGGCACAATCTGGACAAAGATCTAGACCTACATCTCCAGGAATATTGATGATCCATTGGCCCCTGCCTTCTGACCATTCTGAGCCATACACACGTTTTCCTGCTCCTCTCTCCTGTACTCCTCTCCTCTTTCTTCACACAAAAAGATTGAGTAATGGTAATGATGATTTTACATTCCATATTTCAGCATTGATTTGTTTTATTCTGTGCATTGTTTTCAGGAGGAAAGGAAGGGGCCCACCAGAGTATGTCGGTGACAGCTACACGGGTTCCCTACCCTTTTCTTCATGGAGTGGCCACCTGGTGATCCACGTGCACAAGATAAGAAGCTCATCACTAATTTTGGTTAATTTTCAGTGACTTTGACTCTCCGCCCCCCTGGGAGTTAACCATGCAATGTGCAGCTACTTTTGATCAATTTTGGTCGGCTCCAGGGTGAGGGCACACAGCTTGTCAAGAATGTGCTATTGTTTATTGTTTGCATTTTAATTACCTTTTTTCCGCATGTACATACTGATGCATGACGTGTGCCCGAATGCACTTTTGTCTCTCAACTCAAAGTGATTACCAGTGCACACATTATTGTTGTTCAGCCAGGTAGCCCAGTCTATCACATTAGACTCTTATGCTGTTATCCGTGCCTTGATGGACACCACTGCATGTATCCGGTGACAAGGATTGTTCCATTTAGTCTGTAATTTATGTTCCTCCAAGGCTATGTATTGACACTCACTTTGAATGTTCCCTCGTGTGATCAAGACTGCTCGGACAGTCGAAATGCGTTACAAGAGATAGGAGATTTATGAAGTAATAAATCAACTACACTGCATGGTATCCTTCCTGAGTGTGGGCAGGAGCTATTGTGGACTGATATATATATCACAAAAAACTCCAAACAATGTTCGTATGCTCTCAGTAGTAAAGGCACAGCAACAACGTAGTTCAGGTCAGAGTGTTTATTACACAACGCGTTTCGGCAGAAGCCTTGATCACGTGTAACAAAAGATGCCACCACTTGGGATTAAATAAAGTTACGAGTAAGAAGTGGTATCATGGAAATCAAGGAAAGACTGAGCAAGGGCAAATGAGGTCGCCATATTGGAGTGGTAAAGCGTACATCAATAATATACACGATGTGTAGCACAATGCCATTAATTGCACAGTAAAGAATTATACAAATAGCAGAAATACACTGAAAAGACGTGAATGTCACAAATATCAAAATCAGTGATATCTCGACTCGCTCACGAGCATAGTCGCCCTGATGTACATTGCATAACAGTTTGAACTGCTAAAATAGGCATGATCCGCAAAATAGCAAATAAGCTCAACTGGTATGTGGACTTATAACTCCAATACAGTATGTCGATAAAATGTTATACGTGTTTCGCAAGTTTCATCGATGTTGACATACCGGCATAGTCTCCATCTTGGAGGTCATGAAACAACCATGAGTAATTAAAAGAGGTATCATTTGCAAGTGCAATAAAGTTATCTGCCATATGGCCAATTAACTAAGGATTGATAAATCAAAAAGGGGTGAGCGTGTTCATAGTGAGAATCAAGGTTGATAAAATTAAAACACATCTGCTGCGTGGTGCTGAGGTAGCTACTGTGTTCAACTAATACAACACGCATACTAAAAGTGTGCGAATACCTCCAATAGATAAGGAAACAATAAGACGAAAATTTGTGTCAAATACATTAAGTTTCTCAGAAGTGGTAGTAACTATCTACATGCACAGTGCTGTTATTAAACCACATGAGAAGGATGGACATTCCAAATAAACCTAAATCTCAGTTACATCTTGACAAATCCATGAATATCACTAAGGAAAGTACCAAATACCAGTGTGCAGAGTTGTGAAGGTGGAAACAGGAACGGAGGAAAGGGTAGGATGCCCGTGTCGGTGTGTGCCAAAGAGGGGGCTCCTTCCTTCACTCCTGTATAAAAACAATACAAAAAATTCACATTAGAATTTGATGTGTATGACAAACATCAGCCTAAAAGGAGGAAAAACAAGTGTCAAAGTTAGAGTGCGATGAGACAACTTCAAATAAGTTCAGTTACATTAAACAATAGAACATGTGGTTCCGAGTACTAGTGGGGCACAGGTCAGTAGTAGAACAGGGGAATCAAGTCATGTCTTTAGATGTATGGACAGTTCCTCATCCAAGTTCAATCCCCTCGGACTCTTGGTCAGGAATTCGATAATGTATCTTGATTCCCGTTGCCTCAGAGTCAATACTCTGTCACCCCCTCGAGGATGCCTGGGGATTTGTTCCAGGATCATGTAGCTTAAATCTGCAACATTAGCAAAATGACGCTCATTGAAATGGCGTGCAACCGGGTATTTAGGATCATTGTGGGAGATGTCTCTGATATGTTCTAATATCCTCTTCTTTGCTGGACAAATAGTGCTCCCTATATACCATAATTTGCACGTACACTCAATTACATATATTACAAAATTGGAACTACATGTTAGAAATTGAGTTAGTTTTTTACTGATCCCATTGTACTCTACAGTGCTCATGAATTTACTGTGTCGGCACGCCTTGCAATGCCCACACGGGTAAAAACCTAACAAACCATGTCCTTCATTGGTTGGGTACTGGGTTATGTCGTGTCTAACTACCATATCACGGATGTTTTTGTCTCTTCTGTAAGTGATGTTGGGGCGGTCAGGTAGAGTACTACCCAAGATGTTATCAGACTTCAGAATACTCCAATGTTTCGTCAGTATGTGTCTGATTTTTTGTACCTCAGAATTGTAGGTTAAAATCATCCGTGTCCCTGACGTATCATTGCTCTCCTCAATAGAAGGTTTATCTTTGAGAGTGTCAATGCGCTGTACTGTGTTAACTCGTTCTCGAGCTTTTTTGAGAACCCAGCTCGGGTATCCCCTGCTCAAAAATCTTTTAACAATAATGTCCTCTTCTACACTGTAGGATTCAAGGTTGTTACAATTCCTTTTTGCCCTCAACAGCTCCCCAAAGGGGATGCTCCATTTGAGAGCCTCTGGGTGGCTGCTGAGGGCATGCAGGATGCTGTTACCTGCTGTTTCCTTGCGGAACAAAGAGGTACATAATTTGTCCCCCTTGATTTCCAAGCGAACATCAAGGTATTCTGCATAGTTGGCATGTATGGTACCAGACAGAGAAATGTTATACTGGTTGGTGTTAAGTTTAGTCAGAAAGGATTCTGCTTCTTCCTGGCGTCCGCTCCAGATGATAAACAAATCATCTATATAGCGTAGCCATAAGATAACTTGTTGGAAGTCTTTCTGCATGGTGGTACTAGCAGAGATTTCTTGCTCCCAGTATCCCATAAACAAATTGGCGAAACTGGGAGCAAAGCAAGAACCCATCGCAGTACCCTTTGTCTGCCTGTAGAGGGCGCCATTAAAAGAAAAAATATTGTTCTTGAGGCAAAAGTCTGTCATTTCCATTACCATCCGGCTATGCTCACGATATTTTAGAGGTCTAAATTTCAGAAAATGTTCACATGCCTCGAGCCCTTGAGTATGGTCAATGATTGTGTACAGAGATTTTACATCAAGTACCATAAACAGATAATCAGATTTCCATTCTAGATTTTCTATCTTGGCCAGAAAATCTTTTGTGTCTCTAAGGTAACTTGGGAGAAGGATGACAAATTCTCTCAAAAAGTGGTCAATGTACTTGGAGATGTGTTCCGTGACACATCCGATAGAAGACACAATGGGGCGTCCTGGGGGTTTGGTCTTACATTTATGCAATTTAGGTAAAAGGTATAGAATAGGTAACTTGGGATGGTCTTTTTTTAAATAACAAAATTCTTCCCATTCAATGAGACCTTTGTCTCGCCATACGCTGAGTTTATCCCAAATGTCAGTGATGCTTTGATTATATACGTTGATGGTAATCGGTATATAGAAATCCTCATCACTTAATTGCCTCATTGCCTCGTTAATATAATCCTCCCTGTCCAGTATCACCACGTTCCCCCCTTTGTCTGCCGGGCGGATCACAATGCTGGTATCATCAGCCAATTTTTTAAGTGCTTGTCTCTGGGGAAAAGATAGATTATTTTTGTTTTTAGTGTCAAAAGTACGTTTGGAAGTATTGAGTCTAAGCTCCATGAGAGATTTGATGGTACAGTCCTGAAAAGAGTCAATGTTATCGTGTGGCAAAATGGGTAAGAAGGTAGATTGAGCCCTGAAGGGGGTCATAGCTGCTGCTGCATGTGTCACTTCCATGTCTTCAAGCGTCTGAGTGGTCTCAACGCCATTATTTTCTTGGGCTAGCTCAGCTAGAGTAATCAATGTGTCTACATCCCTGATCATTAAATTCGTGTCAGGTGTAGTATTGGCCTTTTTAGAGGGTTGTTGGTAACCAAGTCTTTTTAAAGCATGCCACTTCTTAAGTTTAAGTTTTCTGACATATTTAAAAAGATCAATTCTCGTATCCGTGTATTTGAAGGGGGAAGAGGGGCAAAAAGAAAGTCCTAGGCAAAGAGTACGTTTTTCTGTATCAGTCATGGGTCTTTTAGACAAGTTCATCTTCCCCCTTCAAATACACGTATACGAGAATTGATCTTTTTAAATATGTCAGAAAACTTAAACTTAAGAAGTGGCATGCTTTAAAAAGACTTGGTTACCAACAACCCTCTAAAAAGGCCAATACTACACCTGACACGAATTTAATGATCAGGGATGTAGACACATTGATTACTCTAGCTGAGCTAGCCCAAGAAAATAATGGCGTTGAGACCACTCAGACGCTTGAAGACATGGAAGTGACACATGCAGCAGCAGCTATGACCCCCTTCAGGGCTCAATCTACCTTCTTACCCATTTTGCCACACGATAACATTGACTCTTTTCAGGACTGTACCATCAAATCTCTCATGGAGCTTAGACTCAATACTTCCAAACGTACTTTTGACACTAAAAACAAAAATAATCTATCTTTTCCCCAGAGACAAGCACTTAAAAAATTGGCTGATGATACCAGCATTGTGATCCGCCCGGCAGACAAAGGGGGGAACGTGGTGATACTGGACAGGGAGGATTATATTAACGAGGCAATGAGGCAATTAAGTGATGAGGATTTCTATATACCGATTACCATCAACGTATATAATCAAAGCATCACTGACATTTGGGATAAACTCAGCGTATGGCGAGACAAAGGTCTCATTGAATGGGAAGAATTTTGTTATTTAAAAAAAGACCATCCCAAGTTACCTATTCTATACCTTTTACCTAAATTGCATAAATGTAAGACCAAACCCCCAGGACGCCCCATTGTGTCTTCTATCGGATGTGTCACGGAACACATCTCCAAGTACATTGACCACTTTTTGAGAGAATTTGTCATCCTTCTCCCAAGTTACCTTAGAGACACAAAAGATTTTCTGGCCAAGATAGAAAATCTAGAATGGAAATCTGATTATCTGTTTATGGTACTTGATGTAAAATCTCTGTACACAATCATTGACCATACTCAAGGGCTCGAGGCATGTGAACATTTTCTGAAATTTAGACCTCTAAAATATCGTGAGCATAGCCGGATGGTAATGGAAATGACAGACTTTTGCCTCAAGAACAATATTTTTTCTTTTAATGGCGCCCTCTACAGGCAGACAAAGGGTACTGCGATGGGTTCTTGCTTTGCTCCCAGTTTCGCCAATTTGTTTATGGGATACTGGGAGCAAGAAATCTCTGCTAGTACCACCATGCAGAAAGACTTCCAACAAGTTATCTTATGGCTACGCTATATAGATGATTTGTTTATCATCTGGAGCGGACGCCAGGAAGAAGCAGAATCCTTTCTGACTAAACTTAACACCAACCAGTATAACATTTCTCTGTCTGGTACCATACATGCCAACTATGCAGAATACCTTGATGTTCGCTTGGAAATCAAGGGGGACAAATTATGTACCTCTTTGTTCCGCAAGGAAACAGCAGGTAACAGCATCCTGCATGCCCTCAGCAGCCACCCAGAGGCTCTCAAATGGAGCATCCCCTTTGGGGAGCTGCTGAGGGCAAAAAGGAATTGTAACAACCTTGAATCCTACAGTGTAGAAGAGGACATTATTGTTAAAAGATTTTTGAGCCGGGGATACCCGAGCTGGGTTCTCAAAAAAGCTCGAGAACGAGTTAACACAGTACAGCGCATTGACACTCTCAAAGATAAACCTTCTATTGAGGAGAGCAATGATACGTCAGGGACACGGATGATTTTAACCTACAATTCTGAGGTACAAAAAATCAGACACATACTGACGAAACATTGGAGTATTCTGAAGTCTGATAACATCTTGGGTAGTACTCTACCTGACCGCCCCAACATCACTTACAGAAGAGACAAAAACATCCGTGATATGGTAGTTAGACACGACATAACCCAGTACCCAACCAATGAAGGACATGGTTTTTTAGGTTTTTACCCGTGTGGGCATTGCAAGGCGTGCCGACACAGTAAATTCATGAGCACTGTAGAGTACAATGGGATCAGTAAAAAACGAACTCAATTTCTAACATGTAGTTCCAATTTTGTAATATATGTAATTGAGTGTACGTGCAAATTATGGTATATAGGGAGCACTATTTGTCCAGCAAAGAAGAGGATATTAGAACATATCAGAGCCATCTCCCACAATGATCCTAAATACCCGGTTGCACGCCATTTCAATGAGCGTCATTTTGCTAATGTTGCAGGGGGTGACAGAGTATTGACTCTGAGGCAACGGGAATCAAGATACATTATCGAATTCCTGACCAAGAGTCCGAGGGGATTGAACTTGGATGAGGAACTGTCCATACATCTAAAGACATGACTTGATTCCCCTGTTCTACTACTGACCTGTGCCCCACTAGTACTCGGAACCACATGTTCTATTGTTTAATGTAACTGAACTTATTTGAAGTTGTCTCATCGCACTCTAACTTTGACACTTGTTTTTCCTCCTTTTAGGCTGATGTTTGTCATACACATCAAATTCTAATGTGAATTTTTTGTATTGTTTTTATACAGGAGTGAAGGAAGGAGCCCCCTCTTTGGCACACACCGACACGGGCATCCTACCCTTTCCTCCGTTCCTGTTTCCACCTTCACAACTCTGCACACTGGTATTTGGTACTTTCCTTAGTGATATTCATGGATTTGTCAAGATGTAACTGAGATTTAGGTTTATTTGGAATGTCCATCCTTCTCATGTGGTTTAATAACAGCACTGTGCATGTAGATAGTTACTACCACTTCTGAGAAACTTAATGTATTTGACACAAATTTTCGTCTTATTGTTTCCTTATCTCTTGGAGGTATTCGCACACTTTTGGTATGCGTGTTGTATTAGTTGAACACAGTAGCTACCTCAGCACCACGCAGCAGATGTGTTTTAATTTTATCAACCTTGATTCTCACTATGAACACGCTCACCCCTTTTTGATTTATCAATCCTTAGTTAATTGGCCATATGGCAGATAACTTTATTGCACTTGCAAATGATACCTCTTTTAATTACTCATGGTTGTTTCATGACCTCCAAGATGGAGACTATGCCGGTATGTCAACATCGATGAAACTTGCGAAACACGTATAACATTTTATCGACATACTGTATTGGAGTTATAAGTCCACATACCAGTTGAGCTTATTTGCTATTTTGCGGATCATGCCTATTTTAGCAGTTCAAACTGTTATGCAATGTACATCAGGGCGACTATGCTCGTGAGCGAGTCGAGATATCACTGATTTTGATATTTGTGACATCCACGTCTTTTCAGTGTATTTCTGCTATTTGTATAATTCTTTACTGTGCAATTAATGGCATTGTGCTACACATCGTGTATATTATTGATGTACGCTTTACCACTCCAATATGGCGACCTCATTTGCCCTTGCTCAGTCTTTCCTTGATTTCCATGATACCACTTCTTACTCGTAACTTTATTTAATCCCAAGTGGTGGCATCTTTTGTTACACGTGATCAAGGCTTCTGCCGAAACGCGTTGTGTAATAAACACTCTGACCTGAACTACGTTGTTGCTGTGCCTTTACTACTGAGAGCATACGAACATTGTTTGGAGTTTTTTGTGGAATATTGGATTCACCGGTGCGCTTCGCCGGCATGTATGCCACCCTCCATGGGTCCCTGCACCCCAGAAGAAGCATCGTCTAATTTTGGTATATATATATATATATATATATATATATATATATATATATATATATATATACAATCTCCACAACTCCTTGTATATCCCCAAAGGTAGTGCATTCAATCCAAGTTCATTGCTTATGGCATCAGCAATCTGCATCAAAATGGGATGTGTTGCGGCAAAAACTTTTTGCCCATATGTGTCCTGTTTTGATGTAGATTGCTGATGCTACCAGAGTGCCAAACTTCCTTTAGGGATATAGAAGGAGTTGTGGAATATATATATATGACAATGTCAAAAGTGAATTTCGATTCATTATAGATTATAACAACCAACATAAAGAACTACGCAACATCATAATGAGCAACTGGCCTTTAATTCTAAATGACCCAGTCCTAGGACAGTCCATGCCCAAAAAAGTGTCCATCACATATAAGAGAGGAACATCTATGAGAGATAAACTTGTTTCAACGACTCCTGAAGTAATCGAAACTTGCAGTTGGCTTAAATCCCATTATGGTTTCTACAGATGTAAAACATGCAAGGCATGCCAGTTGGGCATAAACAGAATTTCATATACCACTCCCTTCAGTAAGGAGGAAATCAAAATAAAAAAACTACTCACATGCAAGACAGAATATGTAATATATGTTTTAATATGTCCCTGTGGGCTACAATATATTGGCAGCACTAAGCTACAAGCTCACAAACGGATTTTACAGCATATAAGAGCAATTGACAATCACGACAATACATACCCTGTAGCCAGACATTTCCGTGAATATCACAATTCAAGAAGTCAAGATTTAAAATTCTTCCTAATAGACTCGGTACCACCTAGTAGACGTGGAGGAAATAGGGAGTTTAAGCTGAGAAAACTGGAAACACAATATATTCTGAATCTTGACACGAAAACTCCAGGGGGTCTTAACATCACGGAAGATCTATACACCTGCATATGAAATACTTTTTACACGACTAGCATGTTTTTCTTAAAAATTCAATAATATTTTAAGAACTGTATATATATGATTTTTTATGAAGAATTTTAGGAAATGATAAATATATCTCTTTTATGTGTATGTGTATTTATATATGTATTTATATATTTATTTATTTATGTATTTATATATATATATATGCATGTATCTTCGCATTAGTTTGCACCACATATTTGAGATGTATGCTCAGGTTAAAAAAATATCCCAAGTTTGGCCAACCTACACTAGAAACCATACATTTCCAACAACTATATATACTTGAAACTAACTAGACAGACAAGGAACAGTAACTCAAAAAGAACACATAAATAAATGGCAATAGTTATTAACATCTGCATCGTACGAAAAGGAAAAATGTCCAGTGTAAACATTTATCATACAATATATATCTTTTTGCACAGTTAACTTTAACACTTGTATTTTGCACAATTTAAGCATTATTTGCACATTGATGAATTTAGGTTCTTACTCCCAACATGTCAGTACCAGCTGATATTACGATTATCAATACACACAATTAAGTATGAAGATAAGGATCCTAGAAATTGCATTTAGGCATGTATTTATCTGGATCATATCGTGTCGTAATACATTAGGACTTTTGAACGTTGAAATACAAGAAACAAAGGTACTATTTTTCCTGCATTTACGCATTTATGCAAGGTATTATTATTATGCAGAGATTTGTTCGTAAAACATACAAATGTTTTAACAAACCTACGAAGGATACCTTTTCTATGTCTATATTCATGTGCAAAGTACTAGACCAATCACTGAACACAATGTTACTTTAAAAATGCATCAGCTGTAAAAAAGTTACCATGTGAACAAGACTCGAAGGAGTTGAAACGCGTTATGGCGGCATCGAAATAAACACGAAAATTTGGCACCAAGTCTGTGGTCCGTGTCCGTGTGTTGCTGAGAAAGCTGAGACGCTGCGGATTCGCTGATATATATATATATCTATATATATATATACATATACATATATTCTCCTCCGCGTCAGGGCAACAGGAATCCCCCTATGCCTCTCGATCAACGGACACGGACCAGTAGGTAGTGCAGTTTAATTTATTCCTGGTATATCGCCATACCGTTTCGGCTCGTCCGAGCCTTCTTCACATGACAATGCAATGCTTGTGAGCTCCCCATTTTAAAGTGACAGTGCATATTCACAATGATCACGTGAGAGGCATTAAAATACACATAAAAAAGTTACTGGCATTGATTTCACATTGTCAAAGCAAAATGCATAAAACGACAAGTCTAAAATACGGCACGGCAACCCACATGGAATAATATTAACAATCTTACATTTAAAAAACTGTTAATTAAAACCATCATTATATCAAGCAGCAATGATAAGTAAATACAGGTGCAAATTAATGTGCAAATGTTATGCTTAGAATGCTAATGTGCAAACAATGCTAGATAATCCTCAATCACAGCCTAAATGCTTAATATATATATATATATGTATATATGTATATATATATGTATATATATATATATCAAAATAATACCCTTTCAGGCATAGAGTGACGCATAAATTATGCAAAAAAAGAAGCAGAGAACGCTGGGTAGTTCTCAAGTTTAGGTGGAAAGCAGCTCCTGTTAGAGCACTCAACACCAGCGACACTAGATCTGCTCACCTCAAATGTCTGCTTTTCTATCAGACTTTAAGCATAGGATTAGCATAGTGCCATCCACGCCGAGATAGAAAAGGACAAAGTCTTTTGCCATTTCTACAGCAAAGGCTTTAAGCATGGGACTAGCACAGTGCTGTCCATGCCGAACTATAAAATGACAAAAGCCATTTACCACTCCAGGCACAGTATTACAGCTTTGAATTGGTAAAATACCAACCAAGCCAACCTGAAATGAGTAAAAGCAACCCCTGACACAGTGTTTCCATCTAATTAGAGCTCTTCAGAGAGGTATAGCTTTGTCCAGACACAAGGGAGCACCCAGTATAAGTAAAAAAATACCTTTTCAGGCATAGAGTGACGCATAAATTATGCAAAAAAAGAAGCAGAGAACTCTGGGTAGTTCTCAAGTTTAGGTGGAAAGCACCTCCTGTTAGAGCACTCTCAACACCAGCGACACTGTAGATCTGCTCACCTCAAATGTCTGCTTTTCTATCAAAGTCTTTAAGCATGGGTTTAGCACAGTGCCATCCACGCCGAGATAGAAAAGGACAAAGTCTTTTTCCTATATATATATATATATATATATATATATATATATATATATATATATATATATATATATATATATATATATATATATATATATATATATATATATATATATATATATATATATATATATATATATATATATATATATTTCCTACTGGCGGTTGCCAGTAGGTAGTTATAGTTAGGACCTATTATCCATAGGAAATCCGCAACATTCTATTTTGAATAACTTTGGTGCAGGTTGACGAATCTTCGCAAAATTTTAAAAACTCGTGGCCCACTCTGATCCGCTCCTATCCTGAAAGTCTTGGGGTGATTCGTCAAGCGGGGCCGAGAAAAAGGGGGGGTCCCAAAACATGTTTTCCCCATGCAATTTTCTATAGGGACAGTTAGTCGCAGCTACAGCCCGAACTGCTGAACGGAATTACACCAAATTTGGCAGAAAGGTAGACCTTGGTTCACACTCGTGCCTTTTGCTTAAATGGTGTAAATCCGTTCAGTAGTTCCTGAGAAAATCAAAAGTAAAATCATAGATATATCTATGGGCGCGGTGGATCCGCACACCCTGCCGAGCACGAGCTGTATGCTAATTGGGTGTCAACACTCCAAACCAGGAAGTGTTGGCAGCCATCTTGTGCCAGAACCGAGGCACAAGAAACCTAAGCAAAAAACACGCAGAATGCAAAAAGGGGGCAGGGTAGAAACACCCTGACCCCCTAGGCCTGCTCAGGGGGTCCCACAAAGTAAATGGATTATTGCAATAAAAGATGAAAAGTTACTGGCTACTTGCATGAGGGCAGCCATAGACATTGGCTGCACGGATAAGTGTATAAATACCATCTGAAGGCATAGATGAGTCATTACGTATTGCCTACATGAATAGATAAGAACAACATGCCTGCAAGGGTAATATCTGGTGGATTACTTTTGAGCTACATCTTCACCATTCTATCTAAAATTATGCAGCATCATTCAACTATACCTTTCTACAGACTTGAAAAAAGAAGCCTAATTAACAACACCTTATATGAGCAACTTTCAAACCACACTTGTATTTCCTGCATCATCACCTTTCTATCTAAAATTATGCTGCATCATTCAACTATACCTTTGTACAAACTAGAACAAATAAGCCTAATTAATAATACCTTTTGTGAGCATCTTTCAAAGCACACTTTTGTGCTGCATCTTCACCATTCTATCTAAAAATATGCGGCATCGTTCAATTATACCTTTGTACAGACTAGAGAAAAGAACCCTAATTAATTAAACCGTATGTAAGCATCTTTGAAACTACACATTTGTGCTGCATCTTCACCAATCTATCTCAAATTATGTGGCATCAATCAACTATACCTTTGTACAGACTAGAAAAAAGAAGCCTAATTAATAACACCTTATATGAACATCTTTGAAACTACACATTTGTGCTGCATCTTCACCAATCTATCTAAATTTATGCGGCATAATTCAACTATACCTTTCTATAAGGTAGAAAAAAGAAGCCTAATTAATAACACCTTATGTAAGGAACTTTCAAAGCACACTTTTGTGCTGCATCTTCACCATTCTATCTATAATTATGAGGCATCATTCAACTATACCTTTCTACAGATTAGAAAAAAGAAGCGTAATGAGCATCTTTGAAACCACACATTTGTGCTGCATCTTCACCATTCTATCTGGAATTATGCGGCATCATTCAACAATACCTTTCTTCAGACTAGAAGAAAGAAGACTAATAAATAATACCTTATGTGAGCATCATTCAAACCACACTTTTCTGCTGCATGTTCACCATTCTACTAGCACTCACACTCTTGACCCTACCACATAAAAAGCAACAACAGCTCTTTGTTATACATCATGCACCTTCAAACGTAGAACACATATGAAAATACATATACAAGTACAAAACATAATAGAGACAGAAGTCCATGCACACCTTAAAACTTGTCACACTCCACCTCCAAATTTAAACCAACAACTAAAATTATGCGGTATACTACAACTATACATATCCAGACACGAGAACAAAGTACCATAATCAGTAATCCATCTTGCAAAATACACATATTACTATACAGAATCTTTTTTACACAACATTTAAGTACAATAAAACAAACTACAATACACATCTCTACATTTAATAATATATTTCAAACAACAGAGTTCTTGAATAATTTTAAAAGTTTAAAAATAAAACTCACAAATTTAAAACTCACCTTCCAAATAGATTAGTTGAATTTAAAATATCACAAACTCTTACAGGATTTTCTTTTGCACACAATCAATATAATGCACCAGTCTCAGCAAGGTAAAACCAGTAGTGGCAAACTTTCCCTCTCTTTCTCCACACAAATACATGTAAGTAACAAATCACATTGCTTCCTAGATTATTTCAAATTGTAAAACACATTTCTAGTGGTTACACATATTAACCCTTAGCAACTGACTTCTAAAGGTGCCCAAACTGTTTATACATTTTTTTGGGGAAGTTGCAACGCCATCGTTCACCACTGCGATGGCGCCGCGAATTCATATGGGAGTTCAAAAAGATACTACAAATAAATCTAACACTATTTTTTAAGAACATACCACTTCTAAAGATGGTACTGACTTGGGAAATCTTACTTTAATAAGATATCACTTATATATAAATTACAATTTCACATTTTAAGCCCACAGTTAGGTTTCAATCCTTCTCCCATTCTGATTAATGCCAGTTTCCATAGTAACAGTTCATGGAACACTCAACTTAACTGACAGGTCACAAGTTCACCATATTTTCAAGTTCACCACACAATGTTGCAAATGCAAACAGCATGTGTGGTTGACTTTGCAAAATATGACCTTATCCTTTCTATTGTACCTTTCAAAAATGTGTAACTAACCAATAAGAAACATGCTTTTAAAAAAAGTAAAATGCATCCTATTTTTGAATTTACAATGTTCTTAAACAGCCAATCAATTCTCTACTTTTTTTAAAACAACATCTTGTCCACCATTTTACATACCTCTCATTCTACCAAGTGACTACCTCAGCTGCAGACATCTTTTCATTGCTTCCAGACATCCCTTCAAGATGCTTACTTTGTGGATTGTTGGACACATCTATGTTTTCTGGTGCAAAAGTTATGCTGAACACAGAGGTATTGACAAAGACCTAGCTTTACAAAATGTGGATATTAAATAAATTGCACAGAGAGGATTAAAGTGGCACCAATTGATGCCTTTGGTTAAAACCTTTTTGCATCTCCAACCCCCTGACCTCATGATTGTGCACTGCGGTGGCAATGACCTAGGCACATTGACTGGGGTAGGTCTGGAAATTGTTGTTGCTTTTACCTCAAACCGTCTTTGTATATTCTAACATTTGCCAAAGACAGAAATGGAAGTGGTCAAATCAATTCTGTCCACAGATTGAGAAAGCTAGAAAGAATGTCAATAAAGCTGTTTCTGCTTACCTCAGAGACCATAGGATGGACTCCATATAAAACAACAATCTATGTTTTGATATGGATGGCATCTACAGGAGTGATGGAGTACACTTCACAGATCGGGAAAACAGAGTCTTTCTCAACAACCTAAAGCTCTGCATCGGCACTTACATGTAGCTTCAAAAAACTCAGAATGAAAACAAGGGCTCTTTTTAGAGCCACACTATAACTTAAAACTATTTATAATATTTTTTAACACATACATATTTTTTTACATTTTTGGGGGGATATGCGTACCTAGCGCGAATTCACAAAACAAAAGCACAAACTCAATGTACTACAACACAACACACTTTTCAACTTTAAATATAAATTTTTAATTTTATATATTTTTAACAACTCTATCAATTGTAATCTTGTCATTAACTTCAAGCACAATACCTCTTTAAAACAACTTCACAAACACAACACTACCTTCTAAATTATAAACTACTTAATTATTTATTTAGAGTTAATTCGCGAATCCAGCGTGACGTTACACAGGGGGGCCGCGCTGAGCACCGCGCTGGAGTTGCGACTCCAAACTTGAACGAAAAAAAACACGATCCACTTCTATTATTTCGTATTCGCCCCGGGGACCTCCTCCCCCGGGGTCTACAGCGATTTCTTTAGTTTTTGTTTTTAAAAAACAAGAAGGGGGACTGTGTGACCACCCCTCCTCAGGCCATCAGTTGTCTCGGGGACCCCATCCCCCGGGGCATGGCCTCTTTAAAAAAAAAATAGGCATCCCCCCTACCCAGGCCGATTTCGGCACTGGGACCCCACTTCCCGGGGCCTGGCCATTTATTCTTTTATTAATAAAGAGGAGGGGGGCCAAGTGGCCCCCGTCCCTGGCCACTTCTGGCCCTGGGGACCCCATCCCTTGGGGCCTGGCCTCTCCGTTGGGGACCGAGGGGGGAGCCCCAATGCCCCCATGGTCCCACCAGCTCCCCGCCTCCTGCGGGAGCTGGCATTGCTTTTGCACAAAGGGAGCAGCTGACATGCAGCTCCTCTTGTGCAAAAGCACTCTCGCTTCCAAAAACCAAAGCAGAGTTTGCTATGGCAGATGGGAGCCGTGCTCCCGCCCTGCCATAGCAAACAGCAATGTCCCAGAGGTGGGCACCCCGGGGCATTGCAGGAGCCAGCACTGGGGGGTGGCGGTCCCCAGGGTCATCAAGGGCTCCTGGAGGAGGGCCGCGCGGCCCCCCTCCCTCTGTTTCTAAAGCCCCAGGAGGTGGCGGTCACCGGGGCAGGGGCTCCATAACGGACCCCGATTTTGAATATTTAGTGCCCCGGGTAGGTGGTTTTCCCTGGGGCAGTGTGGGGGGGCTTGAGCCCCCCCACTAATGATTATTTATATCCCGGGGAAGTGGCTGTCCCCAGGGCTGCGGGGGCCCCTGCGGGCCCCCGCTCCATAATTTGACATTGCCCCCAGGACCTGGCTCACCTGGGGGCTTAAGTACAACCAATCGCTTGGTTTTTGGGTTTTTTCTCGCCGGATTAGCGCACCCAGCGCGACTTCAGTCGATTTAAAAAATATATATATATTTTTGGGGGCCTTGGGTTCCTTGTGGGACCCCCTGAGCAGGGCTAGTGGGTCAGGGTGTTTCTACCCTGCCTATTTTTCTTGTTTTTCACCCTTTTTTACACTGTTTACTTGTGACTCAATTACTGAGTCACAAAATGGCTGCCAACACTTCCTGGTTTGGCGTGTTGGCAGCCAATCAGAAGTCAGCTCGTGCTCAGGAGGAGTCGCGACTCCTCCTCGGTGCTCAGATATCAAAACTTTTCTTTTTTTAATTTCTCAGGAACTACTATATGGGTTTAAAAAAAGGGTGCGTTCTGAAGCAAGAGCTACCTTTTTGCCAAATTTTGTGAAATCAGTTCGGGCTGTAGCCGTGTCTAAAGTTTCCTATGGAATTAACATGGGGAAATTGCGTTTTGGGACCCCCTTTATTCTAAGAAAAAAAGGGTTTATCAAATGCCAAAATTGCAAGGTGTGTCAAATCGCAAAGCCAACAAGCGAAATAACAATGGTGAACAATAAAGTTTGGAAAATCAAACAATTGATATCATGCAAAAGTCAATAAGCAATCTATAGAATAGAATGCCCATGTAAATTAAAATACGTGGGAAGCACCATATGTGATTTGAAGAAAAGAATTTTGGAACACACACGGGCCACAAAAAATAAAGATAAAAACAACGCAGTGGCAAAACATATGGAAACGCACCACAATAGCAATTGGAAGTCTCTGAGGTTTTATGGAATAGAAACCATACCTATCAGTGCACGAGGAGGAAATCGGGAGAAACTACTGCGACAGAAAGAATCACGGCATATCATAAATTTTAGAAGCATGACACCGTTTGGTCTGAACCAGTCGGAAGAACTGTACATACATCTTTAATGAGGAAAGATGATCAAAATTATGTGGAACCACAAAAATGAATTATACGCAATAAATTTTGGACCTTAGGGTTAAAGGATCGAACGCATGTGGTTTGTCTCTTAACCATGAACAATCGTAAAAAACTCATGAATGTAACCGACACAAGATCAAGTGTGAAAGGCCAATTAGGGCCCCTTAAAAATTGAAACAAGAGGGACTGCCCACCAGAGGGCATGATTTGAATTGAGAATGGTAATATGAGACATCACTATGAGAGAAAAAATACTGAGCTTTGCCTATAAAGTGGCATATAACATAATGTGCAAAGAGTTAATGTTGCCAATGTTTAAAATTGTCATTATTATCAGTGGTAATTTGTTTATTTTCAGCCTGCTCATGAATAATGTATAATTTAAAAGGGGATTACGTCTCCCAGGAGCCTGTGATTGAAAACCCCGTGACTAACAGGAAATGAAGTCATAACATTTCCTGGTATTACAGCTGTTTAAAATGGAATGTTTTTTCCAATGGGAACAACCGTGACCAAGTTAACAGTGGTTAACGAAACGCGTTGGTTGGCTTGCGTTTGATTTGTGGACCGAAATGAATAGGAAATAAACGGAGCATTGAATTACAAAAAGACCGCTGGAGTGCGACCCTACTCTTTCTTCTTCCCTGGAGAAAATAGCGTTAGATATATATATATATCCACAAACAGAGAAGCTCCTTCCGGATCTGCTGGGACCCTTGAGAGGTGGCGCACACGCCAGCGGAGCACGCCAGCAAAGATAATATCCACACCAAAAGAAGAATAGTTTGTGCGCTCTCAGTAATGAACAGGTAAATCCCGAGGTAAATAATCCAAGAGTTTAATACACACTACGCGTTTCGGCGACAAGCCTTGATCACGTGTGGCAATGTGTTACAAAACAGTCCTTGATAAAGCATTGAAAAATACGAAGTCATCACAATGAAGAAGGGACTACGTTCAAACATAGGTAGCGGCCATCTTTGAATGGTAAAATCAATAAATCGCAAACATTGCATATTCAGAGTAAATACGAAAATCAAAGTTATCATTTATAATAAATGCTGCAATAAGGACCTTGCGCTACACTGCTGAACCAAATAAATTGTAAGGGTAGCATACAAAGTGAAGAGTAGTTGCCATAGTAATGATGCCCCTCACTAATAACACGAAAAATGCGTGAACTAAAAAATGGGTCATGTGAATAACAAATAACAAATAACAATGTCCGGGCAAGTGCCCAGGCAACCTCCTAGTTATGCTAGTGTCTCGAGCTAAATAACGAGAACGGTCAGCATAATACTAAAATAGTACTGCTCTAACACATAAAATGTGCAGGTGATGACTTAGGTCAATAGGACTTATCTTCAACCAAGAACGTGCTCATATGCTCTACCAAGGAACCGTCAGTGAAGAGGATTGAAGTGATGAGCTAGTGAAGGGTGAACTCATGGAGGAAAAGGGTAGGATGCCCGTGCCGGTGAGTCAATGTGAAGGGCTCCTTCCTTCTCTCCTGTAAATAATACAAAAAGAATGAACATGTCAGTGCAACGAATAACATAGCTCATAAAAGTAACACATTAAAAAGTTATATAGCATAACATACACATGGAATAAGAGACTGTTTAAAATGCAGAGAGGCATAAACAGCTAAAAAATTGCTGTAAATAGGTGAGCATGAGAACACTGTATGCTGGAAGAGTAACACAGCAGCTAAGCCAATGAGGTTAAGGATATACCAATACTAGCCTGCTGCAATAACAATTCCATGGTTGTTCATTGTTTTAGGTGGATTGACATTTCTTCGTCCATGTTCAATCCACCTGGGCTCTTTGTTTGAAAATCAATGATATACCTAGATTCCCGTTGTCTGAGGTTAAGAGTTCTATCCCCACCTCTGGGATTCCTAGGTATATGCTCCAAAATAAAATAGCTCATGTCGTTGATGTTGGAACCATGTTTTGTGAAAAAGTGACGGGTAACGGGGTATTTGGGGTCATTGTTGGTAATAGCCCTCAGATGTTCCATCACTCTCTTTTTGGCAGGACATGTGGTACTACCTATATACCAGAGTCCGCACGTACACTCAATGGCATAAATCACGAAACAGGTGCTACATGTGAGAAATTGTTTGATCCTCTTGGACACCCCACCATATGTCAGATTGTCTTTGAATGTGCTGTTTCTGCAGGCTTTACAGTGGCCACATGGGAAAAATCCCATGAGGCCATGGCCAGTATTAGTGGTGCGATCAGTGATATCATTTCTGACTACTATGTCCCTTATGTTCCTATCCCTCCTGTATGTTATGCTGGGCCTGTCAGGAACCAGATTGCCAACCACTCCATCTGACTTCAGGATATCCCAATGTTTGGCGAAGATGCGTTGGATTCTATGCGCATCAGAATTGTATGTGAGAATCACACGGACCGCATCAGCAGTATCTTCAGTAGTTTTCTCTACTCTGTCTTTGAGGGTATCCGCCCTATTAATCCCTTCTGCACGTTCTTTCGCTTTCTTGAGAACCCAGTTAGGATAGCCTCTGGCTAGGAAACGGCTGACAATGTTATCCCTCTCAGCTAAGTAGGCATCGGGATTGTTGCAATTTCTCTTTGCCCTCAGCAGCTCCCCGTAAGGTATACTCCATTTGAGAGTATCAGGGTGGCTGCTGAGGGCATGCAGGATGCTGTTGCCCGCTGTCGCTTTCCGAAAAAGAGTGGTGCATATCTTGTTCTGTATTACTTCCAGTCCTACATCTAGAAAGTCAGTTTTGATGTCATTGATACTCCCAGACAGAACAATGTTGTAGCTGTTGGTATTCAGTTTCATGATAAATTCCTCAGCTTCACCTCTGGTACCATTCCAGACGATGAACAAGTCATCAATGTAGCGACGCCACATGACAACTTTATGGAGATCGGTTTCCAGGGTCCTGCTAGCTGTTATTTCTTGCTCCCAGTAGCCCATGAATAGATTGGCGAAACTGGGAGCAAAGCAGGAACCCATGGCAGTACCGTTCACCTGCCTGTAGAGGGCGCCATTGAAGGAAAAAATATTGTTTTTGAGACAAAAATCGATCATTTCCATTATCATACGGCTATGAATAGGAAATAAACGGAGCATTGAATTACAAAAAGACCGCTGGAGTGCGACCCTACTCTTTCTTCTTCCCTGGAGAAAATAGCGTTAGATATATATATATATATATTCACTGAAAAAACCATAGGTTTCACACATGTTATAGTTAGCGGAAATTTTACTGATAAAAAACCAATGAAATTCCCCCGTTATAGTTAGTGCAGGCAACTATAACTCACGCGACCGCAATCCTCTGCTGATGCTAATACTGTATTTAGACACTTATTTGCCCATGTCTTCTTCCATACATTTTTAGCTATACATATATTACAAATATTTTTTTTTCATAAAGACACATATGTCATCAGCAGAAGATTGCGGTCGCGTGAGTTATAGTTGCCTGCACTAACTATAACGGGGGAATTTCATTGGTTTTTTATCAGTAAAATTTCCGCTAACTATAACATGTGTGAAACCTATGGTTTTTTCAGTGAATTTGCAAGGTTTTTTAAATGCTAATTCCTAACTATAACGTGTGTGAAACCTATGGTTTTTTCAGTGAATTTGTACGTTTTTTTAAATGCTAAGTTACTTTACGCCATTCGTGGCGTGCACGCCCACTTAACGCAGTTCGTTCCGTGCACCATGCGCGCACAGTGAGCACGCGGTGCGCTTCGCGCACCGCTCGCCCACTTTACGCAGTTAGTGCCGTACACGCAAGGTGGGCACGCGGTGCGCGTAGCGCACCGTGCGCACATGGAGGACATATTATGCGCTTCCTTGTGATAGGTAATCTGTTAAATTTAATTTGTAAGTGATGACAATAATACGCCATGCACAGAGAGTGGTTTTTTTTTTTTATTAAAATTTTTAGCGTAAGCGCACCGTACGCGTACGGTAAGCGTAATCGGCGAAAATTTTCAAAAAATAAAAATTTACCGTTTTTGGCCTTAGGGGATCTTTGAGGACTCAACTAACATGGCTATGTGCATGGGCGCTGTCTAAACAGCCCCTTTATATGTTTTTTGCCTTTGTTTACAGCCCCCCCTCAGAGTGCGAGAGAGAAAATGGCGGCCGCCGCTTCCTGGTTTCGACCGATTCGAATGTTTACTTAGATGTAACAGCCAATCAGAATCGCGCTCGCGCACGCCACCGTACGCGTACGGTAAGCTTACGGTAAGCCAGACCCCCCAGGATATAGCGGCATGGATTCGCAAATTTAGCGGCACAAATATGGAAATTTAGCGGCACAATTGTGGAAATTTAGCGGCATTTTTGCGGCACTTTATTTTACTCATAATCATTCATTTTCAGCCGTAAGTCAATGGAAACTCTTTTAGCAGAGTATTCCACTTTGAATAGGGAACCTGGAATATGGAACAGATGAAGCAGCCCACAGGTGAAGGCTGTTATCCTTTGGAAATGCAATTCTCCATTTGCTTTAGTATAGGTTGGTAGCAGTTATCACACCTTTTGACACATTGCGGGACCGGTGTTTGGCACATCCTTAACCCTTTTCTCGCCTGAAAGTCTGAGGGCGGCTGGACACATGCTAGACCTAAATAAATATGGCCCTTAAAAGTCAACCTATAAATTAATGTTATATAAATAAATTAAGATTATAATTTTAACATCATGTCAAGGAAATGGGAAATGAGTAGGCACGGGGGCACTCCTAATATTTTAAATGGGATTAATCAGGGTCTCGCGATAGGTCAGAGGCGCTGACGATAGCCCACAGGTCTGCACCACACAGAGTTGCTCTTTGCCCTTGTGCTTTACATGCCTTCAAGGCCGCTTGGATCAGGTCCTTTACTTATATTGGATCCGGATCCTGCAGAGTAGAAAACGCTCCCGGTTTGCTGGGCCATCAGATGTCTTGAGTATATCAGATGCTGCCTCCACCTCACAGAAGTGTATGGACAGCAGGTGATCTGATTGAGGGGAGAAGAGTTTAATGGGGAGTTGTTTTCGATATCCCTGTGGGCAGGCGCGCAACACCCATTGGACGCAAAGGGCTTCAGCCCCCCCCCCCCCCGTCGTGTGCGGCAGCCCAGACAGCTTCCCGGACACACACACAGACGCACCCGAGCAGTTCACAGGTCTTTAAAAGACCATTTGCATGTTAATGCGGCCTCGCTGTTGTTTCACCCCTTCTAAGAGCCCCTGCAGCTCCACTCTGCATTTGTCAGTGCGTTTCTGTTTGTGCACCTCTGTCTGTGCGTCTCTGTCTGTACCTCAGTGTCTGTACGTCTCTGTCTGTACGTCTCCAACTGGGCATCTGTTTCTGTGTGTGTCTCTGTGTGTTCATTTCTGTCTCTGCATCTCTGTATGTACGACTTATTGTGTGGGTCTTTGGATGTGTTTCTTGGTCTGTGTGTGTTTCTGTCTCATTGTGTGCACTCTGTCTTAATGTATGCGCTCTGTCTCCGTATGTGCCTTTGTGTGTTGTATGTGTGTCTGTGTGTATTTCATTGGTATCTCTGTCTGTGTGTGTGTCTCTGTATGTGCGTCTATGTATGTCTGTCTCTGTGTGTGTGTCTCTGTCTTTGGGTGTCTGTCTTCGTGTCTGTTCCTGTCTATCTATCATTGTGTGTCTGTTTTAGTGTGTCCCTGTATCTCTGTCTCTGTGTGTGGGTCTGTTTGTGTTTGCTTATGTGTGGCTCTTGTGTGTTTGTGACTCTATCTATGTGTGTCTATCTGTGCCTGTGTGTGTGTCTCTGTGTTTGTGCGCCTCTGTTTGTCTGTGTGTCTGTCTCAGTGTGTAGTGTAACGGTCGCGGTGGAAAAGGACGTAGGAAAAGACTTCAGTGGCAAGACAGAAAAGGAAGCCTACTAAATTGCCCTTTAATAGTCAACTGTGAAAACACTTCCAGCTGACTTTTAAAGGACCTTTTAGGAAGCGTTTTCACTCTGCCATGTGTGAGTTTGCCGAGGCCAGCAGTAAACAGAGAAGATGGCTGCAGAAGCATTCATAGTGAATACATTTTAATACGTCTTCACTATGTATGCTGCAGCAGTCATTTTCTGTGTTGGCCTCACAGGGGGTTGTACATTGCCGATTTCGCAGGCACTTTTGTAAAAATTGCGGCATTTTTACAAAAGTGCCGATTTCGCGGGCACTTTTGTAAAAATCGCGGCATTTTTACAAAAGTGCCGATTTCGCGGCAAGCCGCGAAATCGCGAAATCGCGAAATCCTGGAGGGTCTGGTAAGCGTACCGTAAGCTGGCTCAGATATATATATTGATTTAAAGGCTATTTTCTCAGAATCTACTGAACAGATTTACACCAAACCTACAAAAGGCACTTCCTTGACCTAGGGACTACCTCTCTGCCAAATTTCTAGTAATTCTGTTCAGCCGTTCGGGCTGTAGCCCTGTCTAAAGGTCCTATGGAAAAATGCATGGGAAAAACGCGTTTTGGGACCCCCCTTTTATCTCAGCCCCCGCTTGACGAATCCCCCCGAGACTTTCAGGGTAGGAGCGGAGCGTAGCGCCCCACCTATTTTGAGAAATTCGCGAGGATTCGTCAACCGGCGCCAAAGTTATTCAAAATAGAATGTTGCGGATTTCCTATGGAAAAGGGGTCCTAACTATAACTACCTACTGGCGACCGCCAGTAGGTAATATATATATATATATATATATATATATATATATATATATATATATATATATTACTTATATAGGCTTTCCTGTTTTTAGTTTCCGTTTTTTGTATATTCTGATTTTTTTCTAGTGTTTTCCATACCTTAAAAAAACTGTGGATATCAGGAGTTACACATTTCTGCGCCATTAAAAACAACAGAAACAGTGTTTTTCCGGTGTTTATGGTATGTTTTATTTTTATTATTGCTTGCTTTCTACATGGTATATAGACTGTGTACATACAGTGTATTTGAGGTCCAAATACATTACAAATCAAACTTATTGTAGTATACCATAAAGTACTTCTGTGAGTCCTTGATCATGGGCGCTCACTCTTTTCTTCCCTTGTAAACTTTTATCTGAGAAAAGGCCCTCTCAGCATTGGCAACTGAGATGGGCAACACCAAAACAGCCAGTACACAATTTGCTAACTCTGGCTACTGACACAGCTTTCCATGCCAATACTGGTGCACCTGAAGATTGCGATTCTCTGGGACAGTTCAGCAATATATGTGTTGAACTGGGCACATATGCCCTCAGAGTTATTGAAGAGGTCAAAAATGAAGCAGTTCTTTTCAAACTCCAGAGAAAATTCCCCTTTATGAAAGGGATATAGAACTTGTGCAGAGTACCACAGTGAGGCTTAATTGACCATAGTTGCTGAAGGGACATTTCCATGCATCATTGCAAGTCATTTCTCATGCATTGTAAAATGAAATTTCCTAAATTGCTCCCCAACATTTCTTTGCTTACCAAGTGGCAAGCTTTCTAACATGGAACTTGTTGCAGTGCCAAAGTCACTTAAAGTGTCACCAGCGTACTCCCAAGGAAATGTTTCACATCTACACCAATTAACACTGAACACTTGGTAGACAAGGGTTTTTTCAAACTCTACTTTTTTTATTATGACCACTACTGCAGTCATGTTTTCCCGTACATATTTAAGAATGCAGTACTGTGTACATTTTTTCACATCGCTATCAATATGTGACCGAAGATCCTCACATTTCTTGGCTTTGCCATCATCACTAAGCAAAAAGTCTGTAAATGGACGACGCATGGATCATATAGCATTTGTTCGTCGAATGACGCACGAGAGATTCACCCCTCTGTGCTCACTTCGGCAAAAATGGGAGGAAGACTTAGGTGTGGAAATCCCTGAGAAAGCCTGGGCGGGTTAAATGGAACGAGCATGGAAAAGCACGAGGAAAGCACGCTTCCAATTGGTGCATTTCTTTATACTCCACAGGGCTTATCTTACACCAGCAAAAATGTATCAACACTTTAAAGTGAATTCGGCAATATGCCCGCGTTGCAGTACAGTGGGAGCAGATTTCTCCCACATGATGTGGGTGTGCCCTCAGCTGGGAACGTATTGGGAGGAGGTGGTAACACTTCTGCAGGATGTCACGACTAGGGACATAGAACCCACGATAGGCCTCTGTTTGCTGCACTTGTTTCCTCATACCTCAAAGAACAAGGTAACAAGAAAATTCATAGATTTAGGGCTTTTGCTGGCAAAGAGGGAAGTCACAACTCATTGGAAGGCCATGGAGGGTCCTACTTATCGAAGATGGCAAACCGAATTTCTTAAGTGGGTGGAATGTGAAGGGACTACAAGGCTGCAGCTGACGTCCCGCGCCAACAGCGAAAAGGCACTAGAGATTGCAAAGGCCTGGGAGGCACTGGTAGTATTATTAAAATTTCCGGACTCGGATTCTGATCTGGATTCGGATGCGCCAGCTTTAGATGCGTTGCCTTGAGAGACTGCCATATCTTGGGGAGATGGGCACCTTGGTGTTTTGTTTGGGGGATACCTCTGACGGACGAGAACTGTGTCATTGCTTGCTGTTGTACATCTGATTACTGCCAATGCAGCTGAGTCAAGTAATCATAAATAAATGTATATAGTTGTTACGCCAATGGGGTGGAGGGTGGGTTACAAGGGAGGGGCGAGAGTTTGCATTTAGCAATGCCTCGTTTATGACAAGTGGGCATAGACATCTCTTCTCTGCTCTTTTGCTGAGTGAGATTATTGCACTTGAACCAACAGATTGGGTGGCAAGGACTTATGGACAGCATTTTCCAGGAACTGTGATTTATAGTGTTATGAGCATTTGTTTGATGTTAGTAATTTCCCTTGTTTATGCCACGCCTCATTGCATGATGACTTGATTGCATACTTATCTGCATATTGAATCTATATGTGTTGTTTGTATTAAAACAATAAAAATATATTTAAAAATGACACAGTTAAGATGACCAGAATGAACTACAAAGTCAATAGCATTCTTCATTAATTCTGAAGATTGTTTAAAAATGCTTTCAGCATACAATCTATCAAGTGGCAAGGATCTCTTACAGAGAGGCACTTCAACTCAGGTATCGATTTTGACAGTTCATCGCACAACTTTTTCATATACGTAGCTGAATTACTACAAATACAAACAACCAGGGCCGGCTTTACCGATAGTGGAGCCCTGTGCGACAATCATTTTTGGCGCCCCCACACCCATGACCTCCTCCTCGGATTGTCTCACTACCACTGGGCAAAAGCGCCCCTCATCTCTCCAATCTTAGGTTATTGCTAAATGAAGCGCCCACCCCTTGAAGTCAGCGCCCCCTCCACACGTCAGTGCCTAGTGCGGTCGCACCAGTTGCACTGCCCTAAAGCCGGCCCTGCAAGCAACATCACTCCAATCTTCGTTGAACTTGTTATGAACTTTCTGCAGAAGCATTCCAAGTGATACTGCATTCCATGTTTTCACCACTATCCCAGATGCTTATTGACAGCACTCTTTTCACATATACCTGTCACTACAACTAGCATTGAAGGTTTAAAGGCTGAGGTGTTTGACAGTTCACCTACTATCAACATTGATTTGCTAGAAAAGGGAGCGATTCTTATGAAACCAGCATTTTGCCTATCAGTGAAAGACGCAAACGTAGCCAAAATATAATATATGATTTTGATATTTCCTGATTCTCTACAGCTAATAAAAAAATTAAATAAGACCTAAAACATGCTTCCAACCCCTGCATCGTTAGACCAAAGACCACAAAACAGAAAAAAGCAAAAGGAAGAAGAAATATTTTAGTGACATCCCTAAACAACAAAACTCAAGCAGATTAATGTTAGCCCAGTCTTTCTTGCCGCTATCTTGTATAACAAAGTTATATTGTATTGGCCCCTTCAAGAAGAAATAAAAAATGATTTTCACTCTCCTTTTCATTTCTTTCAATGGCATTTATTTAGTGGTTGTGCAGGTGTTTTTTCAGTGTTTATATATGACCTTCTGGCGGTCACCAGTACGTAGTTATAGTTAGGACTTAGTTTCCATATACAGAGCGTTTTTGTTTTGCTAATAACTTTGGTGCCATTTGACAAATCTTCGCAAACTTTTCAAAACTAGTTTGACACTCATTTTGCTGCTGTCTAGAAAGTTTCAGGGTGATCGGTCAAGTGGGTCCAAGAAAAAGGGGAGTCTCCAAAAATGCGTTCCCCCCCGCAATTTCCCATAGAGATTTTAGATACAACTACAGCCTAAACCACTGAACGGAATGTCACCAATTTTGGCAGAAGGCTCGATCTTGGTTCAGAAAGAGTGCTTTTTGTAATTTGGTGCAAATCTGTTCTGTAGTTTTGGAGTTATTAAATGAAAAGGATTTATGTACACCTAGAGACGGGGATCCATGCAACAACAGCGATGCTGTGATTGGCTGGCTGCAACATGAGAGAAAAGCTGCCGCTATAATTTTTGTAATTTGGTGTTAATCTGGTCAGCAGTTTTAGAGTTATTAAAGGAAAAAGATTTATGTATATCTAGAGATGTGGATCCACATGCCAACAGCAATGCCATGACTGGCTGCAGTCTGACAGAAAAGTTTCTGGCGTCCTTTTGTGAATCAGAACACAGTTCCCGGGAGGGGGGTAATAAAGTAAAAATAGGATTTAATGTGTTGGATACAGGCATCCTGACCCCCACAGGACTGATGGAGGTGTCTGTTAGGGACCGCCCTCATGGGCAGGAATATTGCCCAAAAATGTTTTTTTTGGGATGCAGGAGGATCCATGGATCCACTGTGGTGCTCAGCATGGCCCCGTGTGAATCCAGTGCTCAATTAAAAAAGATTATACCCACTTACACCCCCACACAACCACTGACACACCTACTCACATATCCAGAGAACCACTCACAGGCCCACACAGGCACTCACACACCCACTTACAAAGTCATGTACACACCCATACAGCTACTTGCACACCCACTCACAGACCCACACAGCAACTTACACACCCACTCACACATCCATATGGCAAAACCACTGACACACATATTTATATACCCATACAGCCCCTCACACACCCATACAGTCGCTGATACATCCATTCAGAGACTCAAAGAACCATTCATACACCCACTCACAGACCCACACAGGCACTCACACACCCACTCACACATCCAGAATACACAGCCATGCAACCATGTACACCCACTCACACACTTGTACAGCTAGTCACACACCCACTCACAGACCCACAAAACCATTCACACACCTGATCACAGACTCACAGCCAGTCACACACATACTCACACACCCACTCACAGATGCACTTACACACCCACACAACCACTCACACACCCACTCACACACCCATACAGTCACTTACACACCTATTCACAGACCCTCACAGCTACTTACACACACCACACACTGAGACACCCATTTACACAACTACTCAGACACCCATACAGCCACTCATATACCCCCCACAGACCCACACAGCCACCTCCACTTATACACCACTCACACACCTACCACTCACATGCATAACTACTTTAAAATCCATGCAACCACTAACACACCCACTCACACACCCATAAAGACACTCATACACCCACTCACAGATCCACACAGCCACTTACACACCCACTCACACAGCCACTACACATTCACCTCCACACACTTACACACTCACACAACCACTCAGACACCCACACACACACACCCATACAGCCATTCACATACCCACTGAGAGGCATAGAAACCACTCATACACCCACTCAGGCACACATACAGCCATTCACACATTCAGTAAGAGATTCACAAAAGCACTAGCACACCCCCTCGCATACCCACCACACACTCAGACACCAACTTACAGACCCAGAGAAGCAGTCACACATTAACTTACATACCCACACAGGCATGCACATATCTACTCACATACTCACACACCCATGTAAACACTTATACAGCCAGTCACACATCTACTCACAGGCCCACACAACCACTTACACACCCACTCACATACCCACCACACAATCACACTCCTACACACTCAACCACTTAGAAAACAACTCACAGACCTATACAGCCACTCAGACACCTACTGAGAGACCCAGAAAACCACTCAGACACCTTTTCAGCTACTCAAATACCGGCTCAGAGACCCAAGAATGACACACAATGATTTACAAACTCATACACCCACTCACCCACCCACTTACAGACCCAGAGAAGCAGTCACACATCTACTCGCAGACCTACACAGGCACTCCCATGTACACACTGATACAGCCAGTCATACACCTACCAACAGACCCACACACCCACTCAATCACCCACCAAACAATCACACACACACTCTCACGACCACTCAGACACATACTCATATATAGCTACTCACACACCCACTGAGAGACCCAGGAAACCACACACATACCCACTCAGATAAGTTATAGTTAGGAAATAGCATAAAAACATAGAAGTTCACTGAAAAAACAAAGGTTACAGGGACGTTATAGTTAGGAAATAGAATTTAAAAATCCTTAGAAATTCATTGAAAAAATAAAGGTTACAGTGAGGTTATAGTTAGGTTCAGATTTTACACACACAAACCATAGAAAGTCAGCAGTTATAGCTAACTCTGGGGCATATCAGCAACGAGGCGATAGAAAATTATCGCCGCTTTTGCGGCCGTTTTCGTCCGAAAAGCGGCGATAATTTTATCGCCTAATTAGCAAGGTCACGCTAACGCGTGAAACCTTGCTTTAGCGTACGAAATCTTAACGCCCAGCTTTGCATCTCTAATGAGATGCAAAGTGGGCGTTCCTGACCTAACCTGACAGGAGAAATGTCGCTAAGCGACATTTCTCCTATCATCAAGCCCCACGCTATGAAGCATAGCGGCAAGAAAAGTAGCGATAACCCCTCTTATCGCTACTTTCCTTACGCCTGCTTCAGGACTGACTTAGCCATGATATCCTATGGAGGGTGGATATCATGGCTAAGTTTGTGAGGCCCTATCAACAAGCTAATGCTACATTTCGTGAGATTATCGCTGGGTTTCCAGCGATAATCTCACGTTAGGCAGTTAGCGCTAGGATTTTTATCGCTTTTGAGATAAGCGTTGCTAATAGCATGCTATCTCAGCGATAAAAATCCACGCTAGCCGGCGATAATTATCCTAGCGCTAAGTGCGCTTAGCGATAATTATCGCTGGTTGTTGTTGATATGCCCCTATAACTTATGCCCCCGCGATGCGCAACTTATCAACTCACATATTAATTCACTCATGACATGGTCAGTAACATCACTGATGACGTCTCAAATGAAGTCACTGATGACATCATCCGGTGAGTGTAAGTGTTTTATAAAAGTTTCTGTGATGTAAAGATATATAGTAAGCTAGTGCATAAGTTAAATTACTATTCTTTCTGTACTACTAATGACTTATACTATTTGTAGCATATGTCATCTAATCTATAATCTCATTTTTAAAGCGGGTGTACCATTTCTCAGTGAACTAGCCTCTACCCAGACACATGTCCGCTGCTGATGTATGTGTAAGGTAGTGCTTTGCAACAGTCTAAGTTGTTCATTGAGGCTTTATTCCACATTGATTGCTGAGTATAGTTCTGTTTTATGACATACTGTCCAGTTTCTTTAGATGTCTCTCCTTTGTGATGAATGACGGTAGCAGTAGATTGCAAGGAATTAATCTGTTCACTAAGACCTTTCTCTAAGGTGATGACTCTCTGCTCACAACTTTCTCCATGAAGAAGAATCATTATACTAGTGGTTTGTGTCACAGTGGCCTGTCCTGTCTGCTGGTTGTATGTTGTAGTGGTTTGTGTAAATCAGACATTTGCACTAAAACGTCTTTACAGGTTCACAAATGGAGTTGTTGTCATTTGCAAAAGTCTAACCTATACGGTTAGATGTTTTACTTTGGCCATCAATGTTTAGAGCAGTGGTTCAGAAGAGACACAACTATCCACTTAGAACTGTCTCTTAGGTGATAAATGTGTGTAGTAGCTGATAAGGTTACAGTGAGCTCTGCGTTGTACATATTTCACCTGTGTCTTCTTATTTAAAAAAATCTAAATGGTATTTTATGAAGTATACTGAAGTTTACTTTGCTGGATGACGTCATCAGTGATGTAATTTGAGATGTCATCAGTGATGTCATCAATGATGTCACTGATCATGTCATGAGTGATGTAATATGTGAGCTCATGAGCAGTGCAATGCAGGTGCGTAAGTTATAGTTAGCTCAGGTAACTATAAATTGCGAATTTCTGTGGTTTTGTGTGTGTAAAATCTGAACCTATCTATAACGTCCACGTCCCTTTGTTTTTTCTTTAACATAATGCCCTGCGAACCAAGCTGTTTAAATCTCCAACACACTATGTGATGCCTGGAAAGTAACAGACATGTAAAACAGACTCCTTGAGAATATATATATATATATATATATATATATATATATATATATATATATATATATATATATATATATATATAACATTCATACTCCAATCCTTTAATGCATCTACCTCAAAAACGAAGATGGCATGGACTCCAGCAAGGTGCGATAGTTGGTTTATTTGTTTGTTCCCTTAAAACATAAAGAGGCCACAGCCTCGTCCATGATGCGTTTCGACCGCCAACACACGGTCTTGATCACATAAACCTGCTGCATAAACTAGTAGCCATTTAAAGCATCATACACCACGTGTGCACCCTATTGTGGACATAGTCAACAGACTATACTGAATGTTGATGCATCGTAATCACAATAAACAGTCTTATGAATATTTTAAATAAAGATACGCATTTAAAACACATTCATATTACTGATTAAATTCATTATTACTAAACATGAGCATGTTATTAAATTGAATTTCTTTTTGCCTTAAAAAATAGCATTGTTGGTTATAACATATTGCTGAGTATTCTACCATTGCCAACTTAAACAAATACCACTCACTATTATGTTGCCATAGTGTTGTCTTATATTTGACATAAAATATGATATACCTTTGTTTTCTTACTTTATGACCACATCCATTTAATTATACATATAGCAGATCATTATTATTGCATACATAAATGGTGATCATCTGTTATGTTGGATCACATATTATTATAGTAGAATACCTGTAATAAAATTTAAATCCTGAATATATGTATTGTCAAAAATATGTTATTGCTCACAAAATATACTGTTGCAACCGAGTTCTTGACAGAACATGTTAACATTGATATTCAGTGTATGTGAATATATTGAATATACAATACGTCCCGAAGCCTAATGACCTACATTAAAATTGATAAAGTGCAAAGTGCTAACAAAGTGAAAACAGTGTATTTAAAGTGGTCAAAATAGAGAAGCCTAATACCAGTACAGCTTAATATTAATTCATATTATAGTACAAATACATTTATCCATCTGATTGAATATACTGAAATACCAGTTTGATTGTTTTCGTCACTACCCATATTATCTATTCAAATCTATAAATTTGATTAAAGTGCTGATGTACAGGTAAATCTGAGAACATACTAAATAATTAGATTAAGTGCCTAGTGCCTTCTTATATCTGATAATTGAAGCTAAGAAGTTCTTTCAAACCTCATTTGATTATAGGTAAATACAGTGCAATAATGTGATTCATCACCATGTGGCCTGAGTCTTTTGCTACCATTCCCACCATATATTACCATTTACAATTAGGGTCATAAAAAAGTATGAAGATCCTCGCTCGTGTTGAGCCCATTCAGTATTTATCAATCCTGCTCAAGAATAAACTTGGATTCCAGTTGTCTCAAAAGTTTCTCTCTGTTGCCCCCTCTGCTTAAAACAGGTTCAGCTCCTATTACAAAATATTTAAAATTGGTTAAATTGTTGTTATGAACCATCTGAAAATGTTGGGCAACAGGATAGGATGGATCAGAGTTTACTATAGCTCTTAAGTGCTGTAATATTCTGGTGTGGACATGTAACTTTGAGCTACCCACACATTTTAAACTACACAGGCACTCAAGCACATAAACATTGTACTCAGTTCTGCATGTATACTGACCTCTGATGTTAACTGGTTTTTCCAGAAAGGCTGGTGTATATCTAGTCATATTAATACCAAATTTACGTGCTCTGCACAAGCTGCATTTGTAAAATCCATTCTATGGAGGCAACCAATTTGAGATCGAACTCACTTCCAGGCTGCTGCTGACCAAAGAATTATGCATGGAGGGAGCTCGTCTGAAGGTAAGTATGGGTTTATCAGGGAGGATTTGGCCCAATGTAATATCTCACTCAAAACAATGGGCCATTGTTTATTGATGATGGATCTTATTTCTCTCTTGTTTGCAAAACGTTGTGATAAGCCTAATGCCATCCGATTTGTCTCGTTTTGTATATTCCCTTACACGACTGTCTTTGATATTGCTAGAAGCCTTGAAAAGAATAGACTCCCTAGTTTTGCCATTGGCCTTCATCTTAGCTTGATTCAAACTGTTTGAATCCTAGCCTCTTTCTAAAAATCTGTCAATAGCCTCCTTTTGACATGTTGCCAAATCAATTTCTGAGCTACAGATTTTCCGAATTCTGAGGTATTCTCCATATGGGTTACTGCGGATGAGATGTCTAGGATGTGAACTCCTCTCATGGAGAGTTCAATTCCTTGCCGTTGTTTTTCTATGAAGCTTAGATTCCACTCGACCTTCACTGAGATATATTAGCACCTCCAAAAACCCAGGGGCATATGTACAAGCCTCTATCGCCACCACAACGTCACTTTTCTCGACGTTCAGGTTGCGATAGGGACTGCGCCTTATTTAAAAGGCAGCGTTAAGCCACTTGTAAATAAGGCCCCCTTTAACAATAAGGTTAGCGTGAAAGGGGTGTGCAGTGTTTGTTGTGGTGGGCGTTCCACCGCAGCACTCATTGTTTTTGATGCTGAACCCTATGTACAATAGGAGGCAGAGCCAAAATTAAGACCAGGACAAACCTGGTCTTAATTTGGCGAAACAAGGAGAAATGCATTATTTCTCCTCGTTTTTGCTTTTTCCATGTGTACTGGCTTGTGCTGCACACATGGAAAAATCAAAATGCCATGGATCGTTTATGTAAAGTTAGGTGGTCCTTCCTGTACATAAAGAATCTAAAAATAAAATGCAATTTTGTGACTTTCAGGTGTGCTGCATGAAGCAGCACACATGACAGTGACAAAATGGCATTTCGGATTGTTTATGTGCAGGAAGGGGCACCTTCCTACACATAAACAATCCTTCCCTGCATGCAGACACCTTGCACAATGGTACAAGGTTGTCAGCGTTGGCGCAACACTGCTAAGTGTAGCGCCATCGCAAGGGGAAATGCAAGGCTGCACCATATCGTTGTAAATATGGTGCAACCTTGCGTTTCAGAAGTGGCAGAGAGAGGCGTGAAGCCAGGAAGGCTAACGCCTCTCTCCGCCACTTCCCTGTACATATCCCCCTCAATTGTTTGGCTAATAATTTGAGCTGTAAATTCCAGATTCAAAGTATTTGTATTGATTTGTTCCACAAATGATGCAGCACTCTCCCCAGATCCCCTCCAAATAATAAAAACATAATCAATAAACCCCTATCAATTAATCACATTATTTTTCCATTCATGATTGTTAATTCACCTTGAGAACCTGCTCCTCCCACAAACCCACATGTAAACATGTGTAACTAGGGGAGAAGCAGGCTCCAATAGAGACCCCCCCTTAATTGTTGAAAGATTTCCTTGTAAAACATAAAATAGTTATTTGTTAGTCATAAGTTGATCATTTAAAATAAAAACAAAAAACTATTTATTCCGTTTTTCAACACAGTAACTAGGCATTCATACACAATCTTAAACAACATGTCTCTTTCCAGTTTGTTTCCATTTTGTATCAGAGTCCAGAGCGCACATCATTATTGCATATTTATCTATAGCATAACGGAAGGCTTAGTATCATACATTTCTATGGTTCTACACAGTTCCTAGCGCTATATTTCGCTGCTGCTGTCGGATTCATTGATCCGACCATTTCCAGTTCTCGTTGGGGTTAATAGCTATCTGCATAGCTCTCTCCAGAGTGCAATGTCCTCCGCTAGCTTTTTATCTTTCCGACAGGTTTTCGTGTGCAATTCTTCTGCAATGAGACCACTATCCCACATCCCTTATCCAACTTGTTAACGTCAGGGCCCGTGTGCTCATCCAACATATGTCCGCTCTCCGTTTGGCCAAAACCAGAGTTAATTGCAGCAATCTATTGGCCTTTTCCATTTCTTGGGATTTGGAACTAGTCCTAGAAGGTAATGTTCTGGTTTGGCCTCCACTGGTATTCCCATCCCCTTGCAGACCCTCACTACTATATAAGTCCAGTACTCCTGAACCTCTGGACACTCCCATGGCAGGTGCATAACCCTGAGTGGGCTCTATTACATCTAGGGCATTCATGAGAGTGGCTGGCATTAATACGATGGAGCCTCACGGGGGCAAATAATTATGGTGCATCAGCTTCAGACAGACATTGCAGGACACCTTACATGTTAATGTGCATGCCCTCACCCAGCTTTTTTCCCTGTCAGTGGAGCTTGTAGGTCCTCATTCCATGTGTCCCATGCCTTAAGGGCTAGGGACACTGAGTCTACCCTCATAGCTTTGTATAGCAGTGATACCTGTCTAAACCCGCTGCCGCATGTGAGTAGTATATCGAGAGTCTCAGTCATCTGAGGCATATTTGGATACGTGGGCCATGTAACCCTGACCAGTTCCACCAGGCTCGCATATTGAAGATACTGCCCCTGCCCCAACATAAACCCTTTGCACGCCTGCTGAAAAGTAATGAAGGTGTCATTTGTATATAAGCCCGCCAGTACCATACATCCGCCCTCCCTCCAAGCTTGGAAGGACGTGTTCTCTGCCATTTTTCGCACTGGGGCTAACTGCCAGATGCTCAACTCTGGGTGGAACGGGGCATGACCGAGCACCCATTCCACAAATTTTTGCCATATGAATGCCGTTTGTTTGACTATGTATGGTAACTCTGCGCTCACCCCGTCCCCTCCATCAACATGATCGGTAAACTCTCTGGATGCACTTGTCCGCTGAGCAGGCGTTTTTCCCAGTTATCACCCTCATCTAACCACTGCGAGGTGTGCTGGAGGTGAGCCGCATGGTAATAAAGGACTAATCTTTGTACCCCCAATCCCCCCTCTTCATATCGCTTGGAGAGGACCCACAGCGCTACTCTGCAAAGTTTTCCCGCCCAGAAGAGGGATATCAATATTGAGTTCAGTTGTCGAAATACCTTCATGGAGATACTGCATAACGTGTTCTGCAAGGCGTACAGACATCTAGGCAGTGCCACTATTTTTGCCACATTAAGGACAGTGGCGGTGTTCCATAATTCTACTAAGTGGCTCAGGGACTCAAGTATCCTAGTCATGTTCAGCTGAAGTACTTTTGCGACTCCATGTGCAACCTGTACACCCAGGTACCGAAAGCGGTTTGTCTCCCATCTCAATCCCAATTTGGGCAACTCATCCAATCTATGTTCTCTTAACCCTGCCAGGGGAAACATCAAAGACTTTCGCCTGTTGAGGCGTAATCCCGAATGCGAAGTAATCTAACAACTGTAGGAGTTTTGGAATCGCCTCGCACGGGGATGTAACGTAGAACAGTGCGTTTTCCACATATAGCGAGACAAGGTGATTACCATTCCCTACTTGTATACCCCAGGGAGCTAGGTCTTGCCTGGCCCATTCCGCCATCGGCTCTATGGCCAAAGAAAAATGCAATGGAGACAGTGGGCTCCCCTGTTGTGTGCCTCACCCCAGTAACCAATGCCCTGATCTAGTTTGGCCCAGTCGCACCCTGACAGCTGGTACCATATACTGTATTCTGACCCACCTACAGAACCGTGGCTCAACCCCTGATATTCTCAATGCCTCTAGCAGATATCTCAATACTTCTAGCAGATATCCCCAGTCTACCATGCCAAAACCTTTTTTTGAGATCGATGGAGCCCATCGCCATCTCCTCTGGGACTGCGTGTGTCTCATGCAGAACACGTGCTAGGTGCCGTATGTTCATGGACGTGCTACAGCCCGGGATAAATGCACACTGATACCCATGATCTAGATACCTCATGTGCGGGCCCAGCCTTTTTGCCATCACTTTACATAGAATTTTTGCATTAGTGTTAATAATCGTTAGCGGTCGGTAGGCCGCTGGGTCCTGACTGTCACCTCCCGGTTTAAGGATCATACAAATTTCACCTTGTGGATCGTTGGGGGCAACATCTCATTCTCGAAGGATTCATTGAGTGTCTGTAGTAGTGGTTTGGCTAACTTTGCTGAATATGCCTGGTAGCATATCACCCCCTCTCAAGCCTTAGCCTTAGGTATGTCTGCTATTGCCTCCTCTATCTCTTCTTCAGTCATCTGCGCTTCCAGCTCTAACCGAGCTTCTTCAGACAGCTTCTTCAATTGGAGGCCCTCCAAAAATGGAGTGTAAGACTCAGCTTTGACTGACAGATCCGCAGTGTACACTTTTTTCAAATGCTGCAGAAACTGTTCCAACACATCTGCATGAGTGTACGCCAACTCGCCCGACTGATTACATATACTTGTGATCCATGGGGGTGCCTGTTCTTTGCCGCAGTATCCATGCTAATAGTTGTCCGGACTTGTCTCTTTCTGCATGCAATCGTTGTCGATATTTGGTAAGTGTATATTGCCAGTTTATCCCACGTATCTGCAACCTGCTCTCGCAGCATGCCGTCTCAATTCTGGGTGTCTCCCTGACCCTGCAGGCCCGGCTGGAGCTCTGCTAAGGAGTCCTCCCTGTCCCGCAATTCAGATTGCAATTGCCTCCGTACACCGTATGTTAGTCCCATTCCTGCCCCCCAGACCACCGCCTTCATTGCATCCCACTCATTAGCTCTTTTATCCGTAGTGTTTCAATTGAGAGATATGTATTCATCAATGCTTTTGAGAGCGTCTCTCTACCGACCTGATCTTTGAGGAGATCCAATGGTAGCCACCAACAGGGAGGACCCTGTTGCCTGTCAGCCCACCACACTGTACAGCTCACCGGTACATGGTCAGACAGAAAGCGTGCTAGGTGAGTTATTTCTGCTGCCAGGAATGCAGAGTATTCCATTGCTAGGATCCTGTCTAATCGGCTGTGTACGTTGTGTGTAGGCGTGAAACACGTGTATAACTTTTGGGCTGGGTGACAGTCTCTCCATATGTCTCTTAAAACCAGATCATGCATCACCTTCTGAAACTGTTTGGTCATTCTTGGTTTAGTGCCCCTCCTGGGTGGACATCTATCCAGATAAGGATCCAAAACATAGTTGAAGTCTCTTAACCACATAATTGGAGCGTCTAGGTCTGCAGTGATTAGATCCTGTAGTGTCATAAAAACCCGGCTCATCAAGATTTGGGGCATAGATATTCAATATGGTTATGTCTTTGCCGTCAAGCTTCCCCCTTAATAGCACATATTGGCCCCCGACATCAGCTTCGTTATACTGAAGCATAAATGGGGCACCGGGTGCCACCCAGATTAGGGTACCCGTAGTGTAAATGGAGTACGAAGAGTGAAACACCTGGCCCCTACATTTTTTTACTAATCATGCTGCCCCAGCATCATCTAGATGCGTCTACTGCAGGCATGCGAGCATCACATTCTGTGTTTTTAGAAAAGAAAGAACTCTATGTCGTTTGGTGCAGGTGCCCAACCCTCTGACATTCCAACTAAGGAACTTTACCTCCCATGCCATGCTCAGTTGTTTGTATGTTCTGTCTAACCGTGTCCGTGGACTCACCGCTCTCGTGTGTCAACTCGCCCAGTCTAAACTGCCCCACTCGCCACCCACGGACAATACTCAGGTAACATCAAAGACAATACTGCCCACTCTCCACTCGTGCCAGGACACACACAGCATCCCAATAAGCCCAGCAGGGGCAACAAGTAGGTTTTCATCCCCGGTCCGCCCACCCTTTACTTATCAATGGCCGCACTGCCATTCGGAGTGCAAGCCCCTCTTATATATCCATATGCAATTTATCAACATTCCCGGCCATGTCTATTCTCTTCTGCAAGTACCCCAACCCTGCCCCCTCCCTTTGATCAAGCACCCAGCTGGTTCTCATCATGTCAACCAAAGAATAGCATCATACATTTTTACTGTGTAGGTATAGAGTGTTTGTGTTGGTATTCTTAATACCAGGGCTTTTGTGCTCGTCGCTTAGTCCCTTTCCCCCTTTCCTTCCATCATAGTCTCAGGCACAGTGCCCATTGTCAGTCCCAGATTCTGGGTCTCTGCCTTCAGCTCCATAGGCACAGCTCCTGGTGAGTTAGTAACCATATATTTGTCCACAGGGGCATCCAGCAGCAGCGACTCATCCTCTCCCACTGTGATCCTCCGCTGGGTAGACTCAGCCATGCTCTGCGACTCCACTCGACTCTTCTGCTGTCTGGGCCCCTTGTCTGGTCTTGTTACCCACCTTCTTCTCTGTCCCCGCGGCTCGCCAGGTGGCAGCCCATCTCCCCAGGTCTCCAGCCACTCCCATACGTCCTCTGAGTCAAAGAAGTGCACCCTGCCCCCACCAAAACCTTCAATTTAGCAGGGTACAGGAGCATGTATTGCAGATTCAATTCACGCAGTTTGCACTTCACCCCTAGAAAGGGATTTTCGAAGGTCTTGGACTTGTTTGATGTAGTCCGGGTATACATCAAATTTACTATTTTCATACTGGAGATTCTGGTGCTCCCGGGTTTCCCACAGGATACAGTCTCTGTCTGGGTAGTTAAGGAGTTTGGCTATGATAGCCCGGGGCTGTGCCCCCGGAGGCAGGGGTGAAACAAGGGCCCAATGAGCTCTCTCTATTACAAACATGTCCGACAGTCCCTTGGGTCGCAGCTGGGTATGTATCCAATGTTCTAGAAATTGTTCAGCTGTTCCCTGCTTTTTCATGTATGCCTAGCACACGTATGTTGCTACGCCTCTGCCTGCCCTCTGCATCCTCCGCGCGGCCCTCCAGGGCCTTCGTAGCCATGATCATCTGCACCACCTGTTGTTTGAGTGTTACCACGTCTCATTTCAGTTCTGCTATGTCCGCTTCGGCGGTCGTGACTTTTTCAGCCACCTTCTGGAGGTCTGCTGTAGTAGGTTAACATCTATTGCGACAGTGTCTATTCGGTCCTCAAGTGCCTTCCTATAACCCTGGATAGCGGCCATAAGCTCTGCTCTAGTAGGCTCCAAGATCTCCCCGCTGACTCCCGTGCAGCCCCTCCAGTCTGTCTGGTCAGCCGATGGGGGCAGGGGAGTTTGGGGGGTGCCTAGGGGTGGTATATTGCATGATAGTATTAGATCTGGTCGGTTTCTGGGCCTTTTCTTTGCCCATTGTAATCTCAGCTATGTTCCGCTTCTCGCAGCGTGACCGTCAATGGGGGCTGTGCTATCGTTGCTCCTCCTCAAGGAGAGTCCACTACCTTGCCATGTCAATGGGCATAAGACCTCCCCAGTGCTCCACCATCCGGGCACGTCTCTTCCACTGCCAAGTTCAATTCGCTTCAGGCCCACCTTCAGGGGACTCGAGACCACCTTTCCAAGTCTCAGGGGTGACCCTCTCTCCTCTGCCTCCCCCCAGGCTGGCGGGGGGATCCAGATTCTAGCCGTCCACTGGGATTCCAGTCCTCAATGACCCCTTTATCATGCGTGGTTGCTAAAATTTGAGACCACAAACATAGCGGATCAGTCTCCATATGCAGTTTCTTGAACCTTTGGGTCAGGCCACACCCAGTACTTTCACCCAGAAACAGGGGTCTGCCATCCCCAATGGTCGCCTTCTATGAGGCCTGCCCTTCCCTTAGACTTTGGGCTGAAGCAGAGCAGCCTGCTCTGCATGTGATGTCACTAGGGCAGGTGGGCTTTAGTGCGATAAGTTCCAGGTCCTTATCTGGTGCCGAATATTCCCCACCTTCATTCTGAGCAGGCTTTGCCCTCACACACGATGGACATCACTATTCACAGCCCCCCGCTCATTCAGGGTCACAGTCTAGAGGAGGGGGAGGAGCGCAGAATCGTCCGGTTCGCGTGCACCCGCGGGTCCAGGCCGTAGAATCCCTGCCAGAGCGACCCAAGGTAGGCATATAGAAATGCAGGAGAGGCCAAGGGAACTCACCAGCGGACCTGTTTCCCAGGCCCAGCCCAGAGGCACAGCAGGTGTCCCGGTCAGTCTCACAGCAGGTGTCCCGGTCAGTCTCGCAGCAGGCGCTCCACTCCCTGGACTCAATCGAGGATCGCCGCATCTGCACTCACTCCACCTGCCTCCGCCCTCGTGTTGAGTCAGCAGGTCTTCCATCTCACCAGCAACCCGCTGCCCAAACACAGTTCAGGGCGTAGGGAAGAAACATCGCTGGTCAGCAATTCCGCTCAACCCCAGCCAGGGGAGCCACAGGGGGACCCGTCTCTGGCAGGTCTCCCCCGCAGGCCCGGCCGAAGGCTCCTGGCACTTCTCAGCTCCCAGTGCCATGGGCCCTGCAGTGCCGCCCGGATCTGTCGACACCAGGGACCGTCGCCAGTCGATTCCAGAATTGTGCGGCCGGTTTCAGGCAGTATTCATATGATTTTGAGAGCATTCATGGGCGGATGGGCCGGGAGCTCGAGAGGCTCACGTCCTGTCGGCCATGTTGCTTGGCCATGCCCTAAGTTGATCATTCTTATCAGCATTTGATTGTGGTTATAAAAACAAATTGGCCTCCTATCCAAAAAATGCTTAACCACATTTAATCCATCTTTATGATTTATGCTTGTATATAGCGAGAACATTTCCATAGTAATGAAAATATAGTCATCATTCCAGGTCAGTTGGTACAATTTATTGAGAAAATCTCCTGTGTCTTTTATGTATGATGGTAAATTAATAACAATCTCCTGCAAAAAATATTCCACATACTGGGAAATTTTCTCAAAAAGACTCAGTAGCCCAGATATTGATGAAGTCCCTTTGTGTACTTTAGGGATAAAGAATATAACTGGGGTCACCAGGAATTCATTATTTAAAAAGAAAATTCATCTTTCGAGATCAATCCTTCTTGTTTCCATTGAGTCAAATCGTTTTTGACTGCAGATTTAACAGCTCTTACTTGTTGCGGTGTGGATCTTTTGTAACATTTTTAAGATATTCTGTTCTGGGCCGCAATACCACGTTACGACTCTTATCCGATTTGTTCACAATAATTTCATTGTATTACTCAACTTTTTCATTAAGTTAAAATATTGTTTTCCCCAATGTTTCCATTTACTTTTAACTGTATTCTTCTTCCAATTCCGCTTCTTTTATTCTTTTATCACTCGATCATTAAATACATCAACTGCATCTCTGGGCATCATTGGAATAAATGTTAAAACTGGCTTAAATGGGCTTTCAGGTGTTTCTGAAATATTGACACCTGGTCTTTTCATTACTTGTTGTGTGGAATTGTCATATTTTGTGCTAGTTCCTCATCCAAAAGTGCTTGTAATGCCTTCAGTGCTTCCACATCCGAGGTCTGTAATGTGTTCTGTTGAGTATCAAACATCTTGCTTACTTTGGATGGCTGTTCAGTTGCGTTTTTAAGCCTGAAGAATTTAATCAGTTTCAGCTTTCTTATGAATTTAAAGACATCAATTCTGGTCTGATTGTAATTAAAGTTACTTTTGGGACAGAAGGTAAGACCCAAGGGATTGTTTTCCGCTAACTATTTGCCCGTTAAATTGATGACTGTCTTATCATTGACTTTTTCTTTCGCCTCCACTTTTTGGCCTGCAGTTGTTTGTTGATGTTGACTCCTGGATTTCCTCCTCTCCCTTCTTCTTTGATTCCTTTGCCGCCTTGTTTGTATTGAGGATTCCGAGGGCGTAATGTTTGTCTGCGATCCTGCCTTAAACAATCGAGCTCCTCTGCGAGTGTGAAATTAAAGTTTTCTACACTTTTCTTGTTTGTAGCCGGATCATTGCCATCCTCCGAGTCGGTTCCTCTCTGTGTAGAGCTTAAATCAGAAACTCGTGTTCCTTCAGTTAAATAAGTCCTGCTAGTAGCCTTCTGACTCACAGCAATGGAGCTTGTTAAATGTTGTCACTAGGCAGTGTCAAATTACCTTGAAAAAGTACAAATTCGCCCTGTTTCGTAATTGTTCTAGTCTCTTGCAAATTTGAAGGCTTTTCTGGTCTTAATGTCCTCCTCATGTTTTTTCAAATGTTCCATTATATCCTTGCAGCTTTTGACAATTAACTCCTTTTGTTCCAATCCTTCTAGTAGACCATTTATTCATTCAATTTCCATCAATGTCGTGGTATATATTCAGACTAGTAAAGTTCCTCAAATAATATCTAATAATGTGATCTGATACATGCATAGTACACAAACGGAATAATAACAAAACCATGGATTAACATGATCGTACGCTGACAACACTCAGTTCTAGGTGAGAGCCACAAACAGGTGAAACCAAACTAGGGATTTAGGAACCTGTCACTGAATTGTGGATGGCAAAGAGCTTCTTAAAGCTTAACAGAAGTAAAACTGTTCCAAATGTGCAGCCAACCTACCATCTTGCCAAACTCTCATGCGTCAGTCCTTAAGTAAGCACTTGGGGCCCCATTTATCGGGTTTTGGTGCAGGGCAGTGCACCAAGACAGCTTGGCTGCCCTGCTGTACATCAAAGTATTTATCCAAAACGGGGCATTCTTACGGTGCATTATTGTCCTTTCCCCCAACTCTGGTGCCGTTTCGGCAGCCTAGCGCCAATGCAGGCACCCTTGCTCCATAGTGCTAGGGTGCCTGTGTTGTCGGCAGGATTGTTTCTGTGCGGGAAGGGGCACCTTCCTGCACAAAAATGACCAAGAGAGACATTTTCCTCTTCTTATGTGTGCTACAGAATGCAGCACACATGGAAAGAAGAATAAACAAGGAGATAAAAAAGTTATTTCTCCTCATTGACGCCTCACATCGGGAGGCATAAGGTTTTGGTGCATACCCAGTTTTACATGGTCTTGTCAATCTGAGGTAGCATCAAAATCCATGGGAGTTGCGTGGGAACATCTACTGCAACACTCACGGAATGCACGGCTTGCCTTACTCCATATCTATGAGGCCATTCAAAGCCATGCAAAGTGGCCTTGCATGGCCTCATAGATATTTTTTCAGGGTTTGCCCCACTGGAGCATCATAAAATGTGATGCTACGGTGGTGAAAGGAGGTCATACATATGCCCCTTGTAGTATATGGCAAGTGGCAACCTGACTTCAACAATAGGATCTCAGACTGCACCAACAACTTGGCCCCCATGAAAAAAAACAGACACACAAGAACCTGTGCTCAAGCATGCTGCTACACAGAGGAGACTCCAGGCGCTGTTGCAAGCATCTGAAAAGAAGATACAGGACCAGCTGAGATAACACCTTCACAGAAACCTACAAATCCGCAGATAGAAGGTACAATGCACGGATCAAAGAAGCCAGGAAAGCGGCCCGCTTGATGAGACTTGAATCCTGCACCAATGCCTGCAAAGAACTCTTCAACATCGTCAAAGAATTCACAAACCTGACAGCTGCCACCAACACCATCATCCCCTCACAGAACCTCTGCGACAACCTTTCGGAATTTTTCTGCAACAAAATTGTCAAGATCTACGCCAACATCGCACAACCCAGCCCACCATAAATGACATCATCTTGCAACCCCCCTCCGCCACCAGGAGCACCCACCACCTAATGAACTGGAGCCCCCTCAACACAGATGCCACCACCAGGATCATGTAGACCATCCACTCCAGGTCCCACTCAGACCCATTCCCCACCAAATGTACAACCTGGGAAGCACACTGATCAGCGCCTACCTCATCACCATCATCAACTCCTTTCCTATGCTGAGGACACTCAGCTCATCCTCTTCCTCACCGACTTGTACAACACTACCATGAACAACCTAATCGCCTGCATGTCCGGCATAGCAAACTGAATGCATGAGAACTGCCTAAAAGTAAACACTCTAAGAACTCTCCCTGGTACTCCTCCTGGTAGCCACCCAACCTGGGTCCCACCCCACAGATCACGCCAGAAACCTCAGCATCATCCTTCATGACAAACTCTCGATGAACAAATAAGTCAGCGCTCTGATCGCATCCTACACCTACATCCTTAGAATGCTTTGCAAAATCTTCAAACAGACAAACATCCACCCATGCCTCATCATCAACATACTCAACTATAGAAACGCACACTACATCAGCATCTTCAAACATCTGACACAAAGACTCCAAACCACCCAGAAGACCTCCGCAGAGTTCTCAGAGAGATCCCTGAAATGCGAACACTACTCCCTACCTCGCGGAGCTACACTGGCTACCCATCCTGAAATGCTGCAAATTCAAGCTTCTCACCCATGCCTATAAAGCCCTACCCAATACAGGACCCGCCTGCCTCAACAACCAGCTTCAACTCTACCAACCCTCCAGACAGGTGCACTCCACCTCTCTCTACCTTGCATAAATCTCAAGCATCCATTGAAGCAAGACAGCAGTATGTACTTTCTCCTTCATCGCCACCAAAAGCTGGAACGAAATCCCTCTACACATCAGCCAACCTGGAATAAAAAAAACAGCTCCTGATGTGTTTCGCTCTCATAAGTGCTTGTCAGAGACATATAGCTTTGTCCAGACACAAGGGATCACCCAGTTTAAGTCAAAACAATGCCCTTTCAGACTTAGACTGCTGCATACATTATACAGAAAACAATATTGTAGCGCAGGGTTTTACAAAGTGATGCATTACTTTGTAAATATAGCACATTTTTTACTCCATCGCAGCATCACAAAAAGCGACACAACGGTGGCGTAAGGGCCTCATAAATAAGGCCCTGTATGTTCTGCTCGTTAGGAACTCCTAAGTTCATTTTTCACTACTGCAAGTCCTACTTTTCCTATAGGATAAAATTGGAGCTACTTTATTACATTTAATAAGCTATAAATTCCAATTGGGAGGAGGTGAGCAGTTGACGTTTGGTGTGTTTAAAAATGAAATAAAAAATCCTCCCTCATAGTGAAGTCGGATTTTAAATTACAATTTTGAAAATGTCACTTTTTTGAAAGTCGTCATTTTGATGTCTTAGCCAGTTAGTGCCTTAATCCTGTCTCTGGGTCACATGCCTGGGTGTAGCGGACAGTTGAGCTTTGTGTATTCCTCCTAGACAGCCAGACACAATGGAGAGCTTAGGTGTGCCTGGATACGCCATCGCCGACAGGATGGGAGGGAGGAGATGGACACAGCCCTACCTACACTTGAATAGGCTGTGTCTTGCCCCCACAAAAAAAGGCTGCATACCCCCTGTAGTTAATCTGGAGCCAGGGCAGGGTAGGGAGGATGCCTGGGGACTTCAAAGGGAATTCATGAAGCTTCTTCCACTTTCCAGAGGAAGGGTACCAGGTATAAATATTGGACCTCAGACACCAAACCTTCAGTACACCTCTGCGGAAGTTCTATCAGGAACATGAACAGCTGTGCTGCTGAAAGGACTGCCACTCTCCTGGACTGTAGCTCTTAAGCACTGCTGTTCTGAAGGATTGCCGGCCTGCTGTGCTGACCTACTGCCCTCTTGTTTGGGTTAGAAGGACTGGACCTGTAACTCCTAACCCAGGACCCTAGAGTGATTCCAAGGGTTAGTTGGCAGACCAAGCTTTCAACAACCTTGAACCCAGCACCTGGACTGTGAGTCCTGCACTCGCACGTAGTGCCACCCCAGTCCTGGACCCTTGGAAATGGGCCTGAAGGTGCTCTGTCAAACCGAGCTGTGATCCCCATCGGAACCAACGCTAGTCAAAGCGAAACCCAGCAAAGCCTCAAGGCTCAGCTACCAGCCTCATCGGAAGCGGCGCAAAGCGACACAAAGCTCCACAAAGTCTTGCCGCACAGCTGCCAGTTCTTTGGAACTGACTCAAAGCCCCACCAAACTATACTGCACAGCTCACCTCACTGCACAGCTTCAACTGCACCAATGCGAGAAAACGCAAAGTCTTGTAAAGCAACGCTGAACATGCAGCGCACCAGGATTTAAGATACTGTGTTCAGCTGACACAAGGGGTCCCTGCAGCCAGCCTGCACCTCCCTCACGTTCTGCCTTAACTTGTGACTTTGTCTCAATCTGGCGCAACCAGACAAACCACAGTTGGCGTTATATACGTTTTGGCACTATTTTCACCTAAATCTTTAATATTGCATATCTTCAGTTCTACAGATTGGAATTTTGTTGTTTTCGTCTTGTTTTATTTATTAGACATTACTCTTGTTTCCTAATCTGGTGTGGTATCTTTGTTGTGTAGTGCTTCTCACTTTATTACTGTTTGAACTGTTGCACAAATACTTTACACATTGTCTCTAATTTAAGCCTAACTGCTTGGTGCCAAGCTACCAGGGCTGGTTGAGCAGCAATCTGCCAGGGCTGGCTGCTGTTCCCAGTCCGTCCGTGCTCACCACTGTGCCTGATAATATCTTGTGGCTCGCTCTCTGCTTAAATCTGCATGAAAGTAATGATTTCTGTAACCAAATGTCTCCTCCATTAATGGGCATCATAACAGTATACCCCAGGCAGAAAGCACTTATTGTAATAATTGCAGATAAGGCATTGGCCATGTTCCTCCAAAAAATAGAAGCAGCTATCAGAAGTTAATACCAATGGAAAAAGGCAGAAACTAAAGGAGATCATGTGGCCTAATCACCGGTATCAGACAGGTGCTATAGACAAATTCAACTGAAACCAAATGAGGAAATCACGACAAGTAGGATATGGGTCTAAACAAGCATATTTCAAATGATGACTAGTTGTTTTCTGCAAAGTTCTTACAAGCATATGCTGTTGAGAATCATCGTGCATGTGACACAAGATCACGTTCTCCAGATGTATCCATCTGTCTCAGTTAGTTTCTGTTTGTGTGGGGATTGCATAGATTTGCTGATACTCATATGGTGAGCGTGGCCTGTCATTAAAATATTCTGAAAAAAGTATGAGAGATACATACTTGCCAACTTACAAATGAACTTCACTGTGTGAGGCGGGGTCGGACCTTGGAGGGGAGTGGTCTGGTGCCAAGAGCTACCTAAGAGGTTCTCTGACCCTTACCAAGCCCCCACCCCGTCACAAAAATAGGATCATTTAGACTGTTTCTGATGTGCTGGGGTATTTTCACACCTCCTAATGGGCATCACCTGCTTACTGCTTCCTATACAAGCTGGAAATCCAGGGCCTTATTTATGAGCCCCTGCGTCACTTTTGCACTGCCGTTGCACCACTTTTTTGTGACGCAGCGGCAACATAAATAATGCGCCATGTTGTGCCATATATACGAAGTGACGCATCTAGGTAGATGCGTCACTTCGTAAACCTCTGCGCTACATTATACCTTCGTCAGGTATAATGAATGCAGGGTGGGCGTTCCCCCGCAAGAGAGGGTCGTAGGAGTGGCGCAGTGAAATGTGTAAGATTTCACTGTGCCACTTCCAGAATGCCAATGTGTCAAAACCTTACGCCCGCCTCATAAGGGTGACACAGGCTCTTTGCTGGAGTTGCACTTTGCTGGAGTTGCGTCAGTTTTCAGACACACCCCAGCAGTGCGTCACTTTTGCGCTGACAGATACGTCAGTAATACTGACGTAGCTGTCATTCCTTGCGACATGATGCGTCATACACTAAATATGATGCATCCATCATATCAGAAGGGGGGGGCAATCTGAAAAGTGCCACATCGCTGCTTTCACGCAGCAATGCAACACTTCTCATAAATGAGGCCCTCACTGCTTACAGTGGTTTAAAGCTTGTTTTCCCTGCCACCATGTGATTTACGCTCCTCATGGGTGACCATGTGAAGGGAGCCAAAACAGTATGACACACAGTGGCACCGTCTCAGTTGGCAAGCCTGGAGATGTTTAAATATGGTTGTTTCACAACTCCTGGTGAACCAACCATAATGGTACCTGGTGGTAAAGACCCCGAGTTAAATGGTTTAACTACAACTAAAAGAGCTTGCCTTATCCAAATGACAGTGGCTACTAAAATAGTTACACTGCTTAACTCAAAAAAGGGAAGCACTAGGTTTTTCAAAGTAGTTTCATAAACAGTGGAATGTTTTGGCAGTGGTGAAAATAACCTATGACTTGCTGAATAACCAATGACTTGCTGAACAAGGAACTTGGGTTTACGAAAAAATGGCAACCCCGGATGCTTTTCAGAATTGAAATATATGCTCCTCTCCACCAAGAGCGCTACAATGTTTTGATTTAACAAAGGGAAATGAGTATAAAATGAATCTACTAACATGAAAGGATTTGGGTACTGAAATTTTGCCTTTCAAATCTACTCTGTTTGCCTGACACACTTTATTGGAAATATGGCAAATGGAGGGGAGAGGAGTAGCAGGAATATCCTTTTTTAGGGCTCGCGCCCTGCGTTGCAGTGCGTAGCACTGCTCGCGCAGGCGAGAGCCCTTTTGTAGGGAGTTTAGAAACAGAGTGCTTTTCCTTTTGGCATCCGCGATTGGCCTTTGAGTGCGTGTATTTCTCAAAAGACGCCACGCAATAGTCCAAAGGAGGACGCATTGCTCCGCCCATGGCCTATTGGTGTCTATTACGCGCACCAAAGGCCATGTGGTTTCAATTATCGTGCCCAGACACGGGCGCGATAATTGAAAACACATGTCTCGCTGTGGCGTGCGCGCACGCATCACTCGCAGGCCTGTTTGTTTTTCAATAGTGATTACTTTCGCGATCGCTTTCAATCCCACTTGCGCCAAGGTTGGAATGAGATTTTTATTATTAATATTCTCAATGGCACTTAACGATTGTCAGCCCGACGCTGTTCAACGTCTACATGGCACCACTCGCACGCATCGTCCGACAGCACGACCTCAACATAATCTCCTATGCTGACGACACGCAGCTGATCCTCTCCCTCACCAAGGACCCCCTCACCGCCAAATCCAACCTCCACCAGGGAATGAAGGCTGTCGCCGGCTGGATGGAGGAAAGCCGACTTAAGCTGAACACAGACAAAACGGAGATCCTCATCCTCGGGCCCAACCCCTCAGCATGGGATGACTCCTGGTGGCCCGCATCACTGGGGACACCCCCGGCTCCTACCAACCACGCACGTAACCTGGGAGTCATCCTCGACTCGAAACTCACCATGACCAAACAAGTCAACGCAGTCTCCTCTACCTGCTTCAACACCCTCCTCATGCTCCGCAAGATCTACAGATGGATCCCGACAGACACGACGAAAACAGTCACCCAGGCCCTAGTCAGCAGCAGACTCGACTACGAAAACCCCGACCTAGCTCATCAACAGACTGCAAAGAATCCAGAACGCCTCTGCACGCCTGATCCTCGACGTCCCGCACCGCGAGCACATCACCCCCCACCTGAGGAACCTGCACTGGCTCCCCGTCGACAGAAGAATCTCCTTCAAGCTCCTGATCCACGCACACAAGGCACTCCACAAAACCGGCCCAGCCTACCTCAACAGTCGACTCTACGTACCCAACAGGAAACTCCGCTCCGCCGACCACGCCCTGGCCACGGTCCCGCGCATCCGTAGAACCACATCCGGAGGCAGGTCCTTCTCCCACCGTGCCGCCAAGACCTGCAACACCCTCCCCCTCAACTACGACACACCGAAGACCTGCTGACCTTCAGGAGATGACTCAAGACCTGGCTTTTCGACCAGTACCAGCAGCACCCCCACCTCCCACAGCACCTTGAAACCCTTGCGGGTAAGTAGTGCGCTTTACAAATTAACTGATTGATTGATTAATTGACTAGGGGGTTATAATTGCAGTGCATCAGTAAAATGTGCACTTTCACGAGGAATTGGATCAGTAAAATCGACTCTGTCCAGAATAGACACTATTTACAGCGCCTACGAACATGGACAAATTTACCGTATCTCATAAAGACAAACCCGATTTAAGAAATTCAAAGGGGGAAACTCTCTGACCGCTCCATGCCTATAGTATTGATGCACAGAGACTCGTTCGGTTCATGCGCGACGCGTGACGTTCCTGAAGCTGTCTGGCAGAGGATCCAGGTGTAAGAGGCACCGGCGGCCCCAGCGGGGAGGTCGCAGGCGGCCAGGGCGCCGTAGGAAGCCCAATGCGGGTTTTTGAGTGGGACCCGGGAGCCTTCAACCCCTCATCCACCCTGCTGCTACCTCCCCGCCTGCTTCAGGACGACGCTGCCATGACCGAGGGTGAGGCAGCCCCCCAGCTGCAGACCAGGACGGGTCAGGAGTGCCCCGTGGGGGCGGACCCAGAACCCGGACTGGGAGATGCACTCCGTGCAGCTGGAGGCAGCCCCTGGACGCACTGGCACCTTCTATGGCACGGTGACCATAGACGACCAGCAGCTGACGGTGCGGATCCAGGACGGGCTGCTGAGCCTGGAGGCTCGCGAGCCCCAGGGAGAGGGCACCGGCGGCGGCATGGATCACGGCAGCCTCGACCAGCTGGTGCTTGTCAGCTGCGAGTCGGAACCCAGGAAGAGCAGCCCCAGCCAGGCCCGGCGGGGGGGACATGTATGGTCATCCAGTGCCCACAGATGCCCCTCAGAGGGACCCTGATGCCACGGCCACCTTTGAGGAGAATGGCATCGCCCACGGCTAGCTGGCAAACCTGTTCGTAGATGAGAACGGCGAGGTGAGGGTGGGAGCCAATCGCTTTGGCCGGAAAGGCATGGTGGTGGTCTTCCGCTGCCCGCAGCCGGACTGCCGCAAGACCTTTGACAAGAAGCACAAGCTGAAGCTGCACCTGCTCACCCAGCACACCTCGGAGGAGCAGCAGCCCTTCCGCTGCATCATGGAGGGCTGCATCTGGTCCTTCACCACCGCCTACAAGCTGCAGTCACACGGTAACAACCGACCCTATACCTGCCCGCTGGAGTTCTGAGGCAAGACCTTCACCACCATTTACAACCTCAAGGCCCATGGCAAGACCCACGAGCTTGGGGACAGGTGTGAGATCTGCGGGGAGTGCTTTCCCAGCCTGGCCAAGCTGGCCGGACACCGCAAGGTGCACTACTAGCCGCATAAACCCTACGTCTGCGAGTTTCATGGTAGGTTTGCAGAGCCACAAATGGTGCTGGAGCACTCTTGGTGTGTTGATCTTTCTGGGAATTCGTTTGTTCTAGCTGTGGGGTGAGCAAGGTGATGAACAGGATGAATGACCTCAGGCTAACATGAATATGTGAATGATATACAGAGAAATTAATATTTGCGAAGCTGAACAGTGTGCGAGAGCCCTGGATTATGGATCATGTTGTTTACAACAACGCAGGTATGGTGATGTGTACTGCAACAGGGTTAATCTAGTTCGAGTTTGACTGTGACCCCCATCAGTAGACGTACCTTTGTGTGTTTGTGGTTCAAGCTTCTAATCTTTACAATGTTGTTCTGTTGGCAGACGTCACTTCCTTATTGAATCATACATTATGCAGTCATGTCCTGAATTATGCCTTTTTCTTTTTTTGGTATATGATGCCCAAGGTTGCTGGTCTTCGTCTCCCAGGTGGGAGTATATCGTTTGGTCAGCCATCCTAAATAACACAGAAGCCCCCAACATGAACGACCCTCATTTTTTAAACTTGACAGATCGTCACGAGTTACCTTAATTCCATTTTCTTAATGAATCGGGCAAAAACTTCTGGTGAAAGGCTCCTAGTCAATGAAGTGCATCTAAAACCAACCTTACTTTGCATTTGATTACTTAGGTGAAGTAAGGACATAGAAACAGTGCTGCCTTATTTTGTCTCCCTTGTTTCCCTAATTTGACACGTTTGTTTTTCAATCCACGTACTCCTCTTTGCTTGTTTTTCTTCTCTTTTTGTGCTGTACACATTGAGTCCATCTCTGTTTTCCCTTTTTAGGTCTCGCCTGACCCAGCACATGCGCTGGTCTGGCGAGACTTATTGAGAGGGCTCCAAAAGTGCTACCAGGCCAGCCTGGAGCTACAGTGTATGTGCGCGGGTGCCACGCTTTACCGCGATTACCTTCACTTTCGCGCCCGCATTGTTGTTTGATCGCGATCACTTTCACTTTCGCGGCCGCCCGGCCACTTGGCATAGCCATTAGGTCTCGCTTTTGAGACCTTATAAATATTTAGTTATGCAACTGTTGCATGGCTAAACACTTATAAGGTCCCAAAGGCGAGACCTATTGGCTATGCCAATGCTTGTTCATGTTTCATTCACACAGATGCCAGGTATTGCCATACAGGGCATATTCGGAGACTGCATCCCTAGAAGTTAAATGTGAGTTATAAATGTGGTAAGTCGTTGTAATAATAGTAGTAACGTCACTTTCCTAGGTCCTGCCAAAATACTCCATTGCTTTTCCATCGCCTTCAAGGTACTCCTATCATATAAGTACCATTATGTGATCTAGATCATGTTCTCGGTGATTAAAAGCATTTGTTTTGTACAGGGGTTTCTTGGCACTGCAAGGAGACAAAAACACATGCACAGATACTTCAACCCCTGTATTGGCACACTTAGCCATGTATGGACAGGCATACCTCCAGGTTGATGAGCAGCTGCATATTTGGGAATGCCTGAGGGTGTGGGGAGGGGCAGGGGGTGAAATGATGAGACCATCATTTGAAACTAGATGGTTTTGCAGGCAAAAGTCACAGTGAAATAGATTTTACATAGGTGGGGTGATGCTCCTTGCCTCCCGCCATCACTTTCCAGCCTAAATGGGGTGCAGACAACTTACTATATCCATATTGAGTGAGTCATTTGTTGACCATTAAGACCAGGACTGACACAAACGAACTCAAAACATGCCTACTGTAGTCCTGTACAAATTTCACTAGACACTGAAGTGTGAAGCTAGAATAAAAGTTGGATAAAATGTATTTCATGCAAAAACAACAATTGATGGATAGAATGCAGAACAATGTCATACATTCACCCCAGTACAGAGATCTGGGCCTAAATCCATCGTTTTTTTGATCAACATGCCTTTCCAGTTTGAACCCAGCCATATGCAAATCAGTCTTGACCTTATGCCTCATGCGAACAGTCCAGCCCGAACTGCCAGGCCAGGTCCTCCCTGGACTGGAAACGAGCATCCTAGGACCGGTTTCGAGGTTTCACCCCTCTTCAGCCAGGATAGCTTGACTCCAGTGGCATGGAGAGCACGGGACCCACATCTGAGCATACCCTTCCCACTTGAACCATGATATAAACATACGGCTTGATATAATGACTGGATGAAATCAAACTTTCATATACAGGTCACTTTGAGAACTAAAATGTTTATGGTGCTTGCGGCTGTCAACCAAAATGCAAGTAGGAGGCTCTGATTAAGAGCTGAGTCTGTTTTGGTGAAGAGATTGCTTGTTGAATGTACCTACTAAGATGGCACTGCATTGTTACCAACTGACTGACCAGGACACCACACAGAAAATTCTGTGGTGTGTTCTTGTAAGATGATATCACCTGGAATAGATGGTCATTCTCCTTGGCACATCTGAAATTCGTATATACCAGATCTGCTTCTCCAGAAGCCTGTGTAAGGGAAGGGGTATGGTGCTGCATGATTTAGAAGCCAGGGCAAGATTGATCTAATACTGGCATGGTGTTTTATACTGTCGGGCAGTATGGATACTGACATTACACTGGGTTTTGTTTTCATGTACCACGTCACACCATCTACTTGGAGGGATAGTTCTACGGACTGGAGCCAAAGTCTTTTATTTTAAAGCAAGATCACTAGAATTCTTTACAGTTAAATCTGTTAGATTATTAATTACAGTATACTGAGATATCTGACTTCAGTTACTGTCTCCTCATTGAGTCTTCAATGGTTAGTCTTAGAATCCTCAAGTCTGAAGCTTGCTTCTACTGCTGGAGGTTCACATACCATGGTGAACCTCAAGGGCTTTTCCTTCTGGGGCAAGAGCACGGGTCGCAGCGAATGGAGTTTCTGTACCAGCAGTGGTAGAATGAAGTACTTTTAACGTGAGGTCATGAGTTGCTGTGGGCTTTAGCACCTCACTCTCATTTCCCGCCTGGACTCCAAACTATTTGTCACTTTGCACCAACCTGAGGGCCCCAACCTGCCATGATCTCATAGATACCCCTGTAACACACAGGCACCTGTTTAGAGCTAATAGCCGAGATACTGCGCCCAAACTGTATATATATGTGCATATCCAAAAGCATTCTTCCCAGTGCCACAAGATGTTTTACTCCTCAGTGGGTGGTACTCAATAATTCAGAATAAAGCACACCATCTCTTCCCAAGATTTTGAATTATGAACAGTGTCGACACCGGAACGTAGACCGGTCCCCAAAAGATGTCAAGTCAGATCTGGGAGATGCAGGTTTATCATTTATTAAATAGTTGGTTATTTTGCTGTAGGTATCAGAAATTATTTTTTTCCTGTGCATCTGCAGCTTTGAAGGGAATGCTGCATCTCAAACTGTAAATGATGGATTTAGCCCCTTTATATATATAGTTTAAGGAGATGCATTGCAAATCATGTAAAATCTTTTATACTGGTTTTCAAATTAGTTTCAGGATAAGATCCTAACATTACTCGCACTTTCTTGTGCAATTTGAGCCTGCGTCTCAGAGGTGTTTGTTAGAATCAATGTTATTCTGACATGGGGCGAGTATCTTTTGTACTTTCGTTATTTATGCGAAAATGTCTACATAGACCAACTGGATCATACTGGGTACTATACAAACAACCATTTTTGCAATGCAAAAGGTCTCACATTACTGAAAGTTTGAGCTATTGGCACTGCATTATTATTTGCGACGGCACTGTATATGACAATGCCTTTTATTTATGTTTTGGTTTTAAACTATAAATAAAAGGCATAGTCATTTACAATACTAATAGCTTAAACTCTCGCCGATGCAAGGCCTATTGCATTGTAAATGCTTGTTATGTGTTTGTTCACACATGTCCTGTGCAGAGATACTTACAAAGAGAAGTTTGCAAAAACAACACCACACAATAAAATTCACTACTCAATTTTGGAAACTCAAGACAAATTTATTTGGGCATGGCACATCAAAGTTTTGATCTTGGGTCTTGGTTTGTTTTCTGGTTCTCAAGTTCATTCAGATGTGCAAGGCAGGATATAGAAGTTGACTAGGATCCCTCAAAATTGGATGTGGTGTTGTTGAGCTCCCACTGAAACCTTCAGTTCTGATGCCAAAAGCCCTGAGCTGGACATAGTTGTATTTCATAGCTACCAAAGTTGTTTTGCCTCTGGTATAATTTGTGGCCGGACCCAGGTCCCTATGTTGAGTGTTAGTCACTTAATTGGGTCTCATTTTCCTGCAGCTTGGAAATGCAGGAGAGATTAGCAAATGAGGACTCCACGGGGTCAGATATACTTCAGTAGCAGCCCCATGGCAATGTTGAATGCTATCTAGCAAAACCTAGAGCAGCACGAACTGTCAATCTGTAGCCATCTAAGTCACTTGTTCCTCAGGGACCTGTGATGCCTTGTCTTGATTCTCCAGAAGTCCGAAATATTAATAAGTGCCATTTATTTTGCTGTTATGAAAGTCACCCCTGGTCTCTCCTATAGTGTCCAGGTCATCAGCGTAGAATCCGAGGCACCAAGTCTCTTTTCAGCCACATTTTTCAAAGGCACAATTACATTAATTCACAGGTGGATCTTCTTCACTGGATGTAGCCCTGGACATAATCAAGGCCAGGATAACTGTTATCCTCTGGGTACAGAGAGGAAATGCAGAATTTCCATTGCCATATTCAAAAGGCCAAAACACCTGCAAACTACAGTGTTAATTTGGTTGTGCAAATCATCTGTTTATCAAACTTGACTCCTAAGTTTTTTGCCACATCGACTTGTAGGTTGGAAGGAGGAGCCCGTCCAGCCAATGTGATTGCAGGTTTAAGCCGAAATAATATCCAAAACTGAGCACCTCTGTCTTATCAGTGTTACACTTGAGTTGGTTGACACTCATCCACTGAAAAACGGTGAATATACAGGGTTTAATCCGGGCCAATTAGCTCACCATTCTTGACGGAAAAGACAAGCTGGTGTAGTTGGCATATGAAATTATCTAGGCCCCAAAATACTTGACCAATGTCGCAAGTGGGGTCATGTAAATGTTAAACATTATAGGGCTTTGGGCCAAGCCTTAGGCCACTCTCACAGAGACACAGTTGTTGCCAGACGAAAAAGTGTACTGGCAGACTTTCTGACTTGTGTCTTCGAGGAAAGATTTTAGCCACTTCAACACAGTGTCTCTGATGCCTATATCATGAAGGCAGGCAAGCAGCCTGGAATGAAGAACTGTGTCAAGCTGACAGGTCTAACAGCGATGGAGCAAGGATTCGTAAAAGAAACTTGCTTGGATTCAATCCTCTCAAATAACATGTAACATGTAATAATGTAATCAATCCGTTTTGTGAATACTAAAACTGTACTACATCACGAACATTATTTTTATCTGGGGGAAGCTTTTCTATGTGCATTACTAACCCATAACTTGAATGTCCTAAAATGGCCGACAAAACGCAGGAATTCTATTGCGCATGTGTCTACTGCATCTACGTAGTATGAATCTGTCGCATTTGGTGGGAAACTTTTGCAGCTGCGTAATGGCACTAAAAATGGCCACTTTGAACTCACATGCTAATGCACCTGCTGCTGATAAACTAAAACTCGTAAGTTGTATTAAACCCTAATGCAAAAGATTTAAAATAAATAAATGGGGATAGAGTAGAGATAAATGGTATACTGTGAAATCATTTGTTTCTGTGTTCTAACGTGTCTTTTTCTGACTTTGTTAATAGTTCTTATTTGGGCCTCGGAGGGTGACTGGAAATGCCTACTACGCGCATGCTCATAAAGATTGGCTGAAAACAATAACAGCACCCGTGTCACTCAGCCAAGGACACCTTGAATGAAGAAGCATGGGAAACTCAACCAATGACCCCAGCAAAAGCAACAATGTTGAATAAAATGTTTCATTTACTGAATAATGTGAAATGCGTGTGGGAATAAAGCTATGGGAAAAGAAAATTAAGGGGTTGGCACATAGACAATGGTTCATGGAGCAAATGTAAACTTCTAAGTGGTGGGATGAACTCACCTCCTCATCCCAACCAATCAGAATGAGGGAAAACATAAGAAATGATACTTGGGGGGTGGTACACGAATCAAGAACAGTATAATTGAGGTAAGATAGCTTGAGACCTGGTCAGACTTGTCAGATCTGTCATTCTGACTCGCCACTGACCCAACTCGTTTGCTGCTCCAGTTATTGTCCGAGACGCTGTCTCAGACCCTGCTGCTGCCAGAAACTCTGTCTGAGAGTTTGCGATATTGATCGATAATCTGATCACCTAGAGGGGTCGCAGAACTGGGACACTCGAGGAGAGTAGTGCCAGAGAGGGGTGCAACGCTGGCGTTGTACTTTAGAAGAAGTTACCCTTCCAGATCTGAATCTGCCCCATCTTCTACTTGAGACCTGTCTTGGAGATTCTATCTGGCCCCATTATGGAGTTGGGTTCATCTTGTCCAATAGGTAAATATAATTAGAAAATCTGTCCTTTATGCCTATTTCCTCCTTTTCCCCCCATCTTCCCTTTCAGGTACCGTCATCATTGATCACTTAGTCTTGCTATGAAATTATTTAGTGTATTTTTTGCTACTTGAATGAAAGTGGTTACTGTAATTGAATTTTGACTCACAAATTAATTTTAGATAAAGGTTTTGAAAACTTCTTGAGTCTGTGGTTATTCAGAGTAAAGAGGTAAATGTTATACCACCTTAAACTAACTCAGCAACCTGATTCATTTAGGAAGGAAACTATATTATCAAATTGGTAAAACCTGGTAAAGGGGAATAACAAAGTTACAGGTAATTTTCTCAAAATTGATGCCCGCGGGGTTTTACTAGCTCACTGTACGAATGTGGTTTGGGCCCAGGTGAGTATTAGGTGAAGGTGTGACCAGAGCTGGTGACCCGCGCTCCATCAACAGTGCCTGGACTGCCTTTCTCCCTGTGTTTAGATTGCTTTTTACTGGTTCAGAGGCTTCCAGAAGCACAGTGTCTGTACTGAAATTTGGACTAAACCGAGACTGACTGGGGTGAAGTAGCATGGTAGAGTCAATGTAGTTGGATAGCTGCCAGTTGACAAACTTCTCCACAAGTTTTGTCGGGGCTTGCAGCAAAGAAATAGGCCTGTAGTTGTCTGGGAAATTGGGGTCTGCGTTGTTTTTTTCTTTCAGTAATGGCAGAATCTTGGCCTGTTTTTAACAAGTGTGGGCTATGCCTGATGCCAGTGACATGTTTAACTGGGAGTTCATCTCTGGATTGATGACATCCACTCCCAGAGCTATAAGAAAAGTGGGTCAGGGATTGCAGCGGCATAGCTAGGGGGGGCGGACTGCCCCAGGCGGCACTATTTAGGAGGCGGCAGCCGTGCGGCACTGGTGGCCCGTTGCGACGGCCTTTATAATTTATTTGGGGACACTCACTGACACTGATGTCCCCAGATAAATTATAAAGCCTGCCGCAACGGGCCACCAGTACCGCACTGCGTGCGCGCAGCCCCATTTTTTGAAGTGCACAGACGCAACTGCTGCCTGCAGCGCATGCACACACCACCACCTAGCGTGTGGTCGTGCGCACGCAGCGACCGAGGTGACGTCAGAGGCCCTCTGAATTTCGGGGAACAGGGGAAACCATCAACAGAGAATGGATGACTCTGTCTCAGGGTCATCAGGGGAGCAGACTTTAGTTACACCATCAAACTTTCCACCGCATTAGCTCGCGTGCTCACCTCGCTTCGCGGGGGGGATACAAATAGTGCTCACGGACTCAAGCCCTCTTTTCATGCTTTCTAAGAAAGGAGTCAGAGAAAAGCCTTCTCAATCACCAGGAAAGTGGAGGTATGTATTATTCCTAGAAGTGGCACGGGGAGCAATTATTTTGTTCTAGGGTACATAGCCGGAAGGGGGGTGCACAGAGGTTATAAATGTTGTTTGCATTACTGGACCAATAAGGCTTACTCATCCTATCTCTTCCTCTTTTGCCTTCCACCCCTCCCCCCAGTTTCCCCCCGTCCAGATCTTTCACTCACGGCTGCAAGGCTGCGCTGTATTGTGGAAAATCTCAGTCAGTCCTAACTTCATTTCAGGTCAATTGATTGTACGTAGGTTTTGGGACGCACATACTGGGGGTGAGCAAAGTATTTTTTACCCTGACAAAGTTTCAGATTTTTTCATCTCTGATTCTTTTTTGTACATTGTTAGATTATGCACATTGTTTTGCAAGTTAATGTACCGAACCCAGCTAAGCCCCAAAAACGTGCGACTAAATTCTCCCTCCAAGGGTACTTTTTGAGTAAATTTTCTATGCACAGCGTCATTAAACAACAGAAGAAAGTATAGGTCCTCGATTTATTGTACCTATACTTTTAGTGGTAATACCAAATGTGGTACATTTCACTACCACAGTGTGCAATATTTACCAGGTGTGGTTTTACCTACCTATCTTGAGGTTTGACAGTCAGAGTGAGTTACAACATATAGCATTGGTGTTAGTACACATATTTACTGAATATATTTCTTTTTTTCCTATTTTCCTTTATTTTTGGGGATTTCTTGTTGCAAAAAGCCCAGAAACACAATTGATTATGTGGTAATTACTGCAAAGCTTGGGTTCTCAATTTAGGTGGAAACCTCCATTTAAGCTCGAATCAGGATTTACATGACAATCAGAATTGGGCCCTGTTTTCTGCAATTACATTTTGACAAAAGATTCAATCTCTGGAATGAGCTTTTAATCAAAGGCATGCCTCCTGGGTATTGTGAAAATATTCTAAGTCAGTGGTGTTAATTGTGAAAATAAAGGCCTCTGTGGCTGCATCACTCAGAGACATTACCCAAGGAAACCTAACACACCTGGTGGCAATTCAATTTGCTAAATGGATTTCGAAAACAACCAGGCTCATAATATGTGCTAGGAGAAGGAAACAGGTCTTTTCATTCTACAGTATATTATCATCATGGTTTTCGGATCCCAGTTGCACTTCCCTACATTGCAAGCCGCACAGAAGGCCAAAAAATTGGCCCAAATCACAGCAAAAAAAGTTAGATCTTCACTTGCAGTAGTACCAAAAACAAGGGCAGATTTACCACTTTTGGGAATTCTCAGTGTTATGACTTGAAAGTTGTGCCCGGCGAACGTTTCCAGGTATCCTACGGTAAACATCATGTTACATGTTTGCGGGGCTCCTATTTCCCAAATCATAATTCTACACCATGTACAATTACGCACTGTGGAAATGCAGTCAGCATGTTGAAATTAGGCATGGGCAGAATGATTAATTCCGTGAGCGGAATTGGAAGAATTTGGTAATTTCGAGTTAGTCTTGTAACGTGGAATTACTTATAAATTGCATCGCTCCACCGGCAGAATTAATCTGCAGTAAATTCTAAAGTGGGAGCAGTCCATCTAAATTTAAAAATCACTACAGATGAAAGTTTAATCTGCAGTGATTAAAAAAAAAATAAAAAAAATTAGAGGGACTGCTCCCTCTTGAGGCCCTGTTTAGAAACCACTGCATACCCCACAGCGCCCTTACATACTCTGCAGTAATTACTGTAGATTATGTAAAGGCAGCAAGGGGTATGCACTGCAAAGTGATATGCAGTGGTTTCTAAAGTTTAGTATGCCGTTACATACTCTGCAGTAATCACTGCAGAGTATGTATGGGCGGCGAGTGGTGTTTGGCCGCGCTATTTTGTTATCGCATAATGCATCCATTTTTGGATGCAAGGGTGCATTTTGTACTAAAAAATAGCACCAAATGTCCACTCTGCCCTGTCGTGGAATTTCGTGGAATCTCACAGAATTTTTATGTAATCCTGCAGAATTACGCAGAATCAGATTGTGCCATCCCTAGTTGAAATTAACTTTGTGAATTGAGGTTGTAGGCTGCTAATGAAAAATGTTTTAGGTTCTGTCATTATCCAAGTGTAACTTTCTGTCAAATGTTCCCTTTGCTCATGATAGGCCCAGGCAATCTGGAAGCAATTGTCACAGTAGGTAAACCTGGCAATCAGTGACCACAAAAGATTTTTCTTTATGTTTGTTTCAATTAGAATTTTTCATTGAACCTGACACCCCCTTAATTTGTCACCTCAAGTGGCTGCTAACTGTCTCTGTGGAAAGGCCATCCGAAATTTGGGAGTATTTTGAATAAAATTACCTTCTGGCCCTGAGAGGTATGTATGTGCAAATGTATTTGGAAACTGTATAGTGCAAATCTAACGAAAAGGCAGTGGAGAACTATGAAGGCTAAACATAAAAATACAATCAGCAAGTGATTAGAGAGGTAGCGGCGTTCTGGGAGCAGAAGTGCACTGTTACTCTATTGTGATGTAATGTTCTTTAAAGAGGAGTGTGTTAGACGATTTCCTAAACTAGAGCATGAGTGGGTCATTCCTGATGGAAATGGCGATGTTGTTCAAAATTCTGGATACATAGATGAAGGCTTGTTGCCTTGTTTTCTTGTTTTTCATACTCCTTTGCATCCATTTTGATGGTGTCTGATTATGTGCATAGAGCCAGCAGAGATGGCGAACTATGCAAGGGTGCTGGCTACCATAGCTTTGTAAATGATGCAGCTGGTTTTGAGGATGGTGCAGGCTGACATGGAGTTCCATCAGGATGAGGGAGTGATGTGAACAGAATTCTTCAGGCCCTGGATGAGGCATTATGCTGCATGTAGGATGCCCTTAAAGGGGTGCAGTTGGCAGTCTGGGAGGCCACGGAGCAGGGCATAGGTACCATCCTGGTGCAAGAATGTGAGAGCTCGAACAGCAGTTCCAGGTTGAATCCAAGTGGCTTGGAGATGGGTAGAATTTGGGATTTGAAGCCATCAAGGTTCATATCACTGAGCAAGATTTTTGCTGCTTGTTTCTTGCTGTTCTTGGCAAATAAAAGGAATTCAGTCTTGGTGGGGTTGAGCATGAGGCAAGGTTTGAACATCCAAAAATGAAGCCAGTTAATTGGGGGGACCATGATATTTGGTCATCTAATGTCAGCTGTAGATGATGGATTCCCGAACAGTGTCATGTATGTGCATGTTTGCATTGTGCTGAGGGGATTACCAGGTATTCGTTCACGCAGCTCTCTGATGGATGTCACATGTGATTTTTTTGAGTCCCCAGATAGATCATGCAGTCTGTGTTTTCTCCTTTGTACTGCCAGTCACCGGTGTATTCAACTGTGTAGCCTTGGAGCATGTCATGTATGTGCATGTAACTTGCATGATCGAGGTAACTATTAGCGGCGATACTACGTGTCTCTCTGACCTCTTTCAAGTGCTCGCCACCCTTTTTCTCAGCCACCCCCTCCCCCCAGGGGCGGCAATCTGAGGGATAGCCCCAGGCGCCACAAGCTCTAGCTACGCCTCTGAGGGATCGGAAGCAGAGCTTTACTTAACGTTTAAAAGGGCCACTCTAGAATGATCAATAGAGCTCAAGTTAAAATAGGGAAGAGAGCAAGAAGCATTACATAGGGACCTGGATAGAGACAAAACCTTCATCTCATAATACTGTTTTGGCCACGATTTTCTGAATCTCCTCTATTTCACTCTAAAAAAGAGCTGGCCAGTTGTTCACACTACTTGAACGAGGGAACCTGACTTCGGTGACAGACTTCTGATTTTGTTTTACTATTTCAAAGATTTTTCTTTGTTTGCTTTCTCCCCTTTCAATCCTTCCCTCATAGAATTCCCTTTTAGTGGAATGATTAGGGCTGAGTAATTCTTCGTGCCGTTTTGTACTTGGCACTATCCCCAGTGCTGTATTTTTAGAGCCAGGCTTTTTCAACCTTTTTGCCTATTTTGTCTCCTGCTTCAGGGTGTCATCGAGCCTGGGCAAGAGATCTTATTTCTGCCTGGCATTAGTCGGAGGTGGGGGCAAGTTTTTCCATTAAGGTACAGATCCTGCACCTCTGACTCAAATGACCCCAGAAGATTTGCCCTTGTATTTTCCAGGGCACCCAGCAGGACTTTTTGAGTTTTCCTGGAGTAAGGTACAGTTTGACCCAAAGCAGGGTGATTGTCTTGACTTCCATGTAGCGATGAATGCCCACAGCAATGGATAAGGTTATAATGTTCCCTAGAAGGTGAACACTTCACATCTTTCTAGCATACTAATTACAGTTACTGGAGGAAAGGTTACCCATGGAACAGGATTAGTTCGGCTTGGATTTAATGTAACACAAAGTATGCTTTAAAAAAAAAATCCACCATCGATTTCAAAAATCGGCTTTCACAATCAAATTCGATTTATGATAAAAAGTGGAAAATAGCTTTCAAGTAAGTTTTTACTATTTTCCCAGAGTGAGCTGTGAAAATAGGATTTAATTCATTATTATAGACCTGCAAAAGAAAAAAATTGATTTTGCCAATATAGAGAAAATGGCATTTGATAATTGTTCACTATGGGTACATAACTTTTCTTTTAAATTTATCATGTCACATTTATAACTCAGGGAAACAGCCCGGAGAGCTTCCAAGGCACACTTAGGGGTGATCTAATGTATCGTAGTAGGATTCTTACATGCAGAACACTTTTTTCAGCTATGTTTTACTGCAATGGTTTTAAAACAGACATTAGTGGGTGCACAATAGTGGTCTATGGGCCATAAATTAAGTTTGTGCATGGCATAAATTCACAGCACAACCCACACATGAGACTTAGCTTCCATGCCACTGGTGTATTTCCTTCATCAACTTACCAAAGCCTTGCTGGAAAGTGAAATAAGGCAACTGGGTGCAATCAATTCTAGGCATGTTTGTGAGGAGAGGCACGCACGGTTTGACAAGGAATTGCAGTGTTGTAGTGCATGGTCCTCACATCAGCAAACATAAGTATATAGAAAGGCGGACAATCCGGGGAAACCACACAGAAAAGGCAGTTTCCCATGCTGTGATATTCCAAGTTTGACTGGGTGTGAGTGTTTGATTGGTTCTGATGCTCCGTCCATCACCACCCGCTTTTGAACCGCTTTGTTCGCCATAAGTTGGCAGGGTATGCTCAGACGTGAGTCCCTTGCTCACTTTGCCACTGGATTCAAGCAAGCCTGGCTGCAGACGGCTGAAATGCCAGAAACCGGTCCTAGGAAGCTTGTTTCCGGTCCAGGGAAGGCATGGCTTGGCAGTTCGGGCTGGACTGTTCCCATGAGGCACAGGGTCAGACTGATTTGCATATGGCCATGTCTGAACTGGGGTGGCAGAGTGGGCTAAAGAACGGTGATGGATCAAACCCAGATCTGTTGACTGGGTGTGAGTGTTTGATTGGTTCTGATGCTCCGTCCATCACCACCCCCTTTTGAACCGCTGTGATATTCCAAGTGGCAACCTTAAAACACTGGTTGAAAGTGTAAGTTACCTCAGAAATCCATCTTACTGCACCATGGGGCATATTATCAATGCAGGCGATAAAATTATCGCCGCTTTAGCGTCAGAAAACTGCCGCTAAAGCGGCGATAATGGGCTTGATAATATGCTCTATGGAATTTCAATTGAAGCCACTGGTTAGATGTGAAGAACATCTAACATGGGCTTCAATTGGAATTCCATAGAGCATATAATCAAACCCATTATCGCCGCTTTAGCTGCAGTTTTCTGCCGCTAAAGCGGCGATAATTTTATCGCCTGCCTTGATAATATGCCCCCTAATTACTAAAGTATTTTCACATTTTGTAATCCTGGTTCACCGTGTAGCTCCATTTAGTGGTACAATCAAGCTTAACTCCTCAATTGGAATAGAGGCCTCTCGGGTCCTGGGAGTGTTCTTCTCGAAGCGTTTTTATAATCATGTTGTCTAAAGTACATTATTGCTTTTGTTTTCCACATGCTTTCTTTACCCCTGCCTGTTATCAGGTTTCACCTTTTGTAGCCCAGTCTTGCAACTTCCAGATGGTCTGTATGTCAACAGCATTTTAAAATTGGGTCTTCCAGGCTCAGTTCATAGAGTGTTGGGAAACGCTTAGTGGAGGTATCCCTAAGAGAATGGTTAATCTGGGTTCAGAATGTTTGTGTAAAATTGATTAAAGAATTAGCGGTATGAAGTAGATTTGATCATAAAAAATAAAATAAGCTTTAAATTTGATATCTGCATTGAGGAAGGTATCTCCTTCACCACCCACCAGAATAGTGAGCTTCTCACATGTACAGGCCAAAAAACTCAAGCCTCATACACACTGTGTTTCGTCAAGCGTTTTCCTTACTTCGGTTGATTGTAGTAGTCTACCGTGATCCAAATTTATTACACGTGGCGTTAACTAAGACCTTTTGATTTTACTAAATGTTTATTTATAACATACTTATAAGGGCTTTTAGACAGCCCTCTTTATCCATTGGTTTGCTATTGTGTCATTGACATATTGCTTCTGCCCGCTATAGTAGTGGTACTTACCCTTTTTACTTCTGAGGACCCAAACTCAATATTTACTTGAATCCAGGGGCTTCCACTGAATCATTACTGAAATCCGGGGACCCTCACTGAGTAATTATTGTAATCCGCGGACCATGGTCTAAGCAATTTTGATGACTTGAACTGCAAAACAATGCACAAAATTATGGAAACAAGCATTCATCAAACAAATACACAAATGATGACAAATGTGATTTTATTTATAAACAAATATGAGAAAATCAAAATTTAAATGGGACGGTTAGTGCTTTTCCAAATTCAATTGAGGCACCCAATTGTTCTTAATATATTTTGTTTGTTGCACTTGCACTGCTCCCACAAATCAAATTGAGGATACCAACTTAATTTTTAGCCTCTAATTTCAAATTCCTTCACATTTACAGAATGTTTTAAAATGTTCAATGTGATCTCTTTATTTATAAACATTTTATTAATCTGTTAATATTCGAACACAAAACCTCTGAGTAGGTGACGTGGACCCCCAGGGCTACCCAGGCCAAAGTTTAAGAAGCTCTGCACTACAGCATACAACAGGGGAAATTGGGTCAGTCCACTTAATCCATCAGCTATCTTTACTGTGCCTGATAATGTTGTGTAACCTTTGGTATACCACCGAAAACGTGTATCCACTTGCTCTTCAACAATCTTCATATCACTTACCTTTTGGTCTGCCCAGATTACTCTTCTGTAGCTGCCCCTACTGAAGGAGAGGGGCACCTCGGCTCTGCCTCGTGTAGGAAAGACAGAAGCGGCAGCGCACTGAGAAGAGCTTCTGCTACAGCCCTGCAAAGTACCACATATCAGGAGTTAGAATTCTTAGAGTAACACATTTTAGTGCTGGTGTTGGCATCACTGCACTAAAATACATTAGTGACACATTATAAGGACAGGGCCGTACTGGGAATCCAAAGCAGCCCTGGCAATTTTTTCAGACCGCCCCCCTACCCCCAGGGGGGGAAGGGGAGAAGCGTGAATCTCTGCTGCTTAACAAAACCGGCAACCAGCACTGCTGCTTTTATAACTGGCCGATATTTCAACATTGCTGCAAAACCAAATTAATAAAACGAATTTCGTTGCGCACGCTGCATCGCATTTGGCAATGCAGTGCGCGCAACGAAATTCGTTTTATTATTTGTTTTCGTAACTTACCTGAAATCGGCCGTATGCCGCATTTTGCAACCCCCCCACCCTGCCCCTCCTCTGCGCCACGCCCCTGTTTATTGCCATTATTGACCCTGTTAAACAAGCATCAGTAAAGGCATTCGTTTTTGCCTATGTGATTAATAATAAGAATTTTTGTTGTTGTAAGTTGCAGTTTCCTGAGTAGTTGTGCAATATCAGTTACAGAAAGTCTGTTAAAGTGTTATGACTTGTTTATGTACAAAAAGGCAATATATTGTGCTGTTGCTAGTAGCATTATAAAGTGGGGAGATATGGTAAATGGTGGAGGACAAAGATGAAAAAAATATGTACCTGATAAATAGGTGTGAAAGTGGTGCAGCTATGGGTAGAACAGGTAAAGGGTGGATAAAAACCCATAAAAGTACAGCGTAAGCGCTGTTTTTTCAAATCCAAAAAAACAAAATTACGAAAACTGAATAAAAAGATGTTGTTTGGTTATTGTCCATTGTTAAGATAAACAAATTAAAATTAACTTAAAATGTTTCAAATGAGCATTTGAGCAGTTGTGCAATATAAGTGAAAGAAACACACTGAAAGTGAGATTATTGTTTTTTTTTAGATGGCCAAGTTTTTTTTATTACATATTTCTCTTGCAAAGATTTTTTTCATTCGGCACTGCACATTTTGTTTTATCATTGAGAAAAACTTAAACATGAACATAAACTCAGAAACAATAATGAGCATATAGTAAATATTTGCACTGTCATTGGCATTGTGTTACTTATGGTTTACAATTTTTCTTTATTTAAACAGCACACTGGGGCAGTTTCAATTATTGTGCTATACACTTTGAAGTTTGTATGTTGTAACAAATATTGTATTTATTTCCCAAGGCATTTTTTATAATAAGTCTTGGTGCAACCGCACCTGCTGCAGCATTGAAATCATTACCCTATTGCCTGCTAGATAACTGCACTTGCCTGTTTTAAGAATGTGCAGTTGGTGTACTTTATATTATATAAAAATTAAAATACAGGAGGCTGTTTAAATTCCTTTGGACAACTCAAACACTTTTTAGCAATTCTTAAGCTAAAATACCAGGCCAAAGCTAGCTAAATTGCACAAAGCATTTGCCTGTTTTAAGAATGTTTATATATGAAAAGAGGGCAGCCGGGTATAACAGGATTGCACTGCCAGGACTAGTCACAAAAGTAACAGGATATTGCCCACCTCAGATGGTCAGCTGCCACATGACCACAAAGCTAATCATAAGTTCAACGGGGTATGAGAGGCAATATATATACAAGGTAAAACATAAGAATGTACAGGAAGCAAAAGAAAAAATTCCACGTTGTTGTATATGATCTGAAGGTGTCTTTTATTACAGAGGCACTCGGTTTTCTCAGTTAGACAGCCAACGGGTTTTTGCCCAGACAAGGGCTTCTTCAGGGCTATAATACCTTACAATATTTACAAAATTAAAATCCAGACGTTAGCCTGGTGTAAATGAGTGCAGGATAATTAGTGACTTGTATAAACAGTGCTGGTGGTGAGAGTAAACACAGGGTAAAGTGTGGGACAAGACAGAAAATCTAGTGCGGAGGAGAGTAAATCCAAGAAGAAGTAAAGAAACCAATGTAGTTGATAGTGATGGAAGAATGAAGATTCTTTAAATGTGTAAAGGTGATCAAAATGTGCCCAGATTGATTCCGCTAAAGTTCAAATAAGTTTGTAGATAAGACGGACAGGAGAAGGGCTGTGACGGTGTGCCTGGTAGTCGCAGTGTGCTTACCGATAGCTAATGTAGTAAATTCGCCAATGTTAGTGAAACCAGGTCCAAATTATCATCAAGTCCGCGTCGGGACAATTAATGAAAGAGGGATTATACCTAGGCAATTGAAAGAAAAGGTATCAATAAATAATTCCCATCTGTACGTAATGCAGGTTCGAATATGTGTATATGGTCAGACTGACCTCAAAGTGGAAGCAAATGTGGTCCAATTATTTGTCAGGAATCAAGTATCCGCCTCAGTTAAGTTGTCCCAGTGTAGGCAAAAAAGTATCTATAAAAAAAATGATTCAGAAAAGTTGAGGGAAGCGGGTTTTGCTAGGTTGCAAAGACAGCGTAACTAGTGAGCTACATGATAATCTCTCTGGTTAGCTGGGGTCTATCTATGCTAGAGAAAACTGTGCTTAGGCAAACAAAGCATGTAGGAATAATCTGCCTGTGTATGAACAGTGAGCACTAGAACTAAATCAGTCCAAGGTAAGTAGTCAGCTTTGCTAGCAGCTGGTACAAACGGTACGGTACGCATATTCATGCAATCTCAGGTTGCTTCGCGAGCACGAACATTTGCGTGGCATAAAAACTGCAAATAAGCCACACGACCAAGATGCATCTACTCAGTGCTGATATGTGTTAAAAAGAAGAAATGCTGGAACGGTAACACTAATAGTACATTGTCCACTGTGTATTCGACCACTATCAAGCTTGCGTTAAAAATAAAGGCTCATCCGGTAACGTGGATTGGTTGTGGATTAATTCCAACTGTCTCCTTGTTCTGACTGAAAGTAACATTAAATTTATTAGGAAGTGTTGGTCAAGGAGAGAAAAGAAGTCTGCTGAGAAGTGGTCCTAAGTCAGCACCAGCACGCCCCGGCGGCATGGACTGTTTAAACGTGTGTGTTTACCATTTAAAAGCGGTTTTAACGGCAGCAGAGAAGTCAATAAAGCAAAATCCCCCAGCATTAAGCCGGCCAATTAAACGCTTGCAACTCAAATGTATAGGGTAATCCTGTGGTGATGGCGGTTAGACAATTTCCAAACCATCTCTGCGTTATAAAAGGTGAAAGTAGCAGTTAATACGAGGGCGGCTAGAGCCCAGCTACACTTTTTGCCTAAGCGCCAGAAGCAAAATGCATTAAGGCACCAAATATAAACTTAAGCAGGGGGACCTGTGACCGTAACCCCTGCCCTGCCTATGTCCGCCAATCCAAACACTTACTTGCAGGTAGAGCTCCAGTCTGAGCAGTATCCAGCGCCGTGTCGACCTTTACACATTTAAAGAATCTTCACAGTACTGTCTGAAGGTGAAGAGGCAGAAAGTCAAGGAAATCCAGAGGAGACCGTACGAGAAGTGGTTGAGGAAGATACAGGTGAAATCCTGAAAGTAATCTTGACTGACATTGGAGAAAAGTCGGATACTGAGGATATTGTTGGAGATCTAATACAATTTGATGTTGAAGAAGATGAAGTAAAGAGTGATGAGTATCCAAATTGAGTGAACAGAAGAAATCACTTGGAGAAAGTGAAAAGAAGAAAAACTGAAAATTAGTTGTTTGAAGTAATCCAGAGTTCTAGAAATTCAAGTAGTGGAGTAGTAGAGGCTAAGTCAAAAGACACGGTCAAAGTAGTAAAATGGCTAACATAGAGAATAACCAAAGTAGATGTGCCTTCTTAAGAAGATGGTGTAAAATGTGCTGCTGCTGTACTGGATTATTAATGCTACTATGGGGTGTTTTAGCTTTATTAGTTACTTTTAAAGTTACAATAGGTACATTTGAGATGCATACAGAGAATGTGACTAATGAAGGGAAGAGTTCACAAAACGTAGTTCCAACTAGAATTAGTAATACTTACATACATAAAGATAGGTCAATTAATGATTTTTCTAGTAATGTTTTTTCAAAATTGTTATATGAATATGTGAAGACAATGGAAGTTAGGGATTGCTACGTTTGTATGCAATTACCTGCATCCGTTTCAGAGGGTGTTACTTATCACCATTTACCAGCTACGTATGGAATTTCTTGTAGTGTGTTAAGTAGTGTTTTTTATTTGTTAGGGAAAATAGATTATGAGATGTCTAACAAAGATAACATTTTTGGGCAATTGCCAATGAACAAAAAGCTGAATCCAGCTAAAGAAGCTAACATTTTTGTTGAGATTTTTATTGAAAAAGAAGAATTAACATTAGATTACATTTTTAAGAACAATTTAACTTGCAGTCTGAAAGAAGAGGAGAAAGCTTTCCTAAATATGGTGGAGGAAAGGAGAATGAGCATGCATGAGAAAGCAGGGAAATATAAAATGAGTGAGACAATTTGGGACATTGAGATGGGAAAAGAATTGAGAAATGGGGCTAGTCCAACTTTAGCTCTAGATGCACCACAGAAGGGTAAGCTGTGCATTACAAGAAGGAAATCCCAATATGATACATATTTTGTTGGGACTAGTGAGTGTCATGATACATACTTCATTGCAACAGGATGGGGTTTCAAGGGAGGAGAAGATCCAATTTTCCCAGGAGTGTATTATGTTTGTGGGAACAAGGCTTATTACAGGTTGCCTGACCATTGGTATGGCACGTGTTATGTGGGCCTGGTCTTTCCAAAGATCTTTCATATAGATAGAATAGAAGATGTAGAACATATTAATTTACTAACACGTTTTAAGAGAGAAACTTGGTCAGAAATAGTGGGTGACATTTTTGGAGCTTTACTTCCAGCAGTGGGAATTTCTTTGAATGCTTATGGAATTCGGAAACTGTCAACAGTGGTGGATCGCTTATCGACAAATACCGCTGGAGGGTTTCTTTTGGTGAATACGGAATTGATTGCCGTACGTGCCATGTCTATGCAAAATCGACTTGCCCTTGAAATTTAATGGCCAAAGAGGGTGGAGTCTGTGGAATGCTGAAAGTTCAACATTGTTGCACTTACATTCCAGACGAAAGCAAAGACCTGAAGGTCTATATCAAAAATATTACTGATTTGCATGAAGAATTAGTACCACTGGAAGCTGAGAGTATTTGGACTAAAATAGCTAATAAAATAGTTGCTGTTAAGAGTTTTATTGCAAAAATAAGTAGTACTATTATAGGTAAGATATTGTTTCCTTTGACTTGTATAATTGTTGCTTTATTGATACTAAGATTGGTGTGTTTGTATTGTAAAAACAGGGGAGGGAAAAAGAAATTAATCAAAAGAAATATTGAAAAGAGAAATAAGAGGTCAAAAAGAGAACCACAAGAAATAGAATTAGAAGAATTGAGGGAGAGTGTTTATTTGGAAACAAAGAGGGATGATGAAAGGGAGTCTGGTGTGTAGTGTTGTATAAGGAGAAAAAGACATTTCCAGTTTCTCCTAAAATGGGACTAAATTTTACTAAATTTTTTTTTTTGGGTTGTTTATTTGGTGATAATATCACCAAAGGGGGGATTGCTGGAGCAGAGTTTTCTGTTGAAAATCTATTGGGTTTTTAAGCTCTGGTTTGTCTATTTGTCAAGAATTAAAGAATTAAAATATTAATTTGTAATTACTAATTATTTGTTTTGTGTAAATGTTCTAATTAACCAATACGAACTAACAAGAGAAAACTACACGTGGGGACGCATTAATGTTGCTTGATAATAATGTGCGGGTTTAATTAAATAAATGTTGCTGAGTGCTGTTTATTTTAAAGCACAAAACGCTTTTGAATTGTCGTGTATTAATGCTTTTCTGTGTTGCAAAGGCTAGATAATTACATACACATAAGGGTATTAGTGGGGTTAACACTGTTTAATCACTATGCTGTGGTAACGTTGTTTTTGTCTCTTTTAATTAAGATGGTACGTTTTGGCCTAGTTAAAAATGGCTGCCGTTTAAAGCCTGCATTTGAGTACTCGAACTTTGATGAGAAGGCCTTGCTGAACATGGTCGAGAGTCATCTGACCACAGTCTTCGCCTGGTTTAAAATTTTCCGTGAGGACAGCAGCTCTGGGCGAATATCCAAGTGTCCTTGGAGGACAAGGGAGCCACAATGAACTTTGTGATTGTAGCGCTGGTTCCGAGGAAACGTGAATGCAAAAGAAACATTTGTAAACCCTGAGTTTCCTTCTTCCGTCTTTTTATTTTTGTGATTTTTTTCTGAGCGGAGATTTTCCAAATGTAGCGATGCTACATCCTTTCCTTCTCGCTCTGCTCAGCGGTTCAGCGGACGTTTTAAACATTTTATGTTTCTTTATTTTGTAAAAATTCATTATAAATATTGTTAGCCTAGAGAGGGTCTAAGGCCACTTCTTCCCAAACCTGCGTTGGTGAGGATCGATGCTGTGAGGACGGCGACTCGGGAGACTTCTACTGAGAGACCTGTCCTGACCCATTCTGACATTTAGCTAGAATAGGTAATTATGAGAATAATGATTTCCTTGATTGATTTTCTTTGACTAATTTTAGATAAAGTACCATAATTTTAAATACAGTGTTGGTGGTTATTTCTTGTCAATTATTGAGTATTCTATTTTGATTATTGGTGTTTAGATTACTGTTTAGATCATGACTCAGGATAACATCAAACAGATTCGATTGGCCTCAGTGTAGATATAGGGTGTTCTCTCCACAGGTTCAGCGTTGATAGAGTAATCGAGTATATGTTAGTGAAATGGGCCCAAGTGTATGATGAGTGTATGTGCGTGTATCTGTGAAATTACTCTATCCGTGGAAGTAGGGAGAATTTGTAGGCCCTAATCTGCACCAACACTTCTGTGAAATAATAGCCAGGATGGCAGTATGTCTAGAACCAAGGGTGGGTCAGTGAAGTAATTCCAGGAGTACAATGGGGTGAGAGATACCCCAATGCTAGTGACAGTGTACAAAGCAATGTGTGGACCAGCCTGGATATTCATGGGACAAGGCCGGATGTTAGTACTTCATTGTCGTCAATATGACAATGTAGTAGAGGGTCCTCCAAAGGGGATTCTTATCTATTTAATGTACTCCATGGGATATTCTCATTGAGTCCCTCCTTTTCTGTGGCCAGACGGTACACCCACCTCTGTTCAGTCCTGAACAGTGCTCCTTTGTTCATATTACTGTGTGCCTCTAGAATGACCCAGTGTCTGGTGGATGTTTACAGAGTACAAAATGTGCACACATCTTAGTGTTGGTTCTATGACACCCTATGTTGCTCCTATGTTCAGTGATGCGTGTCTTTATTGTTCTGGTGCTCATGCCAATGTAGCGAAGGCCACATGGGCAGGTGATCATGTATATGCAATTAGCAGTATTACAGTTGGTGTGTTTTCTTAACTGCCATTTGAAAGTGTCAGAAAATGCTATTTCCTTGGTTGGTTCTGTGAGGGGGCAGACTATGCAGGATCCACACGGGTAGTGTCTCGTTACAGGAGGTAGATCCCAAAGGGGTCTCTGTGGGTTTATGTTCTGAACCCTTGTCCTAGTATGTATCAGTATATCTTTGAGGTTGCTGGTACATTTAAATGCAAACCTTGGAGTAGGCAATTTGTGTGTTCCCATGCTGAGGATACCCCAATGCTTCCTGATAATGTTCCAAATCCTGTTGGAGTCTGTGGTGTATTTAGTGACGCAAGTGAGAGCCTCAACAGGATCTTTACGCTGTATCTCTAGTAAGGCCTCATGATTGTTGTTTCTGGCCCTTTTCATTGAAAGTGCAATGTTCCGTTTTGGGTATTCTCTTTTACAGAGATTGTCTGCGAGAATGGCTGCCTCCGACTTGAAGTCCTCCACGGAACTGCAGTTTCTCCTGATTTGGAGAAATTGTCCAAAAGGTAGATTTTCTTGAAGAGCCCTGGGGTTATGGCTACTGAACAGGAGAAGGCTGTTACTATCAGTAGGTTTCCTGTACAATGTGGTACTGAGTTGGCCTTCACAGAGTCTGATGTTAAGGTTAAGGAAAGGGATGTCACTCTCTGAGATGGTGCTGGTGAAGTTCAGATAAGGATTGAGGGTGGTAATCCATTGACAAAATTCTTCACATGTAGATCTATCACCCTTCCAAAAGATTATAATGTCGTCAATGAATCTCTTTTACAATACCAAGTTGGCGTTAAAAGGGCTCAAGGCGCGGAAGATCTCTGCCTCTTCAAACGCAGCCACGTAGAGGCATGCCACGCTGGGCGCAAAGGTGCTACCCATCAAAGTGCCCTGGGTCTGGTGGTATAATTGTTTACTGTACTCAAAGAATTTCTCCGTCAGGGCCAATGTGGCGCACTCCAGAACAAAGGTTAACGGTGTGGGTGAGTCCCAGTAGATGCTACCCAGAGCATCCTCTATAACGGCCAGGGTGGCATGTTGAGAGATGTTAGTATATAGGGCCTCAACATCCATGGTGATCAGAAGGTTTATCTCCTCTGAATGTTGGACCTCCTCAATGAGTCGAAGGATATCAGTGGTGTCTAGTAGAAAGGATGGTGTCTTTCTCACCAGTGGTTGTAAGAAGTGATCTCAGAACCTCGACAGAGGTTCAAGACGTGACCCAATCCCTGAGGCCTACCCGGGACAGGGGTGGTGCCTTTATGAATCTTGGGCAAGATGTAAAAGTAGGGCACCTTGGGGTCCTTGGTAATGAGGAAGTCCGCTTCCTTCCTGCTGATCCACCCTTCTGTCTCCGCAGAGAAGACCAATGTTGAAATGAATGTTGAAAGGCTTGAGGTAGGATTGACATCAATGGGAGTATAGTATCTCCGGTTAAGTTGTCGGTGACATTCAATGTCGTAGTCAGTGGTAGACATGATCACTGTAGCCCCACCCTTGTCTGCTTGTTTGATGGTGATATTGGGATCATCAGCAAGAGACTTGACAGCCATCAGTTCTGCTGAGAACAGATTGTGGAAAGAGTTAGGTGTGGTGCCTCCGGCTACATCTTTAAGTACGGCTTGTTCAAAAGTCAGTACTTCATTATGTACCATACTGTTGTTGGGCATGAAGGCGGATGGATTGTGCAGTCCAGAGTCACTCGTAGGAGGTGCAGGTTTATCTTGAAAGTACGCCTTGAGAATGCATCTTGAGAAAGAAACCCTGGAGCTCGCAATTGTCGAGAAATCTATCGATTTTTGGAGTGGGGCATATCCCAAGCCCTTCCGCAAGACCCGTTTTTCAGAATCAGTGAGTACCCTGGGTGAGAGGTTAACAATTTGTTTCTTTTCTTCGTCTGGCTCCATGTCTCCACTGAGTGTGTTGGTTGTTCCTGTCATTGCACTCTCTTTTGTTTCCCTCTTCTAATCCCTCTTCCTCTGCCCCAAACTCGGTCTAAAAAAGGGAGGTTATTGCCTGGTGGGAAGAATTGTGGTTGTCCTTGTGGGTACATTGGGAATTGCCAAAAGCGAGGTCCCTGGTAGGGTGGCATGTTATAGTTTGGATATGTGGGATGTATATTACGTCTGAAATTGTTACTGCCCCAGCTTCCAGTACTTCAGTCACTATCGGTTGAAGAGCCTCTCCTGGTTGTGTTGGAGCCTTCATTTGATGAGTTACTTCCACCCATCGGGGTGAAGTCTGCTTTCAGATAAGGATATATTTTTCTTTGTCAAATTTATGTATATCCTTTTGAAGTTTCAAAATCTTCTGTTTCATTAAGTATTCCTTATTTTCCACAATCTCATAGTTGATTTCTGATAGTTTGGTCTTAAAGGCAGACAGCGGAATCGTTATTTTGAGTGCTCCTTCTGCTATCCGGGTCCTAACCAGTAAGGCATCAGTAATCCTTTTGGCAGCGTTAATTATAAGAATAAGCCAGTCCCTAGTGCATTTCCATGCTACTAGGGCCCACTCCTCCTTAAAGATAGCATCCTCCAGAAACAGGCGTGGGAAATTGCTTACTATGAGACCATTGGGGGCTATATTATCCTGCAAGTTTTCAGTCATCATAGCACCATGTAAAGAGATCTTAAGCCTCTCCCGTTTCATAGAGGTGAGTGAGGACCAGTCTTCTGACTGGTTGCCAGAAGCCGAACTACCATCAGCTCCCAGAATAGAGGGTGTTCTCAGGATTTCAGCTACCATTCATCACCAAAATTGAGTCTCTGATTCTCTTCCATCCTCATAGTATGTCAAGAGTGGGAATGTGGGTAAAGACTCAATAGGTGAGGTAGTGTGGATCCTGCGTAGTCTGCCCCCTCACAGAACCAACCAAGGAAATAGCATTTTCTGACACTTTCAAATGGCAGTTAAGAAAAACCACCAACTGTAATACTGCCAATTGCATATACATAATCACCTGCCCGTGCGGCATTCGCTACATTGGCATGACCACCAGAACAATAAGACATGCATCACTGCATATAGGAGCAACACAAGGTGTCATAGAACCAACACTAAGATGTGTACACATTTTGAACTCTGTAAACATCAGACCAGACACTCTACCCTGGGTCATTCTAGAGGCACACCCCAAAATGAACAAAGGAGCACTGTTCAGTACTGAATAGAGGTGGGTGTACCGTCTGGCCACAGATAAGGAGGGACTCATTGACGATATTCCATGGAGTACATTAAATAGATAAGAATCCCCTTGGGAGGACCCTCTACTACAGTGTCATGTTGACGACAACGAAGTACTAACATCTGGCCTTGTCCCATGAACACCCAGGCTGGTCCTCACATTGCTTTGTACACTGTCACTAGCATTTATTTAATTTTTATTTCTATATTTATTTATTTCTATAGCGCTGAATCACCCCCAGAGGGGTATCTCTGCGCTTAGGGCGGTGTGCTACAGCCAGACCCGGGTAATCAGAAGAGAAAGGTTTTGAGGCATTGGGGTATCTCTCACACCATCGTACTCCCGGAATGACTTCACTTATCCACCCTGGGTTCAAGACATACCGCCATCCTGAAAATTATTTCATAGAAGAGGGACCACTCCACCTTCTATTTTAGATACCTTCTGACCTTTTCGACCATGCACTGGGCATTTAGCCACCTATTGCCTATCATTATCTGACCTTGTCATCCTTCCCAATTGGCCTTCTCAATAGAGGCTTATTGGCGAGTGCATTAGAGAGTATCCTTCTTCACTAGCCTCTGTACTTTAGCAGATTGGTGAGTGTATCAGAGAGCAACCACCCCATCTTATAGTTGGGGTACCATCTTTATCCTGTTGGGAAGTGTTGTTCAATTTTAGAAACCCCCCTTTTTTACACATTATGCACACTGCTCTCATCCCAATTCGGAATTACTACAGCCGGCGAACACACATCCTGAGATGGGCGCCGCATTCTCTGGTACTTTGTCTATGGCTTCCCTGGGTGCACGTACGCGACGCAAGGTCACGTGACTCTGCACGCCTCCTCTGTCATCCCACTCGGCCACACTACCAAGGCCGCGGGGTATGTTACTAAGAGGGTCAGCGTTCCAGTGCACCAGCTTGTGCTGCTGTGTCGTCCCCCCCCCCCCCTGTTGCCGGCAGCCAGGTGCATAACTGAGCCACGAGGATGATGGCCAGTACCTTCCGGTCCTGGCAGCGTTTGGGGTAGGCCCACCGACAGTCTCGCAGGGAGAGCACGTAAGTACTGACTCTTTTCGGAGTACACACGTTCTTGATTCCCTGACTTTCACCTACTGGATGTGTGTTTGTCTGTTGAATCACGAGGCAACGGACAAACCTGGAACTACTATGATGGGATTTACATTGTTGTGACATGGATAACTGGATGACACGACTACCCTGACCCCACTATGCACAGACAATGGGTGCTTTTATTTAAGCACAGTGTTTTGCTACACTGGGGGCAGGGGGGCCGCACTGCATCCTATGGGTTGTAAGTCGCACTTATGGCATACCAATGGGATTTCTTGGTGTCCCCCGCTTTTGACTCGTCATTAAGCCAGACTACCACCTTGAGGTGAGTGTTTTTGTGAATCTTCCATCACTATTCCAAATGCTTACACCGCCTTGACTCCCATCTTTCTTTGGACACTGTTCTACAAGGTGTCTTTACATGCCGGAAGTCGATGTTGTGAGCCAGCAACCCACCTAGAGTGAGTCCTTGATTCTTTCAACTACCATAGGAGTTTGGGCTCCTTAATACCCGTTTTAACTCATTTACTTTCTCCACTTCACGCACGAGTATCCCACAACTGTGTGATGCATGTTTCTAGACACTATGAATGTTTCACCATTGCAGCATCATGTGCACAGTGTACAGCGAACTATTGCAGCGGACTGGCACTATGAATTGAATAGCGTCCACTTTTACCTAACCATTGTGTTTTGTTTTATCAGGTTGGCTGACCATATTTACAGGTACCACACTAGGGTGCTGTTTGTGGTCTATCTTCGTTACCTAACTAGACAACCACAAGTAGTGTAGATAAACTGTTTTTTTGGTCCTGAAGAATTGCCATAAAATTGACACAATGGCAAGAAACATGTTAACAACTTTTTAGAGCGCAATATTCTGTAGCATTATAACAGAGGCGCGCCACATCTTTTTTTTCAATCAGGTTAGAAGCCAGTTTCATTAAAATTGTCTTGATTTGACTTCTAATTCCTGTTTTAATCCTTACACGGACTAGTGACCCACATTTCACACATGTACACCCTCACACCAACTGCACCAAACGGCATGGAAAAAGAGATCTGCGCCAAACAGCCCCTCATAGGGTGCCCTTCAGGTATTGCAGCGCTGACCTGACGAGGAGAAAGCCCTATGATGAAGCATGACACCTAGCTGGGTGGGTGTGTGAGGACCCTCATTCCATTCCCCTTTTCTTCCCACCACTTAGTGAACACTGCCTCACACTTAGCCAACCCTTTATGTCTGTTTTCGTCTTGCCTGTTAGGAACTGCATACTCATTTTGTTGGATTACGTTTGGGCATGTATGCTGGACCTGTATAAAAGCCCAGAGTCCCTCACTTTTGAACCAGAAGAGGTGGAAGGGTCACTTGTGCAAACTCATAAATGATTCCCTCTTTGTGCATAGAAAGAACGATTTCCAAATTAGGTGCCCCAAGGAAGTGGGCTGCCACTATTGCCCACAGATAAGGACTGAGAACACCCAGTCTTGAAGCAGTCAACACGGTTTCCTGAGCACCAAAAAATACAAAATGAAATGTGTTCAATTTCTCTTATATCCAGTTCAATTTATTTCTTCAAAATGCTTCAGCTTCACAAATTTCCATCATCAGATATAGCCATCTGATATAGCCAACACGTGTTTTGTCAGAAAACGATGTTCTTACATCACTGACTTCGTCAGGGCTATAAGTAAACAAACAAAAAAGTTCTAAAATCCTATTTGTATAACATGTCATTCCTTCACCAATTACCCAAGTGTATGGAAATCTTAGAATGTTATAAGGGTTTCCAGAATGCATATCCATATTAGAAAGAGGGAAAAACAATATACTCTAGAGTCAACATGCCTTCTAAGAAGAAGATATTCTTCACCAAAACCGAGCGCGTTTGTGTACACCATTTCGATAAGGATTATCATACCACAAGCAGGGGGGGTTTATCATGCAAATTGAATAACGTTACACCGTGCATTTATTAAAAAAGACACCTGTGCAACCCATTGAGTAAATAGTACTCAGTTTACATATTGATGGTCTGGCTCACCTTCTCAAAAAATATTAGGCATCAATTCTTCAAATAATCTTATCTGTATAACAGGAATAAAAACACTTTTTGGTATACATATTATCCAAACCAACAACTACAGATAGTATTATATTTTGCATATCTTAAATCAGGTCCTCACCTCAATTCCTTTCTGCCTCCTTTTGCAACAATAAAGATCAGGCCATTTGGTTTAGTTATGGGACCTCTCTTGAAAATAACCAGATAGGTTTTGCTTTGGAGTTCTGTCTTGTGAATGGACACTTGGCATGCAATGTTGATGTATCTAATTCTACAGTGTTTAATTGAGATATAATGTACACAATTTGACTAAAATAGGAGACCTCTTTAAAGATCACCTAATATGTTTTGCTTTTGGAGATCATTTCTGTGAATGGACACTTGACATCTTGATGGTTGAGCACACTTTGTATGATTTTTAAATATGGGGAGTTTTTTGTAATTAGTGTGTGATATGAATACTGTATGTTCACGCACGACTCTGGCTCACTTGTTAGATATAACATAGTGAATGTTGACAATGATATTTGAGATTTTAACTGATATCTTAATAATGGATTATAAATACTCAATCCATAATTCTCTTTGATTATGAGGATTATTATCACTGATTAGTGTTTCTTCTGTGGCGCTATTGATTCTGGGTCATTTGATTCTCTGTACTACATGGCACGTAATTGAAAAGTGCCATGGCGATATACTCTTTAACATTGGGTATTAGAAGCCGGTGGCGGCCATGTTGTGTAAGGACCATAAGGACCGTTTCCGGAGATGATCCGGGATTTTGGGTCGATTTTGTTGTGATTTATACGGCGCAAACAAAAAGGAAATTTATATATTATTTGTGAAATTGACCATTTATTTGTAGGGACTTTCGATAAATAGCAGGCGCAAAGTATTTTATAATTCGTAATATTCGAAAAATTAGGAGACGCCATGCTGGAGTTACTATAGTTATGTCTGTGGGAAGCTGATGGCGGCCATATTGAGATAGCCGATTGCGATAAATATATATAATTTAGATGAGGCTATTTAAACAAACAAATTTTATACATTGGATGCATATTATATACCTAACTGTGAATACATTTTACTATAATGATTATGGAGTGCAGATAACGCATTTCTGTAGACACCAATAGATTGAGGTGACTGCGTGCTATATAAAGGAGAACAAAGATGGCGCCCGTTTACCACGCTTTCCGGAATTGAGCATGGAGTACTCTCCGTCTAAACAAGTGAGTTAAGATGATTTCGATTACATATTGCGTTTCGTTGTGAGATTGTAACTAATATAATTGAATATAGAGGTATTTCGGTCTCGAGTATGATTTGGAGATATAATTTGGATTTATTTGGTTTTCTGAATGGGCTTTTAAGTATATTACGAAGGACTATAGAAACGGTGCTAAAATCAGAACGTTGAGGAGGTGAATGTTTACTTGCTCTCTTTTATGTGGATAAGTTCAAGATGGAGAGCGAATTTAACGCAATGTTTAGCTAGGTTAATTTTGGATTGCTTGGAAACCGGATAGTGTTCTGACAAATTTTTATCACACGCAGGTCGAATGACTCATGGCCGGATCTTTATTGTTGCAAAAGGAGGCAGAAAGGAATTGAGGTGATGACATGATTTAAGATATGAAAAATATAATACTATCTGGAGTTGTTGGTTTGGAAAATAATTATTCCAAAAACTGTTTGTATTCCTGTTATACAGATAAGATTATTTGAAGAATTGATGTCTAATATTCTTTGAGAAGGTGAGCCTGACCATCAATATGTAAACTGAGTACTATTTACTCAGTGGGTTGCACAGGTGTCTTTTTTAATAAATGCACGGTGTAACGTTATTCAATTTGCATGATAAAACCCCCCCTGCTTGTGGTATGATAATCCTTATCGAAATGGTGTGCACAAACGCGCTCGGTTTTGGTGAAGAATATCTTCCTCTTAGAAGGCGTTGTTGACTCTAGAGTATATAGTTTTTCCCTCTTTCTAATATGGATATGCGTTCTCGAAACCCTTAAAACATTCTAAGATTCCCATACACCAGGGTGTTTGGTGAAGGAATGATATGTTATACAAATAGGATTTTAGAACTTTTTTGTTTGTTTACTTATAGCCCTGACGAAGTCAGTGATGTAAGAACATCGTTTTCTGACTAAACACGTCTTGGCTATATCAGAAGAATATATCTGAAGATGGAAATGTGTGAAGCTGAAGAATATTGAAGAAATAAATTTAACTGGATATAAGAGAAATTGGACACATTTCTTTTTGTATTTTCTGGTGCTCAGGAAACTGTGTTGACTGTCCCTCACTTTTGGTTATATAAATATTGGGGCCCAGAGCCCAGAACTTTAGAACTTGCTTGGACCAAGGAGCCTGCCAAGAAGAAGAACTGGAATAACTGTCAGGAGGAGTACTGCCCCTTTGCTGTGTTGTTGCTTTGCCGGGTTGGTCTACAGTTGCTCATTCTGCCTTGGGCAGTGAAAGAACTGGACTGAAATTTCCTCACTTGTTGCTCAGTATCCCCAAGGCCTTGAAATAGAGCTTGCCTCCTGTTCATGACACCAAAAACGTCACTTACCTCTGGGTACCACCTATGGAACCGTGGCTTTCAGTCGCCACAGAGGAGGAAAGCCGCCGACACCGTCACCAACACTGCTGCTAGCTCTGTGTCCTGAGGGCACCACTGCACTTTGCACCACAATACTGGTCTCACCACCAACAACTGCCGCCGCCACCGAGCCACTGCCTGTTCACAACCTGTGGCCACCGCACTCTGCACCGCCTCGCTTCACTCTGCTGCCCTGGTCCCACCGATGACATCACTGCACGTTGACCTCAACACCTGTGACAGCAGTGAGGTTTGAGGGCACCACTTGTGAACCATATCATGCAATGCCCTGTCCCACACCACGGTCTGGGCCGACCGACTTCAGCTCCCATCAACCGGCATTGCCGCATGCACCGTGACCTGTCAGCAAAGCATCGAGCACCATCTCACTCCGCACTGCAGCCCTGGTCTCACGGATGCTGCTGGACGACTGTCACCGAGCCGTTGCCTGCATCGCGACTTGAAGGCACCGCACTCCGCACCGCTGTGCTTCACATCGCAACTGCAATGGTTGCCACGACAGGCCCGCACTGTTTACGAGGTACTGTTTACGAGTCTGCTGACACTAACGTTGGTCCCCGCCGATACGGTTGGCCGGAACTGTTGGATTCTGTTGTTTTAAGCACTGCAGTAGCCTTGGACGGAGCTACCGGTTTGAAGGAACTGCCTTTTAAAGTCATTCTTGCAAAGTGCATATTTCTGATTACTGTATGTTGGTCTTTCATCATTTTGGTCTTGTTTGCATAGATAAATATTGGTTATTTTTGTAAAACTGGTGTGGTGTCCTTTTGGAGTGTTTTAACTGTGCTACTGTTGTTTTTGTGCAAATGCTTGGCACACTGCCTCTGAGATAAGCCTGACTGCTCGTGTCAAAATACCGAGGGGGTGAGCAAGGGTTATTTTAGTAGTGTATCCCCCTTATCCTGACTAGTAGGAAAGGTCCCTTTTTGGACAAAGGTGCAAATCATTGTCAACTAGAGACCCCCATTTCTAACAAGGAGGCATCACCATTGTACACAAAAACACCCTCCGTCTTACTACGAGCTCGGATGACCTCTCGGCCAACATGGAACACGTTCACATCCAGATCCAGAGTGGCCCGAACACCACCCACTGTGGCACCCTCGTCTACAGACCACCCGGACCCTGCCCCTGTCAACGAATCCATAGTTGACTTCATTGCACACCATGCTCTCGCCACCACAGACTACATACTCCTTGGGAACCTCAATTTCTACCTGGACAACATGAATGACCGCAACACTTCATTCCTACTGCAGAACCTTATCACTATTGGATTCAAATGACTGGTCACCTCTCCAACCCACTCAGCAGGACACAGGCTCGATCCTATCTTCCCCGCAAGCAATAACAATGCTGTTAGCCACACCTCCGAGCTACAATGGACCGACCACCGCTGCGCCCACTTCTTCACCAAACCCACCATACACAACCACGCCCACCACTACCCATGCAGAACCTGGAACAAGGTCATCACAAACCAGCTCACAAACTCACTCAGCAATACCTACCACCAACATCCACCAACGCTTCAGCACGTAACCTCCACCAATGGATCTCCAACTGCGCCAATGCTCTGGCCTACCTCAGGTAACCCTTGGGCAAGAAACCCTCCAAGTTAGCCAGCTGGTCTGCCCAGCACTCCAAGAATCCAGGCGTACCTGCAAACGGCTCGAGAAAAGATGGAGGAGCAGCAAGACCTTGAAAGACCACTAGCCTCCAAAGCCGCCATCACCGCACACCAACACCTCAGATCAAAGAGAACCGCCTTTCAGGAATGCATCAACGCCAACGCACACAACAGCAAAGCACTCTTTACAATAGTCAAAGAATTCACCAAACCCAGCACAGAGACAGCAGACATCCCCCCTCCCAAGATCACTGTGACAACCTCGCCACCTTTTTCCACTGCAAGATTAAAGGAGATCTACGATATCTTTGCTACCCAAGACCTACCCACCCCACCCACAATCACCAAACCTGAGTGCTCCAGACCCCAGCAGACCCTGCTCAACTGGATCACACTCACCCCGACAACACTCTAAGGATCTTGAAGTGCATCCACTCCGAAGCCCCCTCGGATGCCTGCCCTCACCACCTCTTCAACAGAGCTGGAGCCTCCATCGCACTCAAACTCTACCTCACCATCAACTGCTCCAGCGAGACCGCCACCTTCCCTGAAGACCGGAAACAAGTAGAGATCAAACCCCTGCTGAAGAAACCCTCTGTCGACCCCACGGATCTAAAAAATAACAGACCCATCTCTCTACTCCCCTTCCCAGCCAAAGTCATCGAGAAGGCCACCAATGCCCAACTCCCCGAGTTCATCGAAACGAACCACATCCTGGACCTCTCCCAATCCGACTTCAGAAGCAACCACAGCACCAAGACCACACTCCTCACTGCAAGAGACGACATCCGCACACTCCTCGACGGAGGCAAAACTGCTGCCCTCATCCACCTGGACCTCTTGGCCAACTTCGACACCATCTCCCACCATACCCTCTGTGCAAGACTCCACGATGCCGGCATCCATGACAAAGCCTTAGACTGGATCTGCTCCTTCCTCAGTGGCCAAACACAGAGAGTCAGACTTCCGCTGTTCGACTCAGAACCCACAGAGATCAGCTGTGGAGTACCGTAGGGCTCCTACCTGAGCCCCACCCTCTTCAAGATCTACATGACCCAGCTTGCAGCCATTGTCAGAAACCACAGCATTAATATGAATCAACGCCGTCTCGTCTTTCTGATTCCCCACGCTCCACCTGCTTCTGAAGATCTACAAGTTGATCCCCATCGATCCAGAAAACAAACATCCACACACTCGTCAGTAGCAGATTTGACTATGGCAATGCACTCTACGATGGCACCACCCAAAAGCTTCAAAGAAGCTGCAGAACATCCAGAATGCATCTGCCAGGCTCCTCCTGAACATCCCTTGCCACAGCCACATCACTGAGCACCTGAGAGACCTTCACTGGCTCCTGATCAACAAAAGAATCACATTTAAGCTCCTCACATATGCCTACAAAGCACTGCAAAACGCTGGACCTGCATACCTAAACCACCGCCTCTCATTCTACATGCCCACCAGACATCTCGCTGGAGGAGCTCTACAGGGTGCAACATTGTTATGCAGAGGCAGGGTGGCTCGCTACAGTCGAACACCCCTTCATTCCAGCACTAGTAATACATCTCTTATAATTTGTTCAATGGGTACCACTGTAACCAGTACTTAACTTAATTTGTACCTAAATAAGTGCCAGGGCTCTAGTCAGGAGGCCACTGCCAGTGTTGCCAGACAGTAACTACACAACTACTAACAAGCACACTGCTACAAGTGTGACAGTTCGGACTATTCCAGGCCCACAAAGCTATAAAAATAGCTTGGGCGGCAGGTATTCTTTGTTTTTAATGCATACTGACTTAATAAACAATTGCTGTTTTGCTCATCACTAAATTCTACAAACAGCGCCATCATGTGGCATCTGTCACAAGTTACCTTGTTGACAATTATGTGCCGGTGCCGACAATGAAGTGGGGGTGCTGAGCACCGGGAACCACCTGCTCAAATTAAGAACATTGTGCCAGATGTCCTAGTCCCTTTGGGGGGGGGGGTGAGCACATTGTGCCAGATGTCCTAGTCCCTTTGAGGGGGGGGGGTTGATTCGTTTAGACCCGTCCATACCCAGTAGCATAGCCAGCGTGTCATGGGCCATAGTGCAAAGAAGCCAATAGGACCTCCTGGCTGCTGTTCGGATTAAAAAAACACAGCTATAATCAGTGCTAAGTGGGCCCCTCAGGCTTCTCTGCCCCGGTGCCACTGCACCTGTCCCATTAATTAAAGTCACGGCCCTGGCTAGTCCGTGTTTTAGTAAGAAACATGACTGGTACACTAATAGTGGGCTGGGAGGGAAGAATTATGCAAATAAGAAGTATGCTTTAACGCACGCAGTAATTTAGCTTTTTTATAAACTTGGAAACCAGTTGTACTTGATTGAATCAGCAGTGACTGTAGCAGGTTTCTTGATAGCTTTAGTTTACAGCAAGTTATGCATTGGTGAACTTCCAAATTCAGCCGTGCATGACAGCGGGAATTAGGAGGTGGGGGGCTGTGGGTGGGCGAATATGTCAGATATTTTCTCATAGCAGCAGCGGCAGAGTGGAGCTGCTGGGCAGAGGTCTTTTCAGGGCCCCTCGCCGTAGCCCTCTTTCGTTTTCAAAAAGCTCGCTATTGATTTTGCACAATACAAAACCCGAGCTAGAACCGGTTCAGACCGGCAGTAGGAAAGGGGGAGGAAAGGGAAAAAAGCTGCCACTTTGACGTGCGTCTAGTGAGCGAGCGCCCAGTGCAGCTGAGAGCTGCCAGCCGCGCCGTACTGTGGCCCAGCAGCGGCGATTACTCAGTAACCGCCGGCCTTAAATGGTGCTCAAGTGAGTGTCTCGGGGAAGCACATCCGAGAGCGGGAAGCCACGGACGGGCGAGCGACAGCCGCCGAGGCTCCTGCGGCCTCCGCCAGCCGGTCACCATCAGCACCTCGGCTTAAGCCAATGCCAGCCTCACTAGGGTGCCCGCGCCGGGAAGAGGGCGCACAGGTAACACTGACAACGGGGTGCGCGGGTGGGCAGAGCAGTTCCTGTGCACTGGCGCCGCTCTCCTCCTGCCCGCAGTCAGTGCAGCGGGCAGGAACACAGCTAGCAGTTTGTATGCGGGCCAGTGGGTGGCACACTTACAGGACAGCTCTTCTTGCGAAGTTTAAAGGCAGCCAAGAGGGAGGAAGGCGAAGCCTTCTGATAAAAAAAAAATAGTCCAAGTTCGGAGTGCAGTGTCAATACACCCCTCACAGTACCGGGAACAGATATATGCCGTGACCCAGCCCCACATCTACTTATGCAGCGAAGTAGAGCAAGTTGTCTGAAAAAAACACTGTCATTAGAGAGAAAGAAAAACAAGTTAGCCCAAATGGGTCCCATTACAATACAATATCTCTCTCTCTCTCTCTGCGCTTGTGTAGCATCTCCCCGCCGTCATTTGCTGCCAAAGCACTTTGTTTAGCCGGAACTCGGCAACATAAGAAAGACAAACAGAAGAGCGTGTCAAGAAATGTTAGGGAGTATAATATTCTGAAAAAATAAGCTGGTGGTGCATTATTCTAAGCAGCGCCGAATGCCTCTCTCCATTCTCTGAGATGTTAGATGGACCCGTTGTTGAGGCTTCCTGGGGGGTAGCAGCTGCATGGACGAACTGCCAACTCAAAGAACACATGGCACCTTTGCTGCACCTGGCGTCAGGAATCGCTGAACTGAGAAACCCTCAATGCGGCAGGCGCAGTGTTGTGCTGCCATTGCATTCATTGGCTGTACAGGACAGCAGCGAGGTGACGGCCGCGCTATACTCTGAGGGCTTGAAACAAAAGCAAAGCACTTTAAGCACCTCTGTCTCGGCTCATCTCAGCTGGACGAGCAGCGAGGTATATGCAGGGAAAGTATCAGAACGTGAATAAAACTGGATTCATGCAGCTCTGAATGTTTTTGTATAACTGCATTTTGTGTGTAGATTGTTAACCTTTTTTTTTTTTAACACAAAACCAATGCTTATTTAGGCGGTCATGAAGAAAACAACCCCGTGTATACATTGTGGTTTTTTTACCTTAAGGAAAATATAAAAAGTAATTGATTTCCCAGGGGTTTTCTGCAATGAAATTAGTATTTTGCAGCAAAGTAGATTTAACAACAAAGAAACTGACGCCCCCTCTTCACCTAAGAGCAGACCCCAACTTACTTAAATGCAGGAAACTACTCAACAGATGGCTATTTGACCTGTGATCATTGCTGGAATTGGAAAAAATACTCTGGGGACCCATAAACTGGGAGTCAACAGTGGTCGAAGTGGGGAGGATCTGAGGGCACGACGTGCCCCAACTTTTTTAATTTTAGAAAAACAGTTCCCCTACTTTGTGTAAGAAGACGACCGTCCCGGGAAGTTTACTTCGGACAGTTGAAATGCTTCAGCTGTCACACAAGGCAGGGTCCCCTGTGCAGGGAAACCGAGGGAGGGCAGACGGCTAAACAAGCCTCCTCGCCAGTGTTTCCCTGAAATAAATGTAAATTTGCGCAACTGGTCAATCTGCAAATCTAAATTGGAAGGCGGTTCTGACTTTAATTGACGGAATCGCTTGAGCTTTATGGTGACACATTTATTTTTTGAGCGATATTTCAAGGGAGCTACCAGCTAAGGTGTGAAGTGTGCGCTTTTAAAAGACAGTTATAAAAAATCAATCAATCAATCAAGGACATTTATAGAGCGCACTACCTACCCATAGGGTCTCAAGGCGCTGGGGGGAGGGGGGTGCCGTTACTGCTCGAACAGCCAGGTCTTCAGCTTCTTCCTGAAGGAGAGGTGGTCTTGAGTCAGGCGCAGGTCGGTCGGGAGGGAGTTCCAGGTCTTGGCGGCCAGGTAGGAGAAGGACCTTCCTCCTGTTGTCGCTCTTCGGATGCGGGGGACGGCGGCGAGGGCGTGGTTGGCTGAGCGGAGGTGGCGTTTGGGAGCGTAGAAGTTGATTCTGTTGTTGAGGTAGCTCGGGCCTTGGTCGTGTAGGGCTTTGTGTGCGTGGGTGAGGAGGCGGAAGGTGATTCTTTTGTTGACGGGGAGCCAATGCAGGTCTCTGAGATGTCCGGAGATGTGGCTGGTTCGCGGGATGTCGAGGATGAGTCTGGCTGAGGCGTTCTGGATCCGCTGGAGTCTCTTCTGGAGCTTGGCGGTGGTGCCGGCGTAGAGGGCGTTGCCGTAGTCCAGTCGACTGGTGACGAGGGCCTGGGTGACGGTCTTCCTGGTCTCGGTGGGGATCCACCAGAAGATCTTCCGTAGCATGCGTAGGATGTTGAAGCACGCCGAGGAGACGGTGTTGACTTGCCTGGTCATGGAGCGAGAGGAGTCCAGGATGAAGCCCAGGTTGCGTGCGTGGTCTGTCGGTTTGGGTGCGGTGCCCAGGGCGGGGGGCCACCAGGAGTCGTCCCAGGCGGAGGGTGAAGAGCCTAGGATGAGGACCTCCGTCTTGTCTGAGTTCAGTTTCAGGCGGCTGGTCGTCATCCACTCGGCTACCTCTTTCATCCCTTCGTGCAGATTGGCTCTGGCGGCGGCGGGGTCGTTGGTCAGGGAGAGGATCAGCTGGGTGTCGTCGGCGTAGGAGATTATGTTGAGGTCGTGTTGGCGTGCGATGGCCGCGAGGGGGCTCATGTAGACGTTGAAGAGGGTGGGGCTCAGCGAGGATCCTTGAGGGACGCCGCAGATGACTTCGGTGGCCTCTGACTTGTACGGTGGTAGGCGGACTCTCTGTGTTCTTCCGTCGAGGAAGGAGATGATCCATTCCAGAGCCTTCTCCTGGATTCCGACGTTGCTGAGGCGCTGTACTAGGGTGCGGTGGCAGACAGTGTCGAATGCCGCGGAGAGGTCTAGGAGGATGAGGGCCGCTGTTTCTCCGTTGTCCATCAGGGCTCGGATGTCATCGGTGGCGGCGATGAGGGCGGTCTCGGTGCTGTGGTTGGCTCGGAAGCCAGACTGTGAGGGGTCGAGGGATCCATTCATCTCAAGGAAGGCGGCCAGCTGCTTGTTGACGGTCTTCTCGATGACTTTGGCTGGAAACGGGAGGAGCGAAATGGGGCGGTAATTCTTGAGTTCGGTGGGGTCCGCTGTGGGTTTCTTGAGTAGAGCGCTGAGTTCGGCGTGCTTCCAGCTCTCAGGGAAGGTGGCGGTGTCGAAGGATGTGTTGATGATGTCTCGCAGGTGGGGTGCGATGACAGCGTCGGCTTTGTTGAAGACGTGGTGGGGGCAGGGGTCGGTCGGAGATCCTGAGTGGATGGAGTTCATTGTGCGGACGGTGTCTTCGGTGCTGATCGGAGTCCAGGCGCGGAGGGTGGTGGTGGGGGGTGGTGGTTCGGTCGTGGTGTGCGTTGGTTGGTTGTTGAAGCTGTTGTGTATTTCCGCGATCTTGTTGTGGAAGTATGAGGCGAGGGAGTTGCAGAGGTCTTGCGATGGGGTGATGTCGTTGTTTCCTGCGCTGGGGTTGGAAAGCTCTTTCACGATGTTGAAGTGTTCCTTGCAGTTGTGTGCGTTGTTGTCCAGCCGGTCCTTGAATGCAGTTTTCTTGGCGGCGCGGATCAGCTGGTGGTGCTTCCGGGTGGCAAGCTTGAAGGTGGTCCTGTTGTCCGGTGTTGGTTCCCTTCTCCAGACTTTCTCGAGGGCTCGGCAGTTCTTCTTGGAGCTCTTGAGTTCGTCGGTGAACCATGGGGCTTTCTTGCTGCCGGGTCTGCTGGGCGGGGTCCTCAGTGGGGCGAGCTCGTCCGCGCAGTTGCTGATCCACTTTGTGAGGTTGTCTGTGGCCTGGCTGGGGTTCGCTGAGCTGGCAGGAGGGTGCTGGCTCAAGGAGGTGGTGAGCTGGTCGGCTGTGATCTTGTTCCAGCTTCTGCGGGCAACCTGTTGCTGGTGGTGGTGGGTCATCGTTCTTTTGAAGGTGAAGTGGACACAGCTGTGGTCCGTCCATTGAAGCTCTGTGGCGTGGCTGAAGGCGATGTCTGTGCTGGATGAGAAGACTGCGTCGAGTGTGTGTCCGGCGAGGTGGGTGGGGGTGGACACCAGCTGCTTGAGTCCAAGATTGGCGAGGTTGTCGAGCAGGATGCTGGTGTTGCGGTCGTTGTTGTTCTCCAGGTGGAAGTTGAGGTCCCCCAGGAGGATGTAGTCAGCGGAGGGGAGGGCATGCGGGCTGACGAAGTCGGCGATGTCCTCGCTGAATTGGGTGCGTGGTCCCGGAGGTCGGTAGATCAGGGTGCCTCTGAGGGTGGTCTTCGGGTCGGTGTGGATCTGGAAATGCAGGTGTTCGGCGGTGGTAAGGGTGTTGTCGGTGCTGGTCGTGATACGGATGGTGTTTCTGTGGATGATGGCGATGCCTCCTCCCATCTGGTTGGCGGTGCGGTCCCTCCGGGTGATCTTGTAGCCCTCTGGGATGGCGATGGCGATGTCGGGTGCTGAGATTGCACTACTTACAGTCTGGGTATTACTCAAATCCATATTTTGAAAGCACTTTTTTTATCGTAAACCTTTTAGTGCATTTTGTAGCAGCCTATCTTATATTGTGAGTAATGGAAGTTTAAAATGATGACTTACATATTCACGATGCTTTCTGTCACAGACCGCGCTGTGACCTCGTAGCACTATAGATACACATGCCAGTATTCTCCACTGTAACAACCAGGGTTCAGTTCTGTCACTTAACTAATAGAGGTTTCATAATGTCTGATGTGTCTTCTGGAAAACACGTTGTGTAACATGTATTTCACAGATTTGTATTTTATATAAATAGGTAAGTGGCTTACTACTTTTGACAAAGAGATTGGTTTGTTACTTGCAGTTCATAAGTTGCACCTCTTCTAATGTAGCTCAGTGAGCTGTGAGCCAGTATCAAAGTCCTGAATGCAAACTGCAAGGCAATGGCTTAGAACCTTATTTTGTATCGATCTGTCCTTATCCTAAGGTTGGTAAAATAAGGGCTCCTTTTGGTAATATTAAAGTCGTATTAGCACAGACAACCCTAACAACTGTGTTAGGTTTTATATCCTGACTTTGGGTTTCTTCTGACCATGCATTCTTAACATATAATGACAACCGGTAAGGACAGTATATGTCTCCTACACCTTGTAACCCTTGTTGTCATATGTAACATATCCTGTACACTGATTTACACACTTGTATGATTTATTGTCTTTGTATAATGTGTGCATGTTATGTAAATCGCTCTGAAACGCTCCGACCCTTCGTTGGGATGAGCAGCGCTATAAAAGAAATACACACAAATTAGTAAGTGCTCCTTAAATCACTATTTGTGAATTACTCATACGAAACATCTCTTCCCCTGGCTCATGGCTACTTGAGGCAGAAGCTTCCGGCTTCTACTTGACCCCCTCCCATCACCAGCATGGTGTTCGAGATGCTCCTGCACTATTTCCACACCCGAGCGCGTGCATTTGTAAATGAACGGCACCACATTCACTTTAATTGTTTATGTATGGCGCCGCTTTTATTTTCATCTCTTTCCCGAACGCACACAGCAGCCTGTTCTTTCCCATCCCCCAATCAGTCCCTCCCGCTGTTCACTGTTGAGAGATCTCGCTGTCCTCTCCGACCCTCATCTACCCACCCCTCCTCCACTCTTAACCATTTCCCTTGCTGCTGTCTCCTGAGCGCCCCTCTCTTGTCACAGCAGACAGTCTATAAGACATGTAACCTTTTAAAACCAGCATCTACAATGCAATAGGGCTCCCATTTCTGAAAGTTTGAGCTATTGGTGTGGCAGTATTATTTGCAATGCCAGAAGCGTAAACCTTCAATAATGCGAGCCCTATTGCATTGCAAATACTTCTGATTTAATGTGGAGTGGGAAGCAAGGTAACGACTAGCGCCACCTTGCGACCGGTCCGCGGGCTCCTTGTTTACCTTTCCCTCCGTAAAGTGTTCACCTGTTATTAACTCCTAGCTATCGCCCCGCTATACTTGTGAGATCCCGCATGACTGCGCAATCGGCCCACATCTGGGAACTCCTAGCAAGCTCCATATGCTTTCGCCTGCTTAGTTTGCTGGAAACCTCCGTGCTGTGTTTTAATATAAATCTAGAGATTCGGTATTTACACGCGTTAAGCCGCATACGCATCTAGACATTACCGGCGTCTAGAAAGCAGCTCCAACCCTTCTCAATCGGAGACGCTGGCGGGCATTGAACTTTTATATCTGTTATTGAAATGATTAAAACAAAAAAGGTGTGGAGAACTCTTAAAGCCCTGGGGTTCATGTAGCTCGTCATTGAGACCAAACGTGTTCTTTTAGCAGCATTACAGTTGTGCCAGCTTTATGAAAACCGATGAGAGATGTTTTATGAGGGCAAACATGTAAAATAGACAAATGAGCATCTGCAATGCAATAGGGATCACATTACTGAAAGTTTGTGCTATTGGTGTAGCAGTATTATTTGCAACGCCAGTAGCTTAAACATTCAGTAATGCGAAACCTATTGCATTGCAAATGCTTTTTTTAAATTGCAAATGGGTAATGTCCGCTCTATATAACAAGCTTTTGCAATGCAATAGGTCTCGCATGTACGCAAGTTTGAGGTATTGGCATTGTAAATGACAATGCCTTTTATTTATGTTTTGGTTTTTAAAACAGAAATATAAGGCATTGTCATAGCTTAAACTTGCATGAATACTAAATACTTATAAGGTCCAAAAAGCGAGACCTATTGGCTATGCCAATGCTTGTTGATATATTTGGCAGTGGATGGTGATGATGACATGGGGTTGGTTTAGCAGATACCAGGTATATATTCTTTAGATTGCAGGCTGTGCATGGCTCCTCTTTGATCCCTCTACCTGTGCACAGTTGAGCAGGTAGAGGAAGGAGGGCATAGACTACATCTACTTGTGCATAGGTACCTGTCGATAATGTGGAGTTGTCTACTACAAGGTTCCAAGTGAATTTAAAGGCAACTTGATCCCTGTCCTTGCATGGACGTCAAGTAGGGGTCGCCAGGGGTAATAACTGCAACCTCTAAGCCATCAGTTGTGACCCCTGTCATCTTGCTGTTGACTCTTGACTGTTTGTCAGCCTTTGCAAGGGCTCTGGTGGCATAAAATCAGTTGCAGTGTGAGCAGCTCTTGATTGCACTGCTGTGCTGAAGCTCTGCCTGCAGAGACATCATGGTGGCCTGCAGGCTGGGCCTGGGCAGTGTTGCCAGATTTTTAGACCCGTCCCAAGCCCAAAGCCGCTCAAATATAAGCCCAAAATAAGCCCAATCAGACCAGTTTCAGCCCAAAAACTAGCCCAAATTAGCAAGTCTCCAATTATGCACAAATTGTCATCAGAAACAATTTTAACGACAAATATACATTCTATTCAATATACAGATGGTGGGAGGGTGTTAACTGGGCATCTGCCTTAATGCTATTAATTTTTAAGACCAGTTCTCACTGCGACTTCTAAGGGCCCCTGCAGCTCCACTCTGCCTATAGCTTAAAGATTCAGCCCCCCCCCCCCCCCCGAAATCAGCTCCAGTTCGAGCGGTAAACAGTTATCGTCAGTGCACGCCTTGGCATCAGCAACGTGGTGAAGCACGGAGGGTCAGATTCATGCCAGGACAGTGGTAAACAGACGCACGCGGTGCTGCCAGCAGGTGCGTGCGAGGTTGGGTGGCCCCTGCACGACCGTTTTCGAAGCTGGGCTGGCCTACGAACAACCGATGTGGTCAGTTTTGGTTTGGGTGTTAAAACACTCTTTACCTACGTCAACTTCCTGGCATCTATCAATATTCATCACTTCCTACAAATAGGGTGACCAACTGGCATGGGTGCAAATTCAGGACGGTGAGTGTAAAAATTCAGGACAAAGGGTCAAAATTCAGGACAAAAATTCAGGACGGGAGGTCAAAATTCAGGACAAAACTTCTCATCCACCCTTTCACCGTATCCATCCATGCACTCATCCATCCACTCTTCCACCCAACCATCTACTCATCCATCCAGCCATTTATCCACTCACCCATCCAGCCATCCTTTCACTTACTCATCCATCCACCCAGTTACTCATCCTACCACCCAGTCCCCTTTTCAGTCATCCATTCATCCTCCCTTTCTCTCTTCATTGACCCTTTCACTTAGCCATCCTTCCTTTCTTCGATCCACCCATACTTCAACTCATCCACTCATGAATCCATCCATTGACCCTATCACTCATCCATCCACCCATTCACTCGACGATCAGCCACCCTTTCACTCATCCATCCATCCTTTCGCTCATTATCCATCTATTCACCCTTCCATTCATCCATTCACCCTTTCACTAATCCATCCAGCCATCCACCCATCCCTTACTCACTCGCCCACCTTTTCCTCTTAATTATGAGCTGAGCCTTTGTCGGCAGAGTTGCAGACAGAAGAGGCCCATCAAGAATTTCACCCTTGCTGTCTTCCTAAAGCAAGGGGTGAGGTGGGGGAGGGTTCACTATGCACCTGCACATAGTCAATCTGAAAAAGTGGAATTCATGAGTCATGCATTATGCACAGTGCCAGGCCATGAGGTGATTGTGACATGGTGTTTCCAGGGCTTTAAGCGGGATGAAAAAACTGGGGGTCTCTCCAAGGGGCGTGTCTGATGTAATTAATAGTGTTGCTTAAAACAACTAAGCTAAAAATCTGTGCTTAGCATTGTGTGTTGCCGGACTGGTATTTTGCCTCTTCTGTCATTGCATCCAGATATATATCACAACAAGTAACGTTACACCTACAACAAACCAGAACCATTTGCTTTGTTAATGGTTGTTAGTTTCATAAAATAAAAATGCAGCCACCATGGCTTAATTGAATATAATATTGAAACTGCACTTTTCTAAAATGATGAGACGGGAAGAATTCCCTGCCCCAATCTCCACTCTGTCTATTGCTTAAAGACTCAGCACCCCACTCGAAATTTTCTCTTACACCCCCCCTCCCCGAAATTTGGCTCTAGTTGCGCCTCTGACTCACTCACCTGAGGTCGGGGCGGGCGTCGAAGTCCGGACTCAGCAACTGCGGGCGCCCTGCTGCTGTTCTGCGTGACTCCAGGCTGTGCTGTCAACTGGTGGTGGGCTCACTGGGCTGGCTAGCCTGCGCTGCGCAGAGAGCGCTGCCTGCGAGCACCACCTGCCGCCGCCTGTGGCCTGGGTGACCACCAGTGGACCACAGTGGGCGGCAGCAGCAGGGACATGTCACCACGTGCGTCCGACTCCAGTCCGACTCCTCGTCGCCGCCGAATCTGCTGAAGAGAAAAAGCGGCGCGCGCATATGCATTTGAAAGCACTGCGTGCCGCGGGGGCTGGCCAAGAATGAGGCCCAGGGCCGTCATTGGTAGCGCTTTCGCACGCTACAAGATTGACGGCCCTGGGAACCCACAATTCGGCCCGCGACACACCACTGCTAAGTTAGGTGGTGGGTGTGCACTTACAAATACGTGATGTGCAGCGTCAGCGTGTGTGTTTGGGGGGAGGGACAACTCGGGTCCTCCTCCAATCATTTTAGCGCTCGCCAGCACACACGCACCACTGAGATAGGCGCATGCCACGGTTGGCGCCGCCCAAGCCAGTATTTTGCGCACACTGGCTTTAATTCTGCCCAAAAAGTAGCCACCCGCCGGGTATGGGTTTTTCCCGCACAATTGGGAAAAATGTCGCCCAATTGTGCGGGAAATAGCCCAATCTGGCAACATTGGGCCTGGGTGGGGGAAAGAACTTGTCTCGTTCGTTGCAATGGTGACCGCAGGCCAGCCGAAGCAGTCCCCGATTTGATACATTGTATGTATACTGCTGCAGGCCTGAGCCAGGAAGCTGAGCGAATGAGCACAAAGCATGCACAGCTTGGCTGGGCATGACTTGACAGTGATTTACTACAAATGCTGCAGCTAGCAGCACGGTTGTGTAAGTACAAGCGTGCACCTGCTGCACCCTACCCTAGCTGAGGATGTAGTGCCTGGTGCGGTGTTTGGGGCCGTTGAACGGGTCCCAGGGCCGTCACTATGGTAGTGCCCGTAAAAGCGCTACCAATGATGAGAGCACTGGCAAAAAATGTGGCCAGCCCCTGCGTGGCAGCAAAAGCCACACTGGCACAGCGCAGCCTCGTAGTCGGGTCGGACTTGTGCCTGCTGCATGGGTGCTCGATGTCAAGACTCTAGAGAGGCTGACTAGAATCAATGCAAGTTCAGCTGTTCCAAGAGTGACTTGCTTCACCTAATTGTCACTCTCTGACTTAGTCGGACATTCAGACTTTGGGCGGGCTGTGGGGCAGGTGAGGTGTGAGACTGACTGAGTCGTCACATTGACCCGACTAGAGCCTTGACTCTCCAGCTCCCCTTGTGGTGGTGCCGGTCTTTGTGACTCCTGTGGGTCTTGGGCAACCTCTCAGAGAAGCAACAAGTAAAGTAAGATAAGATTATCTGTTTTTGGAGGTGACACTAGATTTTCAAATGCCCTGCAAAACTTCAATAATGATTGTTAAAGAGAACACATTTCAAGTTCAACCCTCCTAGCGGTCTAGCCATCGTTTAGGTAATGTGACACATTAATTGCCATTGCTTATTTCGAACACTGCATCTGTGTAGCCTCAGCATGCGTATGCCAGTCAGTGAGTGCTGGTGAACAGGCCGATAAGATATTGTCTATGTTGAACACCACCAAGGCTGGAATGGCTGTACCGGGCATCAGGCAACAGGCAGGATTTTCCACTGGAGGCTGAAAGGGTGAGGGGCAGGCTCTGTTAGTGGAGAAGGTTTTGTAGCAGTGCAGCAGTTTTAAAAGAACTGCACAGTTTCTTGTATATTCAGCAGTTTTTGGGCAACAGTAAAAGTGTCAAGTTAACTCTGGTGCATTATTAATGTACGTGCTGGAGAGAGATGGGAGTTTTGTCTAGTGGTAGTTTTCACTTATCTAAGGTAGTGCAGAGGGTGTATATGCCTACTGCAAAAAACCTGTAACATGTGGCCTGACCGCTGAGTCGGAGTCAGACTTGTGCCTGCTGCGTGGGGTGGGTGCTGGGTGTCACCAGTCTCTAGAGTGAGTGACTGATTTCAAAGCAAGTTCGGGAACAGACTCCCAGGCTCGACCTGGCTGTGAGTGAGTTGCTTTACTTAATTGTCACTCTCTAGAGTCAAACGGTCGGCCCTCGGGCAGGAGGTGGGGCAGATAGTGTGAGTGTGAGACTGACTTGAGTCATCACATCGACTCTTCTAGAATCTCAACTGTCTGACTCCCCTTTCGGAGGGGCTGGTCCTTGTGACTCCTTTGAGCTGCAGGCCCTGGGCAAACCTGTAATAGAAGCAACAAGTAAAGTAAGATAAGATTATCTGTTTTTGGAGTTGATACAAGATTTTCAAATGCCCTGTTGAAAAACTTCTGAAATGATTTTTAAAGTGCACACATTTCAGTTTCAACCCTTCTAGCAGGGTAGCCATTGTTTAGGTAGTCTGAATATCACATTAATTGCCATTGTTATATGTTGAACACTGCATCCTTGTAGCCACAACAAACGCACGCCCGCCAGTGCTGGTGGACTGGCCAACAAGACATTGTCTGTTTTGAAAAGGCACCAAGGCTGAAATGACCAGGGCATCGGGCGACAGATACGCGGTTTACACGAAAGGCTGGCAGGGTGGGGGTCAGGCTTTGTTAGTGGAGCAGGTTTTGTAGCAGTGCAGAAGTTTTAAAAGCACTGCCTATTTCCTTGCATATTCAGCTGTGTTCGGGCAACAATACAAGTGTCAAGTTAACTCTGGTGATTTATTAATGTACCTGCTGGCGAGAGATGGGAGTTTGTCTAGTGACAGTTTTCACTTATCTAAGGTAGCACAGAGGGTTAATATGCCTGCTGCAAAGAATGTGTACCATGCATATCAAAGGACAATATTTTATGTGGAGAGCTCTATGGGGTACTGCTTTTGTCAGGGAGATTTAGTTGTTACTGTGCAGTTCATAAGTTACATTCGTAATCTAGCACAGTTAGCTATAAACTGCCATCTATGAGCTGCAAGGATGCTGCATGGTACAGGTTAGAGGGTTATGTTTTATCCCAGTCTCTTATCTGATGCTGCTAAGAATGTTTTATTTGGGTAGAAATAAATTCTTATTATTAAAGTCAACCCTAACCACTGTGTATGTTCTGAATCGAGAATTTGTGGTTCTCCAGACAAAGCACTCTTAAAAAGTGCCTACCAGTATGGATGACATGTGAATCCTACACCTTGTACTCTCCTTTGCCTTATGTAACATTTTCTTCACACTGAATGACACTTATATGATTCATTTTCTCTGTATGTGTGTGTGATGGATTTTGAAAATGTGGAAAGTTTTGCTTTCGGAGCAGTGACTAATGGAGTCATTTTAAAATGCGGACTGTAACATCATCATTTCTAAAGCAAGCAATCATGCTTTTAGGCATTCTGGCTGTTAGGATGTTTGTTGCTGGTAAGGTATGCTAATGCAGAACAAACATATTATTTATCAGCACAAGTACTATACAAGTGATGTGCATGTTTTCTGTAGAAGAAATTAATGATAGTAAACCTGGAAAGGTTCAATGGCTCCACAGGTTTAGAAATAAGTATACCATATTATGGCAAGGAAGGCTGCTGGGAGAACGTGACTTGCATTAAATAGCACTGCTATCTACGTTCTAAGACTGGGATTTAATTACATGTTAGGCTCATGGTTTTATGGTATTTATTTTTTTAGCATTTCCGTCTGTATTTATCCATATTTATTTATTGCCCACTTTATCTGTATTTATCCATATTTATTTTGTGTTTTGGGACAAATTAAGTTGTAAAACTGTACTTTTCCATATTTATTTAACTGATAGACTTGAACTCATACTTTGATGTATGTCTGTTTTAGCTATTTAAGCTGCCAAATATTATATAACAAAACATCCACTGGTACATATTAGCATTATACCACAAATGTATGTTTTGACATGGCATTATTAAATGAAATTGCATCCTGTTTTTTAAATTTCCCATGCTGTCCATCTGCTCAGCTGTTGGCCTATAATTCATGAAAGAGAGCACAGAGTCACTTAAAAGAAGCCCAATGTTCTGTATTTATCCACTTTTAAAAATAAATGCAGACAGAAAACACATTGCTTTCTGTCTGTATTTATCTGTAAAAATCTGTAAAAACGGAAAACGGGGAGCCTTAATTACATGGTAATCTTAGTTTCTAAAGCAAATGATAAAGTAAACTTGTTTTGAACGTTATAGGCCCATCAACCTTCCCATTTTATAAGTTATTTAAAATATTGATAATTGCTGCTTTCAACTTGACTAGCATATTTTACATTGTTCTACACTATTTGATAGGTTATTAATCAATGCTACCTTATCTTAATTGTATATCTGACGATATTTCCTTCAACAATGTATGAAGCTGAATTTTCAATAGGATTTGAAATATGTCTTTTTATAGGTACTTCTTTTGTACCTGTAGAGATTTTCCAGCCTCTGTGTGTGAAGTAAGTAACCAAATGTTAGATGCACCACTTCCTGTGATAGCACCAACCAAAGGTTATGCAATGTCACTTCCCTGAATTTCATGAAGTCCAAAGGTCACATGATGTAAATTCCTGTGATTTTATCAGGCCCAATGCCTTGTGATGTCACTTCCTGTGACATCATCCGCGTGGTCAAAGGGCAGGTGATGTCCCTTTCTGTGATGTTATCAGGTCAAAGTTCATATGATATCACTTCCTGTTACATGAAGCGGGGGACACATGACATCACTTTCGCTACCCCATGCAATTTGATGAATCGACATCCATGAGCCCTTGTTACCTATTTGATATTACTTGGAACTAACACACAGGCGCTCGCGCACACACACACACACACATCTTAAGAGCCCTGAGTTTTTTGGACAGGAGTACAGGAGTTAATGAAGATGGGATAGGATGTAAGATAATGCAACTCATTTGTGTAATCCATTTTAAAATTTCAGCTACGTTTTCAGTGACCTGATTTTCATGAACCACGTGTAGTAGTAGGAAAAACAAAAACTCACAGCTTATTTTCTTGTTTAAATATAGTTCATAATCATACTAAAAATCAAGCGACTTTAACACCTGTGTAAAGTGAGAATACTTCATGTAAATGTTAGGCTTAGACAAAGTTTTAAATGTTTCTAACTTTGTATGTGGTTTGCTTTACAGTACAACTGCAAACTTGGAAAAGTTTTGAGAAAAGAAAACTTTTCCCAAACATTACTCCTGCCTCGAGGAGGCATACATTGTAGGCAAAATGCTCTGCCTACCTTTTTTTTAACAGGTAGGTGTTTGTGTCAAAATCCATGGGTTGTTCCATGGGAATGTCCCTGTAGTACTCATGAGACATTCCTTTGCTTTACTATAGGGCTACTCTTCAACGCAAATCTTGATCTAAGTTCAAGATTGCACTGATTTATGTCACTTTTTTGGGACTCTACCCCATCACTAAGGTTCTGATTTAGATCTCGACAGATGGGTTACTCCGTCACAACGGTGCTTGATAGATGGTCGGCGGAAATATAAATCCCATTTCATCCTACGGGATTTATATTTCGGGTAACGCGTCTGCCTAGATCTAAATCAGGCCCTAGGACGTGTTAATTCTGCACCTTTATTGCCAATGTAATGTAGCAACTGTGTGCAAAATTCAGAAACAGAGTTTCTGATTAAATGTTTAATCGGGAAATCGTCACAAACCAACTATTGTTCGAGGTACGGAGTGAGTCTGACTTGTTGACTCATGCTTATGTTTGTTGCTGAGCTATTCCTATGCGTGTCCCATTACAGCCAACATTCATTTTTAATGAGGACCTAAGTGCTGGTGGAGTGACACACAATTGCCTCTTTGTGCATTTTTCTTTAGAACTGTTTCTGAACGTTCGCAGAGACATTAGTGTGATTCCATGTCAATCACAGGCAGCATTCCTAGGATGCTGTGAAGTCCCTCCCTCCCACTGTCTACCATTAACAGTTAAAGCCAGTAATCTGCAAAATGTGCAACCCCTTTTGAAGGAGGCAGCCTTGCTATTTTGCCTGTTTCACTTCTCTAGTGGCTGGAGCTGGGGTTTTTCACCAGAGCTGTCAGGCTCCCCGTGCTAAAGGGAATGAAGCAGCATGGTGCACACTATACCTTGTTGAAGTAAATGCTCTGACAAAGCAGATAATCAATAGAGTAGCTCCACAAAGGGCATTGTCATGTAAGGCACAGCAATAGCAGAACAAAGAGACCAGGAAGAGAAAGGGGGAACAGAATGAGAGCGTGAGACAAGGAGAGAAAGCAAGAGAAGGAGAGAAAGAGAGAGAGAGATAGAGTGAGAGGACGAGGGAGGCAGAGACAAAAAGAGAGACACAGAGATGGAGAGGGCTAAAGCTGGAAAGGGATTGGGGCAGATAGGGAGTTAGAGCTAGAGACTGAGAAAGCAGAAGTGGGTGAGAGGAAGTGGGACTGGGTGAGATTGTGCAGAAAAGAAAATAAGCCAAAAGTGAGGATGAACACATTGTATAAGGGGACCTAGATTGCTGCTTGTCAATGCTGAGGTAATAAAACCAAGGAGTATGTTAACAAGTGAATGGCGAAGCATGGCGTTAAGCAAAAATTGCTAACACCAAGCACGCCATTCTGAAAATGCAGGGATGCGCCGTATATACAATGGTACGGCACATCCCTGCGTTTTCCCAAGTGCTGGCACTTATCTCAGCTGCCTAGCGCCAACCCAGGCCCCCTTGTACCAAAGTACAAGGGTGCCTGCTTCGAGGGAATTATTGTTTATGTTTATGCCGGGACACCTTCCTGCACATAAACAGTCATTCATACGATTAGCTGTTTCTATGTGTGCTGCACAGTGCAGCACACATAGAAACGGGAAAAAAGAGGAGAAATTAAACAATTGTTCTCATTTCGCAGTGTTAAGATCAGGTTTTCCCTGGTCTTAATTTTGAAGCTGCCCCATATATATGCTGCCCTTTTAAATCAGAGGCAGCGTCAAAATCAATGGGTGTTGCGGCGAATGCCCACCACATCACCCAATGCCCGCCCCTTTCACGCTAAGTGTAGCTTGAAAGGGGGTCTTATTTACAAAGCGGCGTTGAGCCACGCTAAGTGGCTTAATGCCGCCTTGTAATTAAGGCGAAGGGATTATCGCAACAGGAATGTCACAAAAAGTGACGTTCCTGTGGCAATAAGCCCTTGTAAATTTGCCCCCCAGGTGTCAGATAAATTCTTTTACTCCAGGCAGCTCAGCAATCAAAGCTGCTGCGCTGTTTTGCGCAAGGCAGAGAAATCAACACAGAGCCATATTTATTAGTAAAAAGGGCCTGCTGCTGCTCTCTTCCTTTGCGCAGATGCACAAACAAGCTGTCTAGTGCCGGGCACCATCTTTGCACTGTGGTCCAATGGTGTGTGAAAGATATTTAGCATATGATTTGTACTACAAGCCTTCCCTTCTAGTAAAAAATGCAATGCCTAGACACATTGTAATACATTCCACAGATTGCATATATATATAGTTTTCTGAAATCTAAGAATTTCACTTGAGGAATAAAACACTCTGCTCCTTTTCGCAGCTGGCTGTCGATCCTTCTCCCAGGAAATGTGACGGCATAAATTCCTCCTTTGTGGTGGAGCTATGGAAGTGGACAGAGACTTAGACTGATGGAAGGCCAAAACACCCACTGATAGTCTCTGGATAGTTTATAATGTTGTGAACAGCCACGGTCTGTGCAGGTAACAGCGGTGGGACCGGGTGAGGGGGAAATTTCTAGAGACGATACAGATGGAAAATTAATTATTTATTTAATTTCCCCTCTGCATCGTCCCTCGAAAATCCCCTTCACCCAGGCTCCACCGCCCCACTGCTGTTACCTGCTCGGACCGCGGCTGGCTGTGAACTAGCGTAATACCTTCACAGACAGCCCCACTCATATCCCAGAGTTGTAAAATATCAAGGAACACCCGGTCCACATTAGGGGATGTTGTAAGGAGATGTAGGAAGATTGGGTTAGCTGTGCTTACCATGTGTTGCTACTGCTGTTCCGATTCACTAACTCTTTGCTCTTGGTTCGCATAACAAATGTGATGGAAAAATGGCACATTGTAGTGCTGGGATTTACTTTGCAATGCAAAAGTTGTTTTGCACTGGAAAGTAATTGTGATTTACTTTGTGCCGGATTGATTTATGCTGCAAAATAACCATCGAGCAACACAAAGTAGCGGTATGCACTACTTTGCACTGGTGGGGGCTCTCATGCAAACACATATGGATTTTGATGCAAATCCCTATCTTCCTTCATTGGTAGACAAGGATTGATGTAAAAAAGTAAACTTCCTCGAGGCATGAGTGACGCTCAAGACAGGTTTTCCTTTCTCTAAAGCTTTTCAACGTTTTTGTGCTGCACTGTACAGCACACATACAAACTTGGAGAAAGATTTGAACTATCCCTTGAGGAGCACGATCAAAGCCGATTTGCGGATGGCTGGGTCCGAACTGAGGTGGAATAGTAGGCAAAAAAATGATGGGTTAGGATGGTACCCCAAGCAATTGCTAGTTGTTAGACAAATTGAAAGCATTCCTCTCATTACCTTGGGTGTTTGGAATATATTCATAGAAAAAACAAAGGTTACAGAGACGTTATAGTTAGGCTCGGATTTCACGTGCACAAATCCATAGAAATTCAGCAGGTATAGTTACCTGAGCTAACTATAACTTACGCCCTGCCATGCACTGCATATGACCACACATTACATCTCTTATGACATGGTAAGTGACATCACTGATGACATCTCAAATAACGCCACTGTCTGTGGAGCACATGTCTATGAGTGAGTGTGTGAGTGTCTGAGTGGGTATGTGAGTGTCTGTGTGGGTCTGTGAGTGGGCCTGTAAGTGTCTAATTGGTTCTGTAAGTGGGTGTGTGAGTGTCAGTGTAGGTGTGTCAGTGTCTGTGTGAGTCTCTGAGTGGGTGTGTGAGTGCCCGTGTGGATCTGTCAGAGGATGTGTGAGTGTCTATGGGTCTGTGAGTGTCTGAGTGGGTCTGTGTGTGTGAGTGTCTGAGCGGGTCTGTGAGTGGTTGTGTGAGTGTCGTAGGTCTGTGAGTGGGCCGGCCAAACAGACATGGACACTTATGTTTCTCCAACCCGGCTGTGCTGCACAGCCGGGTTGGAGAAAAGCCACAGGCTTCCAGGCACTGTCTGAGTGGCAAATGAGGCAGCTCAGACCAATCCTGACGCTGCTCTCATGGTAGTATAGCACAAGAGCAGCGTCTGGATTCGGTTGGGGGGCCTGTGCTTCGAGGCCCATCCACTTCTGGGCCAGACGAGAGGAGCAACGAGGCGGCCGGCAGCGGGAGCGGAGCAGCAGGTGTCTTTTTATTTGTATTTTATTCCCTAAACACCCCCTTACCCCCCCCCCCCAACTGCCCTACAACTTTAGATAGGCGGCAGCCACCACTGCTGAAGGTGATACAACTCACTGTAGAGGCACAACAAGGCTCAAAACTATTTGTAGTTGCTTTTAATCTTGTTCAGAGGAAACATCTATTGAATGTTCAGTCTGCACTGGCCCTATAGGGGACTAGCCAATGCTAACTTGCATAGGGTTCGTCATGGTCTATAGTTATGCAGTGGCCAAAAAGACAACGCACAGTGGAGCAGCCAATAGTAATTACCAAAAACTGAGATCAATTCAAGCATTTCATCATTACTTTTTTTTTGTAGGGGTGGGAAAGAGGCTCAACTTTCTGGCTGGCTAGAAAGATCGACATGCTTTTGGGGGTCGTGGGTAGTGTAATGCTGATTCCTGTAATTGTTCTTAGCAAATGTGATGTTCTGTAATTCTGTAATTTTTAGTGCATTAGGTGGGCTTCTGTCTAGAGTTGGAATGCTACTCACAGTGATTGCCAGTGTTTTAGACTACAAGCAAGCATTCTTGCATCACCCTTGTATTCTCAATATAATGCCCTGAGTGGCTAAGCGTATTCCCTTATGTGTTCCCTTGCTAGCTGTGCCACAGGATCCAAGTTATACTTCATTGATGAGACCTAACAAGGCAGCAACTGCTCTGGGGTTGCATGTGATCCCTTCTGTCAGGGACTTCACCTCGCAGTTCGAGATGGACTGTTCCCAGAAAGGCATGGGTCGCACTGATTTGTATAAGGTGGGTTTCTGTCTAGAATAGCACAGTGGATAAAACAAGATAGGTAGAAATGCTACTCGAAGTGACTGCCAGTCGTTTGGCCTGTTACTAGCATTACTCCCTTCACCTTTTCTATTTTTCAGCTGTGGCCCTGGTTCTGCATGGAGATCAACAGAAAGTTCTATTAACTTAATATCATTTATGTTCTGAAATGCTTGTGACTTTGGGGATGATAACGATGGTGGTCAGACCACCACCATCAGGACATTGGTGGTGGTCCCACCGCCATCCAGCCCATTGTATCCAACCGCCGCATTAGGATGTAGGCGGTCGGATCTCGACTAGCGGGAGACAGACCACCGCGTCTGACATTATGAAGGGTCCTGTCAGTGCGGCGGTTGGACTCTTATTGCCTACAATGGGGTGGTGCCTGCTCAAGGCACTGCTGTAGGGATTAGGATGTCACTTTCCGGAGTCCCTTTCATGGCAGTTAACCCGTCATGAAAAGGCAGGCAGACAGTGACTTTGGGGCCCCAAGCAGAGCTACTTCCCCCTGGCCCTCTGACCTGGGCCCTGGGGGGGCAAGATCCCTGCACTAGTGATAGGTGCCTGCCAGATAGTGCATGGATGTTTAAAATGTGTATATTGTGTACTGCCACGTGTGCTGCACCTTGCAGCACACACCACAATGCAAAGTATACACATACAACCGCCGTGGAGGTGGTCACATCGAAATGCAGGCAGCGGGACCGCCGACTTCCAATCGGGCGGTCCTGCTTCCGCCACAGTGCCGGTCTCAGATGAAATTCCGACCGGCATCATAATCAGGCCCTTAGTTCTACTCTCAAGCTTGGGCTCAATGCATTTCATACCCTTGTTCCTTTGAGTTCCAGTGATCTGCCTCCATGTTCTAGCTGCCTGAGTGTTCACTAATTGATACAAGAGTGCAGTCACTAAACATAGGCTCATAGCTGTCAGGTAGTCAAGTCCTAACCTATGTAATATACTAGGTCTATACCCTAGTAGGTTTTGAGAACAGTGTAAAGGACTTTAAATTGGAACCTTTTAACCACTATGAGAAAATGGAGAGCCTTGAGGGCAGGTTGAAAGTGTGATTGCACTTAACAAAAGTTTAAGAAAGCTTTAGCTGTCTAGTTTTGAGGCCTTTACAAAATGTTGATGTCTTTATTTAGATCGTTGTGTAAATGGCGATGCGGTAGTTATGTGTGCCAGGAAAATGGCTCTTCTAACCTCCAACAACTAGTAGTTTGAAGTAGAAGAGGGTTGTTCTGAGGGAGGAGAGCAGCACGTTGACACCCTTGAACACTGCAATAAATCGGGGACCATATTGATGTTTCCATATTTCTCCTGTAATTGCTCTCATATTCCAATCTTTAAGTTACAGTATTATTTTTTTGTACTGTGTCCACTGTATACGATGCTTAAATTTAATAAATACTTCTGAACTTAAAAAAACAAAATGAGGATCAAAAAAGAGCTCAGAGTTCCTCACTTGGAAGTGTTCTGAGGACAGGGTGTAGTTGTTTGTAATGAACCATACTGTACTTCTCCTATCAACAGAATTTCAATTGCGCTCACAGATTTTTCAGGCATGGGAAGATGTAAGTTTGGCTACCTCAAAGTGGATTTGTCGTTCGCCTACGTTTGAAAATTATCTTGATGATGCTAAAAGAAATTAGGCCCAGGGGGTGTGCGTAGGCTTAGAGTATTGCATAGGAGAGGCATTGACCTTGAGGTATGTTGGAACACAAAGAGAGTGTGGATGATTCCCCAGATCTAATCCATATATTTTGCCTCTGGCTTAATTTTTTATCTATTCTAGGTCCAATGTCCTGGCCACGTTGCTTGGTATATTATTCATTTTCTTCAGTATGTATCACTTGTAAACCAGATCTTGTCAGTGGGAGAGGATTGATATATTTCACGGATAGAGCCCAAAAACCTAGGGTGTTGGTGTTCCTTTTCATGTAAAACCTTTTTGAGATTCCAACTGAGTTCTTTGCTGCATCATTTCAGTAGTGTATGCCCACCCCTAGGTTGCCTGTTTGTTCTGTAGTCAAATTGTCTCTTCTGATATGTCCCTCTCAAGTTAAGTAAAGACATTCTTTAGAAGGCTGCAGTGGTCACATGCTTAGAGCTGGGCCTTTATCCTCAGTTGTTGTCAACAGAGCTGGGTATGTCAGTAGGCAGCTGTAGTTATTTGCCTCAGGCAGACGAAGCATGGTATCACTTTTGTTGGGAGAAGTGTCTTAGTTACCTCATAAATGACACCTTTACACCTTGAAAAAATAGCACCCACACCGAACAGATGGGGTATTGGGTAAGCACTTTTGTCACATCAACAGCAGAACAATGAGAATTGGTAGCGGGTTGGGATGGCAGAGATAGAGAGAGGGAGGGTACAAGATAACGCTTTGCAAGAGTGTACAGGATAAAATCAAAGCAGCGGCTGAGAAGACAATAGACTTTGGAAGAGGGGAATGGAGATGGTTTTCAGAGACAACAAGGCTCCCATATTTCTATGGAGCTTCTACCACTTGCTAAGTCTTGAAAATTGCTAGCAGTATGCAGAATATCTAGCAAGACACATTCATTTTGGAATCCGCAGGAGGAGGATAGGGCTTCCTGGTCCTGACAAGGCGGCATTGCATGGTACCTTGACTCTCTGTCCATGTCCCACAAGCTGTTACACCAGTACATTTACAGGAGACTTCTAAGGGTCATGTTGACTATCTGTTACCATGAAGTAATTGCATTTAGTGAAAAGTACCAAAACTTTATTTTGGATTATTTGTGGATCAGAAAAGAACAGCAAGGCCTCTTGACCCAATATGGGAGAAACCCAATGCCATCCTGGCTCCCTGTCCTCAATCTAAATGACTCTGCACCAGAACACTTCCAGTGGACTCCTGATTGGTGTAGCATGGGTCACTTGAAATGCCTGAATCCCCTCTTTATTGAGTCTGCAGCCCGTCAAGCCCGAGCATCTTAGCAAAGGGAACGCTGGAAAGGGCTAGTCCTGTGGTGAATCCCCTGCGATCAGTGCTGGCTCTGCCCTTCGGCAGATATACCTATTTTTCTTTGTCAATATATCGTTGTGTGCTGAAATTATGTCTTTGTCAGGAACAGAGTTAAAATAAGCGGGTGAATGTAGGACTGGGTGAAGTGACAGACAATATTTCCACTTCTGGCTAAGAACTGATCTCAACACGTAGAACTCCCAGCTTCGGCTGATAGGACTGGATCCAGAGTGGGACGAATGAGGCTTTCTTGCCCAGCCAGGGTGCGACCTTCCTGGGCAAACCTCAACACCATGTCCTGATCCTCCAGAGGGAGAAAAATGACTAATTCTCTTTTTACTCCAGCTGCTGAATCCCGCAGCTACTCAGGGCAGCCTTTTTGTCACACTTCAGCAACCTGAAGCTCCAACCTCGCTCACCATGCAGGGGCATCAGTGTGCATTGCAGAGCACTCCCCAACAGGGAGGAACTCATTCCATGCTTCTGATGCCACTTACACGATCAGGGGTGTTGGTGGTTCGTGGGAAGGAAGCAGAAACTTTTCACAACATATTTGTGACTTCTCAGGCAGGCAGGCACACCTCTAAACACTGGTGACGGTAGATGAAAGAACCAAAGGACTTCAAGTCCCAGCATCCTTAGAGTGGCGGCTGTCGTGGCTGGGTCCTATCTGTGAAAGGGTGCCACGCCCAAGGCTCCATGCTCAGTTTGAAGACTCTGCGACGAGTGCTGCTAGGTGGAACCCTGCCCAAGGAAGCTGATGTCAAAGACAAGCATTGCCAATGCTGATAGCTCTCGTTTTAAAGAAATGGTGTATGGTAATGTGAATCATTACAAGTAAATAGTCTGGGAATAGATATGTATGTGGAAGCAGAACTGCAGAATAATATTGGTGTAAATTGAAAGGTCAAGTAAATATTGCACTGTCAAGCTGGGCTCAAAAATCCATGTAGGTTAGTGACTGCCCACCTCCCATCTGTGCTGCTGCCAGAGAAAAACACCATAAGTTATGTAGTTATCTAAGAAACTTCAATAGCATACACATTTCATGTGTGTACTCTTGAAAGTGGAAGTTTAGGCAGCTGGATAAATTAACAAAATGATTACAGCTGTGTGAAGGGCAAGCACTTTTTAGTGGAAGCACAAAACCTCTGCCCAATCAAAACATGTTCTCCTGATGCCCAACATGTGGGCAAAGCCAAATTCCTTCTCTAAAGATGCTCACATAATTGTCTGGTGACAGCTATGCTGTCAAAGCAAACACAAGACCAGACCGTGAAAAAGGGAAACTAATCAGCATACTAATGATTGGTGTAAGAAATTGGGTTACTGATTGAGGGATAGAACCCAACTCAAACAGGAACCATAATCCTTCTCAGGGTGAAGTCACCTGTGTTCAATCCCTGGTGGCTTGGCACAGAGCAGTCAGGCTTAATTTAGAGATAATGTGTAAAGCATTTGTGCAACACTTTAAACAGTAGCACAGTGAAAACACATAACAAGAGGATCCCATACCAGATTTGAAAAATAAAGTAATTTTTCATAAATAAAACAAGACTAAAACAACAACAAAATACATTCAGTATACTGGCATTATGAACGTTATAAGGTTTCAGTGAAAATAGTGCTAAAAAGCAAAAGGCGCCAACCTTGGATATCTGGTCGCGCTGGGACAAAGTCACAAGTTCATGCCAACTCTGATGAAGTGTGAGCTGGCTACAGGGATCCAGTTAGGTCCGTTGAACAAGAGTACCTTGGGTCCTGGTTGCGCAGCGTTGCGAGGTCCCGCACAAAGGAGGCATTGTGTTGGTCCGAGGACTTATGAGGCTGCGGTGCGTAAAGCTGCGTCGTAGTCGAGGCTGCCGTCGACGAGAGATTTGCTATGCAAGGGCCTGCATTGGGAAAGCTTTGCAAAGGCACCGGTTCTGATGCGGGATGAGAGGTCAATGCAGACTCCTTCCATCAGGAGAACTCTGGCAGTTAAGGGCGATGCGTCAGATCTGCTAGGGTTGTGCCGCAGACCAGGGAGATGCATCAGTTCTGCTGGATCCACAGATGGGCTGACTGCGCACATTTAGATCTACTCTGAAGGCTCCAGGACTGAGGTGGCACCACTTGGCAGCATAGGACTCACAGTTGACAGAGTCCAGGTGCTGGATTCAAGGTTGTTGGAGCGTTCTGTCTCTGAGGCTTTAGTCAGGAGGCCAGCCAACTATCCCTTGGAGTTACTCTGTAGTCCTGGGATCAACACATGCAGGTTCAGATCTTCTTACCCGGGCAAGAAGGCAGCTGGCACCAGATCAGCACAGCAAGGCAGCAGTCCAGCAAGGCAGTAGTCCAGCGGGGCAGCAGTCCAACTGAATGGCAGTCAATTCAGCAGCATAGCAGTCCTTCTTCCTGGCAGTTTCCATAGGTGCGGACGTGAACTGAAGAGTTGATGTCTGAGGTTCAATATTTATACCAAATTCTGCCTCTGAAGTGGGAAAAGCTACTAGAGGTTTCTCTTTAAAATCCCTAAGCATCCTACCATCCCTGTCTCGTGACTAACTACATGGGGTATGCAGCCCTATGTGTGGAGGCAGGACATAGCCTATTCAAGTGTAAGTAGGGCTGTACCCAGCTCCACAGTCCCATCTTGCCAGTGATGGCCCATTCAGGGAAGCCTATGCACTCTATATGGTGGGGTTTCTAGGAGTAATGCACAAAGCCCAACTGTCAGGTACACCCTGTCATGTGACCCAGGGAAAGGCTACAGGCACTAAATGGCTAAGGCAGAAAAATGCCAACTTTCTAAAAGTGAAATTTTCCAAATTGCAGTTTAAATTCTGACTTCACCATGAGAGAGGATTTTTCATTACAATTCTAAAGACACCAAACATGAACTAAATACCTGCTCCCATTTGAACATTATCTCTTATTGGAGGTAATAAGGCAACTGTAATGTCAGCCAAAGGGATAGGTAGGCCTTGCAGTAGTGAAAAACGAATTTAAGAGTTTTTCACTACCAGGACAGTTAAAACTTAAAATAACACATCCTACTTTTAAATACTGCACCCTGTCCTCTGGGCTGTCCAGGGCCTAACCTAGGGGTGACGTGTATATGTATCAGAAAGGGAAGACTTGGCTCCGGGCAAAATGTATATTTTGCCAAGTTGAAAAGGCAGTTTAAAGCTACACATACAATAGCAGGCCTGGGACATGTTTAAAGGGCTACTTGAATACAATCAGTGCTGCAGTCCCTCTGGTTGCATTTAATTTACAGGCTGTGGGGTCTGGTTCTAGCAGAGTCCTGAGAATAAATATCAGAAGGTCCCCATGGCATCTCTGAGTCAAAAGAGGTAGTGCTAAATCTGCCCCTAGTTTTGCCAACTGTTCCTGTTTACTCCCAGATAGTTAATCCTTGCTTAATGGTCAGCCCATCAGCAGAGGGAGGTTATTGTCCTTTTAGCCAGAGTCATTTATTCAAATAAAGGATGTCTGTTCTAGCTCTAGAGGGTTTGAGTGGCAAAAGGTTACTTTTCCACTCAAGTTATCAAAATATCATTTTATCATTAAATCAGATTTTTAAAATTACATGGAAACAATTTCGAAGCAATTGTGTATAATTTTTTCAGGTGGAGTTAGGAGATTAAGAATTTGCTTCAGACTAGGCTTGTTCAGGGAAAAGTCTATTAAAACCTACTCAGTGAAATACCTTTTGGGTTTTATTTCACTATGACAGCATACCATTCTCAATATGTAGTATGCCCTATGTTTATATATTATATGAGCACCCTACCCTATGGGCTTAAAAGGAAAATATAGGGGTGACTTATTATTATATAAATATAGGCTTTTCTTGTATGTTCATGGCAATTTTCCTTGTCACGTGTAACTACAGTGCAACAAGAGCACAGTATTGCTCCTGGCTAAAATACACTTTTTTCATATATCTAGGTAGTAGAAATAGACTAGTGAGCCCACAGTTAACCTTTCATGCCACAGGTGCATTTTGTTTTGCATCATATACATTGCAGGAATAGGGAAAAGTTAAATAGGCCAGACAAGGAGTTTCAATTTACAACACATGTTTTTTGTTGAAGCACAGGTGTTTTGCTATTGTTTAGGCGTGGTAAAGTGTCCAGAGTCCTGGAGCCAGTAAAATCAGACAGTCAAAATAGAGGGATGGGGACCACAGCAAACATAAGTAGGGTGACCAACCGTCCGTAAATTTCACGGACAGTCTGTAAATTCGTCCGTCTGTCCGTTGTCCGTGAAGGATTCTTTAACGGACGCCATTTGTCCGTAATTTTAACCTGCACCGTTCGCACCACCCTAAAGCCGGTACAGCTTCCACCCACCTCCCTGCTTGACTCCGATGCTGTTGAGGTCGGGTGTAACAGACGCCGATGCAGTACCCAGCAGCATTGGAGAGGCACAGCGGGATGGCAACCCTCACACCTTCAGCCCTGATGAGCTGTTAAGAGGTGGTTGAAGGTGATTGTGAGGGAGGGGTTGCAGCGTCAGGAGGGGGGGGGGGGATTTATTCAGATGCAAACAGCCCTGAATGTGTCATGTCTCTGCAATTTAGAGGGGCCTCATACATTCCCTTTCTACCCAGGGCCCCAAACATCCTTGAACCGGCCCTGATTACCCCGAGGCAGCAAGTGGTTCTCTTCACAGAGCTTAATTACTGTTACTAAATTGTAAGCAAACTTCGGTTCTTCAAACATGCAGTCTATAATGTAATAAAATAAAGAAATGGCACAATCGCACCCACACTGATTAACAAAGTATGGAGGACAATCAGTTAAATCAGTTCTCTTGAAGTATCTCCTTTAAGTACTGCACATCACAGTGGGGGATGGCAAAACTAAAATTTTGGAAAGAGAGCCTGTCCTCTCGTTGTCTTGCCCAGGAGAGGGTGAGGAGCCCTACCCCACCCTGGAAAAGACCAAGATGATACTAGAATACTGCATGCCCACCCCTGTGCCCACCCTGGTGGATCCTGTTCCCCCTCTTGTGATGGCTCCTGCCCCCCCCCCAGTGATGGCTCCTGTCCCCCCATGTGGTGGCTCCTGTCCCCCCCCCCGCCTGTGATGGCTCCTGTCCCCCCCTCCTGTGAATGCTCCTGTCCCCCCTGTGGTGGATCCTGTCTCCGCCCTGGGTGGCTTCTGCCCCAGTCCTGGAATGGCTCCTGCAGCGAGGGTGACGTTTTTGATCGGCCTCTTCTCAAAAAGGCTCAGCTCAAAATTAATATGAAAAGGTGTGTGAGTGAGTAAGTGAAGGGATGGGTGGATGGCTGGATGAATTAGTGAAAGGGTGAATGGATGAATGAAAGATTGACTAGATGGATAATGAGAGAGGATGGATTGATGAGTGAGTGGAAGGATAGATGAGAGAAAAGGTAAATAGCTGGATGAATGGGTGGAAGGGTAGCTGGATGGGTAAAAGGGTGGATGGATGAGTGAAAGGATGGATGAGGGAAAGGATGGATGAGTGAAAAGGTGGATGATGAGTGAGTGAGTGGATGGGTGGATGGATGAGTGAAATGATGGATGGATTGATGAATTGATAAGTGCAAGGGTGAATGGATGGACGGATGAATGAAAGGGTGGATGTAAGGATGGATGAGTGAGTGAAAGGGAGGGTAGATGGACAAAAGGATGAATAGATGTGTGAAGGAGTGAAAGGATAGATGGATGAGAGAAAGGATGGATGAGTGATAGGGTCAATGGATGGATTAATGAGTGGATGAGTAGATGGATGGGTGGGTGGATGGATGGAAGGAAGGATGGCTAAGTGAAAGGGTCGATGGAGAGAGAAAAGGAGGATGGATGGATGACTGAAAGGGTGGGTGGGTGGATGGATGACTGACTGGGTGACTGGGTGGATGGATGAGTAAGTGAAAGGATGGCTGGATGGGTGAAAGAGTAAATGGCTGGATGGATGAGTGAATGGATGGATGGGTAGAAGAGTGAATGGATGAGTGTACAGATGGATAGGGTGAAAGGGTGGATGGATGGATGAGTGAAAGGATGGATGAAGGGATGGATGAGTGAAATGATAGATGGAAGGATACATGATGGACAGGTTTGCAAATGGTTGAATATGTGGGCTTACTTATATACTATTGCGCAACCTCCTCTGATGTGTCTGTAAAACTTATCTATTGTCCTGAAGTTTTGTCCTGAATTTTGACCTCCTGTCCTGAATTTGTGTCCTGAATTTTGACCCTTTGTCCTGAACTTTTACACTCACTGTCCTGAATTTGCACCAATGCCAGTTGGTCACCCTAAACATAAGGCAATCTCTCACATTAAACTGCTGCAGTTTCTGAGTATAGTTTATATTGTGGAAGAAATAGCTGATTTCCGTCAAATACTCTGGAGGCAATACTGACATTTTATTTGTGATGCTCTTGTGCATATTAATTAAATCTGCTGAAAATGTGCTTTCCGGCCTTCAGTGAGCTAATCAGAGCGAAGTACTCTTTTTTTTGCATTGTCATTAAAAGTAAGATGTAGTTGACTGAGGTTTATAATGTGTTGCGCTGCTCATCTGTGAAGGGAAGCTTGGTTTGCGTTAGCGGAATGAATAAAATGGAAATGTCACAACAGAGCCTACCTCTAACCACTTACAACTAAACATATCATTATAGTTTTTAAAATATCTTTGGAGAATACCTTGCTTTATAAATACATTAGGCTCTATTTGCTGTGCTAATCCGACTTAAATACTTTTAAAAGTGAACAGGAACAAGACGAATATTGAAGTTAACAAGCAAAAATGATTTTTGGTAAAAAGATGGGTGTTTTAAATTGGGTGGGTTGACCCTCACTGTGATCACTGGTGAGGCGACAGCTCTATCAAACTCCCAATAAGGCTCTTAGTTTGAAGTTTAACTTGTTTCTCTGTCGTGACCACAGAAGAATGACAGGAACGTATTCTGTTTGTAATTAAGGCTCCATAATCTGGGTAATATTGTTACTGATCTATCGTGTGCTACCTTTTTTTTTTTTACCGAAGGACAGTTTAAAGTATGTTTAGAACGAAATCTTTCCAGGGCCTTCAGACGGAATTTCACATGCCGAAGGCCCAATTCTTCAAGTATCTTCAATTCCAGCACGCCTTGTCCCCTAGTCTGGAGGGATTGGAGTCTGTAGCTGAGTTCAGCCCCCTGGAGGCCAAAGTCTTTATGGGAGAACTCCAGGAAAGTAAGATTGCCAGGATATACCAAACCCTAGTTATCCATTGCTCCTCCACACTACAGAAACTCCGGGAGGATTGGGAAGGGGATGTAGTCTCATTGGAAGAAGAGGACTGGGCGGAAGCCCTGGCTGCTCCACGTGGGGCGGCTATAGCGGTGCGTCTGCGCCTAGTCCAGTTTAAATACCTACATAGGGCCTATTACACAAGACAGCGTTTATGGAGGGCAGGGTTGATTGCCTCTCCTGTGTGCCTTAGATGTAACTGGGAGGAAGATACGTTGGTGCACACGGTGTGGCAGTGTCTCTCCCTGGGCCATTTTTGGAGGGGGGTCTACACCTGCCTATCAGAGGTTCTGGGTTGGGATCTTCCCTGCACGCCAAAACTAGCCCTACTACACGTCATGGAGGGGATAGGCGGCAATGTCTACAAACGCCATTTACTACTGTTGGGTCTTCCATTAGCAAGGGCATGGAAAGCGCCGGGGCCCTCTGCAGTAGCCGCGTAGAAGAATGGCCTGGACGTTTGCATGGGCCTAGAGAAACCCATTTTCATTGCTCGGGGGTGCCCCCAAAAACATTTTAAAATATGGAAAAGGTGAGCAGACTATCGGGGATTGCTCCTAGACCCGGCTCCAGTAGTACGGGACTCGCTTATATAGAGATTAGGTTTTGCTGGGGAGGATCCAGGGAGCGGGGTGGGATTTGGGACTCCGGTGTATAGCTCTACTGTGATATTTAAATGGTTCTGTCTAGATTGGGGGTATAGTGCGATCGGGGGGGAAGGGATGGGAGGGGGGAGTTAGATTTTCATTGAATTACCTTTTATTTCGTCTTGGGTATCATTATGAAAAAAGTCAAAGTCAGTATTATATGCTCTGATTGTGCAGACGCCTCTGGGTTAAAGGGCCCTGCTGTTTATGTGCCATTTGACAAATAAAATTTGTTTAAAAAATATGTATATATATATATGTTTAGAACCACCGATGCACAATCTACCAACATTTAGACACATACACACAATATTTTCTTTTAATGCTGTCATTGCAATTTCTTGCGGCGCCTTCAGCATCCTGAGGCAAGAACCTAAAACGCAGAATTAATTAAGTTTACTTAATGCTTCTAGGATCTGTAAGGAGAATAGAATACCATGTGTTTTAGAGTGTTGATTTTTTAAAGAGCCTGGGACTTGTTTTGGTGTGAGGTATATAGGGAGATGCTAAGCAGCCTACTCCTAAAACCATGTACGTATAAGCTGTCACGTCAGGTAGCCAGACAGTTTTGTGAAGCTGACTTTAACAAAGAGGACAGCTGGTAGCAGCAAATGCATCCACAGAGCATCTCAAACCTCAGCCATTGATTGATTAGTGGGTAAGCCTTTGTTCTAAAGGAGCCAGGAATAGGAACATTGTTTCTCATACCTAAAATTACCAATAACTCAGGTTTTGGGAATTGGAGGAAGAGGGAATCCCATGGAATACTGACTCTGCCCCTTAGAAATGGGGAATTGCCACAGGAATTGGAATAACCGCACCCTGTTCTTGCTGGAATTCCCCATATTTGGCCACTTTCACACCCAGAAATTTCAGGTGCTTTTATCTGATTAACAGGTCAGGGCAATGTTGAACTTCTGCATGTGTTGTAACAGTCTTTTATTTGGAGTTTCTGTTTTGCCGTAAATTAAGCCATTTCTGTGCTAGCTGGACTAGGGAGTTATGGTGTAAAGCGTTATATTTATTTATGGTGTCCAGCATATGCAGTACTTCCTCTACGATAGCCACCTCAGAGATCTTACGACTGGGGCAATGTGATTTCTCTTTTTTTGTATTTGTGATTATTCTGCTGCTGAGGTCAGTATCAATGTGAGAAAATTCGGCTGGAGTTTGGTAGGCCAGTATGTAAGACAGTCCCAAAGTCCTAAGTGGAGATAACTAAGTTCTGGATTGAGCTATCATTCCCAGATCAATGCTGCACAATTGCCATAGAGGGTTTCGAGAAATGTTTTTAACGTATCTTGTAGTGAGAGTCAGTTTTCAAGTGTGAAACCCAGGAACATGCCAATACTTTAAGGTCTGCATTCTAATGGATCCGCTCCCAGTATCCACTTGAGGACATAGGTAGTGTTGTTTGGTATATAAGAAGAAAGTCTGATTTGTTGGGGTTGAGCTTTGGGAAGTATTTGAAATGCAATGCCCAAGTTACTTCGAATCTGTTTTTCTTGGTATCTTGTTCAGAGCAGATTTTGAAACAGAGCTTATTACCATCAGTGTATTGAAAGCTACAAAGGTCTAGTTCTCTGTGTTTTTTTCTTTCCGGGCTTCAAGATAGACATTAAAGAGTGTATGGCCAATAAAGAGCTTTGTGGTGTTTGTCAAGGAGTTGTTGAAGCATCAGACGTGATGTTAACATTCCTACTCGTGTACTACCCGCACCATCCATTTCCATTCTTTCCTAGAGTATGTTGAGGAGAATCTCATGGTCGACCATGCCAAAGGCAGCAGTGACGCCGAGGAGACCTAGCAGGCATGACTCTCCTTTGTTTAATGTCCTTAGAACAGCATTGATAACTGATACAGTTGCCATTTTAATCATGGTTGGTTTGAATCTAGGAAGCTTCATGTCATTTTCATGCATATTTTTGTAGGCTTCAAGGAATTCTCCATGGTTGATTTAGAGATCATATACTTCTGAAACTAATTTGGTTGTTTATGTATTTCTAGTCTAGGTAATCAGTGGAATGTGTAAACCATCTTGCTGCATCTAGAAATACACCTCGATCATCAATTATTTTGTTTTGACCAAACAAATGTTCAATATCATTATTGGCAGGCCCACATATGTGAAACTGGTTGCAATGGGAGAGGAATCTCCCACCTTTCACCCTGATTGATTTGTGACTAAACCACCAATGCTTGGGAATTTTTTTGATTTAATGCTCACAGTACTGTAGTGACAGTTGAATATGTTAACCATATTGTACAGGCATGCAACCTTTGACATTACTTGTCACATAAAAAAGATGAGATGTCACAAACGTAAGTAATTATTTGTATATTCTGTAATATGGTCCTCCTTTCAATCTTTCTCTGGACCCGATATTGCAAGACTTATGTACTCTTGTTTGTTTTTATTACTTACACCCAGAAAATACAGTACACCTGTTAGAAATGGGATTTCTGGTTGGCTAGGGCTTGCGCCTAAGCCAGGTAGAAACCACCACTCTAGTCAGGGCAAGGGAGTTACACGCTGAAGATAACCCCTGCTCACCCACTTGTTAGCTTGGCGCGAGCAGTCAGGCTTATCCCAGAGGCAATGTGTAAAGCGTTTGCGTAACACACTCACACAACAGCAACACACTGGGCACACTACAAAAGACCAGGCCAATCGGGCCACGGTCAGAACCATCAGAACAGGTAAGTAAATGCAAAACACAACCAGTAACTACTGGTACCATAATGGCCTAAGCATTATCACATTAGCATTAGACACCATCCTAAAATATCATAGCATTACATTAGTCAATAAATCACATTAGGCCCAAACCTCATTAGCATAAACACATTACGCACTAGGCCTCACCAGCATAAACACATTATGCATAAACATCCTAAACATAAACACATTATGTTATAGGCATCACAAGCATAAATCACATTACGCCATCACATTAGGGCCTTGCGCCCTACCAACATAGAACTGGCCTTTCGCTGGGGCTCAAATGCCCTCTGTCCCAAACTGTCAGGACTGGCTGCCAATGCAGCAACATCAAAAGTGCGCAATTGCGCAGGTCTAAACGTTACAGCTGTCACTAAGTGCTGTACAGCTGGGAAGGTACCGTAGGCATGGGCACTCACTGTGCCCTCTGGGTGGGTCCCCACTGGGACACTCTAAAATAGATGTGCAAAATATTGCACCTGCCCACGCTGGTGCGGCGCAGCTGTGAATCAGCCAAGAGGCACGGGCACCACTGTGCCCTCTGGGCCATCACTGGGGCTCTATCCACAAATCTGCCAACGTTGCAGCTGCCCGCTGTTAGGCGGGGCAGCTGTGCCACTATCACAAAGAGGCCCGGCACCACTGGGCCCTCTGGGCCCCCACGGGCTCTAATTAAAACAATTGTGGCCCCCGTTGGAGCGGCCTGCTACCCCGCGGGACCTCCCAGGCACCAACAATGTGCCTCGGAATGCACCCAAACTCAACTCCGGGACTTGGTAAAAACAAACACCCCCCCTCGTTGGAGCAGCCCACTCTCTGGCAGGACCGCTCAGGAACTCGGCACTCTCAATGTGCCTCAGTCTCACTCACCGGTCTCCTCTCCTTTTGGGAACACGCAGGGCTCCCACCACACACGGGAGCCCTGCTCAGGCAGGTGCCGCCTTCCTCACTCTCCCGGTTTCCTCGCACTCACCAAGACGTGCAGGCTGGTTAGGCTCCCGCCTCAGACTCCAGCGAAGGCGCGGGGCTCTCCCTCTCCTCACAGGAGCCCCGCGCAGGCACACCCTCACTTCCGGCTCCGCTTCCTCGGCGTTAGAAGCCCCGCCCACAGTCAGGCGGAAGCGCCTGGCTTCCATTTACGGCTCGGGCCACGGCGGTGATTTCTCCGGTAGCGGCAGAGTGCGGGGTGGGCATCCGCCTTAAAAATACTTATTTAAGCAGGGTGGGCACCCACCAAATAGCAAAAATGCGGCGAAATGCGGGGTGGGCTCCCGCCAATAAAATGAATTCATATCCAGATGAGCAGCAATGCGGGGTGGGCTCCCGCTCCTCCTCACAACACGGGGGAATCCCCACGTCGGGATTCTCTCTCAGCGTGTCGCAGCCTCGTGCTGCAGGGCCCCAGCACTCTCCCTCTCATGGGCAATTAAAATATAGCGCTCACGAAGCGCTAGAAGGCAGGCAGAGATAAAAGTCCTTTGGGCATAGTTGGGCCCAGGGAGGTCAGTGCACTGGGCCCTCCAGCAGGGAGGCAAGCCCTTGTGGCTGTGCCTCCTGGGCCCCCAGCAGCAGCAAACCCCAGCAAAGTCAGGAACAGAACTCCTTTTCATGGGGTCACAGCCCCAGTATTTATCCACAGAATCTCTTTGTATGCAGGACAGGGCTTTTGGGGGAACCAGACGCAACTGTTTCAGGGGGGATTTGGAGCACTCTGTTGACAGGGCTCCACTTCTCCATTGTTAGGTGGGGGCTCGTCATCAGACACACCACAGGGGGGCGGAGCCGGCATTCACTAGGGCAGGCACAATCCTAATCAGGGACCAGGGACTTCTCCTCCCACCTCTCCAAATGCAGATGTCTCATTCAGCCTAGTGCTGACTGACTCTGCCCCTCCTGGAGCTGCACACACCTCACCAGCACCTGTCACTCAAAAGCCAGACATGCAATCCACATCAGGCCGACAGACACATAGCACACAGAAATGCCAACTTCTAAAAGTGGCATTTCTAAAATAGTCATAATAAATCTGCGCACACCATTGCGTAGCATTTATTATTACTATTTCAAACATACCAAACTTGACCACGCTGCTCCTCTCATATCAGGAATTACCACTGAAACACTTATCAGGGAATCCCCAATGCATTCCTATGGGAGGGCAGCCCCACAGTAGTGAGAAACTAAAATGGCTGTTTGTCACTACCAGGCCATGTCACACACTTAAGGTACATGTCCTATCTTTTACCTACAATGCACCCTGCCCATAAGACTAGCTAGAGCCTACCTTAGGGGTGACTGACATGCAGTAAAAGGGGGGTCACGGACATGGCACACACTTTAGGTGCCACGTCATAGCGGCAGTAACACCGCGCACACAGGCCCTGCTATGGCAGAGGCCTGAGATAGGTTTGAAAGGCTACTTTTGTGGGTGGCGCAATCAGCGCTGCAAGTCCACCAGTAGCATTTAATTTACCAGCCCTGGGTATATGAGATACCACTTTACAAGGGACTGACAGGTAAATTAAATAGGCCAAACAGGTGTAGACCAATCTTACCATGTTTAACACAGAGAGCACACACACTTTACACTGGACAGCAGTGCTAAAGTGCCAAGAGTCCTAAAACCACCAACACCATGTCAGAAAAAAAGGATAGGAGAAAGGCAAAAAGTTTAGGGATGACCCTGCAAAAAGGGCCAAGTCCAACAACACTTATGTCCATTTATTTTATTTATTTATTTTGAAGGTTTTATATAGTGCAAACATGACCCTTGCGGATATCAGAATGCTTTACAAGGGCAGATATTTGAACAAAAGAAGCATTGAGAGACATAATTAATCGTTTTAATCGAGTTATAAATACTGTTCATGTGAATTTAGACCTGGGAAGAGATTTCACTTCTTTTTTTGAAAGATGCAGTAGAGGGGTTCAGCCTGGTTTCTGGGGGCAGTGCATTCCAAATCCTAGGAGCAATCCCCGAGAAGGCACGGTTGTATGTTTTCTTCTTGGCAAATCATTGTGGTTTCAACAGAAGGTTACTGGAGCTCCTGGAGGATCTGTTGCCACAAGAAAGCATCAATCTCTGGGCCAGAGAGCTCAAAGTGTTGTGATGTATGGCCTTGTGCGTCATACATGCGATTTTTAATTGAATTCTGGCTTCGAAAGGTAGCCAGGTAAGAGCTCTACGGTCAGGGAAGATGTGACAGTTTCTTTTGGAGCCTGTGATGAGTCTGGCTGCTGCGCTGATTAATGCTCTTAGAGGGGCCGTAATAGATCTGGGAAGACCGCAGACAGAGACACTCCCATATTCCACTCTTGGGATTACTAGTGCCTGAACTGCCAGTTTGTAGTCATTTGTGGGAAGGAGGGGTTTTAATTTTCTCAAGGTGTTCATCTGAAAGTTTGCTCCTTTTGTTGCGGCGCTAATGTGTTTCTGCATGTTTAGATTTCTGTCAAGAGTTACTCCCATTTAAAGTAACGATCTGTATGAGCCACCTAGAAGTACCAAGATTCTATATATGAAAGGGATCTATATGGGGAGTTAAGAATAGTAACTGTATACTTACCTTGACGATATGTTGATAGTCGATAATCAGATATTCATGATATTATTGCAGATCGATATTTTGGCATATATAACCCCTAGATGGGTACAGCACGTGGTAGAGCAGATTTCTTCACTGCACCCTCTAATAGAGTGATGTTTCATCTTAACTGGGTTTTTTTGTATTTGGAGAAGAAGTTTTGTTGCTTTTATGTAGCTCAACAGTGCAGTTCTACAGAGTTGTTCTGCCAAATGTTCCTACAATACTGCAGTATATTTTGGTTGCTTTTGGTATGCGTGCAGTACTGTATGGGACAGGAGGTTTTCCCTTGGAGCATAATACTTTGTGTGTACACAGCCAATGTACCCGGTAAACGAAGCCAAAAGTCGGGCAATGGAAACCTGTCCCTGCCCTTGTTAGGTTTCACTATTTTATGTGAGGGATTGGGAATCTCGCTCTCCGCCACAAACAGAAACCAGCCCTGACAAATCAACTATTATTAAAATTCAGAAATGCAAATCTGTCTTTACTGTGAAGTGGGATAGGTAGTAATTGGGAGAGACCCAACCAAAATGACAGTTAAAGTCAACACTTTAACAAACAGACAACCCCTATGTACATCAAGTTCACATTACTTGTAGCGGTGTGCTTTTGTGCTGACACTGGAGTCATTATTACATTTCTGTATTTCCAAATGTCCACTTCCACTTCAGCGTGTGTCACCAGCTTTTGCTGTAGTGCACAAAGTTGATTTTCTGGGGTTCCAAGGCCAATGCCTACCAGACAGTGCACCTGTCCGGTTACAAAGACATACTGGGGACATTTGCTTACCACTGGCTTTGTGTTTGCCACTCACATGTATTTGCTTCCTGTTTGCTTGCTTTATTTGTCTTAGACCCTCCCATAGATCATAGACTTTTTACAACCTCTCTGATTGAGTCTTTATATACTTCCATGAGGGCTCGCTTTTTGGGTTTTTGTTTCCCTTCATTTTCGTGAAGCACTCCATGTGTTTTCAAGTTGCCCCTCTTGTGTACTTCTCCCCCAGTCACCACGCTCTGTGTTTCTCTCTGTTGCCAGTGTCCTTCTTTCCCACATCCCATACATTGTTTTCTGCCCCGGTACTTTTCTATGCTAGCTCCACGTTGCTCTTTCAAAAGTTTGCTCACTCCACCCTCGTCCTCCTTGTTGCTTACACTACCCCCACCACCATGGCACCTGTGTTTCTTCTGCTCCTGTTGCTTTCATCCTGCTGTGTTGCTTCTTCTCCAACCCCTTGAAAAAAAACACCTTTGCATGTTTTCTTCTTTTTCTTTTTAGTTAAGGATCCAACACAGATCAGTGACTAAAAAGAAAAAAAAAAGCAGCAGCGTCAGTAGTTTGCAGGAATGTGCATTTGTGGTGTTCAAATCTATCAAATGATAGGCAGACCAAATCAAACTTTGTTGTTTTCTTTTTCAATTCTTTAGCCATGCTGGGCAGCAATAGGTCTCAAAGGCAAGACACATCAGCTTTGCCAATGCTTCTTAATTGTGTTCCTCCCACTCTTCTTCTCCTCTGATAGCCATTCCCCCAATATCGATTTGTTGTTTCATGCCCTGGCACCAAATGGGCCGCGTGGGTTATCCCATGTCTTGGTGATTATGTTGCATACAGTAGTCTGTTCCCAAGTTGGGCTCTTTTCCCTAAAAAAAGATCTTCTTTTGGCGAGAACTCTGGGGCAAGATTAAAAAACATTTTTGTCTGGTACAATTTTATATCCTTGGTGGTGTGTTAAGTTAGTGCTCACTCCGAACACTTTTCACCACTGTAGTATGAAAACAGTATTCTGTAGGTAGTAATGTGTGACAAGAACATTGGTACATATTTGTTGTATAGCACTTTGTTCTGGTGGTGATGTTTTCTGTTGTCGTTTTGTATTGCTATGCATGTGTGCTGCATTATTGCAATGTGATTTTATTGTGTTGTACTGTGGTTGTTGTGTTTCATTTCGCTGTGACTGTATTGTTGTGATGTCCCCTGTTATTTTTTATGTTATGTTACTTTGTGTATGCTATTTTTGTTGTGTTATTTGCTATTAACTTGTGTTATTTAGTTCATTTATGTCAACAAATGATTCTACATTTCCAGCCAAAAGCAACATATATCTTGAAGGTTCCTGTGACAAAAAACTATTTAGCACTTAACAAAGTGGTAAAAGACTGCTACTCCAACTCTTTAACTACTTGAGAAGCCAGTCAGCCCAAAACCATGGCAGAGACTGCATCTTATTTTAGCGATCCCTGTGCTCACTTTATGAGATAGGCTAATTTCAGATAATTCTGTGATTTATAGCTTAGAGTTTTGCACTGCATCCCCTTCTCTGAAGCTCTACTGTGCCACTCTACAGCAAATCTTTAGGTTTTGCCTAAGTCCATATGCTCTTTGGGAAATCTTTTGCAAAAACAAAAAGCTTAAAATGAGTTTAGAGCCTGCACTTTACTTACCATTGGTTGGATTTGACATCACTCTTGTTTCACTGCTTCTTATTGGTAAGTGTCTTCTGCTTCCTCTTGCGGCTTTGTGTTTATCCCCGCCGTGGAGCATGGACCAAGTACAGCTTTCTGTCTGCAGGCACTGAACTTCCACTGGCCGCATGCTCCTGCACATACTTTTTAAAATTGTTTTCCTCTCGTATTGCCCTCCTACCCGCATCCCATTGTTCATTGTGTTGCTGCGCTCATCCTACTTCCCCGCTCCTCCCTTGTTTTGCTTGTCCTCCTCCTGCTGTCGTTGTGTTGCTGCTCCCTCCCTCTCCTCCTTTGTGTTGCTTTCCCACTGTCTGTTGTGTTATTGTTCTCTCCCTCAGCCCCCGCACTTCCCTCATGTTGCTTGCCCACCTGCCCTCCTCCTGCTGTCCATTATGTTGCTGCCCCCACCTCGGTACCCCCTGCCCCTCCAACTTTTCTATCGGCCACAAAAAACTTTAACAAAGCCAAATAACACTCACATATCCAAGAGCTATTTGACTTTGTCAATGTTTTTAGACATTGCTCAGTAGCGCGGGCAGCTTTGCAAGATGCCTTTGAAGGCAAAAGGCACTACAATGCAGACAGTGCTGGCCGCGTCAACGTTTTTTCCCCTTTACTTTAAGAAGTGTTGCACAGCAGTCCGTGCTACTGTGCAACATGTCTAAAAAACACATTGAGAAAGCCTATAGATCTCACATAGGGTAAACCAGTTGGCTTTGCCAATGCTTGTTGTCTACGCTGCCTTTAGGGGGCAGTAAACTCGATTGGACCACTAGTATCTGTCCTAGCCCAGCTTTTATCCGAGAAATATATGAAATAATAAACAGTAATAGTGTGGAAAGAAATGCATAAACTGTTTTATTAACAAAATGAAACTTGAAGTGATCCAGATTTTTAGGATTTCTTTTTCTAATTCTTTTTTCAAACCTTTTAGGCATGCTCTGGTTAAGTGTGCATGCACATGTGCCAGCTTCTCCAGGCTCAGCGTAGTGTGGTAGGTGCAAAAGCAGAACTTCTTGCCCAGTGGTGTAACACAAAGTGGTGGTGCCCCTCTGCAGAAAGTGATGAGGGGCCTTGCGTTTCCCAGATCTCTCAAATATTAATTGACCATGACTGAATGGGATCCCCTTGAAGGTTTGGGGGCCTCTTAGTAGGTCTGCAGGGGCTTCAGAGGTCTGAATTGCTCCCCTGTCCCTGTTATACCACTAACCACCAACTGGATGAATGAGAACTTTCTCTAGCTGAATGCAGATAAGACCGAGATCATGCTGTTCGGTAAAGCCTCTTCCATCTGGGCTGATGATTGGTGGCCGCAGCAACTGGGTACCTCCCCTGTACCCAATCAAGCAGTAAAGAATCTGGGGATAAAATTGGACCAAGCCTTAACTATGAGAGAGCACATTCTGGCCACCACTGGCTAATCTTACCATTACCTATGCCTATTGCGCAGAATCTTTCCTTACCTCCGTATTTCCGCCCGGAGAACGTTGGTTCAGGCCATCGTAATAAGCAGACTGGATTATGGCAACGCCCTGTTGGCTAATGTCAGTGAAACACTGATCTCTAAACTTCAGGTTGTTTAAAATACGGCAGCAAGGCTTGTGCTCAACTGCCCTTCTGGCACCTCTTCGTCACCTCTGCTGAAAGAACTACACTGGTTGCCTGTGAAGAAACGCTCTTATTTTAAAATCTGCTGTCTCACATATAATGCCTTAAAGGGCAAAGGCCCACTTTACCTTCAGAAAAGAATAAAAGCGTATGCCCCATGCCGTAATCTATGATCTGGCTCGAAAGCCCTGCTGGGTCCCTCGCATCTGTCTAACACGCAGCGGTGGAAAGGCTTTTTTCTATCTCTTCCCGTGTACTGGAACAAGCTTCCTCTCCATGTACGTTCTTGCCCGAACTACTGTAAATTTAGGAAACAACTCAAAGCCCACATATTTTAAAACACCCTCATCGATTCCTGTCTTTGATCCACAAGCAGCACCGAGATGCCCTAGGGTGATTTGTGCACTATATCAAGTCGATTTAACATAACATAACATAACATGGGGTTCTACCAGCAAATATTTGTGCCTAAGGGCGTGCGTGCAGTGCATGCACCCTTTCACCTTTCTATGATGGGCATTTCTGGCAATGTCTCTCTGACTAGAAATAAACCGAATTAATGTGCAGTGTTACAGGATGATACAGTAATATATGTAGTGAGATCTTTACAGTTTCTCAAACACTATATGCAAACCATCGACTCTTTTTTTGGTGTTGCTGCTACATGTAAAACAGAGGAACTGGTGATATCTGTTAGGAGGAGGAGGCCCTGGGGAATTATATATAAAATGTATTCCTTTGGAGAAGTGTGCAGTGCAGCCAAACACTGCCAAGTGCCTGAAATCAATTAAGTACACCCTCACTGCCACAAGTTTAAAGTAAGCAAACACAGACGAACAATGCGTCGTCCATATGAACAAAGGGGAGAGGAGTTGGCCTAACGGCTAGGGCGGTCGACCTCGAATCTTGGGAACTGGGTTCGAGTCTCGGCAATGACGCTGAACATCCTGTGATTCTGGGTAAATCACTTAATCTCCCTGTGCCTAACAAAAAAATGAATGTGTCCTTATGTAATGCAACTGGTGCTATGTAAAGTGCTCTGATACCTGATTCGGGTCAATTTCTCACTATATAAAACTCTGTAAAATAAAAAAATAAAATAAATGCTATGGCTCGAAAATAAAAAACCCACTAAGAAGTTACCATCACCACATTGTGTGTTCAAAGATGAACAAACTGCCTCCAAACTCGTGGAGATTTATAAATGTACTCTGGGGGTTAATTACAAGCCACTTGTGCGTCATTTTTAACATGGGAAAAGTGACGTACGGGTGGCGCAAGGGGCTTGTAAATAAACCCCTCTATTTTTTTATGTAGTGCTGGATTGTAAACCGAAGTACCTTCTCGGCGCTCACAGTTATTGTTGGGCCTGGTTGAGCTACTTAACCCAAAGTAAGAAGAAAGGGGCATGTGCAGCCTCCATTATAGTACTGCCTTAGTGGCAAAAGTGTAAGTATGGGTAGTATCACACATTTCTGTATTACTGTGGATTTACAGTAAAATGTTAATAATTTAATTTGCTTCTACGTGAAAAAGGCAGGAGGAACTGAAATTTGAAATACACACGGCATTGCCCGCATATTTCCGAAAAAAGTCCAGATTTCGAGGCAATAGCGAACTCTGCGTTACCGGTTTCGATGTTATAAACTTTTAATGTACCTCAAAATGAAGCCCTTACTTTCTCTGCATTGATCAAATAGTAGTGGATTCATGCCTGTGCAGAATGGACTGCTCTGGAAGAGAACACCAATCTCATCAATAAATTGGAAATTGGCATACCTCTCAAGAGAGAAGGTGCAGCCATGTTGGGCACGGCTCCTCCTATGAATATTCCAGTCTGCTGTTTTCTGGCGAGAGCATAACCGCATCTATCTATTGGCCTGAATACCTCTGCACTTGGTTAACTGGGCGACTGATAAATTCCTACCCAGTTCATGTTATCAAAGAAGCTAGAATCAGTCTGACCACCCCCTCTCCCCCCAAAACATTAAAAATACATGCAAACAGGTGTCTGAGAGGCTCTCATAGCAAACCTTGAGTCACTTCAGGCCCTCCCAGATTTACCAGCCTGTGAACGAGCAGTGAGTGTCACAGCTCATCTGCATGTATTCCACTCACATCAGGGGAGATGTAAACCACTGTATGAACTATATGTACGCACCCATGTATATGTGGTGGCAAGGTGTCATGTAAAACCCATCTAAAGTATCTAGACCTCTCCTTATAGATAAAAAAGGAAAAACGTACCCAAGCACTTGGCTATCAATCATACTCCTTAAAAGGCTTTTACTCCAAAAGAGAAATCATTGACTCGTGTACCCTTCCTGCACAAAACACTATGCAAGGCACAATGCAAAGCTTTTCCCACTTTGCATACGTGCTGCAGAGTGCAGCACACATGGAAAGTCGGAAAAACACGAAGAAATTAAAGTATTTCTCCCGCTAGGACCTCCTTTGAAGGGGCGTTAACTTTTGGCGCAAAACCATGTTTACAAATCTTTGTAAATATGGTTTTGCGTCAAAAGGCATGGGTGGTTGCATGGGAACACCCATGTACCACCCATGTCATGACCCCTTGGCGCAAAGTAACGCAGAGCAGTGGAAATAAAATAGCAAAACTAAAATTTGCGCTGGTTACCAGTTCAAAAGTTTTGAAAATCTTATCCTTAGTCTGAAAAGGAACTCTTTGAATTCTTTACTATTGAACAGCGGACGATTATCAGGTTTGAGCATAGGGGGTAAACCCCACACTGTAAAGATGTAATCCAGCTTCTCAATGACCTTGTCATGCATTGTCAGTACTAAGTCTCTACTAATGGAAAGCAGGAATACTCATCAATGACTGAAACTCTTTAGACACTGTCGCAACCCCTTTGGCTTTAGGATTTCCAAAAAAGGTAAGTAGCGCTTAGTAGTCTGTAATGATAGTGAAACGTTTTCCATATAGAAATACATGAAAAGATTTGCAGGCCCACAGTACAGCCAGCCTCTCCTTCTCGGGCTGAAAATAGACACGTTCTGTGTCAGAAAGACTTTGATTAGCATAGGCCACAATGTGTCTCTGGGCATTTGGATGACCATTATGTTGAGCATGGTTTGCCCACAGCCCTACTGGCTAGCATCTACTGTGATCTCAGTCTGTAAATTGGGGTCAAAATAGGCCTTCTCAGTCACATTCTAAATCGCAAGCTTGATTCTTTTGAAACCTTGATCTCATTCAGCAGACCACTGAAATGGGACATTTTGTTGTGTTAAGTTTCTCAATGTGGCACTCACTGTAGCAAAGTCACAAATGCACCTTGAGAAATAACTGGCCATGCCCAAGAAGAATCGTAGCATGGTGACATCTTGTGGGGGACAAGTAGCTAACAGTGCTATCACTTTATTGGGTTCAGGAGTCATTCCCCCATCAGAAAATATGTTTCGAACAAATTTATGTTTGGTCTTGTAAAACTCACACTTTGCTGCGTTCAGACTCAGACTGAGACCTCCATCAGCAAGTAACTGCCATACATGTGTGAGAGCCTTGTCATGCTCCTGTTGTGTTGCTCAAATACTAGTATGTTATCACTGTAATTAAAAGTATGTTTGACAGGTTGAATGATGCGACCTATAACATCCTGAAATATTTCTGCAGCTGACGACACTAAGAAACCCTACCTTTTAATCTGAATGAACCAACATGAGTCAAAAAAGTAGTGATGTACATGCAGTTCTCTTCCAACTCGAGTTGATGGTATCCCTTGTTCAGGTCAAGATAGGAGAAGACTTTGGCACTGTTCAGTTACATGACCATGTCTGCTATGTGTGGACCATGATGTCTTTCTCTCTCAATTGCTTTCTTGGCTTGGCACATGTCAACACAGATGTGCACAGCACCTCTACTGTTCTTTTTTGGCACCACCACTATGGGTGAAGCCCATGGTGTAGGACCAATGTAACGTTTAATGGTTCCATGCTTGAATAGCATTTCCATCTCTTTCCCAACAGCTTCTTGAAAATGGAAAACTACCCTGCGGTGCTGCTAAGCAACAGGGTGAATATCCTCATTGATATGAAGTCACACTTTCATTGTCTTGAGCCTGTCTAGGCCATGCAATAACTACGGAAACTGACTTACAACTTCAGATTGAGTGTGCAGGTTGTAATTAAGAGATATCAGTCCCATGTCAGCAGCAGTGGCAGAACTGAGGAAGGCATGCACTGGACAAAGCTCCTTGAAGGCCATGCATTGGCCCTTGTATTGATACTTCTTTATGGTTTAGTGTCGCTGTGAATGACCCTTGACTCTGCAACGGTTCAGAAGCAGTCCACATGTAAACTTTTGTGTTGGACGATTGAGACGTGGCACAGGAGGTAGGCTGTAAAACTTATCGACTGGCATGATGTTGATCGATGCACCGTCTATGATAAAGGTTATAGGGTGACCATTGACCTTTATTGTTATTTTGGGGCATCGTCCAAATGATTTTTTTGTGCTCTGTTTGGTGGTTTGCTTTTGTTGTTTGTTCTTCATTGCAAGCAGCCAATCCAACGTGTGCCTGTCTTTCCTTGGTCAATGCTTTCATTGCACATCCATCTTCTTTATTGGCGCTCAGAAATTAAATTGACCTGCCTTTGTAGGATGAGCCTGACAATTATCAACTTCATCTGGTTTCTGCGGGTTTGTGGGCACGTCTAGGAGGCTTCTGGAATCTTCTGGTAGCCATTTTCTCTTTTTGCTGTGACCTAGTTAGTTTCTCCTTCACTTTGCAGACTATTATGAAGTCGTTTTCTATACCACACCCTTTGCACATTTGTCTTATGGATGAACATTTGACTTTATGGGGAAATGAAAATCCAAATGGGAAGCACAGCTTTTTCTTCTTTGTAGACGTCAGCTTGCCTGTATCTACCTTGTGCTTGGGCTTGCTTTTCATGACCAACGCTGATTCATTTTTCGCTGTTCCAGATTCCATGTCAGCTGCCAGGCGATCTGTTCCTTCTTCAGCTCTTGCAGCCTTTAGTACTTCCTCTAAATTGAGCGTCTCTCTTAACATGCGTCTTTGGAAAGAGTCTGAAAGACAACCATCTATGACTCTGAGGCGTATGGCCTCCTCATCATTAAATACAATAATCTTACAGTGTTTGATAAGCATATTGAGTCTCTCAACAAACTCATCCATCGTTTCACCAGCCTGCTGTCGTGCTTGATTGAAAATGTACCTTTCCTGGTCGACATTCGGAACTGGATTGAACTTAGTTTTCAAGGCTTCCTTGATTAGATGGTACAATATTGCAACAGCTTGTGATATTTTATTTATCACTTTTTTCACTCCATCACCGGCAGATTCTTTAAGTACTTAATGATTTTCATATCATCTGCTTCTCCCAGAGCATCTATGAAATCATCAAAAGTCTCGATCCATACAGTCCACCTGGCGCCAGTATCCTGATTTTTGGCGGTCGCAATTCGGTGGGGGTTTCAGAAACGCAGCAGCACCATTTTTTGCGCTTATTTTGGCAGCCATTGAAAAATGTCACAAATCTGAAGGCCTTTCATAGCACTGGATGCCACTTGTCACTTTGCATGTGTCAGCGGCTTAACCAGGCTTGGTCGTCACACCCGAATCGTGGTTGTGTGGCACTTCCTTCACTCATGCTTGTGAGTACTTTGCACTTTCGTTGTCCCTGCCTTGAGGGTTTGCTTTGCATGGACAATGGCTATGTGTTTTGCTGCGCCGTAGTATCTCTTCTCTTGGCTTTGCCAGTGTGCTTCTGGCGCACTATCTAGGTTGTTCCTCTGTAGGGCCTTCAACTTCTTCAAAGGCCGTATCTGTGCTGAACTGGGGCTTCGACTTCACATGCACCAACTTCAACCTTCGTCTCATGGATTTGGGTGCATGTGGCACACACAAACAGTTTGCCGTAGTGTTGCAAACTCTCAGGAAGAGCAGCCTTATTTCTTGACTCTCTGTGCTGTCTTTCATAATTATAGGCCAACAGCCGAGTAGGTGGCCAGCATGGGAAATTAAAAATAGGAGGAAATAACGGCATATGTCAACATACATTTATGGTATAATATTAGTATTTACCAGTGGATGTATTGTTATATAAGATTTGTCAACTTAAATAGGTAAAACACGACAGACTTCAAAGTTTAATGTAAATCAATGGAATTATATCTACAGGGAATGTTATTAAACATTCTGTGAGGTGATCAATTGTCAACTTTTACCTTTGGAAGGTGGTAGAAGATGTGAGTGTCAAGGATTTTCATTGGTGAGAATTTCAGGGCTGTTGGGGCAGTATGTAATTTGAGCCGGTGGCTTCCGGTGCTCAGCACCAATACCTAATTGTCAGCACGTGCACTCATGGCAGTCTGCCACATGATGGCGCTGCTTGCCTAATTGACAGATGAGCACAAGAACAGTTGTTTATTAACTGAATATCCATTAAAAAATGGTAATTCCTGCCGCCTGAGCCATTCTTACGGCATTGGGGGACTGGAATAGACTGAATTGTCACACTTGTAGGAGGAGTGTGATGGTTAGTAGATGTCACTGGCCATGCCGGCATGGGTGATTCAAGCTGCAGTGGCTGCTGACAAGGGTCCTGGCACCTATTGTTTCACAAATTAAGCACTGTTTTGGGGGGATTTGAAGTTGAGTACCACTTTGAAATGTACCTTTTTGCATTGGAGATTCTTTTTATGAACATCTGTTAAGTCTCCTAGCAGTGTGGGTTTGCCGATTCATGCAATTGAGAGATGAGCCTCGAGGGTCATGGTAGTCCATGGGTTTGGAGAAGATTTTTAATCAGGATTTTGTAACGCATATGGGGTTGATGTCATGAATGAAAAGGAAATTGGTGATTTTGTTATAATGCACATTTGCTGATGTGGAATTGTAAAGAGGAGAAGGTCGTTTTGTTGACTATAATAAATGCTGAGTGCTACTTATATGGCTGTGGTCTGCTAAGGTAGTTTTTCTAAGTATTTGAATTGTTTTGTTTTCAAGGAAGCGAAATAAAATGGCATAAGCCATGTCGGGATAAAACGAACTAACACCCTTGAAGGGGATTAAGGGCTTTGATGATCAAACACCCTTTGAGTGGGACAACAATTGCACAGTTTTAAAGCAAATTGTGCAGTATTTAAAAAGTAAGCATTTCAAAGGGATGGGCGATTACAAGCCTTGCAAAGTGTAACCCTGACCTTTCACTTCAAGTTTACTTATGTTTTGGGAACCATGGTCACGAACGACCAACTAGTAAACCTCGAGGAATGACGAGCTTTGCAAATAACTCAGCAAAAGGCAAACAGAATGCTGTAACTTTGAATATGTCGGTGGACTCTGAAAGAGGTTGCAGTTAAATATACACTTATATAAGTCAACCAGTAAACCATAGTTGTTGTTTCGCCCACTAAGGTCCAACGGTACTGTTAGTGCGGGTCGCCATGGGCCACATGGGAGCCCTTTGCGGCACAAACAGAAGCAACAATTGACTTTTGTGCACAAACATCTTTTTTCCAAGCGAGCCCAGCAGATTGGGGTCTTGGGGGGCAGCCGACCATGGGGAGGTGTGCCTCCAGTAGGGTTGGGTTAGGTGGTGCAGTCCAGTGACTTCACTACATTTTGGGCTATCAGTATAGTCCAAATTATAAAACCTGGCAATTTTAATTACCAGCCACCATTTTGTCCTTAGTTGACACGTTGACTGATAAAAGGCTCGATCATTTTCAATTAATTTAGTGAACTAGTGCTCGTTGTAGTTGCAGTGGGTTACCGGTTTGGCAGTATGGCTGAGGAAAAGGGGGCACAGCCTTTACGCTTCTCGAGAATGTGGGTCGCCTGGACTTGCTGGTGGCAGGTGTGGCAAAAGGAGGTACCCAGTACGTCGGGCCTCCGAGGGAGGAACCACCGCAGTGTTGGCATGTTCCCCGCACGGCGGGCTCTAGGGGGTCAAAGCCACAAGCTGACCAAACAGGGCCGTAAGAGGGTGTGGCAAGCAACCCTGAAGGTGCAGGAAACGGGCTGGTGGGAGGATGGCAAGCCTGTGAGGCCAGTGCTGAGTGCGTGCTTTGAGTCTGCACTGCAGCAGGAGGCCCCAGAGACTGCTGAGGCAGTGCGGCACAAACAGAATGTTTCATTAAGAAAGCAGAGGGGAGTTGGGGAATGCCTGCAAAAGGCCACAAAAGGCCACACAGGCCATGATAGATTAAATTGAGAGGCAAGTGAGGGCATTGGGGGAGGAGCGGGCCAAGATCGAGTAGGGTACGGATGTCCGTGGCGACGATCAGGGTGGTTTTCGTGCTGTGGTTGGAATGGAAGGCAGATTGGGAAGTGTCTAACACGCTGTTTCAGTCCAGGTGTTTGGTGAGCTGGTGGTTTATGGCCTTCTCCAAGACTTTAGTGAAGAAAGGGAGCAGCGGGATGGGGCGGTAGTTCTTGAGTTTGCTCAGGTCGGCGGAGGGTTTCTTGAAGAGAGGCCTGATTTCTGCGTGTTTCCATGCGCCTGGAAAGGTGGCTGTGGCGATGGATTCGTTGAGGATAGTGGTTCGACGGATGGCTGACAGGATGTCACTCTGAGAGGTTCCAACAACCTGCCCTCCGAATCCCCTTTAATACTGACTCCCTGGCCTCTATTTATCCTTTAGAAGTCTTCAAACAGTTTTGCTCAGAGCCACACTAAGCAAAATATTTTCAAGTCAGGCCCCTCCTCCAAAACTTTATGGCAATGATTGGGTGAGCGGGAGGGAAAGGGCTGAGCACAGGGGGCATGGCTTCAGGAGTCCTTTTTCTATAACTCAAATCACACTAAAAATGCGACTTATAAAAGAGCAAATAAATCAAACAAAAACAGTTATTGAACGAAAAATACTGTTCCACATAATTGAGCTGTTGTGAGCCCCTCATACTACTGGACCCTCATGCAACTACACTTATTACGCTAATGATAATTGCAGTCCTGAGTAGCAGGCTATCTCCTCTGTCTCATATTCCCCTTCACCACCATGCTTGACCATCACTCTAAACTTGAGTTGTCCCTTTCAGAAACAAAGAGAGATCCCACATGTTGTGTCCCTTTTTCTGCTAGGGTGCCCTCGGTCCTAATGCTAGAAGGGAAAATAAGTTCCCATGCCCCTTTTCATGTCTCGCCTACGCAGCGTGAATGCGCTGCTTAGGCAAAAGACCTTTAGCAATCGCTTCGGCTTTTCAGCCAAAAACATGCACGCGTTCCATTGCTTTCAATGGCAACGTGTGCACGTTTGGCGATTTACTTGCGGGAGCGAGCTGCGCCATATGGTAGAGGAGCAGGTGGTACACTTTTCCTGTAGCAATTATCGCTCCTGGCGCCACTTGCTCCCGCAAGTGAAACGCTTTCACTTTTGCTGACACTTTTTTTTTACTCTTAGAGCGCGCACGCTTGTTTCAGATGCTACTTTTTTCAAAAATGGAATGCTCCGAAATACTTCTTAAATCGTTCCTTTTCCTTTAAATGGCATCACAGAAGACCTTTCAGTTTTATGAACGCCAGGGTTTTTGAAGAGGACAATGCTTTCTTTTTCACAGAAATGTCTTCGTTCTCACTGCATTGAGTGTCTGCTACGTAAAGTCACATGGTGTAACCATATGCTTCCTAAAATGTAGCTCAAATTGCCTCCAACCAACTTCCTGTTCTGATGTGCGTTTTTTTCGCCCCTCGCTGTGCATTCTTCCAGTCAGAAACTGCCAGGTTCAGGCGAAGAGGGGAAACGATTTTCAAGAAGAATAAGGTTATGAACCAGGAGTATCAGTGACTCAGCTCTTCATCCCACGGTCTGAAGAAACAACACATTTTGTAAGGTACGTTCTTTAAAACTGCTTCATCCCACTCTATAAAAAATGTCATTTTGGCGGTGATTTAAATATATTGCCGACAAGAAGTATGTTTTGAGGCACTTTTCTAAAATGCATAACCTTTGCAAACAATCGCTGGGAATATTGAGATTAAGTTAAGTCATAATTGTTTTGACTTCTAACGGGTTTCACTTTAATATTGAAACAAGTGCAGTGCAGCTGTTCGCCAGCAGAGGGAGACAAAGAACGACTCCTTTGTTTCATAGCGTGGAGACACAGCCCGTAAATTTACGTTTAAAATGAACAACGACTCCTTGACGTCTTGCTTAACTAGAACATTTCCAATTTTACACATCTAATAGACATGATATACAGCTGCCTCGGTTTCTGACTGCTTATGTGTGACATTTCTGTGTTTTCACTGTGGTTGGAATTGACACGTATGGTGACACTATACCGTTAAGTAATGTGGCTTAACGGCTAGAGTGGCTGACTGACGCTGGGGAACCAGGTTCAAGTCTAACAGGAGGCTCAAATCTCCTGTGATCCTCGGCAAATCACTTAATCTCATTGTGATTAAAAATTATTGTGTAGGACTCGGTCTGTAATACAATTTGTGCTCGTGTAAAGTGCTCTGACACCTACGGGTCGAGTTCGCGCTATATAAAACTGAGAAAAAAAAATAAGAGTTATCCCTTGCGCAGATTACGGAAATGTGCTTCGTATTGGTGGCTGTATGACTCAACTTATATCTGCAGCATTATAAATAAGGGTTCTGACTGAATGTCATTCCCCCATCCTCCGACGTAGGTATTTCACAAGTGAATATTTCTCAATGTAATTAAATTGTCTTTGGTGCAAACATTGGACCTACAAACATTAATTCATCATAGTCTGAATTGAAAGTTTGGGAGCTAGATATTTTAAAATAAAGTTTGCTGCCAATTGAGTATGCCAGAACATATTTACTGTCACATCGATCACTGTTGCACAGTTGTTTAGTGGCAGACTTTAAATAAAAATAAATGTGTAAGTTGACTGTCAGATTCCTGTCCTCACCCTAACCTTCTGTGACACTACCCCTTATCCTATCTGCTTACCCCCCACTGACCCCCCAATTTATGGGATACCATTTTTATTTCTACTGCTGGGGATAAGTAAGAGACTGCATTTCTTTGTGCTTGGTTGGTAGGGTCTTGGTTTAAAATGACTTCTGTGTTGGAAGAGTTTTGGTGTGGCGGTGTAGGGCCGGAGGGATCCTCTGATCACATCACTTTGAAGAGGTAACTGTGCATGTGCATGTAGTGAAGGAAAGATAGATAAGTGGTAGAATTGTGTTTGACGTATGGTTCCCATCTCTAGGTAAGTAAAGCAGCCCATCTGGGAAGAATTTGGTGTTATGAGTGAGGCTTGGAGTGATACTCCAAACATGTCGCGACACGCTTGTTTCTGGAATAAAGCATGGTCTACCATAGATTCGGTGATACTGCCTTTGAGAAGTTTGGGCTTATTGGTGCATCTAAGTTTTAGGTGTCATGGATGGGTTGGGAAAAATAGACTTAGCGAGAGAATTATTCTCATTTTTGTAAGTGAGGCTTCTGTTTGGGAACAGCCAAGTCTCTACTGCCTTCCAGAATTTTTGTTTATCATGAAGGGTCCTACTCTGTGCCACAGGAAGTGTAAAACAAGCATTGGCATAGCCAATAGGTCTCGCTTTTGGGACCTTATAAGTATTTAGTTATGCAGCACAATATCCTTGATGCACAACATTAACTGTTGCATGGTTAAACACTTATAAGGCCCCAAAGGCGAGACATATTGGCTATGCCAATGCTTGTTTAAAGTGAGACAGTCATAATTCTGATGCAGTGGGCCCCTCCGACTTCTGGGCCCAGTCCTGCTAAACCTGCTTCACTTATCTTAACTACTGCCTTGCAAAGAGGGCAGTCTCCTCTGCCCTTTGTTAAAAGCAATCTAGCCACACCACATTCTCTGCCATATCTCTGAGGCTAAACAAAGGTGTCTCCATTACTTTAATTTTTCCCTCCCGTGGACCATTGCTTTGAGGCCCAAATCAACTCTGGCAAGTGTGCAGTGGGCCCTAATGTAAGCAAGGAAGAATTGTAAACAGCCCTAATTAAGGTTTAGTTGGCTCCTCATACCTCTGTGCCCTAGTGCCATTGTACCTGCATGCCAATGAGTCTTCCTGCTCCTTTGTGTTGAAAAGCAGAATGGGTGACCTGTTTTCTAATGCTAACAAGGAAAATGGGCCCTCACTCCACTTCATGGTAAGACAGCCATAATTGAGCAGTAGTGGCCACTTACACACTTGACAACAATACCTGCATCACTAATGGAAGGATCCCTTATATCGCCCCCTTCCTTGGGGTATCTCTGAGGAAGCTGTCTCTGGCCATTTGTAAACATAAAAAAATGAGACCCCACACAGTGCTTCATCTTCTGGACCATCTTTTTTTACAATATCTATGAATCTTGATCTTTTCCTCTTTCTCCTGGACCATTACTCTGAGGTCCCAGGGGTCAAGAATCAGGTCTCTGCATCTGAATACAACCCTGTTGGCCTCCTCCTTGCCACCCCCTAGACACACCTTTTACAAAAACAATTGACTCCGAACGGTTAATCCTGACTTTGAGGTGCCTCTGCCAGAAAGTGAGGGCGGGGTGGTAGTGTAGAGAGTTAAAGAAGAAACAAGCCTTCTTACCAGACATTAATTGATTGAGTCACTTAAAACCAAGGCCACTGGAATTATGAGTTTCTGAGGCAGCAGAGTTTCCCGCATAGTTATGGGTTTACCGCATTTGCTACATAATCCATCATCTGCTGCATAAAATTTCAGATTTTAACAGAAAAATGTAATTCTAGCTCAAACGGATCAAAAGTTACTTAAAACGTGGTGAAGTGTGCCAGAGAAGTAGAAGGACCTTCATAAAGGTTGATTGATCATCTTGCGGTTGCTTTTTGCTGTATTTGGGTGTTAAACTGGTACTAATGAGGTATAATAATTCCTGTGACAGTGTTACCATGAGTAGAAATGACAAAATAATGAAGTAAAGCTAACCACAAAATTGTGCCGCATTAGGCCGCATAATTTTCCTTTTCTTGTTGCATAATGTAGTCAACCCTGCTGCATAATTTGGTCCTCTCTTGACAGATTATTCTAGTAGCCCTGCTTAAAGATACACGGTGACAAAGATTCATTCTTTTTCACAGTTAAGGTAGGGGTGCTATTAGCTGAGTTCTGGAATAATGGAGATACTTGTAAAAATGTTTGCATTAGGTACAGACTGATTACTTATTACTAAAAACTATATTTTGTAGGAACTTCTTTTAGCTCAAACACTGCATTATTGTACAGCAGCCTAGCTTAGACCGTGTTTAATGCAAGGGTAAAATAATACATTAAATATTCACAGTGCTTTCTGTCATAGGCTGGGACCTCGCATCACTATAAGTATAAATGTCACTATTCCCCTATGTGCCAGCTAGGGTACAATTATGTGTTGCTCAGGTTTCACACACGCAGACAGCTGCAGGGATGGTAGTTGCATTACCTAACACAGTACATTTACCACAGGTTAGTTTAACTTGCTTTTACTTTTTAATTAAGCTGTTTCCGCATGATATTATATGCAGTTAGCTGACAGTGAAAAAAGAAAATTCTCAGGCTATTTAGTTCTTTTCATTTTAGCGACCTTATTGACAGTTGATTGCCTCCCCTCATGGCGCCCTGAATCACAGTTCCCATTCTTTTGAATCCACTTTTGTAAACGTGTTAACGAATGCAGCCCGGCAATGTGTCAGATGAACAAGGCTGCAGTTCCAGGCCATCATCATTTACATGTAATTGTAGAGGCATTCTGGCACCGCTTTGAAACCATCCACGGACCCTCAGAGAGTGCACCCCACAGTTTGAAGACCTCTGCTTTGGAGGACCATGTGTGCAGTGCCCCAGTTGTCCTGCTCCAGGTTGGGATGCAGACTCTCTGTGAACTTTCTAGCTCATTCCATCCATCATTCAACTAAGGTGGCTACCAACTCTACCCGAAGGCAGTCCGAGGCCGCACTACGCTCTGTCCTTTGAGCAGATGCTTTAGCCCGCCCATCAGCCAGCAAAGGAGACTGCCATCACCAGTACTAATTTGTAAAAAAAATAAGTGCCAGGGCTCTCGCTAGGAGGCCACTGCAGCTTGTACCACACATTGCCCCTCCGATGCTGCCAGTGATAGTAACAACACAATCACTAACCATCATACACCTACAAATGTGATCATTTGGACTTTTCCAGGCTATAAGAATGGCTTGAGCGGCTGACAATAGTCATTTTTAATGTATATTGAATTAATAATTAACTGCTGTGGTAATCTCTAAATTAGCCACACAGCACCACCTTGTGGCAGACTGTCACATGCGCTGGTGTTGACAATTAAGTGCCGGTGCTGGGCACCGGAAACCACCAGCTCAAATTAAGCACTGACCATCACCAACCAGAACAGATCCCGAGGCTACAACAAGCTGGGTTTTCTGTCCTACCGCAGTCTCTCCAACCAGGCCAGCTCATCTCTCGGACGAGGGGGCTGACATTGCTGCTCAGATTTGGCCTGAGCCCTTCTGCACTACTTGTGCACCCATCTGCCGGTGATAAACATGAAAGATTTTTTTTTGTCTTGCGGCAAAGCCCCATGTCATCAATGGTACGGGAGATCCACCCTCCTTAGGGAAGTGAGTCACTGGCTGTTGTTGTCGATTATTTTACAGCTTCCACTTCTTGCATCCTCACGTTTCTGGACCGTGGCTCTGGGCATAACAGGACCGTGGCACTCTGTGCCCTGAGAGAAGTTCTCCCTGCCACAAGGTAAGAACACTGGTGTTTTGACACCCTTTATTGCTGTTTGTTCTTCGGGCGGGCCTCACCTTTTGTTTGCTGGGTAGTGCCATTGTGATTGCACCCTTACTTTGTCAAGATGCCAGTCATTGTGTCTGCTCCCAGCTCCTCTCTCCTCATTAGAAGGCCTACCACCTCCAGAGGCTCCTGGTCACCGTGCAAAAGAAGACCCACCACCATTCAAAACACTCCTCTCTCGGAGGAGAGAATTTGGGTAACACTGAAGGAGGACTTATCCCCCTCACCCTCTGGAAGGGCACTAAAACAGGTTTACCTCAGTGCTATTCCTTGTCCCCAAGAACAGGACATAATACTTACCAACATAAGGAATTTCAATTCATATCTTTCTTTCCACCTGAAGTTACCAAATCATACCCAATGTCAGTTTAATTACCATGAACAATTGCTTATTTCTATTTATTTACTGGTTATTCCCACTCCCCCGTAGTAATACACAAAATATTCTTCTTCATTGACTAATATTTCGCCTTTGTTTGTCAAATTTGCAGAAATGTTATTAATTCTACAAGAAGTGGCACCCTTGAAACACCCCATGGACACATGAGGCACTGGCAGTCTGAAATCGCAATCCTGCAATTATCAGCACCTCGGCATCAAGATGTGTGCTAAGCTCCCAAGGGGAAGCAAAATTTGGAAAACTCAGTCCGTTCTTGTCTTGTCAGTCCTTAACCCACTTACCATTAATCAGCAAGACCCACCAGCAGCTGCGGTTCCTTCACTAGGGCAGAGTAGAATGCCCCCCCTGCTGCGAGTGCAGCAAACGTGAAAAATAAAATGAATTTATTACCTTTTATATTTTTCATGCTGGCAGCCAAGTCTGTGGCATGGCTATTGCTGCTGATTGGCAGCAGGAAAGGAGTGATGCGCACTTTAGTTTAAAGTGCACATGTCACTTTGGCTGGCTGTCTTGCGGCGGCCCGCCTGGCATGCACACTTTAAACCTCTCCAACCCCAGTTGTCATAGACAGATGGTGGAGAGCAGACACAGGCCCCAGTGCATTAATGAGCATGACCTGACCAGCTCCAGCCACTCCTGGTTCTTCTCTCTTGCAGCTTACCATTATCTGTAGCATGAGAGCAGCCTCTGGATTGGTAGAGGGAAGTTGGCTGAGGCTCTGGGAGCTTTTGCTGGAGCCACGGACTGCAGAGATGGAGGGGAGCACCGAGATAGTAGATAAGCACAATTAAATTTTTGATTATCTAGTTAATTTTGACTTATTGACAGGCACTGTGAGACCTCCAGTCTCGCCTTCAGAGCTCGCAATCGTGGCTCATTATAAACACTGTTTAAAACTGACCACATTTGAGAGTTTTGGTGTTGAGCCTAATGACCTTGCTGGTTTTAAGTACTTAAACCTGTTAGAAGCCACCCCTGCCCACCAGAATCCTTATGGGGCATCAGTGTCCAGTATTAGTATTCAATCGCAAGGTATAAAACCTGCCTGCAAGAATAAGGCCTATCGATCAACATAACAAGACCTTCCCGCCAGAGCAAGACAGTCCCCTCTTCACTCTAGAGCTAGAAATCATTCTATAACAGATTTAATGCAGGTTGGATAAGAAGTCCCACTATCCAGTCTATTCCAATCGGGTCAGGAATATTTTTTTGCCACCAGCTTCACAACTTCCTGATTTACTTCTTTGACCTTTCCAGGTAGCTGTCATGGCCTTGTGAAATTACTCCCCCTCTCAAAACACACCTCTAAAACAGGAGCCAATTCCTTCAAAATCACTTATTCTCCATATTTATCGAAATGTGCAATGAAATATTTAAATATAAGATTCTAAGGGAATTTTTGGACACTGGTTGCTGAATAGTATCACTGTGCTTGGAAGGGATTCCTCTAAACCAATCTCCTATGTTTTACTCATAGCACGAAGGTACGACACAACATCAACTCTAAATATCTCTTCAACAATTGCGCGCAAGCTAAAAGATTCACCCTAATCACACTTCAATGGATATCTTCCTATTTACATCTTCGGGTACAGAAAGATTAGGATTATATTCCAATCCAACAATGCATATCTAGTCGCACTAGATTGCATTTTTCAATCTCTCAACCCCAATTCTCCCTTCCTTCTAATACCATCCTCTGATCTCCCCACTCGTAAACAACCCAACAAGATACTACCATTACCGGCTATCTTCCTCCCCATGGATCACTATTCCCTGCTCCCAGTCCACCCAACACTGATTTGACCCCATTTGGCTGTCCTCTACTTTGAAGAGCTACGTCTCCTAACTATGCTCACAACTACCCAGCCAATTCCATAGCTCTACCTCTATCCCCTCATTGTTTAACTCATTCCCCCAGCAACTGTTCTGCCTGACTGTCCCTCTAATACTCCCCTGCACAACCATGTCCCACAACTACTGTCCGTGCTAACTTCTTCCCTTATACCACTCCTCTGATCCAATCTCAGCCCAACCCCACTCTTCCTGCCCTATTCCTTACTTGTCTCTTTCTGATGTTATTACCGGCCTCACTCCAATTAATCTCTCTATTCTCCATTCTGTTTTCCAGTCTGCCTTCAGGCAGATTTACAGCACGGAAACGCCCCTTTTGTAAATTGTGGATGACTCTTTCTACCTCCTTGACTCCGGGAACTCCTGTCTACTTGTGATGCTGGATCTTCCGGCTGTCTTCGATACAGTCAACCACAACACTCTGATTAGCATCCTGAAGGAACAGATGGGTACTGATGGGACAGACCTAAAGTAGTTTGAATCCTAATTGACTAACCAATAGAGAGCTCTATCTCAGTAACAAAACCATGCAGAAACAACGGGTCCCACAGGGCACCATTCTGTAGCCAAACCTGATTAATCTATATCTTGAACATCCACAGTCTGGGCAGGTAACAGCGGTGGGGCAGTGGGGCCGTGTAAGGGGGGATTCCAAGGGGCGATACCTACGAAAAATTGAATAATGAATTCATTTTCCCTCGGAATCTCCCCTTACACGGCCCCACCCCTGTTACCTGCATGCACCGCGGCTGATCTTGAACCTCAATATTTTGAGAAAATATAGAATTCTTTATTATCAATAGGTGGCTGATACCCATATCAAAATGAAGATATCTTCCCATGCAGACATCTGTGTTCGAGGCATGTGGGCTGCTGAATTCATATCTGTGCATAGATCGCCGCCTAGTGTTGGGTCCGGATGTTTGCACGTTGTTGTCCTGGAAGAGTCTTCGAAGTATCCTGAGATAGGTGACTCCTCCCCTGGACCACAGTGCGCATGGGCATCCTCTCCATCCTCAGATTGTTTTATTCCGCCATTGGGTTCGGATGTGCTTATCTTAGCTCAAGTTAGGAAAATTTAGTTTAAGGCCAAAAGGCCTTTAGTTTTCGTCGGTACTGTTCCCGCTCGGTATCGACAGCTTTCTTGCTTAGTTTAGCAAACTTCTTCCAGTTTTTCGGATCCGTTTAATCCGACCATCGACCTTACATCGCCGATGGAATCGAGGACCCCATTCAAACGGTGTCCTGTATGCCACGCCAAATATCCACATATCGACGTCCACCCGGTGTGCAACAAATACCTCTCGCCGGATCACGACGAATCGAAATGTATGGCCTGTGTCCGATTCCGATCCAAGAAGACTCTCCGGAATCGACGGGCAGTGAGATTAGAAGCGCAGCAATCGGCACCGGCCCCGGCCAACATCTTCAGCACCGAGGACGAGGATGTTGAAAGCGTGGAAGACATAAACTCCAGCCCCGCTTCCGAACACGATTCCCGATCGGAAGACGCCGATGAAGCGCTTTTTCACAGGGAAGAAGCCGACGCTGAGGTAGGAGACTACAATGAGGCCTTTGGGGCCGAAGAAGATAGCTCTGGTGAAGAGCAGGGCCTACCCGTCGAAACGGAGGCTATCAAAGTGCGTCATTCTACGGCTCCGGTGAAGGGATCGCCTCCGGGCCTTACCCAAGATCAATCCCACAGTTCTTCGGCCCCGCCTTCAGGCCCGGCCTCGAACATCCAGCAAGAGCCATTATTACCGAAAAAGACTGGTTTCCCTTCAACGAAACCGAAACCAATCGTCGCACCGGTTCCACAGAAACCGAAAGTGAAACTAGCAGTGGTCGGCTCGAAGCCCTCGAAGACCTCCACTCCTTCGACGCCAGCACAGACCATCGGCTCCGAACACACTAAAAGGGATTTCGGCGCCGAACTCGCTGCAGTGGATGTCAGTACCGACCCGAAAAGGAAGGCCATCGGTACCACAAAAGCGCCTCGGCCCCCAGCACCGAAGCAGTCGGCCCCGACCACCAAAGTTAGGATGGCCGCTCCATCGGAGTCCACTTCGAAGGCAGCGACACGGGTCAAGTCATCGACTTCGTCGACCGCTACTACCTCTCCTCGAATCGATGACCCTGTGGCTCCGAAGCAGTCCACGCCTACCTCTACAGAACCACTCGGCACCAAAGAACCTTCGGCATTCTCGGTGCGACAAGTTGCGGCGTCATTGCAACGCATCAGAGAACGGGCAGCCCTCCAGTCCACGTCGGGCCCCGACCCGAAAAAGGCTCCAAAGGCACCTTCGGCACCAACCAACATCACTTTTGGTTTGCCGCCCTCCACGGCGCCGAAGATGTTCGAGATCCGAACACGTGTCCGCCAGACAAGGTCCCCATCTACTGGACACTCTCCTACTGAGCCTTCACCGTCCCAATTCATCGACGCCGACACCGGCAGACTCATGCTCCGAAAACGGAAGGTCACGCCAGAGCAGGCCTTGGACTCTTACAGAATCCCTCTAAAGCAGAAACTGCCAGCAGAGTCGGAACCGGTTCTATACGAACGCCTGCATACGTCCTATCCGGATCCCCAGTCCTTTTCTCCGACGCCCTCCGACACGGACGCAATGGAGGATTACATGGGTGATGATACCACCTACCCTAGGGATATAGATCCTGAGGAGCAGCAGGACCCAGATCAAGCTTGGGATGACCCTGCAGACCCGGGTGCCGCAACAGATACCCAGGACACGCAGCTTTACGGCGCAAAAACATCTCCCACAGAGGACACTGCTGCCTTCAATGCCCTCATAGAACGTGCTGCAGCCAATCATGGAGTGCAACTCCACTCTGACACAGTTGAGGACGACTTCTTGGTGGACACTTTCGCCTCCTCTGAGAGGACTGTCAAGACTCTGCCCATGTTGAAAGGTGTTCTCAAGCCAGCAAAGGACATTTTCAAGGAAACAACCAGGGCACGGGTGCTGAACCCCAGGATTGAAAAAAAATACAAACCTGCGCCCGGGGACCCTATGTACATTAGAGGTCAGTTACCTCTGGACTCCATGGTGGTTGCTAACGCTCGCAAACGAGCGCACTCGCAAACTGGTGATGCTCCTCCCCCAGACAAGGAGTCCAAAGTGCTGGAGACCTCAGGCAAGAGGATTGAGGCTCAAGCAGCAAACATCTGGCTCATTGCCAATACACAGGCCCTCCTGGCTCGCTACGATCGTTCACACTACGACACGCTAGAGTCACTACTCCAACATCTGCCAGACGAATACAAAGAGGCAGCGGAGCTCCTCATCAGAGAGGGACAACTTCTTACAAACGCATCCATTAAGTGCGCACTAGATGCTGCCGACACGGCTGGGAGGGCGATAAATACCAGCGTCATGTTACGCCGACACGCTTGGTTAAGAATCTCCGGATTCAAACCTGAGATTCAAAACAACATCCTAAATCAGCCTGTCAACCCCGACTACTTATTCGGACCAGAAGTTGACACCACCTTAGAAAAGATACAAAAGGACACTGACACTGCAAAGTCGATGGGGGCTCTGCAAACGCAGACATTTCGTAGTGGCTCCTTTCGTCGCCCCGGTAATAGGGGAGCAGCTAGAGGACAGGGGTCACAGCAGCCATACAATAAAGGGGGCACACAGAGTACCTACGATAAAAACAACAGAGGTGGATATCGTGGTCCAGCACCAAGGGCAGAGGACGCGGTTACGGCAACACCAGGTCCTCACCCAAGAACAAACAGTGACGCCCTCTCCCTTCCCCCCGACCACATAACACCTGTCGGGGGGAGATTCCAGCGGTTCCTGTCCATGTGGAATACCATCACCACGGACAGGTGGGTCAGGGATATTATCCAGCACGGTTACTGTCTCGAATTAACCTCCACACCACCCACAATACCGCCAAAGCACCGTCCTATGTCCGCAGAGCACTTAGCATTATTGCAGCAGGAAGTGCTAAGTATGCTGCAAAAAGGTGCAATAGAGGTCGTGCCCTTCAACCAGCAGGGGACAGGGGTGTACTCTCTGTACTTCCTAATCCCAAAAAAGGACGGGTCGCTCAGACCTATACTAGACCTGAGACCCCTCAACCACTACATTCTCTAAGAGCATTTCCATATGCTCACCCTACAACAGGTTCTCCCGCTGCTCAGCCAGGGAGACTTCCTAGCCACACTAGACCTCAAAGATGCGTACTTCCACATACCCATACACCCGTCACACAGAAAATATCTCAGGTTCACTATTCAGGGGCAGCACTACCAATTCAAAGTCCTCCCCTTTCGGTGTGACAACAGCACCCAGAGTTTTCACCAAGTGCCTAGCTACGGTGGCTGCACATCTACGGAGACAACACATTCACGTCTACCCTTACCTGGACGACTGGCTTGTTCAGGCAAAGTCAGCCCAGCAATGTCCCAGCCACATGTCCCTCACCATTCACCTTCTTCACAGTCTGGGATTCTCACTAAATTACCCAAAATCACATCTCCAACCCGCACACGTACAACAGTACCTAGGTGCGACCACAGACACTCTGGCGGCCACAGCTCAGCCAAATTTAGTGAGGATCAACAGCATGCAAATGCTGATCTCAAAGTTCAAACCTCAACACTCCCTTCCTGCGCGAGTGTTCATGCAGTTGATAGGCATGATGGCCTCCTGCATTTTCATAGTCCCACACGCGAGACTACATATGCGCCCACTTCAGGAGTGCTTGGCACGTCAATGGAATCAGGCTCACGGGCAATTAAAAGACCTAGTGTTGGTGAGCGGTCGGGCATACAACTCTCTGCATTGGTGGAATCCACAAAACCTTTGCAAGGGCCGACCGTTCCAAGAGCCTGTTCCACAAATAATACTGACGGCGGACGCGTCTCTCCAGGGATGGGGAGCTCATGTACTCAATTACACAGTGCAGGGACTATGGACAATACAACAAAAGAAGATGCACATCAACCTTCTGGAACTGATGGCAATCTTCCTGGCAATGAAGGCATTCAAAGTACACTTGTGCAACAAAGTCGTGTTGATCCGGACGGACAACATGACTGCCATGTACTACATACAGAAGCAGGGAGGAACACACTCTCCACAGTTGTCTCATCTGGCTCAGAGCATGTGGAAGTGGGCCATTCACAGGAACATATTCCTCATGGCGGAACACCTCCCCGGCAAGGACAACCAGATGGCGGATCTGCTCAGCAGACACAGCCACCAGATGCACGAGTGGGAGCTACACCCGTCAGTACTCCAACCGTACTTCCGACAGTGGGGTCATCCAGAGATAGACCTATTCGCCACAAACGAAAACGCAAAATGCCAAAGCTTTGCCGCCAGGTTACCACATCCACAGTCGCAGGGCAATGCGATATGGATGAACTGGTCCGGCAGATTTGCGTACGCTTTTCCCCCAGCGCCATTAATACCGCTGGTGGCACGCAAACTGCGACAGCACTCACTGACACTCATCCTAGTTGCTCCCACATGGGCGCGCCAGCCATGGTACACCACCTTTCTAGAACTTTCCGTGGTGCCGCATCAAAGGCTGCGGATCAAACCTGCACTCTTAACGCAGAACCATGGCGAAATTCAGCACCCAGATCCTGAAGTCTTAGAGTTTGGCTACCTAAACCTGCCACCTGACTGTATGGAGATCATTAAGGAGGCCAGAAGACCCACTACCAGAGCTTGCTATGCAGCTAAATGGAAGAGGTTTGTCATTTATTGCAACAACAATGACATTAACCCGCTAGACGCATCCATTCAAAACATAATCTGTTACCTCTTACACCTATACCGATGCAATCTGGCATACACCTCAATACGTATCCATTTGACCGCAATAGCAGCCTATCTCCAAAACAGGCAGCACCTCTCTTTATTCAGAGTGCCTGCCATCAAAGCTTTCTTGGAGGGACTTAAACGAGTAATTCCCCCAAGACACCCACCAGCACCGGTGTGGAACCTCAACTTGGTCCTCACCCGACTGATGGGTCCACCCTTCGAACCTCTCCACTCATGTGAGATTCAATTCCTCACCTGGAAAGTAGCTTTCCTAGTGGCAATCACTTCGTTAAGAAGAGTTAGTGAACTCCAGGCACTAACCATTCAAGAGCCATTCATACAGGTTCACGCAAACAGGGTCGTACTACGTACCAACCCCAAATTCATGCCTAAAGTAATATCGCAGTTCCACATGAATCAAACTATTGAACTGCCTGTTTTCTTTCAGAATCCACAAAATGTCGCTGAAAGAATGCTCCATACACTAGATGTCAAAAGAGCCCTCATGTACTATATAGACAGAACTAAAGACTTTAGGAAGACAAAACAACTTTTCGTTGCCTTTTCTCCACAACACAAAGGCAACGCCATCTCCAAAGCAGGTATAGCCAGATGGATCGTTAAATGTATTCAAATTTGCTATCAAAAGGCTAAACGCACTTTAACGATTCCCCCACGAGCCCACTCAACACGTAAGTTAGGGGCGTCCATGGCTTTCCTGGGAAACATTCCTTTACAGGATATATGTAGAGCAGCCACATGGTCCACTATACATACATTTACCAAACACGGCGGGATAGCTGGGAATTGAGGGTCCGAAAGAAGTTTGCCCCTGGGCTATATGGTATATTGGTGAAAAGGTACAACAATTTGGGAAGTATTACCATCTTGATCAGGGAGATGCGTCCTGCCATGGACAACGGAAGATGGTTCCATTGCGAGATTTTATCGGAGAGTTTGTCCATGACCGTACCATAGTTTGCTCTAAGAAGGGCGTCCCGGTTCCTGGTCACCTTAACCCCCAAGTAAGTTATTTCGTCCGCCTCCCACAGCAAGGGGTAATCTAGCGGGAACTGCGTAGTATTGTCAGTCAGGGGGAATAACGCAGACTTCGCCCAATTTATTTGTATGCCCGATATAGCCCCGAATTTAGTCACCTCCCGCAGCAATGGGTTGAGATTGTCTCGCGGCTTATGGACGTATAGTGTCATGTCGTCCACATATAATGCAATGAGCAATTGTCGCTCCGGGTACATAAGAGAGCGGTGTTTATGGTGCTGGCGAAGTTTGGCCGCAAGCGGCTCAATAGCGAGGGCGAAGAGGACCGGTGAGAGAGGGCATCCTTGACGAGTGCCTCTGTGAAGAAGGAATGGGGCAGATCGGGATCCATTGAGCAGGACCGCCGCCTTAGGGCGGCGGTACAACAACCGGATCCAGTCCAGGAAGTTGAAGGGAATTCCCATCCGCTCCAACAAGGCCAATAAGTAATCCCACTCGAGGGAGTCGAACGCCTTGGTGGTGTCCAGGAAGACCGCCGCCGCTTCGCAGTGGGGGTCGATATCCTGCATCACCGCCTGCAGGGTACGAAGATTGTGGGAAGTCGACCGATTCGGGACAAACACGGCCTGGTCGGGAAGAACGAGGCGCTCCATCAGCAAATTGAGCCGTGTTGCGAGGACCTTCGCAAGTATCTTACTGTCCGTGTTCAACAAAGAGAGGGGTCTATACGAGTCACAGTACTCCGGGGGTTTACCCGGCTTCAGCAGAGAGGTGATGAGGGCCTCACGCATCGTCCCCGGCAGGATACCCGCCTCAAGGGCAAAATAAAACAGTTGCTTTAGAATAGGGGCAAGGACATGGATAAAGGCTTTGTAAAAATCTATCGGCAAGCCGTCCGAGCCCGGCGCCTTGCCTGACTTCATGGACATTATCGCGTCCTTGATCTCGTCCAGCTCCAGTTCGTGGTGCAGAAATTTCTGCTGGGATGGACCCAACCAGGCCACTGCGGTATCATCGAGGTACTCATGTAGTGCAATCGGGGTCTGTCTACCGGAGGTATACAGACCAATGTAGTGTTCCGTAAGGACACGGAGCTGGGCAGAAGTGTCCCTCTGCGGGACCCCATGTCTATCCAGCAGAGAGGACACGTAATTTTGGTAGCGGGGCTGCCGCACCGCCGAAGACAGTGCTCTACCAGGTCGGTCGCCCTCGCCGTATACCCTCGCAACGTAAGGCTTCCCCAGAAATTTGCATTCCTTAGCAGCCGCGTCTGTATACTCATTCAATTTTTCTCTGAGACGCGCTGCGATCCCCTGGTCCTGTGTGTTCAGCGCCTGCTCGCGCTCTAGTAGCAGCAGTTCAGCCTCCAGTCTATGCACATCCCCGCGCAGGCATTTGAGGATCCCTCCACCCTTCGCTATGCACCACCCCCTCACAGTAACCTTAAAAGCCTCCCATACAGTAGTGAACTCGGTGACTGAGCCAGTGTTGCGATTAAAGAAGTCTGTGATGTCATCCTCCATTTCTGCCAGGAACACTGAGTCTGTGAGGTGCGCAGGGTTGAGGCGCCAGCTGAGGTATGGGGACGCATCAAGGGGAACGTGCAGAGAGACCAACACAGGGGAGTGATCGGAGAATGTGCGCGCTAGGTGACTCGCCTTGACCAGCCACGGGGTAAGGCCGGGAGATAGAAATATATAGTCGATGCGGGCCCAAGTGGAATGTACAGCAGAGTAGTGCGTGCCCTGCCGAAGCGAGGGGTGGAGGTGCCGCCAGGCATCAATCAGCCGATGTTCGTCTGTTAAATTAGCCAGGGTGCACTGGGTATGCAAGTAGTGGGACGGCTGGGGGTGTGAGCGGTCCATGGCGGGCCGAAGTGCGGTATTGAAATCTCCACCCAGGATTACATGGGATATGCCTAGTGTCTGTATCTTTCCCCACATATTCAGAAGCGTCGCCGGGTCGTCTACATTGGGGCCGTAATAGCAAGCGAACAGTATAGTGTGAGAGTGGAGCCTCCCCCAAATCATGCAATATCTGCCACAGGGTCCCACCTCGGTTCCCGCAGGTATGAAACCCAGCCCGCGCCGCACCAACACCGTCACGCCTCTAGCATAAGTTGAGTAGGACGAGAACACCCTGCATGCAGCCCAGCGTGACGCAAATGAGGGGTCCCCCCCAGGCCGTAAGTGCGTCTCCTGAAGCATGGCAATGGATGCTCCTTGCCTATCTAGGTAACCCAGGACCTGGCGTCTCTTTCTCGGGTCATTTAGTCCTCGAACATTCCAGGAGATCAGCTTAAACTGTTGCATAGGCCCCGTGTGCCCTACATCCTCCATCGCACCCGGCCCCGTAATGTTCTACAGTTATTCACAGCATGGTACAACACAATGAAATAAGCATGACAATCAAACAGGACCCTTCTAGGTGCCTTCCCTTTTTCCCCGTTCCGCACAGTCATTACTTGTGTTTCAGTGGCTCGAGAACAGTAACATCGAAACTGAGTCCCTCCCACACCAGCAACCCCAACTGGCCGGGAATATTGGTCCCACCCATCCCTCCCCATCCCCAAAAAAACCAACCCAGGAAAAGGAAATAGTAAGACATCAACCCCTACCCCGCTAGGGGGGGGGGGGGTGTAGAGGGGCTCGCCTGTAGGGGGGGTAATGTCTAGGGGCGCCCAACCTGCCACCCAACTCCTTACTTTCACCCACAAGAATCCAGACGGCTAGTCCGGGCTCTTAGCGTGGGACGGAGGTGGGTGACCGAGCACTGAAGTAAGCAATCACCCATTCAGACATTTATATTAATAGAGGGTTACCTCACGCGGTATGCTTGGTAGTTGGATCAGGAGAGTCCTGGAGCTGCATGTGTACGTTACCCTGATCCCACCGCGAGTGCAGTCAGTCCTGCTGTCCCATCGGTGAGGGCGACCTGGAGCGGTGCGGCGCCTCATTCTCTCGAGTCTCTGCTCTCCCATGCCGCTTAAGGAAGTCCTCAACCTGCTGTGGCTGCTGAAAAAAGAGTTGTTTGCCTTGATGAGTTATTTTCAATTTCGCAGGGTAGAGCATAGCATAGGGGATCTCACGGGTTTGTAATTTCTTTTTGACGGTAGCAAACTTGCGTCGATACTCTTGTACTGATGCAGTGAAGTCAGGGAAGAATGATAATGTCGCATTGCCGTGTCGCACTGTACCTATCTCCCGTGCTCGGCGGAGAACTGCATCTCTATCCCTGTAGTTCAGGAATCGTGCGATAATGGGTCACGGAGGGGCCCCAGGGGGAGGGCGGGCCGCCAGGGACCTGTGCGCTCTTTCAACGATCAAGTGTGGGGAGAAGGAGTCTTTCCCAAATAACTCAATCACAAGGTTCTCAATGTAGGCCTCCATTTTCCCCGTGTTGGTGGTCTCCGCAAGGCCTAAAAGGCGGACGTTATTTCGACGGGACCTGGCCTCCAGGTCCTCATTCTTGTCCGCAATTAGTTTAAGAAGCCGGTCCATTTGAGACATCTGTTTGCCTACGGAGGTGGCGCCATCCTCCAAGGAAGAGATCCGCTCCTCGGTCTCCTGAAGGCGGACGTCATGTTGATCAAGTTTGGCCACGACCCCGTCCAGTCGGGTAGTGATGGTATCAATCTTGGAGTCAATAGTCGAGAGGCTTTGCTTCATGCCGAGCAGTAGAGACTTCCAATCCTCATCAGGGGCCTCGGCGGACGCAGGCCCGCCACCCGCTCCGGGCGCCGGCGGAGGGGGGGTTTTCTTGGTCTCAAAAGGCAGTCTGGACTGGCGGGTGTCGTTGCGTCCCATGGCACGACCCGAGGGGGGGGGGGCCCACCCCGCCGCCCGCGATCCCACCTGAAGGGAAGACCGGCTAAGGTATGGGGGGAACGCCGTCCCAAAGCACCACACGGTAGGAGTCCAACCGGAGACGGGTAACGGTCCACGGTCCAGAGGAGGGCACTAGCAGGATGGACCTCACGGGAGCAGGTGGGCCACAGCCCCTGGCAGCAGCGACCAGCGCAGGAGAGAGCCCCCAGGCAGGAGGAAAGGTATCCAGGGCCCCGAGGAGGGCGCGAGGGCAAGCGGGGCAACACCCGACCCGCTAGCCAGGAGCAAAGTGCGGTCGATCCCTCGGCGCCATTGGCCACGCGGCCCAGGAGCGCAACCCGGCCTCCTCCGCAACCCCCCGCGGCCGAGGGTAAGGCTGCCAGCAATGCAGGCAGCAAGAGCGGTGGGGGGAGATGGCCGGGGACCGCAGGCAGCAGAAGGGTCCAGGCCAGGGGGCCGTCCAGTCGTCAGGCGCTCGGGGGCCTCCGTCGCGGCACAGCCCCAGGGTCCCCCCACAGCAGGAGCGAGCTCAGGCCACGTTACGTTCGCAGCCCGCCACCGGGAGAATCAACGTTCGCCCCTCAGGGCCGAAGCAGGCGCCCGTCACCTCGCGGCGTGGAGGGCGGCGCAGGGAAGACAAGCTCTCAGCGGGGCTCCAGAGGGCAGCCCCCACGCGCTGTTCGGCCGGGGCCCCAGGCACCTCCCAGCTCAGGGCCCCGCAGCGTGGTAGGGTACAGCAGCTGATTTCAGGCAGAACGGGCAGGCGACCGGACCCCCCACAGCCCAGGGGCAGTCCGGCGCGGAAAGGTGTCGCGCGGCAGTCAGGGAGCGAGCGATGATGAAGGCGGCGCTCCTCAATCCGCACAGCGCTCGCAGTCCGGGACAGCACCAGGCAGCAGGCAGCGATCGGCCGGGGTCTCCAGGGCAGGCCTCCTCCCAGCTCCGTCGCCCTCCGCAGTCCCCCGGCAGCTCGCAAGGCAGAACCACTCACCCCTGAGCCCCGGAGCCTCCAGACAGTCGCTGCGTCCCCAGGCCAGGGTAGGCCCCAAAGCCGCGGGGCCCAGTAGTTCGCGCCGCCGCGAGACACCGGGTCTCGCACAGGGAGCGGCCTCCGCCGGACAGAACACAGCCGACAGCGCCGCCCACCAGCACGGGAGCGCGTCGAGGAGCACACCGCCGTGACCAGCAGGCTCCCCCGGATACACCGGTGAGATCTGTTCTCAGGATAGTGAGGGCAGGATGGTGTGGAGGATGATGAAGTGCCCGGTCGGGCAGGAGCCTCACGATAGTGCAGCCATCTTGGTGTAGCGCCACCTAGCGCCCCCCCAAAGAATTGTATCTAACTTTCCGAGTCTGTAGGGAAATATTTTTTACTATAAGCAGCTTCTTCGGATAGTGTATTGCCCTTTAGGAAATGGATAACACGTTTGTCTGATATAATTACCCATCTCATATTTGTAGGACAGTACAGTTCAATGTCCCCAGAAGACATCATTTGTTTTTCAAAGTTTATCATTCCAGGTTTAGAGTTTTTAATTCATAGTTCTTTTAACAAGAGTCTTCTGCAGTGGCATAGTAAGGGCACCATGGGTCCTAATGCAGGAAAGGATATTGGGCCACCATTCCCTTGTTAGGTAGCAAAAGCATCCACAAATTGGAGTGAAGGGAGCCCCTCACACCCATGGGCCCCAATGCCACTGCACCGGTTGCACTATTGATAGCTATACCCCTGGGCTTCTTCCTGTTTGAATTTTCAGCCTCACCTCAGTAGCTGCAGAAAAAGCAGCCCCCTCCCATGAGCTGAGCCAAGAACCTATGAAGATTAGATGTGCATATGGAATGCAGACCTCCATTAAACTAAAGAATCTGGTAGTTGAGGACTGGGGAGGCCTCTACGAGGTGGCATAGTTCAATCCAATGATTACAATATACACAAATATTATGCATGGAACAGTATTTCCTTCCCATGGAGGGTAAACATGTGCTGCCCGGGGATTACACTAGATAATTGATCCCTAGTGATTCTCGGTAGAGGCACCCAAGTAAGGCTTGGGTTAAAGCTGAGCACCCACTCATCAACCAGACCACTTCCAGCCCCTCTTCTTCTCAACTTCCAATCACGTGGTGCCCCAATCCCAGGTCTCCAGTGTACACGTGAGTCATCGCTAGACCTTCAGGATTTTTCTTTTACTCCAAATGGAATTGCAGTTTCTAATCTGTGAGAGAGTAGTACTGAGGAAAATCTAGAACAATATCTTTATTGGAATTCCTGCATCTTAGAAATCAATTGAGTGGCCACCTGCATTGATTAAGCATCATTTTCAGACCAGTGATAACCCTAGGAGCTACAAGACAGTGTTATGGACTCAACTTTCTTAACATGCTTATATTAAAGAATGACTTAACACCTTGGTAAAGTAGCCTGCAAAGAGGTCTCAGGATATATGACCATTCATACAGAAAAGAAGACCTCAAACTCAGTAACAGACAGTTGAGGCCTTCCGTATTTCCTGGGCTAATTTCACAAAAATATGCCTAACATTTATGGGTTTTCTTACCTTGCTAAGGGAGGGCATTCATAAATGAACATCACATGGCATTGTTTTGGGAGGCAATCTGGCAGATTCTGAAAGCGAGTGCTTCGCATCCAAAATCCAGGGGAGTGAAGGATTCCTGAGTGTTTTTAAAAACGAAACAATATGAAACATCCAAGGAGAAATCACTTGCTTATGGAATTTTCCATTAATGGACTTGAAACCCCGGTAGTGCATGCTATTCTGGATTTCACAACCCCTGCAAATATGTTTGCGAAGGAAGAATCACCTTCCTGAACTTTGATTGATATTTTAAATGGATTGGCTGTAGCATTGGACTAGTAACACTCTGAACATTCAAACACAGGGATGCAACCTCGCCATGTTTTGTTGCTAATAACCTTTGGCTTCCTGATAGTATAGATTGTATAATGCAGTTTGCTGATGTGTCTGTTACTTATCAACATTGTACTTTGGATCCATTGCTTAACAAGGTAAAGGGTATTTTACTGTCATGGTTTTGGTACCTGGAACTAACTACACATATTTCCAAAGATTGTTTACTTCCTCTTTGGTAAAGGTCAGTCAGTCAACTTCGAAAAATATATTGAAACTTTAAGAAATCTGCTTGTCCATTCATTAGATTTTCTTTTACAATATAACCTGTAGTTAATAATGCCATTGACACCTTTTCTGGAACTGAGATCACTCAACCTTTCTTCCCTATGGCATCAAAATGTTGACTGACCAGTAGTCCTGCAGTAGCTTCCTGCTGTAAGTGGTAGGGAAACGACACTACTTAATATGAAAAATAAAACTCTAAGCTCATTTATGAAAAGTGTTGCATCGCTGCATGAAATCATAGATTTAACACTTTTAAGTGCACCCTCCTTGTGACACCATGGATGCACCGTATTTACTGTACGGCGCTCCATGTTGCAATGATTATAGATATGTCAGTATTCCTGACATATCTCTAGGTGCAAAATTGATGCATTGTTGAAGTGTGTCTGAAAACAGATGCAACTCCAGCAATGTGTCCTTTCACATGGGGCAAGCCCCATGTGAAAGGGCCTGCGTCAGTCATACGCCTGCTGTGAGGCAGACATAAGAGTTTTACGCAGTTGCTTCTTGAAGTGTCGTAGTGAAATTTGATAGCTGTATAGCTTCTTCATCATTAAATTCATTGAACTTACAATGGCTGATGAGTGTGTCGATTCTCTCCACAAATTCACCATCTTTCTGTCCTTCCTTGTTGAAAATGGATCTTTCGTAATAAACATTTGGCATTGGATTAAACTTGAGATTCAACACTTTAATCGGATTATATGTGACTTCTTCAACTGTCCTAGTATTATCTTTATGACTTCTCTAACACCATCACCAGCAAGATTTTTGAGTTACTTGATAATCTCTTTATCAGTCTCTTCAAGTGCAACGATTAAATCATCAAATGTCTCTATTCAAGCAGTCCATCTATCGCCAATATTTTGCTTTTTGTCTGTATCAAACTGTGGTTTCAGGAAAGCAGCAGCGTTGTAGACTAGTGTGGAATTTACCTCACAATCATCCTTAGCACCTTGACAGCGGCGCGAATTCCGCCGCGGTGGTGAAGAATTAATGAGTGGGCGGGGTTCGGACGGCCCCCCGGCCGTCCTCCGCACACGCCCACTGTCCGCAGCATGGAACGGGTGAATGATAGCTGGAAACGTGACTTCCTTTTCTGCCCACTGAGACAGTGGTGATAGTCGCGCACCTGTCAAACACAACTCTTTTGCTTGTCCTGGGTTGCGGCGTCTCAGCTGAGGTTCATGCCAGCTCACTTTACTCAGGTTTGGGTGAGTAAATAACAGTTTTATTCTTAGGCGTCTCTTTGGGTGCTCTTTGTCTTTACTACTTTCTAATTGTAATGTTATCTTGCACTTTGTGATTATCACTAACTTCTCTTTGAAACGTGGGTGTATCTGCTCTTAGCATTCATGCTCCGAATTACTTATGACTGTATATTGCATAGTAGTGCAGTACCTTTACATATAATCTGACCAGCAGCATCAATGCAAAGACTTCTTTGCAATGCTTTCATCATTTTTTACTTCTTTACAAAGGCTGGAGTGCGATAAGCATAGGTTCCTCACTTCGACTGCAACACACGTGGCATGCACAAGCAGTTTGCTTGGACCACAGCAAACGCACTGGGAGAGCATTGTCGATCTTTGGGTTACTTATCGCCTAATTAGTCGCCAGTTGGAGCGTAATCTCTTGCCTGGGTACCCACAAAGGACTACGCCACACACGGAACTTAGTAATACACGCCTTTATTCTTTAACATGTAACCGTGAACTCCACATTCGAAACCAGCCTTCAGTGCATTCCGCTATAAAACTTGCATCACAGTTCTACCTAGAGCCAGAAGGGTTCCAGCATTTCTAACTCGCAAGACACTACAATGGCCTCAAACTTTAGAGGGCAACGTGTTTTCTTATGCATGTTTCACCATACCTTTTAATTTACTACAGTACCCTGAATTCAACTTTCTTTAGTTTTACAATTTTGTGGTGTATTAGGTTATTTGTACAACAATTTTTGAACAGCCTTCCATTTTGGGCTCTGGTTTAATCTGCTGCCTTGCCTGCATTTAACAAAGCCTATGCCATTCCTTCACACATTATTTGTTTTTTCAATAAAACTGTCACACCTTTTATTAGGATGTTGTCTCGTGCAAGTCAGGCTAGAACATTTTGAACAGTGCTGTATTTAACATGATAATGTGGCTTGCAAATCATTCCATTTACACCTATTTCCTTCATCTTTTTCTATAGAGTCATGCCTTATTCTCTTCCCTGCTCACATTACATCATTTCTTTCAGATTAAAGGTTTACCTGAGATTCTTCTGAATAGGCCGATTGCCTTTAAAATGTGTTTTGTCTGAAAGGTCATAGCTACATTGGTGCAGCAGGTGCAGTGGCACTGGGGCCCAGAGTTCTCTAGGGCCTATTGAACCCAGACAAAACTGTATTTTACTACCTCAACAGCAATCAAAGAGGCCATTTTCCTTGCTTGCACCTGCGCCTGTGGCATCCTGGCTAATCTACTGCCATATCAGCGCCCCAATCCAACATGTTTGCCTTTTTGTAAGGCAAAGCTTTGTTGTGATGATTTTTTTTAGCTATATTTGGTTTAAAATGTTGTGTGTATACTTGGTGTTCTGATTATTCCCTCCTGCAACACCATTTGCTCTCTCTTCTTAGTCTTCAGGTCTGTCTCTGCTCTCACACCATTACTCTGTGTCATGTATAATAAGATAGGCTAGGATGATGGCATCTTATATTTAATAGGATAAACAGATAAGATGGTGTGGAGCTTCCTGAACCAGGTTAACGTCAGGTGCAGTAAAGATCACAGGTAATTGGTCAATTTCGGCAAGTAAAACCTACCAAAACTATATGTAAATACCAGGACATGCATATTTTGGTGACGAATACACAAAAATCTGAAAGGTATTCCGCCCTTTTTTTAAAAACAAAAGTCAGACTAGGTCAGAGGTCTTTAAACTTTTTGATGCCGAGACCCCCTTATCAAAATTTGCTAGGTGTAAGGACCCCCTCCTGACAAACATTTCTTGATCATGGTACTTCTCATCAACCACAACCATAAACGCCCCCAATTCCTGCAGCAAATCATATTTATGGTGGGGAAATAATATTAAACAGTGTTTAGAAAATCAAAGGCCAGTTGGCGCAATCAAAGGTGTAGTTAATTACAAAGGGCCTCATTTATGAGGAATTGGGGTAGGGCAATGCAGCATGTCTTCTTGCTGCGCTGCCCTATGCCAATGTGAAAGGGCAGGAATGCACCATATTGATAAAATATGGTACATTCCTGTCCTTTCCCCTTGCGTTGGCGCACAAATTAGTGCTTAGCACCAACATAGGCATGGTTGTTTTTGTGCAGGAAGGGGCACCTTCCTTCACAAAAACAATCCCGAGAGGCGATTTCCACTTTCTATGTGAGCTGGAGAATACAGCACACATGAATAGAGGAAAAAATTAAGAGAAATTAAAGATTTCTCCTCGTTACGCCTCTGCTGCGAAGGTGTAAGATTTTGGCGCTGCCCCACGTTCACGTGATTTTGTAAATCTGGGGCAGCAACAAAATCCATAGGCGTTACGTGGGAACCTCCATGCAAACCCTCCTTGACACCGAGTAAGGCAACACAGTGACGTGCGCTGCTTTGTCTTACTCCATATCTATGAGGCCATGCAAAGCCACGCAGGGTGACTTTGCGCCGCCTCATAGGGATGGTTGAGACGCTTGCGCCTCCGGAGCATCAAAATAAGTGATGCTCTGGCTGCGCAAGCCTCTCATGAATAAGCCCCAAAATATTCTCTACGTTTTTTAGGTCTTTCACCATCAGGTAGCTACGAATATATGACGTTATCCCGAAACAATTAGGTCTAAACCCACCTTTACCCCTAAAAATACACCTGTACCCCAAAACCCAAACATACCCTAAACCCTAAAAATGCCCCTGTACCCCTAAACCCCCACAAAATACCCCTGAACCCCAAAGCCTATACCCCTACACCCCCATATTAAAACCATATACTTACCTTAAACATAAATATTAAAAACATATGCTTTTACCATTCATGCTTTTACAACAAATTTCGTTGTAAAAGCATGCGTGGTAAAAGCATATAAGATGTAATGGCATGCGTTAGTAAAGTATTGCGGAGTAATGGTACTTTCCTGATGATGGTATGTGGAGTGAAGGTATGCAGAATGAAAGTTTCGTTGTGAAGGTAGTTTACCGGTAGCTACATATAAAATAATGGGCAGTTTCAACGGAAAATACATTTTAAAAAATTGTTACTCAGTGGTAAAGGCACTAGTACATTATAAAACCTCTGTTAGCTAATGCACTGCAGAGGTCTGTGTGTAACCAGAGAGCTAAATCTTGGTTGGTGCAGTGGAGAATAGTGACTTGTGTATTTTTAGTGCTACGAGGTTACATCCTTTGACAGAAAGCACTATGAATATGTAAGTCATTATTTTATACTTGAATTACACACAGTATAAGATAGACTGCTACAAAATGTGAAAATAGTTTTAAGATAAACTGGTGCTTCCTAAATGTAGATTTTAGTAATACTAGAGCATACGCTGTGCAGTGTCTTTTTTTACATAACTGTCTCTTCCACACCTCCTTAGGGGTACTAAGGGATGTGTAAATACAGTTATGATTACAAGAGCGCCCTTCACAGCCCAGTTGTTCACTCTTTGCACTATCACTCCAAATTCAGGCAAGCAGCACCCTGGAACAAAAAAGCTTTTCACAGCACAGGAGACTCAATTGCCTTTTTCCAAAAACAAAATCAAACATTTTGGATTCCAAGCTCAGATGAGGCTGGGGGGTCGCGCCCCACAGATTGAAGACCTCTGGACTAGGTGCTATTAATCCCACCCAGTAAATTTCGAACCTCAGGATATCTGATGTTGCCAGGGCCCTCATTACAATTGAAGGGCTAAATTCCTATCCCTGACCAAACACGTAGTTGCACTGGGATTGGAATTACATGTTGTGTGATAGTTATCAAATTCTTGCAGTTTTCCCCTGATAAATTCCGGCACGTGAAATTTGGTGTGCTAAAAATGATTACCCATGTTATACCCTTCTTTACTTTTACAAACAAAGGAGGTAGTTACCTCATGCGATTAATACCTCTCCCTGGAGTAAAGATATTTTATATCCCATCCTATTTCGACAAACTCATAAAGAATGCCCAGGAGTCATAAATATTGCCTAGCCTCCGAGGCACTGGTAATCGAGGCCTATGTCTGTTTGTTAAACTGGAACACCATATATTATTGTTATGTATTTATTTATTAGCAGTTGGCAACAAATACACAATTGACATCATTTCATACTGCAGGAAACCTGCATAGTGAACACAGTTACAAATTAGACACTTATTGCCCAGAACAAGACAGTGGGCCAGATCCATCGCGTTTATGAAACATCCTTTATATTTCGAAAATTTACATTTGTGCATTTTAACTCTGTACCTTGAGCATCGGCGACAAGGCGGCAGACCTTATACAATGTCTGTGTATTGAGTAGCATTTTGTGGGTCCCCCGTGGTTCCCTGGGGCAGACGGGGAGTGTCCTGTCGGTTTATGCAGAGCAGGAATGAAGAGGGAGGATCCCAGATGTTGCGGGCCTGGATTTTGGCGGCATCAGTTCCCAGAACGCGGGTAATCGCTCATTACATCACACGAGGTCGGTGACCATGTTATTAGTCGACTGAGGAGACTGGACGTGGTGGCCCCACCTCCATTGTACTTATAATATAGGAAGTACAACTTTCCGGTGTTTCCTGCCTATTGAACACAACACTCTGGCCTGTCCTTGCCCTCATATTATCGTCTGAAATATGTACAGTGAAACATTGATAAATCTTTATTGAAGGATGATAGATATATCCGGGCTAACTTTAGCAGGCTGTTTTCGGTGCCTGCTTCTGCACACTCGACTTCCCTTAGCCTTGAGCCCGTGTTTGTCTCCCACTATTCTTAGTTTCAAGGACTTTCTTGCCGTCTCGTTATTATTATGTTAGATGCAAAACATGTGCAGATGCATGGCCATACTCAAATATCTTATTATTGGTGCCCTAAGAACAAAGATTACAAATACAACACTCACCTCACCACAGACATTCAGCAGCAATAGAACATCAAACTATATTGTATTCAAAACACGAATGCTTTACACTATAAAACAATAAATTGATTGATTTTGTCAAACTCTGATAGGCGTGGAACCTTCCTGAAATGCACATTCATTCAAATGAATTTCATGTAGCCTAAAACATTCCTTTATGTCAGGGGACAAGAACAAGTGTTGCTGGGTAACTGGGTGACTCTGGGTTTGTTAATACCCTGCACAGACCTATCTGGAAGGTTCTACCAATACTAACTTGAAACCACCAGTGTACTGGTCAACTGGCTAAACCTGAAAATGCTCAGTAGGCAGTTGTCAAAGCTGGAGATGGAACTACTGGTCCCATCATTGCTGGTTGCTGTGTATTTACATATTTGTACTGTGCGCTGAGCCTGAGTGAGCCTCTCAACCTTGCGCATGAGGGACAGTTTCTCAGAGCAGGCCCATGCTCTCTCTTGCTCTCTCTTATGTCATCAGTGATGTCACTAACCATGTCATGAGTGATGTAATATATGAGGTCCTAAGCAGTGCATTGCGTGGGCGCAAGTTATAGTTAGCTCAGCTAAGTACACCTGTTGAATTACTCTGGTTTTGTATGAGTGAAGCCTGAGCCTAACTATAACGTCTCTGTAACCTTTGGTTTTTTCAGTGAATATGTCTATGTCTATATTATCTACTGGCGGTCGCCAGTAGATAGTTATAGTTAGGACCGAGTTCCCATAGGAAATCTGAAAATTCTATTTTGAATAACTTTGGTGCCGGTTGACGAATCCTCGCGAAATTTTCAAAACTAATGGGGCGCACCGCTCAGCTCCTACCCTGAAAGTCTCGGGGTGATTCGTCAAGCGGGGGCTGAGAAAAAAGGGGGGTCCCAAAATGCGTTTTCCCCATGCATTTTCCCATAGGACCTTTAGTCGAAGGTACAGCCCGAACGGCTGAACAGAATTACTTGAAATTTGGCAAAGAGGTAGTCCTCAGGTCAGGGATGTGCCTTTTGCATATATGGTGTCAATCTGTTCAGTAGTTTCTGAGAAAATTGCAGTTAAAAGTACATAAATATCTATATGCGCGCACCGTGCGCGCACGGTGCCGTGCGCAAGCGTAATTCTGATTGGTGGTTAGATGTCAGTCAACATTCGAATCGGTCGAAATCAGGAAGTGTCGGACGCCATTTTGTGTGTGGCAGTGAAAAACAAAGGTGGAGAATGTGAAAAGGGGGCAGGTTAGAGAGTTCCTGACCCCCTAGCCTTTGTCAGGGGGTCCCTGAAGGACGCCGAAGGGTGAAAAAAACATTTTTTTTTTCAAAAAATCACGGGGTGCACGCACGGTGAAAAACCCTTAAAAAAAAAAAACATTTTAAACGAGCCATTCCATATTACAGGATACAGTCAATCTATAACTATATACATAGGTAGTTTATTGTAAAATAAATATATAAAAAATATAATAATACATACATAAATTAGCATTTAAAAAACCTTACAAATTCACTAAAAAAAACCATAGGTTTCACACACGTTATAGTTAGAAATTAGCATTTAAAAAACCTTGCAAATTCACTTAAAAAACCATAGGTTTCACACACGTTATAGTTAGGAATTAGCATTTTGAAAACCTTGCAAATTCACTGAAAAAACCATAGGTTTCACACATGTTATAGTTAGCTGGACATTTCACTCGTAAAAAACTATTGAAATTCTCCCGTTCTAGTTAGTTCAGCTAAATATAACTCGCGCGACCGCAATCCACTGCTGATGATGTCACATATTACATCACTGTATTCACTAAGATACTGTTAATAAGTCAGTTATACAATTAATTTTACAAAAAAAACCATCCATTTAGACACTTATTTACCCATTTATTCTTCCATTAACCTTTAGATATACATATATAAAAATATTTATTTTTCAGAAAGACACATATTCACTGGATGATGTCATCAGTGATGTCATCAGTAATGTCATTTGAGATGTCATCAGTGATGTCATGAGTGATGTCACTGACCATGTCATGAGTGATGTAATATGTGACGTCATCAGCAGTAGATTGCGGTCACGCGAGTTATATTTAACTGAACTAACTATAACGGGGGAATTTCAATGGTTTTTTACGAGTGAAATGTCCAGCTCACTATAACATGTGTGAAACCTATGGTTTTTCAGTGATATATATATATATATATATATATATATAAGAGGCCACACACTGCTCGCAGGTGGTTCACAAAACCTTTATTTGAAAACATTGCAGCTTTCCATCCCGACATCAAGTCCCTTGGCCTTACGCACTTCGAAGCATTTGCGCTTCTCATCAGAGGCCCACGCAGGAAAACAAAGTTCATTGCTGCTACATCTTCCCCGCTTGCTTTCAGTAAATTAAGTGGCCTCAGGTGTGCCTTCTTTAAGTAGAGTTCATATTCAACAATGCATGCTGGGCCATGTAGTTATTTAGCTCATTTTCTACCCTCCAATGGGTTCGGTTCCTGCATGTTTCTTCGGGACACATTTAAAGCCCTCCAGTGGGCTCCCGGATGAAACTCTGCACTGTAAAATCTTTACCCTGCTCACGCCACAGCAAAGAGGCACCCTACCTCTCTGGCGGTCCTGTTGATGATTTTCAGGCAGTGCGATCCCTCCACGGTCGGAGCCGCCGTGATTTGTATTTCTACAAGGTGCTCAGATATGAGGCCGCACACCGCTCACAGGTGGTTCACAAAACCTTTATTTGAAAACATTGCAGCTTTCCATCCCGACATCAAGTCCCCTGGCCTTACGCGCTTCGAAGCATTTGCGCTTCTCATCAGAGGCCCACGCAGGAAAACAAAGTTCATTGCTGCTACCTCTTCCCAGCTTGCTTTCAGTAAAATAAGTGCCTTCAGGTGTGCCTTCTTTAAGTAGAGTTCATATTCAACAATGCATGCTGGGCCATGTAGTTATTTAGCTCATTTTATACCCTCCAATGGGTTCGGTTCCTGCATGTTACTTTGGGACACATTTAAAGCCCTCCAGTGGGCTCCCGGATGAAACTCTGCACTGTAAAATCTTTAACCTGCTCGCGCCACATCAAAGAGGCACCCTACCTCTCTGGCGATCCTGTTGATGATTTTCAGGCAGTGTGATCCCTCCACGGCCGGAGCCGTCATGATTTGTATTTCTACAAGGTGCTCAGATTTGAGGCCGCACACCGCTCGCAGGTGGTTCACAAAACCTTTATTTGAAAACATTGCAGCTTTCCATCCCGACATCAAGTCCCTTGGCCTTATGCGTTTCGATGCATTTGCGCTTCTCATCAGAGGCCCACGCAGGAAAACAAAGTTCATTGGTGCTACATCTTCCCCGCTTGTTTTCAGTAAATTAACTGGCCTCAGGTGTGCCTTCTTTAAGTAGAGTTCATATTCAACAATGTATGCTGGGCCATGTAGTTATTTAGCTCATTTTCTACCCTCCAATGGGTTCGGTTCCTGCATGTTACTTCGGGACACATTTAAAGCCCTTCAGTAGGCTCCCAGATGAAACTACAGTGCAGAAAACTCCTTTCAGTTCGTCCGACCTCATCCACCATACGGGGTTGGTGCAGGGCTAAACAAGTGCAGGACCCGTATACAAATGTCCAGTACTCTCACTGCAGCGCAAGAAAGAGCCCGCACTCCAGGAATCTTAATGAATGAATGTATTCGGCTAGCTGACGCGTTTCAACCTGTCCGGTGTTTGTCAAAGCCATAGCTCCAATAGTGAAAATGCTCTATTTTCTTTAAACAGAAGTGAAAAACAAACGTCACCATGAAAAACATACTCGTGGGTGCTTCTTCAACCGAAGGTATAATACATGGAAAAACAGACTGGTTCAGGCATATGAACTCGTAAAACAGAGCAATAAATTTCATAGTGGTATACATATATTAAACATGATTAATATTTTTCAAGAAATGGTATTTCTTGGAAATTACACCAAATGCATAAAAAACGCATCCTACAGTTACACGTTAGTATGCTCTAAGTGCATCGGCCTGTACTGTATTGATGTAAAATCCATATAGATGATAAACCACAATTAATGAAACACTCTATTGCTAATGGTGTTCATACAAATTAAAGCATACAAAAACATGTCATATGACACAAATTAATGATAAAAAGTTCTGCCCAGTGGCGTAACCCAATCCTCTAGCACCCCACTAGGGTAATCCCACGACATGGTTCCATCAATAGTTAATACAAAAACGTAAAGATGATAAACATGATAAAAGGAAAAAAGAACCATCCTAATAATGCAATCGAAAACAAAAAAAAACACTAATCTGAATGCATCCTTCCTCAAGACACAGCTCGCCTGTCGAAGTTCTTTATTTGCCAAAATAACACAACCCGGCAAAGGCTACCCTAAGTGCACATCGAGCTCCTCATCCTGATTGAGGCCTCCAGGATATTGGCTGCTGATATATTCTGATTCCAGTTTCCTCAAAGCACGCTCTCTGTCTCCCCCTCTGTCGTGCACTGGAATCCTGTCAATGCCAAAAAACAAGACTTTAGAGACAACATCTACGCTTGACACATGTATTTGCTTACAATGTTTAGCCATGGCATAGCTCACATCTTTGTTCTTAATAGCTCTAATGTGAAAACGTATTCCCTACCCACTGCCAAGAAAGCAAAGATATACAAATTCATTAACTGCAATAGTGATTTTCTGGTATATGTCCTGGTGTGTATGTGTGGCTTGCGATATGTGGGGAGCACCATTTTCCCTGTTAAGAAAAGGATGCTTGAGCATATCCGAGAAGAAAAGGATGCTTGAGCATATCCGAGCCATTAAGAACAAAGATGTGAGCATAGTCCTAACTATAACGACCGCCAGTAGGTAATATATTCAAATTCACACATATCATTTTTCGATGGTTTTCCGTTTATGTTTTTCAGTAGTCCACAATGACGAATGCCAATAATTAATGTAATTCTGAGCTATAATCCTCACTTTTGATTTGTGAATTCCCACAAAACCACATAGAGTCCATGCATCAATGTACATATTATATTCAGTACATGATTCCTGCCTTCTACTATTGCAGTAAGTTGTAAGTTGTAGTTGTCTTCTTTTTTCCAATAGGATCACAGTGTGATCCTGCCTCTCACAAGTTCGATTCTTCTTTCTCTTTGTAGCTGGCAGATATGCCTCCTATCATTGAAGTCCTCCTCCATTGCCTCTGTGACAAATTAATTCTGACCCATGTGTACTTCTTGGATCTCGTGAGGTGCATGACTCATCTGTGGCATCTGTGTGTGGGTATGTGTTATTGGGTGCATGTGCCGACATGCTGTTTTTTGTGTTTGTGCCTGTGTGTGGATGTATGTGCCAGTGTGTTGTTACCCACAGCCATCTGGTGATTTACAATTGCTGGCACGTGGCTGTTGTTAATCCTGAGCATCTTAGGGCTGCAATTCCCGGGCATTTAGTGTCTCCTATGGCCACTGGTTGGGTGTCAATCTCAGGCTGCTGGTGGCCACCACTCTCCGGTATCAGGTGACTGGTACCACTAATGATATGGTGCCAACACCCTCTGCTGTTATCTGGTGCCTGCTACCCTCTGGCAACTGGTGACCAATACTCCACTCTACTGGTGGCTGCTTCCATAAGACAAATTGTTGGTATTTTATAAGTCATGTTATTCCTGACACAAGGTAGAATTATTTGGCATATCTTTACATCGTTCAGCATCCTAAGGTTAGTGGTAGATCCGGCACAAGCAAACCATGACATAATGTGGGGCAATCCAGGCATTGAGGTGGCTCTGGCTTCATTGGGCCATCGGCATATTCCTAGCACTCTCGGTATTTTCATGTTCCTGAAAAACGTCTGTCCTCTTTCGCACAATGTGGGTTTTCCAATCATGATGTTGCTGCTGGCAGGGCGCTCTCTTTACTATATTGTGCATGTCCTATTCTTATGCATTATGCTCTTACAGTTATATGGTGGGGACCCATGACTTCTCATAGGCATCCTGGAATATTGTGCACCTCCATGATATTTGATGGTTACACCTAGCATATGATGGGTATTCGGATCTTGTAATTGTGACCCATGGCCGAGGAAGGCAGAAAAAGACACATTCTGTCAATCTGGGAGCATTACTACAAATGAGTATGTGATGAAAATAGCAAAATTCATGGCTCAGGCTCTTGTATGTACAAAATGAAATGCTGGTATTGCAGAGATAGAAACAGTTACTTAAGTGTTTGGGGGAATTATTTATTTGCACGGAGTAAAAAAACTAATGCTTGGGGTCAAATGTGTGTCTTTTCAGAATATGTTAATTTTATGTTGGTGACATATTATTATTTTTCCACATTATAATTAATTCTGCTGTGTGAGTGGTTACTAATGATATTTCCCTAATGCTAGTGAGCATTTGCATCTAAGTTACGTCGAGACAACATTGCTAAAGCTTTAATGACATTAATATCATCACTATCGATGCATGAGGCCAGAACTGCAGAAATGCTGTAACTTTGTGAATCTGTTCGCTCATCAAGCGTGTAAAGTCCCTGTAACTCGATAAGCAGCTCTAGTGTATGATCATGTGTGATATTCCTACCTGAGGGGTAGCTTTGCGGTCCACAGGCGGAGTTTATTAAGTTGGCGTAACTTATCCCCGTCATGTATATTCTCATGGACAGTTCCAAACTAAAATTTGGAACAGACGGAGTAGAAAAGGAAAGAGGGTTGAAGGTAAAAATGATATTAGACGCAATTTACTTACTAAAATAATAACATGAGGCCATTTCAAATTACATACCCCATTATTTGAACTTGCTGTAAAACCGGGGCCTCATTTACGAGAAGTGGCGCATCGCTGCGTGAAAGCAGCAATGCGCCACTTCTCAGTGCACCCTCCTTGCGACACCAATGATGCATCATATTTACAATATGACGCATCAAGTCGCAAGGTAGGACAGATACGTCAGTATAACTGACGTATCTGTCAGTGCAAAAAGTGGGGCATTGCTGGAGTTGTATCGGAAGCCTGACGCAACTCCAGCAATGTTTCTTTCACAAGCCCCATGTGAAAGTGCCTGCGTCACCCTTACGCCTGCCAAGAGGCAGGCGTAAGGGTTTGACGCATTGCCGTCCTAGAAGTGGCGCAGCGAAATCTCATAGATTTTGCTGCGCCACTCCTACGACGCTTTCTTGCGGGGGTACGCCCACCCTGCATACATTATACCTGGCGCAGGTATAATGTAGCGCAGGGGTTTACGAAGCGACGCATCTACCTAGATGCGTCACTTCGTAATTATGGCGCAACATGGCACGTGTTTTACGCCACTGGTGCATCACAAAAAGTGATGCACCGGTGTCTCAAAAGTGACGCTGGGGCTCATAAATGAGTCACCTGACGTTTAAGGCTATTTTTTGGGTACCTGGACTAAAACATGGACAGTTTTGTCCCCCCACCCCTCCCTTAGTGTACTTGGTCTTGTTAATGGAGAGTGGTTGAACCCCCCTCTGCACCTTTGTGGAGGAGGGAGTTCCAAACGAAAGAAAGTGTTATTAGAATTGCCTGTAAAGTCTATGGCGTTTTAAACAAAGTATTGGTTTAACTAAGTCGATACACAGATAGCAATGTCACAACAGCACAGAAACTCTTCTCAGCACCCTAAAGCATACAACATAACCTTCTCCTCAGCCAAATGTGAAGATCAGCTTATCTGTGTGCATCAACCAGACAAAAGATGCTGCATGAGCGAAGGCCTCACAAAGGAATCTATCTCGTCATCCCACATTCTTTGTCCCCGCAGGGAATCACAACGCGGTCGTTACAACGACAGCGTTGTGATTCTGCATACCATTACACTCCGCAAGTCGAAACAACGACTTGCGGAGGGGGGCGCTGGATGTTGGAATAGTATAATTTACTATTCCAACTCCAGTCTGTGTGGACACTAGGGAAGGTGTTAGATTTTAAATCCAACACCTTCCCCCCCTCTGCAAGTCGTTGCTCTGACTTGCGGAGTAATGGTATGCGGAATCACAACGCGGTCGTTGTAATGACCGCGTTGTGATTCCCTGTGGGGACAAAGTTTCGCGGTAAACGTTGTTTACCCTCACAAAGGCATGTGTCATTTTACAGATCCCAAATCTTGGCTGCAATCCTTACCTAGTGTTAAGGACCTTTTGAGCCCCACTTGCTGTCACTGAGTCAGATCTGTCATAGTTAAAACTGAAGTTACAATCCTCTGGTCGTACGGCTACCACCGAGAAGGAAGACATCAGTTTCCATGTCATATATTCCATTCCATGCAATCCAAACCTGCATCTATTAAAAGGAATGTCTTTTCTCCACAACAACTTAGCTGAGTAACATAGGAGACGAGAAAGCCTGTACCACCGACTCAGGTTGCAATGCATAGGGGCACTAGATAAATATTGAATCGTGGGTCTTCCAGGGCTAACTACCCCTATGTAGCATCTGTCTCCATTCATTGGTTTGCTGTTTTCACTGGAGCGCTCCACCCCTTGAGCAGCCCATGCACATTTTTTCCTCTAACCCACATGCTAGTTTTTATAGAGGCATTTTAGTGCTTGATCGGACGTCATCAAACAAAGGGGCATTCTACAACCCTTATTATTGGGGAAATGGATAAGATTTGTTCTTTTTAATGGACGGCCCCTTTAACGAGGTGCAGCCACACATTACAGATCTACGCCTTCGTTTTCTGCCTCTTTGCAGCTTCACACTCTTCCATTCATTCTCCCTGATTATAGCAGTGGCAAAAGGCTGACTGAATTAATTATTAGGATGAGCAAAAGATGAGCTTTCCCTTCCTTTTTTTGTTTTTGGAGTTTTACATAACACAAACTTGACCCGAAGGTATCACAGCGCTTCATATGAGCACCAGTTGCATTACACAAGGGCACATTCATTTTGTTTTTGTTGGGCACGGGGAGATTAAGTGATTTGCCCAGAATCACAGGATGTTGAGCGTCCTTGCCGAGATTCAAATCCGGTTCCCCAGATTTGAAGTCGACCTCCCTAGCCGTTAGGCCACATCCTCTCCCCTTATATCTTATTTAACTTATTCATTTACATGCAGTGCTTTAGCCCTGATTATTGCACTCCACCTGGTAAGGCCTTTTGCTTCCTTGTTTTTACCTTGTGAAATAAGTTTGCATGTACAGAGTTTGGTCTAGCATGGTATTCATTGTGCACTTGGGCTCCTCATGGGATTCCATTCTCCAAATTACTCCTTGACTGATGTCAATATTGTTCTATCCCCACGGTCGGATCACAATTCAACTGCCTGGGCACCTTAGCACAAAAAGCACAGAGAAAAGGAGCAGCAGGTCTTTAACTGCACCATATTTAAACAGTGTTTTATTTGTTCTGGTGGTTGCAAGAGGGGGAACTGGTGACAGCAACTCTTTTCCATATCATCAGACCTTTACCCAGCAAGAGAAATGCAAAAAAGGGAGGAGAAGGGGGAAGCGAAAGGCAGGAAAACGTGAAGAAAAGGATGAAAAAGAACCTACAAGAGTGAGATAAAAAGATGGGGAATGTAAGGTGTTGGGATCACAACTAGGTAGCTTTGGTATTATGAAACCCCAGCATTCTGAACCAAACACCTAAGAATATTTTTGGGTCCATGCACTTGTTTTGTTTTACAAACTGTGCACTGTCTTTAATGCCTCACCCAGGAAGCTAAGGAGCACAGAGACACGTGTGTAACCTATGTAACAGGTAGAATACGTCAACTTAAATCGGTAACAGTCAATCGGTGCCTTGAACCGAGGCCCTTCAATTTGAATAGTGTGCTAAAACATGTGGATCATGCACAAGGCAACCTGGTGTACCCATGATGTGGACAGTGCAGACAGCACACCTGACAAAAATAAAATATACAGACAGTCTGACCAAGTTAAGAAAAGCATCAGAGCTGTAGTCAGCTGAGGTTAGGGGCTGCTGGAACCCTCTGAAAGTCCTTGGGCTAGCCCAGTGGTGTTAGTCCCCAAGACTCGTCCCTAAGGTGGTCAATCAGAGCTGAGGTTTTGTGTGAACTATGGAGGGCTAAATGCTGTCACCAAGACATATGCACACCCTATCCTAAGAGCTGATGAAATAATTGACAGGTGGGGGCCGCCAAATTTCTCAGTACTTTTGATTTAACATCAGAACATCAGGGTACTGGCAGATTGGTCTGACCCCGGGAACAAAAGAGAAATCAGCATTCTTGACCCCAGATAAACCTTACCAGTTTACTGTAAAGCCATTTGCATTAAAGAATGCCACTGCCATCTTCAAAAAGGTTAGTGAACAAAGTTCTTGCTGGGTTGGAGCATTTTAGTGCAGCATCTCTTGATGATATCGTTGTCTATAGCTCTACGTGGCAGGATCACCTGATCTACCTTGGAAAGCGCCTTGGGGCTCTGCAGAGTACAGGCCTCACTATCAAGGCAAGCAAGTGTCAGATAGGGCAGGGCTTTGTTGTGTACTTGGGCCACCTTGTAGGTGGAGGTCAAATTCCACCCTTACAGCCCAAGATACAAACAGTTGTGGACTGAGTAGCTCCAACAACCAAGACTCAAGTCAGGGCAATCCTTTGCTTGACTGGGTACCACAGGAGGTTTGTGAAGAGGTATGTTGCCATTGCAGCACCCTTGACAGAGATGACCTCCAAGAAGCAACCAAAGAAATTAAACCGAACAGTGAGCTGTCAAAATACTTTTGACACTCTGAAGGAAGTAATGTGCTCAGCACCCAGCAATCTTATCCCAGACCAACAATGATGGCCATGACCAGCCTACTGCTTTCATTGGCAGGAGGTTGCACCCCGGAGATCAGCATTGCTGCGCCATTGAGAGGGAAGTCTTTGCTGTGGTTTGGTCCTTGAAAAAGCTGAGACAATATCTGTTGGGTACTCACTTCCTTGTACAAACTGACCACAGGCCTCTCAGATGGCTGATGCAAATAAAAGTTGAAAACCCCCAAAAGTTGAGTTGCTCTGTCTCCTTTCAGGGAATGGACTTTAAAGTGGAGCACAGACCTAGGACTGACCATGAGAATATAGATGGCCTTTCCAGGTTTTTAAAGTTAGAAGATGAAGACGCTCTTTGATGAGGTTAGTATCATTCTGTTTCGTATGGGGTGGGGGGTGTAGTAAAGGGCCCCTTTTTGACCTCCACATTTTGCCTGGTATTTGATGCAATTTTGACTGAAGTGCACTGGGTTCCTGCTAACCAGGTCCCTAGTGTCAGTGCTCTTTACCTAAAACAAGATAACTCTTAAATTGTTCCCCAATTGGCACCTCTAAGTCCCTAGTAAATGGTACCCCTTGTACCTAGGGCATGGGTACTAAAGAGGGCCCATAAGGGGTGCAGCATGTATTGTGCCACCCTAAGGGACCCACCACCAAACTCATGCATACTGCCATTGCAGGCTGCGTGAAATTGTGCAGACAAATGTGAAAACACTACATGGCACACCCCGTGTGCCATGCCCACAGACATTGCATGCAATATATGCAATTTCCCCCTACAGCAGGCCTTATAGCCGTAAGGCAGTGTGCATTATAATAATAATAATAATACGGCCATTTATAAAGCGCAAAATGTTAATGTTAATGTTAATGGGTATTTGTAAAGCGCACGGCTACTCCCAGGAGTGCCCAGGCGCTAACGACAAGAAGGACCAGTGACAGAAACACATCTGTGGTGTCTCAAAGCCGCCGATCATACAAACAGCCAAGTTTTGAGCTTGATGAAAACACAAAAGATCCTCCTCACGACGCAGCTCAAGCGGTAGATTGTTCCAAAGCCCGGAGGCCACCACCTGGAAAGAGCGACCACACTGACGGGAGCGAAAGAATCTTGGGATCTGTGACAAACATGAGATTGAGGACCGTAGATTACGAGATGGAACATAAAGCTGACATCTATTTCTCAGATACAGAGCCCCAATATTGTGGAAGGCCTTGAAAGCCAGTACCAGGGCCTTAAAGATCACCCTATTGCGTACTGGAAGCCAGTGTAGGGATCTAAGATGTGGGGTCATATGGGACCTAAAGTTGACCATAAGTATGGCTCTAGCTGCGGCATTCTGCACCACCTGAAGGCGGCTAATCAGATAGTCTGGCAGACTAAGATAGAGGACGCTAACATAATCAAGACGTGACAGTATCAAAGCTTGCACAACTATCTTCCTGTGAGAAACTGAGAGTAATGGAAGAAAGTTGCGCATCATCCTCAGGAGGCCAAAACAAGTGCCAACCGCCGACTGGACCTGGGATTTCATGGACATATCTTTGTCCAGTTTGACCCCTAAATGTTTGACCGTGGTAGCCAGGGTAGTAGGAGGGGACATGTTAGATGGCCACCATTCTCGCCATTCGTCCCCAGGATTACAGCCAAAGAAAATAATTTCAGATTTCTCAGAGTTGCAGAGAAGTTGATTCTGATTAAACCACCCAAATACTGTGGATTAATCTTGTCTGTGGGCATGGCACACGGGGTGTGCCATGTCGTGTTTTCACATTTGTCTGCACAATTTCACGCAGCCCTTACCACAGGTAAACAATAGTTGTGTATCATCGGCGTAAGAGACAATCTTAGCGCCAAGAGGTTCAACCAGTGATGCCAAAGGAGCCATAAACACATTGAACAAGGTAGGGTTCCAAATGGATCCCTGAGGGACACCAACATTCATAGATAGAATAGGTGCCGCAAAAGGAGGGGACCAGACTGTTTGCTGACGGTTTTCTAAATAGGACCTGAACCACTGCAGGACAGTGCCACCGATACCGCAACCATATAGGTGATCGAGGAGAAGGTCGTGCGGGACGGTATCGAAAGCCGTGGACAGGTCGAGCAGTATCAAGACTGCCTTCCCACCTTTGTCCAGAGTGGACTTAATCAATTCAGATATCTCAAGGAGAGCTGATTCAGTGCTAAAATTAGCACGGAACCCAGATTGTCTCGGATGTAAGACACCGCTGGTTTCAACAAACTCCCCCACGACCTGATTCGCAAATTCCTCCAAAGCCTTGGAGAAAACCGGGAGCAGCGAAATAGGTCTATAATTGCTGGCTATCGAGGGGTCAGCAGATGTTTTTTTTAAAAGTGGGAGAATTTTCCCATGTTTCCAGCTATCAGGCACCGTTCCTTCAGTTAGTGATAGGTTCAGAACCTTATTAACAGCCGAGTTTATCACCTCAGCAATGGACGCGAGGACCTTCGCAGGACAGGGATCAACAGGAGAGCCTGATTTAAGAGAGCGTAGGATTTTTAGAGAGTGATCTAATGCAATTGTGGGAAATTGCAGCAGACATTTCTCGGCCTTAGGTAGCAAAAATAGGGTCTTATCCGAGTTGCCCAAAGAACCTGAGGATACAACTCCGAAAGAAGCTTGTGTTGAGGAAATTTTCGTAAAGAAATATTGTGCAATACTCACTGTCCATTCCTCTGTTGGAATAAAAGGATTCTTTATTGCACAGGGGGCCGTAAAACCTTTAACAATTTTTAAAAGTTCTTTGCTTTTATTGCCTGCCTTCTCAACTTTTAAGTTTAGAAAGTTCTTTTTTTCCAGGCGAACTTTGGCATAATAGGCCACCTTATAATGCCGCATTATACGTTTGCTTATCCATAGAATTAAAGTCCTTCCTCCAGATTCTCTCTAAACGTTTACAAAGGCTTCTGCTCTTCCTAAGAGCCTCTGTGAACCAGGGGGCGGATGATCTGCCCCCATTGGCCACGCGGAGCTTGGGAGGGGCAAGCTCATTTACGCAGGTTTCCAGCCAGCTCTCTAAAGCGAGAACATCGTGCGTAAGGCTGTCCTTGAGACAGAGCGGATGTGTCTTAAGAAAAACTCCTAGGGCCGCCGAAGTCATTAGATTAAAAGGTCTGAAACTACTGGTACGCTCCACACAATGCTAAAGAGACTGGGCAAGTGTTTTCTTTATTTTAAAAGTGAGTAGGTAGTGGTCAGACCATACAAGAGGACGGGGCAGAGCTATTTCAATCTTGTCAGAAGAAAAAACCTGATCAAGAATGTGGCCCCTTTCATGGGTGGGAGAGGAGACATAGGGAGTAAGGTGTAGCATGTTCAAAGATTCATAAAATTTCAGGGAATCGTGATCGAGGCACAAGTCCATGTGAATATTAAAGTCTCCTAATACTAAACACTGTTTATATTTTGCAGTCAGAGGAACAATGGCCTTGTCTAGCATATCCAGAAAGCTTTTTGCCTGACCAGGAGGTCGGTATACTACTATACCTGCGATTGACTGATGGTACGATACTTTTAACAGAAAACCTAGGCTTTCAGCGTCTGCCAAGGCAAAATTAGGTAAAATAGTACAAGTGAGTGAATTTTTATAAATAGTCGCAACTCCTCCGCCTCGTCCCCCTTGTCGATCTTTCCTTAAAATTAAGTCGTTAGGGGGAATGGCGTTAACAATAGTTGGATTAGAGCCTTCATGAAGCCATGTTTCTGGCTACCTCCCAAAGGAGGTGTCCTGGCGCTATAACGACATGTGACAGCACAATTAAAAAGGTCAGGCACCGTTTATCCCACAGGATTATTCCAGGTTAAAAAGCCATGTCTTAACTGCCTTCCTAAAAAGGCCTTCTGATTCAATTTGCCTCAGAGCTGGCGGCAAGGAATTCCAGAGTTTAGCCACTTTTGCCACAAACAATCTGCCGCCCCATTGCTCCTTCCTAATTCGTGGGGTGGCCAGCAAATTCTGATTGTTGGACCGTAGTAGGCAAAATTGTTTGTAGACCGATAATCGTTGTTTCAAGTATCTAGGACAGAAAACATGGAATGATCGAAAAGCTAAGGTTAGGGCCTTGAATTTAATTCTATTAGCCACTGGGAGCCATTGAAGTTCTTTAATGTGCGGGGAGATATGTTGTCGCATGGGCACGCGTCTAATAAATCGCGCAGCTGCGTTTTGAACCAATTGCAACCTCTTAACCATGTAAGCAGGTAGGCCCAGATAAAGGCCATTCGCATAGTCCATCCTTGCCGTCACAGTTGCATGAACCACGGTACGTCTGCAGTTTTCTGGTAGCAGATGTAAAAATGTTCTCATGTATCTCAGTTTTTCCAAAACAAACTCCTAATTTTTTAACCGTGCCTGTTGGGGTGGGTGGTATCCCCATTTCATGCGGCCACCACAGGTCCGAATCAGGCGGGTTGTTGGTCCCAAAAACATCACCTCTGTTTTTTCAGCATTCAATTTTAGTTTATTATTGTTCATCCAAACTGCAACATCAATGAGACAGCTCTTAAAGCTTTCGAAGGACTCAGCCGACTGATCCTTAAAAGGGAACACCAGCTTGGTGTCATCGGCATAAGATATTGCCTTGATCCCCCAGTTGGCAATGAGTGAAAACAGGGGGGCCAAGTAGATGTTGAACAACAGTGGCCTTACCGCTGATCCTTGCGGAACCCCACACCACAAGCGCTTCTGCTCCGATTGGTAAGATTGTACAGCCACCCTTTGAGTCCGCTTGTGGAGGAATGACCTCACCCACTCCAGAGCGGTTCCTCCAATGCCGAAGTCGAGAAAACAAGATAAAAAAGGTTTCGGGTCACTTCTCTCACTGACATCTGATTTAACTGTTTCAACTCCGTCTGTGAAAGAGCTGTAGACCACTCGAATTTTATTGTCAAAAAAGTCTGAGAGTTCCTCACATAGGGCATGCGACGGTGGAGCATCAGTAGCTGGTTCGCAGGGGTTAAGAAAAGAGTTAACCCATCTAAACAATTCTCTGCCTGGTTTATCCGAGTTGTTAATCAGTGTAGCTATGTAATCTTTCTAGCCACCTTAATTGCTCTGTGCAGCTCTTTCAAGGAGACTTTATACGCCAGCTTAGCAGCGACACCGTATTTCACTCTCCATTGACGCTCTAGGCGTTTACAGTTACTTTTCAGAGACCTAAGGGACTCTGAAAACCATGGTGCGGAAGGAGAGTTTCTCAGTGATTTGGACAGTCTGGCTGGAGCAGTGTATTCGACAGCTGCCACAATCCACTTATGAAAAACCTGGACATCAGCAATGGGATCCTCTGATAGTACAGGTTGGGTAGTCTGTAAAATAGGCCCCAAAAACTCCTCAGTCATATGTTTCCAGTTCCGTTTTAGAAAGGAATGAGTATTTGCATGTGCCAATAATCTTCCTAGGCTAAAGGAGAAAGGTATACGGCAATAATCTGACCAGGCCACCTGCTTTGGGGTATCCATGTTTAAATTCTGGATATTAGAGAATACCAAATCGAAATTATATTACATGTGAGGACATGTCGGCATGAGTAGATATGCCCCTGTGCAGTCTAGTTCAATTGCTAAATAAGAAAAGTGAAAAGGTAATCCATCTTAAGTACATGTACTGGGCACTGGTCATTATGAGTTCCCCAGCTACATGATGGCTTTGCTGAAAACTATGGTGTTTGGCATCAAACACCTTGTCTTAATAAATCCATATTGATGTCAGTATTGGATTTATTAAAACATTCACCCAGAGGGCACCTTAAAGGTGCCCACTGAAAACCTACCAGCATCTTAGCATAATTGCTGACTGGTATTGTCCAGTCGGCCACCATAGATGAGTTTCTGAACCACTTGAGGTGAAAGCCCACGCTGTCAAAGGTCAGAAACAATGTCTACTCTGGCAGGAGGTGTTTACACCTCCTCCAGCAGGATAGCTTGGGAATATGCATACCAAGGCCAGAGACCTCATGTTCTCTGCAGCCTTTGATATGCAAGCCCAGCTTCCCCCAGACCTGGGAGATGCCATCCTGTGAGGGCCATCTGGCACCAGGACAGCAGGGAAATTAGATATGCAAGGAGACGTATTGCACTACCAGGCTAGTCACACCCCAAAGGTGGGCTACCTGATGTGCTCCATAAAGGTAGGATTCCATTATCTTGATTTTGGTGGAAAGAGGAAATCTGGCAAAGGGTTAACACCACTCCCCACATGAAGAGGCCATATATGGGGTGTAGTGACCCAAATGTAATGCAGCCCATTAGCTACTACCCTTCACTCCCCCTAATGCCCCAAAATGCAGTAATTGGTTGGCTCCCTGACACCAGGCACTCCGATTTGCCTTACTAAAGAAGAAGAAGGACCAAGAAGAGCAGAAGAAGTGAGAATTGTGGACCAGCTGAGGACTTTTGGCACCAAACCCTGCCTGCCTGCTCCTGTCCCGAAGTTCATAACAAACAGACTGGTCCTACAGCTGTGCATCCTCCAAAGGCCTAGGAGGGCCACCATCACTTGGCCAAGCCATCAGCATCTCCCTTGAAGTGGAGAAGCCACTTCCCTTCAACCTGTCAGCACCAACCACAAAGTCCGGTACACCGTTCTGCTGATGACCGGGTCCAACAATGTAGCAGCCACCCAGGAGGAAGTCATCATGCTCTAGAGGGTCAGATCCATCTCCCCTCCAAGTTTGGAGACTTCAGGAGCCGCCCTGCAGAAATAACAGGGATACCAGACCCCATGCAGCAATCAACGCTTGTTTGATTTTTAATCCAGACCCCAACACCACAAAGACTGACTGTCCGACTTGCCTCCCTGTTCCCAGGACTCTCACAAACTGAGCCCCTCATTGGGAGCTCCCAGACTTGTCCCCAAGTCCCCCTCTGCAGCCTGTTTCTTGGTGGCCCCCCTTCTTTTCCTATGGTGTAGCGCACAAGGCTACCAACCCGTCCAGTACCGCTGCACCAGGACACTCCAGAGTGGGTAAACACGAACTGCTGGTGGATCTTGTGAGCATGACCCCCCCTCCACCCCCAGCACCTTAAATTCTAAAGGGAACCCCCGAAATACGATTGCAAATACCTGTATGCAGTATATGTTTCTTTCTCTATAGGAAAGCATTACAGCGTAAAAACAAATTTGTGTGACATTTTTACGCATTGCAAAATTGATAACTCGAAAAGTACTTACCAAATTACGAAGTTCTTGGTGTTAAGAAATGTATAAAAATACTTGTTATTTTTCTAAATTGGTCTCAAGTTTCTTATTGAGTATGCGTCTCATTTATTGACTCTGTGTGTTCAATAAGTGCTTAACACTACCCTCTGATATGCCTAAACTGCTCGCCCACACTGCAACAAAAGAGAGCATTTGGGTTTATTAATTTAAGCACTGGAAGTCAATAATGGTCATCTGGATTTTTTACATTGTGTACCTCATTTTGGTACACCACATAATAAGATTAAACAAAACCATTTAAAATAGGGTCCAAGGGATATATATTTTAAAGACCCACACCTGATTTTATCCCCAGCACCAACTGAATGTATAACACACGAAACACAGGGGGTCTAACAGCCAAATTTGAGAGGCTACACTGTTGATACTGAGTCAACAAGATCTCAAAATATCTTTATCGCACACACATAACGTATTAATAAAGAAAAAGAAGGAAAAAAGGCTAACACTACATGCATAGAGGAGACCGATACATCATCGATTATTCGTAAAATGGCTGATTAATCCACAACAGATTGTAAAGGGTTTCCATCAAATTAGACTCAATGATCAGTCCTATCATTTGGCCAAACCCATGTGCAAATGAGGCTGGTCCTCAGGGGACCAGCCTCATTTGCACATGGGTTTGGCCAAATGATAGGACTGATCATTGAGTCTAATTTGATGGAAACCCTTTACAATCTGTTGTGGATTAATCAGCCATTTTACGAATAATCGATGATGTACCGGTCTCCTCTATGCATGTAGTGTTAGCCTTTTTTCCTTCTTTTTCTTTATTAATACGTTATGTGTGTGCGATAAAGATATTTTGAGATCTTGTTGACTCAGTATCGACAGTGTAGCCTCTCAAATTTGGCTGTTAGACCCCCCTGTGTTTCGTGTGTTATACACCACATAATAAGCCAGCTTTCTACAGTAGAACTCCCTGAAAAACTCAGAAGGAGATGGGATGTACTTTTGCCATGCTTGATTTTTGCTTACAGAGAGGTGCTACAGAAAGGAGTGGGCTTTAATCCCTTTGAGCTTCTTTTTCACCATCATATGAAAGGTTAACCAAGTCTGGTAAGAAAGGCCCGGAAGAAGTCTCTCAAAGAACCCAAACTGACATAGTAGACTATGTGCTTGGCCTTCGTTCCAGGATGGCTTAGTATATAGAGAAGGATCACAAAAACTTTGAGGCAAATCAGGAGCTCCAGAAGCAAAGGTTTGACCAAAAGGATGCACTGGTGGAGTTCTAATCAAGGCAGAAGGCATTAGTATTGGAGCCTGTGGCACCTATGGCCCTACCCTATCCTAGAAAGTAATGGGGAAGTCACCTATCTGGTGGACCGTGGCACTTCTAGGAACCCCAAGAGGGTTATCCATGTGAGCCGCCTTACACTCTATCATGACAGGGTTTTTGTGAATATGCTGATGGTCAATGATGAGGGTCAGGAAGAATAGAGTGAGTCTCTCTCTGAGCTCCTCTCCAACAACCCTTGAGATGAGTCTGTAAAGGGAGTTGTCTTCTCAGACATAACTGCCCAAAAGCAGACTGACTGCAGGCAAGTCCTAAGGCAGTATGTTGGGCTCATTTCTTTGACTTCTGGTCAGACAACCTGGTCTACACATGGGGACAGCTTACCTGTCAAAAACAAAATGCACATGCACTCTGACCAAGTCAAAGAAATCATAAGAGCTGAAGTCGGCAGAATGTAAGAACTAGGGGTGATTGAACCCTCTGAGAGGTCCAGGGCCAGGCCAGTGGTCTTAGTCCCCAAACCTCATTCCAAGTGAGAAAAACCAGAGCTGAGGTTTTGTGTAGACTACAGAGGTCACTAAGACAGATGCACACCCCATTCCAATAACAGATAAGGTCATTGATAGGTTAGGGACAGCCAGGTTTCTCAGTATTTTTGATTTGACATCAGTGTACTGGCAGATTGAGCAGACCCCAGGGACAAAAGAGAAGTCAACATTCTCCACCCCAGATGGGCATTATCAGTTTACTGTGATGCCCATTGACTTAAAGAATGTCCCTGTCACTTGGGTGGTGAACAAAATCTTGGCTTGGCTGGAGTCTTTGAGTGCAACATATCTTGATGATATTGCTGTCTATAGTTCCACCTGGCAGGATCACCTGATCTACCTTGGAAAGGTCCTTGAGGCCCTGCAGCATTCAGGACTCACTATCAAGGCAGGCAAGTGCTAGAAAGGACAGGGCTCTGTTGTGTGCTTGGTCTACCTTGTAGAAGGAGGTCAAGTTCAACCTTTACAGCCAAGATCCAAACTATTCTGGACTGGGAATCTCCTACAAGCCAGACTCAAGTCAGAACATTCCTAGACTTGACTGGGTATTAACGGTGGTTTGTGAATGGGGTTTGACACCATCGTGGCACCCCTCACTGAATTGACCTCCAAGAAGCAACCAAAGAAGGTAAACCTAACAGCGAGCTGTCAAAATGCTTTTGAGACACTGAAGAAAGCAATGTGCTAACCACCCATTCTATAAGCTCCAGATTATACAAAGTAATTAATTGTGAAGAGTAATGCCTCTGAACATGGGATACGGGAAATTCTATACCAGACCATTGATGATGGCCAGGACCAGCCTGATGCTTTTATTAGCAGCGCTGGAGTGCAATTGAGAGGGATGCACTTGCTGTGGTTTGGTCCTGGAAGAAGAGACCCTACCCTGTTTGGGACTCACTTCCTTGTTTGAACTGACCACAGGCCTCTCAGATGGCTGATGAAGATAAAGGGGTAAATTCCAGCATAAAGCAACAACAGCGCATATTTTGGACACAGGAGTAGAGAGGAATGTCCCAGGCAGGGGTAAATGTTCCTCGTACAACCCTGCACAAAGTGAACGTGAGCTGTACAGAAATTCCTGTAAGAATTTAGTGTTTGTTTACATGGTGACTGAGAGTGAAACTTTGGAGACCAGAAAGTAGAATGCAGCTTTAGAATCATGTTTACTTTTAATGAGGATAAAAAGGAGTGCTGCAGCCAATTTTATCTGCCGTTGAAAACACTTATATGAATAATGTGTACAACTTCATGTTTAAAAATAATACATGCTAAATGAAGAAGAAATGAAAAATTGTAGTAGGTGACCATACTTAAGTAGTACAGTACTGCACTTAAATAAAGTGCAGAACTAGGTTAGCCTAACTGCTGTTACCATGTTAATTCGAAAATAATGCATTAACACAGAAAGGCCTGTTATTCTTATTGAGTAGCTGTGCTAGATGTTTTTCTTTTCTTTGCTGCAGATGTTGCAACTTCGGAAGCCTACCTTTAGATAGTGAATGGACACTTGTTTTGTATTAGACAACTGATAGTGAGGTTCCCATAGGGAAGTGACAATAACTGCAGGAAGAATGATTCATGGGAAGACCTTCTGGACCACAAGAAAACAGCATTGTAACCTTTCCTAGGGCTAATGTCTGAAAGTCTATTATGCTGTGGTGAGAGCATGGGAAGGGACCCTGTTCCCAGGAGTTTAATGATATTCTGTTGCTGGATGAAGAAGTCAAAAGAAAATAATGTTGCACCATAGAATCTGTGTGTTTATAATAGTGCATGTTCCTAGAGTAATTTAAAGCTTGCAGAGCATAGACCTCAGACCCCGTGGTGCAGATCATGCAGATTCCTTCCCTGGCTCTTTGATCAGAGATTCACCTTTTGAGTCTCCAATGCCTCTCTTTATGTGAGGCTGCTTAATTAGATTATTCCTTGAGTTGTCTGCTGCTATTTTGAGCTGAGAATACTTTCCTCCTATAATGCAAAGGCTTTATACTTATACATTGGTCTTTCTCTCATCAGAACTCTTTATGGGTTTCTGAACTGACACCTTTCTTCTCTTAAACCAAATGCCATCTAGAATAGGGAATTTCGGGCCATATTATCAAGGAACGGCGATAATGGGCTTGATAATATGCCCTTGTGAATTCCCATAGAAGCCCATGTTCTGGTGTCAACATGGGCTTCTATGGGAATTCACAAGGGCATATTATCAAGCCCATTATCGACGCTTTAGCGGCAGTTTCCTGCCGCTAAAGCGGCGATAATGTTATTGCCGTTCTTTGATAATATGGCCCTTCCTGTCTGGAACACATTTGTTGTATTGTTACTAATTAGACTGTGATGTTGACTAACATTCTGTTCTATTTTATAACCAAATATTGATTGATAGATTATATTTATTTCTGATGCTGAAATCTGAAGATTAATGTCTAATAAATAAATAGATAAAAACTTAAAAGATCTGAAAATAAAACCTTTTAACTCACTCTAACTCTCTTTATTGACTCAATGGTAAATCTTTAACTATATATTGTTTATATAGATGATTGCTCCTCATTTCTCTTCGTCGACCATCAAAGGATACACGACCAGTGGTGGGGGTTATTGAATGATTACAATCAAAGATTGAGATACAGAAAACCCCACTCCCCTCTTCTGATGGTTGATAAACCATCACAATTTCTCTGCAAAGAATCTGTAGATTGCACTCTCATTTTCAGTTGAGTCATTCTTTTTATTTTTGAGGGTTTCATCTTTCTTCAACTTTTTATGCTTTCTATTCTTCTCCCTTCCATTTCTAATTCTTCTCTGGTTGTCCTTTTTCTTTCTCCATTCCTCTTTTTTTGTTAAATAGCATCTAAATTCTCTAATCAAAACATATAAACTTATCAAGCAAATACCAATTTTTAGTATAGGCTTTAGCTTGATCCTATTGTTGCAAACCAATTGCCAATTGTTAAAACTCCTAAGCCTAAGCTCCCTAATACACTAGTGGCCTCTATGGGTACTTATTTGAAACTGGGTTACTGGTTGACTGGTGTGTGGGCCCAGGTTAAGCAGCAACCACAATCCTAGTCAGTGTAAGGCACAAACAAACCTAAATTAACCTGTACTCAATCCCCTGGCAGCTTGCACAGAGCAGCCAGGCGTAACTTAGAGGCAATGTGTAAAGTATTTGTGCAGCACTTCAGACAATAAAACAGTGGAAAACATTGCACAAAAGCGATCACACGCCAAGATAGAGCTTAATTTAATACCTAAAACAAGACAAAAATGACAAAAATCCAAGAAGTAGAACAGGAGATTTAAAGTTTATAGTGAAATTAGTGCCAAAAAGTGCTATTGGGGATATCTGGTCGCACCGGTCTGGGACAAAGGTCACAAGCTCAGGCCGACCGCGATGAAGCGCGGTCTGGCTACAGGGACCCAGTTAGGCCAGCTGAACAAAGTACCTTAAATTCTGGTTGCAGAGCAGTGAGTGGATCCAGGTCGAAGATAAACCGCGCAGCCGAAGCGATTTGTCGATCTGGGATGCAGCGTGGCTGCAGTGTGAGGTCCCGTTGCATCATCATTGAGTATCCCATCGACGGGGCTTGTGATGTGATGTCTGGTGTTGGGAATGGAGCAGGCAGCTGGTGATGTGTTAGTTCCAAGGAGCTATGAAGCTACAATGCAGAGTCCAGCGTCTTCATTGAGGCTGCTGTCGACAGGAGAAGCGAGAATCTGTGGGTGTGCTGTGCCGCCAGGACAATGCGTCGGATCTGAGAAGCTGCAGATGGCGATGCAGGTCTTTGCAGTGGGTTCAGTCCACGCAGCAGTGGTGATGCCGCAGTTCTCTTTGGGGATGTGCCCCTCACCTGAGATGATGCGCCGGTACTGATTGGGGGATGCGCCTCTCGGCAGAGAAGAGGCATCGGTTCTGCTGGCAAGCACCTTAGCCACACTTCCAAGGATCCAGGACTAGGGTGTCACCATTTGACAGAGTAGACTAACAGATCACAGAGTCCAGGTGCAAGATGGTTGGAAGCCTGTTATGTCTCTGAGGCTTCAGATCAGGATGCCAGCCAACTAGCCCTTGGCATCACTCTGGGTTCAACTGATGCAGGTCCTCTCCTTCTCACCCAGGCGAGAGGGCAGCAGGTCAGCACATCAAAGCAGGAGTCCAGCAGAGTGCATTTTAGTGGAGTGGCAGTCCTTCAGCAGCACAACAGTACTTCTTCCTGGCAGAGTATCCACGGGTCCAGAGGTGTACTGAGGTGATGGTGTCTGAGGTCCTTCTTTTATGTACAGTTGTGGGTTTGAAGTGGGGAGAAGCTAATGGAAGCAAAAGAAGTGCACAGATGCCCTGCCTTCCCTGCCCAGGCTCCAGACTAACTACAGGGGCTATGCAGCCAGAGGTTATCAGTGAGGGCCCCATTGCAAGTTAGCAGAGGATCAATAGTAGTTTGCCTCAGCGGGAGAACTTTAGACAAGGCATTGGGTTTGATGTCTAAGGTGGGAAACTGTAGTTTGAGAACTTTGCTGCTCTCCTCATGACTATCGCAAAGGAAGCAGTCTCTTCAGTGGCAAGACTTGGAGGTGTGAAGAGTTCAGAATCAGGAGAGGTGCATAGACCGCTGGCGTCTTGTAGGTCATCAAATCAATTGCCTTTATGGTAGTGTTAGCCAGTTTCATCAGCTGTGTTATAATCATTGTCAGAATCTGTGCCAAATAAGATATATAATGTGTGGGATCTTCCTTGTAGAGGTGGGCCGTCAAGCGGTGCAGGTTGCAGTCCGACGGCAACGAAGCTTGGTCTCGTCAAGGTAGATGTGGCACTGACACAGAGTTGAAGTGCACAACTTGCACCACCTCCTCTTGCATTGATGGAGTTAGCATTGGCGTGACATTTTTGGAACCGGTGTAAGTTGTGGAGACAGAGACGGAGTTGGTATGACAACCAAAAGCAACCTGGTGATGGGTTTGGAGGGTCCCACTGGCACTGAAGGCAAATCTGCCGGTTGTGACCCAAATGGAGGGCCTCCTGGCTCCATTTAGCCCAAAGGCGAACTAGAGTGAGTCGTAAGGAATCTGAAGACTCAAAGCATAGCTTTGTAGAACCCTTGGATCTACCTCTGTCTCCCAAATGGCCCTGAAAACTAAGGTTCTGCGGGGACAAATCTAGGGATGGACTCCTGGGCTCCTACATTGATCGACTTAGGGAGTGAGATCGAGAAGCATGGGACTGTCACCGGCCCCTCTCACTAGTTCAAGAGTAGCGGAAAGGCACCAAAATCACACCTGGTGGGCATCTGGTACGGACTCAAAGGCCTATGTAGCAGTTCCTCAGTGGAGAATGGAAGCATAGTCCAAATTAATTGCAGCTTGGAGGGTGGTCTACTATTTATCTCAATCAATAAAACCCAATACCTCAAAGGATTAGAATTTATCGGGCCAGATAAATAGCACCTGTTGCAAGTTTACAAGTAACAGTGGGGAATAACGTGAATTTTGGTACCAGTCCATATTACCTGTTCAGTTTCAGCAGTTGTGGTCTGCCGAAATTAAGAGGGAGAAAAATCCAAGGGTGTAGACTTTCTAATTATTGGGTGCATAAAATCTGCACCCTTTGTAATTGTTCCCTATGCAAACAGGAGCATCCACATAGATTACAAAATACCCAGATATTTGTGATTGGATTCTGAAAGTGAGTGAATGTGGTTAATTTATTAAATAGTGGTTAATTAATATAGTAAGCGCTGAGGAAAAAGGTTTTGACAGACATTCTAAAGCTGCAACGTTGTATAGATTGTATTCTATTGTCATGGAATAGTGTAGTTTCCTTTTATATGGATTGAAGTCATCGTTGGCGCTAGTAGTAGTGCATATTGACTGTTGATAGTTTCTGCCTTTTTTCTTTTTAAGGGATGTGAAAGAAAGCTTATATATTGTCAGATGTGTGCATGTGCTAGGACCAGAATGTTAATGTTTTCACATGGAAAAATTAACATTGTAGTTTAAGCATATGCAGTTTTATTGAGTGCATCTATTCGGTGCAGTACAACCCTACTGAAATGGTAATGTACAAGTAATTTTAAAAGTTTAATGAAAGTGGAAAAATACTAGTTGCCATAATAATGCAAGTCAATTCCTTTAAAAACATTAAGGACAAATACAGAAAGTTGTAAAAAAACAAATACCATAATACTAAGGGCTATTATTGTGGGATGAGGCAGAACAAAGAGATATTGGTGTTGCTGAATCCTGGGACAGAAGATGAGATTGTACTGGCAGCCATTGTGGATAGTACAAATCTGGGCAAGAGGCATTAACTTGTGCTGTTAAAGTGCAAGAATGTATTCCTGGGTGTTAGGGTCACTATTGTGCCTAGTGGGTAGTGATATAATTTAAAATACCTATAATGTAAAACTACCTGCATTGTGAGAAGTTGAAATGGTGAATGGATATGTAACCATTCTATGAATGATGTTATGTAGAAGTTGCAGATGGGACCTTGGCCCGTTAATGGAGTCTTTTGACTCACTTTTGTGGCACCTAATTTAATTGCACTGCAAGTGTTGGTAGAAACACCTCATTGTATTCTATATGACACCTACAACCTTTTCATACCATTTTAGTATAGTTTCAGGTTAATGCCTAACCTCCTTCCTACCACATGCATCTATATTTTTAGCTGTTGAATTCTCATTGGAGACTTACCCATTTAAAGAATAAGAGTAATTTGCAAAACATCTGCTTATTTTCCAAACTTCTTGCCATTAATATTAGCGGACAATATTAGATTGATTTGCCATATGTGACCAAGTATTTGTTTGGTTTGACTATGTCCTGCAAACTGGAGATGTCAAACCAAACCAGGGCTAAAGAGCCAGCAACAGCCCGTGCTTGATGGGCTTTTTAGTGGACGCTTTCAAGACATTAAGGGCCACATGCATCAACAAGGAATTGTCGCTATTTAGGAATCGCAATTCCTTATGCAGGTAGGAATCGCGAAATAAATTGCGTTTCCTAAACATTACCTAATAGGTAATGTCACTCCATTCATTACTATGGGCCTATAGGCCCATAGGAATGAATGGGAATGCATTCGCAAATTGCGATTACCAAATTGGTAATCACAAATTGCGAATGCAATTCCAAGGGTGCCAGGGGGCCTAAGGCCCTTCTGATGCACCCCCCAAAAGGTACGTAAGTGTGCACATGTGGCACACACACATGCCCTAAGGGCATGTGTGTGCGCTACATGTCACTTTGAAAAATTCACTTTTGTGCATTTTTTAAAGAATTAGCAAATTACCATCAACTTGGAGTTGATGGTAATTAGTGTTTCCTAAATGCACAGTTTGCATTTAGGAAAGGCGTGATGCATCGTCTTTAGGGAATCGCAATTCCCTAAATGCAATCACAATTTAGGTAATTGCAAAAAAATGTGATTACCTAATTTGCGAATGAAAATGTGTTCATGCATCAGAAAAGGGCTTTTTCTGGTCGCAAACGGTTTGTGACCAGAAAAAAGCTTGATGCATGTGCCCCTAACTGTTTTATTACAGCCTCCTACTTCCCCAGGCAAGCTATCAGATTTGTTTGATGTGACTGGTCATAGTCATATCACTGTCTTATCTGTTAGAAAAATACATCAATTTGGAAGGAGATAGATTTTGAAAAAAGGTCATAATAATGGAATCACAGAGTTTATCTACTGCTATCCCTTCCATGGTCACCCGTGATGAAATCTGCGCAAATAATTATAATTTTCTTCTTTCCAAAGATGTTTGAAGTGAGGGTTACATATCATGTATATATTTGAATTGACAGAATAGTATGGACTTTAAGCTTAATTGCCTCTTTATGTGTATAAAGCAATTTGGGTAAGCTACAGGATTTGACATTTGTAAAGTGCTGTTATAGTTAGGTATGATGAAAATAGCTTCATTTACATAAAAAAAACAGAAATGCACTGAAAGAAACAAAGATTAAAGTGGTGTTATAGTTAGGTGAAATTGTCAGTTGAAACATAACATTTTAACTAAAAACAAAACCACTGAAACTCACCAGTTATAGTTAAAACAACCTTAGAAATATACTAAGAAAAATAAAGGTTAAAGTGAAGTTTGAACATAACATTTTATACTAAACAACACACTAAAATTCACCAGTTAGAGCTAACTGAAGTAACTATTACTCACACCCTTGCCATGTACTGCTTATGACCTCACATATCACATCACTTATGGCATATTCTATGACATTATTGATAACATCATGATGACATCTGAAATGTCATCATTGATAACAACTCTGTGCATAATGGGTTAATTCAGTTAACTATAATTGGTGACTTTCAGTTTTTTTTGGTACTTTTAAACCAACATTTTCACCTGACTATAATGTAATTTTAACCTCTGTTTTTTTGAGTGAATGTATATATTTATATACATGCTTATAGCAGTAAATGAAAAAGACAACAGTTATAGTTAAATGTTGGAATGAGACATGAGCTAACATGAAAAATACAAAAAACACTGAAATATGCTAGTTATAATTTAGTGAATTAACTATAATTGTGTACCTGTCATGCACTGTTTATGACCTCACATATTACGTCACTCATGACATCTCAAATTACATCATTGATGACATCACTGATGACATCATCCAATGTTTGTGACCGTGATATAGGCTCTGTGCTCTGGGAGTAATTCAACTGGTTATACTTGTGCGCAACATTCTATAAGCAATCAACTGATAATGGACATACCCTTTGGCAGCGTCCATGGCACTTTCCATATCTGGGAACTCACCCACTTTTGATGTTTGTCACATCTTTTTACTGGTCTGCACCCACCCAACAAACACATTGTCTTTCCAGCCTTTAATGGCATTCAAAACCATTCAAACAAAGATTTGTTCTCTACTGACCTTAATAAGATCACCCTTCTGAAACACCTCACAAAAGCTACAATTTTGAGTCAGAGGTCAACATGTATGCATTAACCACTGATAAGGCACATTCAGCTAGGCACTATGGATAACCAACAATAGACTGGTAAATTACACTACACTTATTACTGAGGTAAGCCAAATGGTGTACAGCGTTGGAGCCATGCTTGCAAGCACACTGTAAGTTAAAACATCTGTAAGTGGGTTTCCTATATAACGTACATGTTTCACAGTATGCAGTAACACCAAATCTTCAGGGCAGGTCTGCAGCTAAACGTCCACACCTCATAAAAACGCTGAGAGTAGTCATGGCAAAGGAGTGATGCTCGACAAGTAGTACGCACAACGTCCAGTGCCCCTATGATGTAATGACGTAATTGCTTTGAAAGTGTATACCGTTCATGAGCACTACAAAAAAATAATGTTGCGTAATGAAATAAGATTAGGTGACATTGTTGATTACAGAATATAAAGGATACATAGCGTTTGTTGGTGATATAAAAATTACATTTGGTGTGATGGAAACGCCTAGATTTCCAAACTAGGATCATTTATTTAGTAAATATTTTTTATTTATCTGCATAAAAACACGAAGAGAGCCTACTAAAATGTTTGACTGTGGAAGTAACCTAGAGGAGAAGGGTGAAAACCTCAAGCAAAAAGTTGGCGGCACTTTATATTTTGTGGTTGTGCTAAAACATTGGAACTCAATGGTCTGAATACGAGGAGGACTGGATATTAAAAAGCTGTTTCTCACGGTACACAGAACAAATCATTTGAGAATAATTTATGAAATCATTTATTTTCTTTAGATAAAAACAAGGGCAGAAATTTACAATACAATTATAGCCAACATTTCACAGGTATGGCCTCAGCACTGAATGACAATTACTGCACTTCAAGACTTACCAAGCACGATTAATAATGAAAACTGGCATTCATAAAACAGGTTAAACATGCATAATGGTATTACTGCCAAATAAATAGGAAATATTTGTGTACACCAACAAACGAAGTTAACTAGGGTATTTTTAATATATTGTCTGTCTAGCCTGAAAACATACTTTTCCAGTTTTGGTTGTTGAAATGTTTTAGCACTATAGAGAGTTATGCAGCCTTATGCAATGAACTTCATTTTGATGCTATGCTTTGTTTTTTCTTTTTTGTACAGCACCTTCAATAGACATTGATACATTCTATCAGAAAGAATCATGCTCCAAAAACCCCCGGATGGCGGATGGGGCTGGGTCATTGTCACCGTCTCCTTCTTCGTTCAGTTCTTGGCATATGGATCCCCACTTGCAGTAGGCGTCTTATATGTCGAATGGCTTGATATTTTTAAAGCAGGGAAAGGAGAGACTGCTTGGGTTGGATCACTTGCTGCAGGAGTTGGACTACTAGCGAGTAAGTTCAAATACTATATTTATATAAGTTGAATATTGAGTTCAGTGAAATCTTTGACCATCTAAGGATATTGAAAGCTCTTTAAAGTAAAGGTAAGTACCTTTCTTATTGATTGGTAAAATAGGGAATTTACTCTTTACATTGCATTTGTTTGATTTTCTATTTAATTTCGTTGGTGCTACTTACCACAAAGGCAACTTTAGGGCTTAGCAATTATGTGCTTTTTTTCTTGCTCTTTTGAATCATAGTATTGTCCAGATTTGTAGGGTTTCTGGTGCTAATACTTTCTGCATTGATTTCTTGATTTGGTATTGCCTCTATCTACAATCAGGAGAAGCGACAGGTCTGATCCTTTAGAATGAAGGATCCTTGGTTCCTTTGTGACTGTATGTCCACTGGACTCCCATTGGAAAGGGTGTACTCTGGTTTAACACTGTCATATTCCTGAAACTGGGTTAACAACAGCCAATTAGTGTACATGCTAATTGTTTTCTTTCTTAAAACAACTAAATAGGAATCCTTAAAGCTCCATGGCTTTACAAAAAGGTTGCCAATTTTAATAACCAGCAGTGTACGTGTTTAAACTAAGGACAGATCAAACATTGTGTTTTAACCAGTGTAAAAAACAGAAAAGGTTTTAAAAAACAAACAAACTGTAATAACATTGATAGGCAGAATGGATTTTAAGTTTCCTTCTGTCAATATATAAAGTATGCACAGAAACTCACGTTTGCCGGACTTCCTCCAGTAGTCCTCCGAGCATTGAAAGACCAACTTTAAAGACAGCCTCGGAGGTTGTGATGTATTTAACGGAAAGGACACCAACATGTCACCTCACGTTGCTAGGGACGGGCCTTCCACTTGTTTCTCTGGATACTTCAAAGCTTGACTGGATGAAATACCTAACCAATATGCCAAATCAATCCAATATTGTCTGCTAATATTAATGGCAAGAATTTTGAAAATAAGGAGATGTTTTGCAAATCACTCATATTTGTTGAAGGATGAGTCTCCGATGAAAATTCAACAGATAGCTAAAAATATAAATACATGTGGTAAGAAGGAGTTTAAGCCTTAGCCTGAGGCTATACTAAAATGGTATTAAAGGGTTGTACGTGTCATATAAAATACAATGTGGTGTGTTTACCGAAACTTCCAGTGCTATTAAATCAGGCACCACAAAAGTGAGACAAAAGACTCCATTAAGTGGCCGAGGTCTCATCTGCAACTTCTACCCAACATCATACATAAAATGGTTACATATCCATTCGCCATACCAACTTCTCACAGTGTAGGTAGTTTCAAATTCTAGGTAGTCTCAAATTCTGTTACTACCCACTAGGCACAATACTACCCAAACGCCTAGGAATAGATTCTTGCACTTCAACAGCACAAGCTAATGCCTCCTGCTCAGATTTGTACTATCCCCAATGACTGCCAAGACCTAACCATTGGAAAATCCATAGAAGTATTAGAATGGAATGCCCTACAAACGTGATTTGACAATGTGGTGGTCCCTTGGATAAACTTGCAACTAAAGTCTACCAAATTGCACATGTGCTAACCGCAAAGCTTGCTGTTAAATAGGGTCTACCTGTTCATTGGGACGTTTTCTAGTGCCTAGCGTGGTTTATGCATGACTCAAAGCAGCAGCCACTTACATTAGTAATTATATGCAATGCCACACCCTACTTCCCTTTCCTTTCTGCCACCAGTCCAAAGGCAGGGCATGCAGCCTAAGGAAAAGAGACAATGTGGCTGAGCAGGAGCTACTGTTTCCCCACTGCCACAGGTGACTGCGAAGAAACATAAATCCCTGCAGCCCGATGTGTCATCCATTTTGGGTGGACAACCACTTACAAGATTAGGCAAAGTGAAACTGTAGTGGCTTTCTGCTAATTTGGAGAACCTTCAACTTCTTCATGACATGCAAAAATCACCATATGAATGAGTTCATGCTCAGCTGAGATATGCAGCTGCCTGGTGGCAGCCAGCCAAACAGTCCTTAAAGAAAGCTTGAACAATCATTGATAAAGCCATATTATTTTAGCCTGGATCTACATTTTTTTTAATTACAACACCAATTTACATGGAATTCAGATTCAGTTAAGGGAGACTTTTTAGATGTTTAGTTGACTAGAACATAATATTAAAATAAGACATGTGCAAACTGTGCCTGAATAGTTGTTCTAGTTGCTGAATATTTGTAATCAAAAATATATCCACCATCACTACTAGAATACTTTCTATAGCAGTGAAAAATGAAGTACTGCTCGGAGGGTCTTCAGCATTCCATTGTTTCAAATCTAATAACTGTCTCCTAATTTCTTTTCCCCTGCCTTGTTCATCTTCTGCTCTTTATGTATGTGCGCTTATCTGGTAGGACAGTTATTTGTGACACTGCTGAGTAAGAGAAATGGTACAGGGCAAGATGCAGGAGATTGACAGACACATAAAGAGAGCAGAATAACTAGACACATGAAAGAAAGCGAGGGCGAAGGGCATAGAGATAGAGAGGATGTAGAAAGATATGTGTGAGAAAGTCATCTCTCGTGCCCTGATCACCCCATTTTTTGACTGATACTCGTGGTACCTGGCTCTGATTGTGCCCTGGGCTTTGCTAACCAGACCCAGGGCCAGTGCTCTGTGTAAAAGGTATATGGTAATTAGGTGTAATTATAATTGGTATGACAACCTATATGTGAGCCCCTAGTATATGATAGGGCATGTAGGTTTAGAAGCCCAACAGAGTTAATGCTCTTAATTGTGCACTGCGGTGTTGCCTGCAGTCATTTTAAAGGCAGGCCTGCTTTTGCAGGCTAGTTTTACAATAAATGATATGCAAATTCGACTTTAGAATTAACGGTACTTCAAAAGTCTTAAACAACTTTATTTTTTACATATGTCACCCCAAGGTCTCCCCTGAGTGCCCCAGGATCAGGGTGCCTTCTAACTGTAATTAGGGACATTTTAAAATATGTTTTATATGCCCTGGTGGGGGAACAAATGGCAATTACTTTTTACCCATTGTAGCACATTGGCTCCATAGGTTGACATGGGAATACTTTAATAACGTATAACCACGATTTCTGGAGACGTGGAAGAAACCTGACCCTAAGATGGCGCCCACCGGCTTTCGCGGCAGTCGCGAGGTGGGGAGAGCTTTGTGGCCACAGATCTAGAGGTCGTTGCCCACTGTGAGGAGGTAGGCTGCTGCACCCCATGTGAATTGCTGCTGATGAGGGCATGCCGGTTCACTGTCTTTGCCTCGGGCCCGTCTGACCTTAACATGGCGGCCGGGGCGGCTTGAACGCCCATAACAGTCGCGAGTCCCTGAAGCCTTCTCCCCCACCCCGGCACCAATTAACATGCAACCATGCAGGTGAGCTGAATCTTAAATCTTTAAACCGGCCCATGAGGATTCAATCAAATGGTGTCGGGGGGGGCAGCACTTTCAGTGATTGGTTTGCTCCTGGGTATCGGTGGCATTCCGGGGACTTGCCCGAAGTGCCTGACCTTAACATGGTGGGCAGATGCTCTTTCACAACCCTAATCCCAGCGCTACTCATCCAAATGCAGGCGTGTCCCAGCCGGAGGCCCCCCTCGAGCAAATGTTTTAAAATGGTTACCGGCTGTCTCCACGGTCAGAATCCCTTACCTGACCCCAAGATAGCTGCCACAGTTTTCCCTACCACCGGACTCTGAACAGACCTTTATCACATCCCCCATCGGCCTACGTGGTAGCCCCAGCTCTGGCTTGTTTTTCACTCCCTCCCCCCCACCTCCTTCTTTTACCTCAATCCTCGTTGCCTATGTATCTATTCAAAACTGTTTTTCCCGTGCGTTGAGACCTGAGCAACATGGCCGATGCTCGGTGGAGTTGCTAGACAACTAATGAGGAGATTGGCCCTGGTTTCCCCCTTGACCATCACCTACCCAGCCGGACATTGGACACAGTTCTTACCCGTCTCCTTGCTATGGCTCCTTCCTCCCCTCCTCCCCTCCTCTCCTACTAATTCTCTCAACGTTGTTGTTTGTTTTCTTTTCCCTACTAAGCTATTGTAATTGGTGTAATTTGTAACGCAATGTCCCTCTGTTATAGCGCTCTGATACCTCCGGGTCTAGCCAGCGCTACATAATCCTTTTTGATGTACCTTGTCATGCAAAGATCCCCTGGTTAAGCGCTCTGATACCTCTGTTTCTAGACAGCGCTATATAGCCTTCTCAAATCAAATGGACTAAAAACTGGTTTTCCTGATCGTTAAGAATTGAGATACATGGCTGATGACCGGTGGAGCTCCTAGACAGCTAATGAGGAGATTGGCCCTTGGTTTCCCCCTTGACCGTCACCTACCCAGCCGGACATTGGGCACAGTTCCTCCTCGTCTCCCCGCTATTACTCCTTCCTCCCCTCCCTCCTACGAATTCTTGAAAGATTGTTCATGTGTACTGTACCTTACTATGCTCTTGTATCTGATGTAACTTCTAACACAACAATCCTAAATGTAAAGCGCTCTGATACCCTCTTGGGTCAAGTTCACGCTATATAAAACTTTATAAATAAATAAAATAAAATAAATAAATAAAACCATTGATAGGAGTGAGCTAAAAATGTACCTTAAAGTATTAAAATATTATTAGATTTTTTATAGCTGTCACAGAAAAGAAGTTATAGAACTTCCTTCTCTGATGAACCAAAATCCAGCCTTCCAGTATCCTCTCTTGATTGGCCGCCTTTGACAGGCTGAGCCAAACTGCTCTGATGAGGTATGAAGGGGCCTGCACAGAGACAAAGAACAGCTGGTGAGAGGAGATCTGCAGCTGCAGAGCAAAAGGCAGAATGGGGGTGGAGTAGCCAAATAGATCTTCAAATAGGGAATGACAGTTAGGACAAGACACAGGCCCACACCCTGAACCCCCAGCAAGACAGAAGCCCCAGTAATTGAATTAGCAGAGGGGCTGGAAGGGGAGTGTTAGGGAAACTTAGCCTCACCGGTGGTTTGGCTTAGCCAGATCTTAACCTCCATGAGAGAGTTTCTCTATTTTGGATTTTAAAAGAACAGTGCTTTCTGTGACAAAAATATGCAACACTTTGGAGGAAGCTGTCATGCGTCTGGGTGGCACACTTACCCTATTGGTCAGGGGTGCCCCCCACCTCTCCGCCTGCCACCCAAGAACACTAGATCAATGTGGGAGGGCTGCCAAGCAACTCAGATCCCAGAAATACAAGAAGAAAGATTGCCTTTCTGAAATCCAGGCCTGCACCTAGATGATTATATTCTGAGTGACTGCACCTGCTGCACACTTTGGGACTACAACCCTAAGGACTTTTTCTTGCTTTGAAAAGTGAAGGAGTGACTCCCTGAAAGAAACTGGTTAAAAGAGCTTCACCTGCATCATTTACAGCAAGACCACCTTCAGCTGGTCTTTAAAGAATTTGGCCAGGTGCATTGTGGGAGACGTAGTCCCAACATCCCAACGAGCAACTCAGTGATTTTGGAACGTTGGATTGGTGTTGTGGACACTTTGGAACCCCACAAGGACCTTCTGGAATAAGCCTCAGAGGTTTGGAGAAGTTTTGTCAAAAAGCTCCACAAGGTGACCCACTCGTAAAGAGAGTGAAGCCGGCGACGTCGAAGTGCACCTCGGCCTAAGATTCAGGTTTCCCTCGCTGAAGCTCTGTAGCTTTTGTTGTCGATGAGACTTTCAGGAGTTGACTGATGCGTTGCACTGAGCCAAGCTTCTGTCGCAAAACTCAAAGCCAGCAGAATGGGGAGCCCTCACTCCACGTTGAGGGAAAAAGCTAAAAGAAAAATGACTACGTCAGAAGGGCCCTACCGCTATGTGTATCTGAGCCGCTCTCCATCCCGTTCACCCTAAAACTTTGTCCTGGTCAAGCGTGACCAAATGTCCCGAAGTGGTGCTTTTGTTTTTTAGGCACTAGAGAGTGTTTATTCTTTCAAAATTCATATCTCCAGTACCCTACATTGGATTTTTGTCATTTTGGTGTCATTTTAATCATAAAATATTTCCTTTTTGATAATTTGGTGTTGGTTTCTTATTGTATGTTGTGTCCTACATATTTGATGTATTGGTGTTTTTTTAATGCTTTACACACCTGTCTCCTAAGTTAAGTCTGCCTGCTCACAGCGAGCTACCCAGGGTTGACCTAGGGAATAATGAGACCTTGCCTGGGCCATATATTGTGATTGCGGCCTCATTACTAGTGGTAGATACCTACTTTAACGACTAATAAACCACATTCCAATAGGTAGAGAGAGAAAGGTGAGTTAGTTACAAGAAAAGATAAAACAGATAGAAAGGGAATAATATAGTAATGTGAGGTGGAGAAAAGGGTATGGTTTCAGAGTGCGAGATAGAGAGAAAGAAATGCAGAGCAAGACAGAGAAGTACAGTATTATAAAGAGTGAGGTACAGAGTGAGGTAATGTAGAGAAAGAAGTGAATTAGATAGAGGTAAATGTAGCAAGAGGTAGAATTAGACAAGGGGACTTGAAGAAAAACAAATAGATGAAAGGGAAAGAGAGCGAGAGAGACCAAAATGAGAAGTTGTATAGAAAAACAGGTCAGTTTAAAAGAGAAGTGGGGTAGACAGTAAGGTAGAGCGTGAGGTGAAGAGGAGGAATAGAAATGTGTAGAGCAAAAAGAGTAAGTTAAAAGACATGTGAAATAGAGAAATAGAAGTGAGGCATATATAGAGACAGAGTTATGCGAGGAAGAGATGGTGAGGTAGAGAAATCTATAAAGATGCTGAGAGAAATAGATGAGGTGGAAGGATTGAGTTGAAATGGAGGACGTTGAGAGATAAATATATATTTGTGCATGAGAGTCAGAGTGGGTTAAAGAGAGGAGTTGATGATAGAGAAAAAGATTAGAGATTAAGAAATAGAAATAGAGGTAGCCAGAAAGGAGTAAGATATTTAGAGAGGTGAGGGAAATGAAACAGAGGTAGAAGGAGAGAAAGGGGAGCTGGAGATAGTGAATTAATGATGAAGTCAATTGAGAGGTCAGGTAGTGAGAGAGAGTGTGTGATGGGGCAGAGAGAGGTATGGTAATGAGGAAGATGTAATGTTGAGAGAAAAATGAGATATAGAAGTGAGGAGGAGTGCTGTAGCAGCGATAGGGATGATGGGGAGATAACATAGTTGAGACATGGAGAAAGGTGTGATAAGACTAGAGATGAGGTTGTGTGAGAAGTGAAGCAGATGGAGAAGAGATACAGGGGATCTGATTCACAAAAGGCCTCCGTACCCATGTCGGAAGACTAGCAGGGATAGGGGAGATTCCGCACCCAGGGCAGAATCTCCGCAATGAGACCCCCCCCCCCCCCCCCCCCCCACAACTGCGGGGCATCCGCCACAAGTGGGAAGGCCCCATGTGAATGAGGCCCAGGAAGTTCAGATGTAAAAATAGCAATGAGGTACAGAGAGAAGGATGAAGTAGAGACAGTTGTGGTAGACAGTCGGGATCGAATTTGATATTGACGTTAGCACAGAAAGAGATCTAGAGAGGGGCAGCATCATGAGAGAGTGAGTTAAAGAAAGGTGAATTAGAGAGATCTGAGATAGAGAGGGTGAAAGCACATAGGGAAGCAGAGCTAGAGAAAGAGTTTAAGAAAGAGGATTAAAGTAGAAGAGATGATGTGAGGTGAGGTGAAGTAAGGAGAGAAAAATGACACAGAAAGACAATTTTTCAATGTAATTGCCACCAACTGCCTGCGAATGCAAGGGTTAAGGCTGGGCAGCCCAGTTATGCACTCTAGGGGGCAGGTTTATATTTAGTGCAACACAGCGCAGCGAACCAAAATTGCTGCACTGCATTGGGCAAGGAAGAGAAAGCAGCACACAGCTATATTGAGTAAGAAAGGGCCTGCCTCTGCTCACTACCTCTGCAGAGCTGTACAGACAGGCTGCCTAGCCCCATGCATCACTTTTGCACCATGGCGCGGAGGTGTGAGCGTGCTGACTAGCATGGACTTTGTACTAGAGGCATACCATTCCAGTACAAATCCTATGCCTGGTCAAATTGTTAAACATTTTCCACATCGTAGGTGTGCTCGACAGAGCAGCACATATGTACTGATCGGAATGCATTGAGAAATCAAAACATTTGTGCATGTTAGCTCCTGCTTCAAGGTGTTATTTATTAATGGAAGCCTGGTCTGGCTATTGTATTAGACTTTGCATCAAAAACTGTGAGTGCTTGTGCTAAACTGATCAAGTTAAACCCAGCAGTATGGCACAAAGGAGCGCAAATCGCTATTTGTATTGAGAAAAGGGCAATAGTTTGTGCTGCATGGCTTCACTTTGTGTGACTCTTCCCTGGCGTAAACCCCTGGTAAAGCTTGCCCTAAATTTCTGTTAAGCATGCTCGGCTGTCACAATCGAAAAATAAGCTATTTTGAATGAGCTAAATTATTATGACAGGAATTTCAACTGTCCTACTCACTTTACCAGGCTCCCTTTTTTAAGTGGGCGCCCTCAGCAAATACCTTTAAATGTCTCTGGATACATATTTTTCAGTTTTTTGTTGCAGCCCAAGGGTATTGGAGTGCTTAACATTAGCACCAGTTACATTACACACGGTCAGAGTCATACTTTTCATAACAGGGAGACTAAATGGCCGATTACGATAGCGGGGGTGATTGGGACCGCCCGCCTATATGGCGGCGGTCCCACACTTGCAATCACGATGCGACCGCCATGCATGCTTACCATTGCAGCGGGCTGCAGCACCCGCCGCAATCGGAAAAATGCATGTTTTGCATTTGCCTGCACTGCGTGGCAGGCATCATGTGGTGCCTGCCACACAGGGCAGGGAAATGCAGGGGGTACCATGCGTACCCGCCAGTGCAACAACGCCTCCCCCCAACAGAAGCGGGGTCCACAACGGGGCCCCTAACCCAATCCCCGCCAGTCTTTCTATGGTGCTTCCACTGCCATGGAAAGGCTGGCTACAGCAAACATCGTAATTTGGCGAACGGTGCCTGCTAGGCACCGCCCCCATTTTAGTGATGAAGACCGCTCCGCCAGGCAATCTTTACGATTGCCTGTGGCCGGCGGTCTTTGCGCCCGCCGCGGTCCGATTCCCCCACCATCCTAATTTGGCGGGCGGAGAATCGACATCAGATGGCGGAGGACTCACCACCGCACGGCTGGCGGCGGTGGGCCTTCCTCCATCATGATCGGCCCCTAATTGATTTGCACAGAATCACAGGATATCGAGCCGACACTGGGATTTGAACCTTCGTTCTCTAGCAGTTCTGTTTACAAGACAACATCCTTTCCCTATAACGTGTTGTGTAGTAACTTAACAACCCCATTACAGTGCTACCAGGTACTGCCATCACAAAACCAAAGGTTCATTAGCTCAAGTCAAACACCTCCATATAGGACGGCATTGTTTTGTCTTTTTCATAATATGTTATGATTAGTACTTATTTTTAATTCATTGATACCCGAGATCTTTAAGCCATACGCACCTACCTTTACGTCATTGCCAAATAACTTAGGGGGTGATTACGATGGTGGGTGGACACCCTATCGGGAATCGGGAGCACCTGACAGGCTGTCGGCGGTCCCATAGTAGGCATACCGATGCAAACGCCACCAAAAAATGTCACCATGGAGAGGCACAAGTTTGAGAAAAGATGACAAAGTCAGTTGCAAGTTTTGTTGGTGCTCTGGGGATTTTGGCTGCCTCATGCAAATATAAAACGTTTGAGGAGGAGATGATTAGAGACAGTTGGAGGAAGAGACTAATAGTAAAAACCAAACAGAAAACTCTTTTGACTACACCTAATCTAACTTTAGAAGGAGCCATTGAAATTGCTGCTAGTAGTAAAATGACAACTTCTTTTATGGAATAAATGTCTGCTGTTGATTACACACCGCATGCTCAAGCAAAATAAATTGCAGGAAAAAAACTTGTTTAAACAAAAAAAAGTAGAATGTTACAAATATGGAAGTTCCTCGCATTTGGGTAATGCTGAATCTCATCCTGCTGTAGGTAGTATTTGTACAAAATGTAAGAAAAGGGGGCATTTTGCCGGAGCATGCATGTCTACCACAAAGTTGTCAATCAAGACTTTTTCGATGTCGTTGATGATGAAACAAAAACAAGTAAAGTAAATGTTGCTTTAAAATTAAACATATATTGTCCCACTTACACATTTCTTCTATCACTGCGGATAAGGGTGAAATTGTAATGGAAATTTCTCCTCCCATGATTAAGCGCCTTTTTTGCATAGTGCAAAATGGTGACATTGAAATCACAATGATGGCTTTATTCTGGATCGCGAATCACCCTGATCAGTGAAATCATTTGGGAGAAGTCTTTTAATAGGTACCCAGGGACGGGAGACAGCCTTCACAACTAAACTATTACAACTCATGCCATTACATCGCATGATGTTGCAACGTAAAAAGTGTACAGCAGTGGGTAGAAGGTGTTGGATTTAACTCCAACTCCTTCCTTACTGTTGCACACACTGGAGTTGATATAGAAAATTAATCTATTCCAACTTCCAGCACCCCCCGACAGAAAGTCAGAGTAAATGTTTGCGTTGCAACGGCATGCAGTGTACTGGCATGTGTTGTAACGTCGCCTATTCCCCAGGGACACCATCCCCTAGGACCTGGCCACAAGCAGACTGAATTACAGCCACACACTATGTAGGAATACCAGTCCACCTCCTTCAAAAACTCCAGACCATCCAAAATACTGCTGCCAGACTCATCCTTGACCTCCCTTGATGCACTCACACCAAACCCCCCCCCCCCCCCCCCCTCTTCAGGCAGCTTCGCTGGCTCCCGGTCATAAAAACGATGCCACTTCAAAATCCTAATACATGCTTTCAAGGCACTCCACAACAAACCCTCCTCTTCCACCAACCCTTCAGGCACCTTCGATCTGCCTCCCTCTCACACGCCCACATACCCCATGTTGGAAGGTGGATTATTAGTAGGGCTTTCGGTTTAATGGTATTTATTTTGTTAACAGTTCCGTCTGTATTTATCCATTATTTATTTTTGGACCATTTTATCTGTATTTATCCATATTTATTTTGTGTTTTGCTTATAAATGAAGTTGTTAAACTGTACATTTCTATAGTTATTTAATTGATAGACACGCACTCATACTTTGATGTCTCTCGTGTTTTAGCTATTTAAGTTGCCAAACTATTCCATAACAATACATCCACTGGTAAAAACTAGCATTATACCACAAATATATATTGACACATGCCGTCTTTCAAAGAAATTTCATACTGTTTTTTTAATTTTCCATGCTATCCATCTGCTCAGCTGTTGGGCTATAATTCATGAAAGACAGCACGGAGAGTGACTTAAAAGCAAGACAATTTTCTGTATTTATCCACTTTTAAAAATGAATTCAGACAGAAAACACATTGTTTTCTGTCTGTAGTTATCTGTAAAAATCAGTAAAAATGGAAAACAGGAAGCCTTAAATATTAGTAGTGGTAAATACATATCTACCACTGGCAATTAAGCTACCCGTACAGTCTAGGGCTCAGAATAGGTCTCCAAAAATTATTCTCATGCTTAACCCTTGGTAGCTTGGCTGCGTGTAGGCAGGCTTAACCTCAGAGACAGGTATGTAAAGCATTTAAAAACACCAATCCAGTAAATAATTAAGACACAACACACAATAAACACCCAACACCAGTTTATAAAAATAGGAAAGTTTTTTATCTTTAAAATTGCACCAAAACAAAAAAATTAAATGTAGGAAACTGTAGATATGAATTTTTAAAGATTTATAGTATATAACACATAGAAATCTATGGGACATCTGGTCGCGCTAGTCCTGGACAAAGTCAAAGTTTCAGGCTGACAACAATCGGGCCCTGCACGGCTACCCCTCGCAGTCAGTCTTGGTCAAAGTTTTTACCATTTCATGCGAGGAGAGGGTCGGTTATCCTGGAAATGAGGGACGGGCAGGGAATGTTCCGGTATTAACAGCATGTTCCTTGGATACTATACCTGTTTATATGAAAGCAGGGTATCCCCCACGGCAACCGAGATAGATGCTTTCATGGGAGATATTGACTTGCCAGAAATACCAGAGGAAGTGGCGGAGGCACTAGGGAGATAAATAGAGCTGGTGGAGGTTGGAAGTGCCATCAAGGCTATGGCTAGAAACAAATCGCCTGGGACAGACATGCTCCCAGTTGAGTTTTACTCCATGTATGTCAAACTCTTGGGGCCTCGCTTAGTGGAGATGTAGAACCAAGCAAAGCAAATTGGGAAACTACCAGAGTCCACTAGAGAGGTAATAATTATTTACTGCTGTTGAAACCAGGGACACTGGTATCTGATAAAACAGCATACAGACCACTCTATATACTCAATTGGGATATTAAAATCCTGAGCAAGATACTAGACACTTGTCTCCTGTCGCATATGGCAGGCCTCATACATCAAGATCAAGCAGGGTTTATACCATCCCGTAATACTGCGATGAATGTCCGGAGACTATTGCGCATACTTGAAGCTCACTCCTACTGCAAGGAGGAAGTTGTCTTCTTTGCAGTAGATATAGAGAAAGCCTTCAGTAGCCTCGAATGGTCATACCTGTTCTGGGTGATGCAAAGGTTTGAGTCGGGGCCTAAATATGTGGCATGGACGGCCTTACTCTACACGGAGTCTACGGCCAGAGTTAAGATGGGTAAGCTCATATCGGACTGCTACTAGGTGGAACAAGGAACACGGCAGGGGTGCCCGCTGTTGCCCCTGCTGTTTGCCTTGGCCATGGAACCCCTGGCGGCTAGAGATAGGAAAGGACACTTATACCGTGGACTGGAAGCGTCAGGCCAAACTCACCATATAGCACTGTACGCTGTTGATTTATTATTATTCCTTAGCAACACAGTGGAGGACCTTCAAGGAGCCAGGGAACTGCTAGCGGCACTGGACAGAGTGGCATGCCTTAAGGTGAATTGGAAGAAGTCATGCCTCTTCCCGGCCAAGGAGGGTAGAAAACGGCTACTGGCTGTGGAGGGAATTCTATAGAAAAAAACTGTGCCTTCCATAGCTAGGGGTCCAGATTTTTCATGACCTGGCCGGACCTGTTAGAGGGAAATGTGGGGAAAGCTTTAAGAGGAGTGAAAGCATGTTTTGATTTCTGGGGGACTCTTCCCCTATCAGTGGCAGGCAGGGTAGCCCTACTGAAGATGGTGACCTTGCCGAGACTATTATATTTTTTCAGGGTGCTCACGGTTTGGATCCCGGCGGGGATGTTTCAGCATCTCCAAACACTGATGAAGGCATTTTTACCTACCAGAGTCCACTAGAGAGGTAATAATTATTTACTGCTGTTGAAACCAGGGACACTGGTATCTGATAAAACAGCATACAGACCACTCTATATACTCAATTGGGATATTAAAATCCTGAGCAAGATACTAGACACTTGTCTCCTGTCGCATATGGCAGGCCTCATACATCAAGATCAAGCAGGGTTTATACCATCCCGTAATACTGCGATGAATGTCCGGAGACTATTGCGCATACTTGAAGCTCACTCCTACTGCAAGGAGGAAGCTGTCATCTTTGCAGTAGATATAGAGAAAGCCTTCAGTTGCCTCAAATGGTCATACCTGTTCTGGGTGATGCGAAGGTTTGAGTCGGGGCCTAAATATGTGGCATGGACGGCCTTACTCTACACGGAGTCTACGGCCAGAGTTAAGATGGGTAAGCTCATATCGGACTGCTACTAGGTGGAACAAGGAACACGGCAGGGGTGCCCGCTGTTGCCCCTGCTGTTTGCCTTGGCCATGGAACCCCTGGCGGCTAGAGATAGGAAAGGACACTTATACCGTGGACTGGAAGCGTCAGGCCAAACTCACCATATAGCACTGTTCGCTGATGATTTATTATTATTCCTTAGCAACACAGGGGAGGACCTTCAAGGAGCCAGGGAACTGCTAGCGGCACTGGACAGAGTGGCATGCCTTAAGGTGAATTGGAAGAAGTCATGCCTCTTCCCGGCCAAGGAGGGTAGAGAACGGCTACTGGCTGTGGAGGGAATTCTATAGAAAAAAACTGTGCCTTCCATAGCTAGGGGTCCAGATTTTTCATGACCTGGCCGGACCTGTTAGAGGGAAATGTGGGGAAAGCTTTAAGAGGAGTGAAAGCATGTTTTGATTTCTGGGGGACTCTTCCCCTATCAGTGGCAGGCAGGGTAGCCCTACTGAAGATGGTGACCTTGCCGAGACTATTATATTTTTTCAGGGTGCTCCCGGTTTGGATCCCGGCGGGGATGTTTCAGCATCTCCAAACACTGATGAAGGCATTTTTATGGGGAACGGGGAGACGCAGAATAACACTCACAACACTAATGAGATCAAAAGCAGCAGGACGACTGGCGGTGCCAGACTTAAAATATTATTATATAGCTGCCCAGCTGCAATGGCTCAATGGATAGTGAGCAGAGTGTGAGGGATGGCGCAACAAGTTGATGCTACACCAAGTCTGAATCTCCTTACAAGGGTGGTGTTGCACCTCCCCATCCATGAGAGAGATATCACCACTGAATTAAAAGCAATTCACAAATACTCCAACAGAAGCCTGCAGAGATCCCAAACCGTATGCCCCAGATGTTCCGCTGTCTATGTGTGCGGCACTCCCACATGGGGGGGACTGGCGAGGTCTAGAGAACTGGATAAAAGCAGGAGTGACCACTGTTGGGATGTTGTACGAAGAAGGAGCCTTGCTACCCTTTAATGAATTCAGAGAAAGGTATGATATACCCAGGGGAGACCTCCTACTACACACTGCCTTCACAGCGGCAATACGCAAACAATGGGGAGGGGGACTTTCAAAACCACCTACATCAGAGGGGTTTCAACATGTGGTATCCGCCTCGGGGACATATAAGGCAGTCACCTGCTTATACAGGCGGTCAGCCTTACGACACTCCCAGCCCTAGTGAGCTACAACAGAGATGGGAGGAGGACCTAGGGGAACCAATCGCCGAAAAAACATGGGAGGACCTGGTAGAACGAGAAAGCAAGGGCACAAGAAACACCAGATTTCAACTTGTTCACTTCTTTGTCCTTCTTAGAGCAATCCTCATGCCAGGTTATATAGATATTTCAATATAAGAACGTAATTTTGCCCTCGCTGTAATGAGGAGGGTGCAGAATTTCTTCATATGTTCTGGAGTTGCCCAAATAAGGGTGGCTTCTGAGGCACGGTGACTACAGTACTGGCCAAAGTGACGTAAAGGGAAGGAGCCACAACACTGTCTGTCTTTTGCATTGGTTCCCCCACACTGCTAAAAATAAGGTGATAAGTAAGTTTAAGGACCTGGGTCTTATATGGGCAATATGTGATATCACGAGCCACTCGAAGGCCCCAGTGTAGACAGGTGGGAGAGGGAGTTTATAAAGTGAGCGGACTGCGAGGGAGCAGTAAGGTTACGGTAGCTAAGAAAACTGCAGTGAGAAAGCACTATAATCAGTTAGAGCACGGGCAGCACTGGTGGCATTGCCAAGGAATCCAGAGGCTGGGGCAGAGGGAAAGCCGCAGGGAGAAGCACAGGAACAGGAGGCAGGAAATAATCGTCAATAAACCATTAAGGATAGTGGTGAGGAGATATGGGTGGAGATGGTGGAGACCCCCCATACACAAAGACATAAGGGCTAGAGTAAAGCATTCTGTCATGTGAGTTCAATTGCACGTAACACTCCTCGGATGAGAACCAACAATTGCTATATATGACTCGCCTGGCAGGGGTGGGATGGTAGTGGGGTTACATTTTTGGCCTCTTGCAGGAGGCAGGCAAAATAATGCAGTAAACTAGAGCCTGTGTCTCAGTGACGACCATTAACTCTAACTAATAGGTGGATTGTTCGGCAGCGGGAAGCAATGACAGAGGCAATGTACTATGCAATCTGTGGAACCAGTACAAAAGACCTGTCAAAAGAAGGGGTTATGGGATGCGAGCGAACCTCAACCATACTTGAGTATATCTGTATTTGCATTGCTGATTGTAAGACGACAAGAGTAATTGTTTAATAAAATCTGTTTAAAAAAGAAAATGTTTTCACCTTCTGAACTTTTCTTCACGGAGTCCCCTGAAGCTCTCAGCCAGTCTGGATTCGGTGAGGGTTCGCTGGCGTGTCTTGCAACAAGCTTCCGGTTAAACCTATAAAAGTCAGACCTCCTGAGCTTTCCAGTGGGACAAACCAGAGATCTAGGCCGGTTCTCGGTTGAAGATGAGCGGCTTGACTCTCACGGTTCGATCCAGTCACCTTTTCCACGTTCGAACTTAGCAACTTTTACAGAGCTTTTTCTCCCGGGGTCCCTCGATGCTCTTCAACAGGTTGGATTCGGTCAGGGTTTGCCTCCTTGGGTAGCCAGGTCGAGTCGGTCCACTTATGGAGCTTTTCTTCAAAGTTGCTCCAAATTTCTCCAAAGTTCTGTAACTTTTTCCTAAAGTTCCTTTGAGGTCCCAAAGTGTCCAAAACGTACTCCAAGGGTTTGGAAGCTCCAAGATGGCCCTTGAAAGTTTGGGACATCAATTCCCACAATCCACTTGGACAAAATCGTTATAAATCCACTGGAGTCATTCCAGTCTGGTAATTCTTGGTGGTGATAGTCTAGGTGAGATATGTTAACCTGTAGCCTGCAGGGAGTTCACCCTTTAGTCCTTTTGGAGGAAGTCAGGTCCACAGGGCTGTAGTTCCAGATTATGCAGCAGGCGCAGTCAGTCATATTGCAGAGCCTGGTTGATGCAAATCAAACTTTTCAGCATGGTCCCTTCTTCTTCCTCTTGTTTTAAGCAGGAGATCTGAGAGACACTGCCCCTCTCAGATACTTATTCAGTGTTCTCTGGGGTCACACAGGAGGGCACTCCTGTCAAATGAGGTGCAGGGCAACACCCCAGAGCACGACAATTTCCACCAAGGTTTGGCACAATCCTCTCCCAGAAAGCACTATTTTTTCAAAATTCTATTTGGCTGAAGTCTCACCAGAGAGTGGTATCTAAACCAACATCCAAGATGGCTCCTCTCCCTATTCTCCCTCACACTGGCATCTGCACATTCCTTTGTCAAGCCTGCCATCTGGCTGGGGTCAAAGAGTAGGGGTGTAAATGAAACTGACTTCTTCTGCCTGTCCCCTCCTTCTTTTGAAGATCATAGTTTACAACCCCTCCCCCTGATATTCCCATGCAGCACCTCATCAAAGCAGCCTGGCTAATCCACTTAACTCTGACCAATCAGGGCAGATATTGGAAGGCTGAATTTTGGCTTACAGACAATAAGTCTTATAACTTCTTGTCTGTACATTTTAGGATAAATTCAACAATAGCACATTGTTTGATTCATCAGTACCATTCTAGTAAGTCCTTGAATTATATTTTTTCTGTGTTTCCTGGTGGGAGTTATTAAATAATAACTTCTTGCCATGTTAACCTATGTGGCTGGGGATCTGCTAAGGGTAAAATTAACGTGGTCAATTTTTCCCGGGCTTATAAAACATCTTTTATAAGGAGTCTGCCTTTATCTACAGGACCCCACCCCTGGAACACTTAGGGGAGATTTTAGGGTCCTGAATATGTCAAACTATTGCACATCCTCTCTCCACAATGCTCCTAACACAAAAGTCGATTTTAGGAAGTACTTTACTACAATATGGGAAGTGAAATGTGCAATTTCACTAAACCCAAGGCATATAAAACCTATTGTATAATGGTCTTCCTTATATGATGAACTTGACCCCCACCACTGGGACACCTAGGAGAGACCCTGGGGGTACCTAATATGCCACAATATTGTGGTTTAAAAATCTGTAAGTGTCCCAAACACCAAAGTCGAGTTAGGGTGCAATTTACAGGTTAAAAGCAGTCCTGCAGCTGCTTTTAAACTGACCTCAGGCTTCCGCAGTGCACACATGCAGAAAGGGCTGCTGGCGTCTAAACTGCCATGCCCTATTATATATTAGGGTGGTTTTAATCCTCCTGCCCTATTATGTACTAAGGCCTTCTAGGGGAGGTAATGCCAATCATTGGGGGTGCCCTAACCCTTAGTGTACCCTTGTGTATATAGATGTTTTCACTGTATTTTAATTGTGTTTTCAGCATAGGCCATGAGTCTGGTGAAGCAGAGCCCAGGGACAGTCAAAGTAAGTTACAACCAGTTCCAGTCAGAAGAAAATGTGGGTGCCCAGGGCACAAGGATAACCCTGTTAAACACCACAAACGCAGAAGCATAGGCGGAGGCCGATCCTTCTCCCACCTTGATGTGATGTCCTGGAATGACCTCCCACACCACATCAGGACCGCCATGTCGCTGCTGGAATTCTGAAAAAATCTGAAGACCTGGTTCTTTGACTAGTGCTCTAGTTCCTCTATCAATCTATGCCAGACTCAGACACCACCCTCCAGCACCTGGATACCCTCAGGGGTGATAAACTGTGCTCTACAAATCCTCTAACTTAACATCATACATAAGAAAATCCTTTATTCATCCTGTAGGTTATGGGGGCAAGCCAGTTTGTGCCAGTCGAGAATTTGATGCCACTTTCAAGTTTAAGGATAGTTTGACCAAAGAGGTTGTTTATTTAGCTATAGATGACTCTTGTTTACTAGATTGGAAATAATCTGTAATAAGTGATTTTGTGAAAAGTTTTATCATACCACGTGTCCTTTGGACAACTGTTTGTGGATGAACGTATTCCAAGGTGAAGTGGGGCTTTTCAAAGGTTTTGTTCAAAAACATTTATCTCAAGAATAATGCCCAACCTGCAGTCCATAGGCCTTGTAGAGTACATTTAGCATTGAGAGAAGAACTTAAAAGGAACTAGACAATCTTTGTGAGCAAGAGGTGAATGGTTGGCACACGTTGTGATAGCTCGTAAGGCCAATGGTTCATTGCTAAGGTGTGCTGACACACGCAATTTAAACTAAAAAAATGTGTATTGACAGACATCCCCTTCCAAATATAACTAAAATGTTGACCACATTAAACAGAGGAAAAGTTTTTACTTTGTTGGACATGACATCAGCTTACCACCAAATTAATTTGAATCTAGACATCCGACGTATTTCCTCACTTCAGAGTGGGGATTATCACTTCAAACAGATTCCTTATAAGCCAGCTTCAGAATCATCACTTTTCTTCAAGGATGGTAGAAACTGTATTCAAAGGCATTTATGGAGTTACTGCCTTTCAAGATGATGTCCTGCTTTATGGGGCTAATCAATGAGCGCATGATGAAAGAATACATTGTTGTCAATTTTGAAAGATAAGGGAATAACTCTAAATAGCACAAATTTGGTGTGCTGAAAATAGAGTATGTGGGGTACAGCTTGTCTGCTAGTGGTGTGGAACAGAAAAGGATTATAGTCAAGTTCACTTAAGACCATTTATGGGGATGTTAGAATTTTATACTAGGTCTATTCTGAGGTATGCCGGAAAAAACGTTTAACATTTGCAAACTTCTAAAAAAGAATTAAAAATTCCTATGGTGTGATGTGTGTCAGGCATTTGATATGGTGAAAAAGAAATTGCCCAAGTCTTCCCTTTGAAGCCTTTTGATACTCATGATGAAAGCATCATCATGACGGACACCAACCTGAGACGACTGAGGGCTGTGCTGCTTCAGAAGTGGAACGAAAAGAAAGAAGTAGTTGCTTTTGCTTCTAAGAGTCTTCGAGTGACTGAACCATCGTATTAGGTTGTGGAAAGAAAATCTGTAGTGTGTTGGTGGGGAATGTCTCGTTTCAAGACATATTTATGGGCCATTTCTTTCATGGTTTGGGTTGATCATAAACCTCTGATTGATCGCTTTACTATCAAAGGGGCTGGTAGAGCCACTCACTCCTAGAATAGCTAGGTGGCAATATAGACTACAGTATTACGATTATAGGAAGCAGTACATTCCAGAGGGAAAGAATATTTTAGCTGATTGTTTATCTCATCTACCTGTGAACCAGTGGGATGAAGAGAACAATGTTAGAAGAATTTCTGTCAGTATGTTCAGTAGAAAGTCACACTGTGTCTATGCAAGACGATTGCCAGCATTGGATCAAGATTTGTATTTAGATAAAGTCATGGGGGCTCATTACGATGTCGGGCGGAAAGCCTCAGCCCGACACTAACTCAGAATCGGGACCAACCGACTTGCAGTTGGATTACGATGTGACCGAACACTGTTCGGTCGGAGTCCCATTGTTCCCTATGGGAGCTCGTTTTTCTGCCCAAGAACTGGCCGTAACACAGGCTCTTATGGGGAAATGGGGTGTGTGCGGAAACCCTGGACCATGTTGCAGGTACCCTACGGTACCTGCCACACAGTGCAGGGTTTGACAGGGGGGATCCCTTAGGTACCCCCTCGGCCATTAACTGTAGGCCAAAGGGCTAGGGAGCCATGCCAGGGACCCCCAAAGTCGCTTTCTGACAGCCTTTGGCATAACGGGGCAAAAGTGAGGCATAACGAGGAGAAAGATATTTCTTATTGTTATGCCTTACTTGGGAAGGCGTGGCATTTTGATGCATTTCCAGGTTGAAAAGCCTAAACCTGGGAATGTGCTAAAATTCATGGTGGATGCATGGAAATGTAACACCTTTCAAGTTGAAATGTAATCTAAAGCAGCACAGCGGAAGCTGCTGCCTTGCATAACATGTTTTTTTACAAAGCTGTGCAAATCAGGCCTTGCAAATATAACTGTAGACTTTGCATTGTCCTTGAATCAGCCTGTGTGATGCAAGGACAACATAAGGGCTGAATAAATATGGGCCCTGGTGTTCTGTCATCCAGCAACACAATCAATCAATCAATCATTTGTAAAGCGCACAACATACCCGCAAGGGTCTCAAGGCGCTGGGGGGTGGGGGGTAGGGTGGGCGCTACTGATCATACAGCCAGGTCTTGAGTATCCTCCTGAAGGTCAGCAGGTCTTGGGTCTGTCGTAGGCTCAGTGGGAGGGTGTTCCATGTCATGGCGGCGAGGTGGGAGAAGGATCTCCCGCTGGTGGTTGTCCTTCGGATGCGTAGGACGGTGGCGAGTGAGAGGTCGGCGGAGCGTAGCTGGCGGTTGGGGATGTAGAAGGAGAGCCGTCTGTTGAGGTAGGCTGGGCCGGTCTTGTGGAGTGCTTTTTGTGCGTGGATGAGGAGCTTGAAGATTATCCTCTTGTTGACGGGGAGCCAGTGCAGGTTTCTCAAGTGGGGGTGATGTGGCCGTGTCGTGGTACGTCGAGGATCAGTCGTGCCGAGGCGTTTTGGATGCGTTGTAGTCGTTTGATGAGCTTGGTCGGGGCTCCCACGTAGAGGGCGTTTCCGTAGTCGAGTCAGCTGCTGACGAGGGCCTGGGTGACTGTCTTTCTTGTATCTGTCGGGATCCATCTGTAGATCTTGTGGAGCATGCGGAGGGTGTTGAAGCAGGAGAAGGAGACGCCGTTGACTTGCTTGGTCATTGAGAGCGTTGAGTCGAGGATGATTCCCAGGTTGCGTGCGTGGTCGGTGGGTGTCGGGGCTGCCCCCAGTGCCGTCGGCCACCAGGAGTCGTCCCAGGCTGAAGGGTTGGAGCTGAGGATGAGGACATCCGTCTTGTCCGAGTTCAGCTTCAGACGGCTGATCTTCATCCAGTCGGCGATGGCCTTCATTCCTTCGTGGAGGTTGGCTTTGCCGGTGATGGGGTTCTTGGTGAGGGAGAGGATCAGTTGAGTGTCGTCGGCGTAGGAGATTATGTTGAGGTCGTGCTGCCGGGCGACGTGTGCGAGCGGGGCCATGTAAATGTTGAACAGTGTCGGGCTGAGGGAGGATCCCTGGGGTACGCCGCAGATGATCTCGGAGGCTTTGGAACGGAATGGGGGGTGGCGGACGCTCTAGGTTCTGCCGGAGAGGAAGGAGGTGGTCCATTCCAGAGCCTTGTCTCGGATCCCTGCGGCATGGAGGCGTGCGCGTAGTTTACTGTGGCAGACGGTATCGAAGGCGGCAGAGAGGTCTAGGAGGATGAGTGCTGCGGTCTCACCGTTGTCCAGCAGGGTCCTGATGTCGTCGGTGGCGGCGATGAGGGCAGTCTTGGTGCTGTGGTTGCAGCGGAACCCTGACTGGGAAGGGTCCAGGATTCTGTTTTCTTCGAGGTATCTGGTTATCTGTCTGTTGACGATTTTCTCGATGACCTTGGCCGGGAAGTGGAGCAGAGAGATGGGCCGGAAGTTCTTGACGTCTCTTGGGTCTGCCTTAGGTATTTTGAGTAGGGCGTTTATCTCAGCGTGTTTCCAGCTCTCTGGGAAGGTCGCGGTCTCAAGGGAGAGATTGATGACATTGCGCAGGTGGGGTGCGATGGAGCTGCTTGCTTTGTTGAAGACGTGGTGCGGGAATGGGTCTGACAGAGAGCCGGAGTGGATTGTGCTCATGGCCTTGATGGTGTCATCGACGCTCACGCTGGCCCAGGCTAGCAGGGGGTCGTGGTCTATGGTGTGCTAAGAGTCTTTTGTGTTGCTGTCTGTTGGGGCTGTCTGGGTGTTGAAGCTGTCGTGGATGCCTGCTATCTTGCGGTGGAAGAAGGTGGCGAGGAAGTCGCACAGGGCTTGCGACGGCGGGATGTCGTTGGTGTTGGAGCTGGGCTTGGAGAGTTTCTTCACGATGTTGAAGAGCTCCTTGCTATTGTGTGCATTGTTGTTGAGGCGGTCTTTGAAGAAGGTCCTCTTGGCCGCCCTGATGAGGTGGTGGTGGTTGCGGATGGCGTCCTTGTGTGCTGCGTGGCAGTCCGAAGTTTGTTCACTGTGCCATTCCTTCTCTAGTTTCCGGCAGGCTGGCTTGGAGGCAAGGAGTTCTGGGGTGAACCAGCTGGCCCTGGAATTCCTGTCTGCGTTTATTGTCAAATACAGAAAAAATGGAAAATAAGCCATTATTGAACAAAAATCAATATGCCTAAAACGTCTAAAATAGGAAAAAAAACATTTGCAATGCAATAGGTCTCGCATTAATAAAGTTTGAGCTATTGGTGTTGCATTATTTAGCAATGCCAATAGCTCAAACTTTAATAATGAGAGACCTATTGCATTGCAAATGCTTGTTTTTTATGGGGGGGGTTGTTATATAGCGCGAGCAAGACCCGAAGGTGTCAGAGAGCTTTACATAAGCACCAGTCGCGTAACAGACGGACACATTCATTTTTGTTAGGCACTGCCACATTAAGTGATTTGCCCAGGATCACAGAATGTTGAACGCCCCTACTGAGATATTAACCCTTTCCACGCAGACCAACAAAAAACCTAGCTCAAGGAAACCACAACAGGAAAGAGATGCTTCAGAGTGGAGGGACCTCTTTTGTAGATGCAAATACCAGCATTCTAGGTGGATGAAGTGACAGGCCTGCAGTGCCACCCCAGAAAATAGTGAAAAATATGTGGTGGCTAAAATCTTGAAATAAGGTCTAAATGCTCGTCCTCGACACATAACACTGATACAGCGCGAGTAAAAGAAGCTGCCCCTGGTCTGAAAAGAGGGAACTGTCGCCAGTAAATATCTCCCGTCAGCCTCCTATTCGGTGCAGCTGCTGCATAAGAATGTAACATTTATCAGCCGCGGCCAGAAGGACACCAGTAAAACGACCCCGAGTAAAATGCCTCAGCCTGTTTGGCACCATATGAAAATGACATTCACTTCAGCTCTTCGCACAAACGTCAAAAGAAGCCCTTGTGGATGTCACATTGCCTGGAAATTCACCTGTGAAATTAGCATGTGGCACCCGCTTTTTATGATACCGTTTGTTCGCAAAAAAAGAAGAAGCAGAAACACAACGCTATTAATTATTCATGCGACATAAATAATCCCACAGTGTTAATTCCTTCTATAAACTCTTTATCTGCCGGGCAAGTGCTGCCCTTCGTTTAATTCTAATCTTAAATTCCCAAACAAGTGTGCTGGGAATTGACCAAAAAGCTAGCGCGCAGCTCCTGTTTCAGGGCCGTAACTGACAGAATAATCAGGTATTCTATTAGTGTCCCCATGACCGACGGTGTGTGCGCCTTTTGCGTGCACTCTGTGGCCTCTTCCGCAGTTGCTTCAGGAATTAAACAGTTGGTTAAAGCAAGCACTAGGCAACCAAGACGCATACATTTAAGCACCGTAAAACGCCAATAAAAGCAGCAATGAACATTTGACCTTTTTTTGAGCAAACGCTCCAAGCAGGAAAGCCAACAAGTTGGATCATTTAGTTTTGCTTTTCCGTGTGAAAATAAGCCCGCGAGTGGTGCGCGCGCGCCCCCACGTCACAGCAAGCCACGTGTTTTCAATTTTCGCGCCCGTGTCTGGGCACGATAATTTAAACCACATGGCCTTTGGTGCGCATAATAGACACCAATAGGCCAGGGACGGAGCAATGCGCCCGCCTTTGGCCTATTGCGTGCTCTCTTGGGAAAAAACACGCACGCAAAGGCCAATAGCGGGGCCAAAAGGAAAAGCACACGCACAAGCGTGTGCAATTCCAGGCTCCGTTTTGGAACCCCAGACAAAAGGATTCTCGCTGCGCGAGCAGTGCTACGCACTGCATCGCTAGGCGCGAGACCTAAACATGGAAATAAGATAAACTAAAAATCACTTCCTAAGTCCGGAGACCCCCCCAATAAGCCCTGGATAGGCTAGATTTCATGCGCTATGTAACCTTCAACCTGACACTTAACACTCCGCAGTTCATGTTTTTGTGCAGTATTCACATTTTAAATATAACGCATTTGACGGACCCAATCAATCACTCTCTGACAGCCAAGTACATTGTAAGCATGCACACTCAGCTTCATTATCAGTCACGCCTCCGGTAAAAGATCAAATCCCGGTGGGCGTGGCCAAAAGGAGACAAGGCTGCAACAAGGAGGGACTAAGAAGCCTCCTTTACAATCAAAAGCCAGCGTTTTGCATGAAAGCTGCCGCTAGCCAATTGAAAAGATGGGCGGGGCTTCAACTCCGCCTCTGAGAGTTTCGGAATCTGTATCGATGCCAAGAAGCTCTCGGATGCCGAGAGCAGCGCATGCGCGCTGCTTTCGACAGCTGAGACCTATAAAGGCAGCGCCGCAGCAATTTCCGTTCAAGTTTAAAACATTCCCCAATACACATTTAATTTAAAACAGTCACCAATGCAAATTAAGTTCTAAACAGTCTCTGATCCAAACGAAAAGCATCCACCCCACACAAGAGAATTCCCGTGCAAAAGAATAATTTTAAACCCAAGTAAAATTAGTGAGTTAAAACTTTGCAGTGAGTGACAGCATATCGCCCTTTCACATGAGGCATATTCACTCAAAAAATAGTTCCATTCAGTTCCAGGGAACACCTTTTTTTTTCTTTTTCTTTTTTAAAGGTGGGCCCACTAGCTCCCCTAACAATTAAGCTTTATAAAAAACATGTCAAAACAAACCCAGCCAGGACAAGGCCAGAAGTCTGGAAGCCAACACCAGACATTTGGCTTTGCCAGTTCTTGTTGTGTTTTGTTGTTAGCATCAGACCTAGCTTCAAGTAACGGCTGGTAAATAGATTAGTAGTCATGAATAAAACCAAGTAAGCCAGATCTTTTTATGTTTTTTAAAGCGAGATCCAGAGATAATAGGAGAGGGTTCACACCTCCCCTGAGAAAGTTTGAGAAAAAAAATGGGACAAAATGGTGAATTTGAAAACACAATATTCAAATGAAAGCAAAAAAACAAGTGATTTTTAAGGGGAACTGTTGAAATATCCCAATACATTTCTGAACTGCCAGTCATGTTTGTTGATCCCCAGGAGTGTCCTGGGTGCATATCCTCCAGAAGAGGTCTTTCAAAATTGGTGATAATCTTTTCAGCACAATTCCCATGAAAATTGCCTGCCTCTGATAATGCTAATTAGACAGAGTTTAAAGAGTCAAAGAGCAGACAGGTAATGCCAATCTTATATGATCAGCCACCCGTGAGTTTGTTATTTAAACATAAGAGTTCTTGTTTCGAAAATGGGTACCACTGTTACACTTTGTACAACAAGAACAATACACTTGTAGTTTTGGTAGGTTGATCAACGCTCATATTGTACGAGTTAATTCACTTTTGTGCCCAACCTGTTTCTAGAAAGAGTTCTGTGAAATGGTGTGATGGTGGTTTATCATGTTATTTTTGTACTTTGCATGTCAGCATGCTGGTTTATTTCTTGAAAGACTACTATACACAAAGCATTGTTCTTGATATACAATTGGATGTGAGTAATAATTTCCTGTGGCTGAATTGGAGACACTAATCATGGCTTCTCATCTGATCAGATTGTGTGATTCTAGGCAAATCTCTTCACTTCTCTGTCCTTTTTCATTTGACCGCAGAATTTGTAAGCTCCAGAAGTTATTCAAGTTCAGAGTGCTATTTAAAAAAATATAATGTATGTATGGTTTATTAACCTAAATCATGCTGCTCATATATACTGATTCAAAAATCGGAATTTTAATGAGAAACATTAAGCCCCCTCCTCCCAGTTTCTCTCCATTGTTCAGTTGAAGAGTCAAAATGACATCGCGCGAGATAGAGCCTAGCTGTGATGTCAAGAACACTGGGCAGGTGGCTCCCCCTTCTGTTTGAAGAGTGACATAGCAGGTGTTCACGTCCATCAATGTTCGCATCACTGAAGGTGATAAATGTGTTTCTAAACAAGTGTTTTAAGAGTGCGGGACGAAATGCGTCCCGCTCTCCTACAATAAATGCCAGTGGGGCGCATCCACAAGGGCAGATGAACCACTAAAGCAGAACTAGCGCAGGCTCGCCATTTCTGCCCACTGTCTGAAGTGGCTGCTTGTTGACCTTCCTGCCCATGAGTTTGGGTTCCTGTGTTTTTTGTTTCGAGACGTTTGTTTGCACTGGCATCTCGTGCTTGCAAGCGTGATATCCGGGATGCATAAATATGAAAGGATCCGTTGTTTTTCCTTGGCAGCATTGTTGACTTATGTTGCACTCTTTGTGCGCTATGACTTTTTTGTTTGACTTTCGGGGAAGCAGTAGCTGCACGGCATGCCCTGACACGCTTTCATATTATTTGTCCTGCTTAGGCAAAGCTCCGATTGTTAACTAGTCGGGCCAGATTAGGGCAAGAAATGCAAACATGCTGCTTTCATCTGGAAAGAGACGCGCAAGAACATGGGTAAGAGTGTGGAACTTGGCAGAGGTCACCTTTGCGCACACCAATGCCAACTAGGATTATTGGGTTGCCGAAAGTGCCCCAGGCTAAGTTCTAGTGCCCACCTGTTATAAGGCCAGAAATAGAACGGTGGGTTAATGCACCCACTGCAGAGCATTGTGTGTCAACCGCAAGTTGTAGTTTTGAATTACAGAAGGCTTCACTCAACCTTTTCATCATTCGAAGATTGTTTTATCCCACTGTAAATAAAACGAGTCTTGACTAACAGTAACGCACGTCAATCACAGCACAGAAAACTCCCTGGCATCAAATGACTGAACAAGATAAACAATTGCCGATGAACTATGTGGCGATCTACAGGTTACCAGTTAGAATCCTGGCACAGCTGACTCAGGCCTTCAGCCTTCTGAAGACGTGTAAATGAAGTAGCACTGAGGTGGGTGATAGTAACACCAGTTGTTAGCAGTGCTGAGAAACAGCTGACATGCTAACTTAATGACTATTGACTTTAAAAGCCTGCCTCGTCTACCTTCGATGGCAATCTTTATTGGTGAACAGCTGATTACAGCTATGAAGTCCTGCAAGTAAAGTCTTACTCAGCAGATATCAAAACGGTGGTATATAAATGAAAGCTAAAAATAGAACCTCGAGGTTTCAAAGGCTTATTTATAGCAATATTGTAATAATACATATTCCGTATAACATTTGATACATGGGTAGATGCTCTGGAACGCCCAAATACCACCCCATGTAATGTGCCTACATGACGCAAGGTAACGCAAGGCAGGGAAATGTGCTGACTTTTTTTTAGTTTTACAAAGCCACACAAACAGAATTTGTGTAGCACTGTAGATCCAAAAATAGATTTAGCGTCAAGGTTTTACCAGAAAAGTGATGCAACCCCAACTCAAAATCTGGGCTTCAACATATACATTTATTTTTTTAAACTCTGCCACAAATAAATTGGCAACGAGGAGAAATGTGAAAGTAGACCTGTTTCTGCTTAATTTGCAGCAAAGTCTGAATTTTAAAATATTTTATAGGGTTAAGGTACCTGCTGTAGAGATGTTTGTGTTTCCAGTAAATTTGAGGGAATAGTAATAATGGTATGATAACTCTGGTGGTTAACACATTTGCTGGAAAGATCTGTGTTTTGACTCAAAGTAGCACACAAGGTTACTGCGTCTATTGAAAAGCACGTCATGTAACATGCAGATAACAGCTTTTTAGGTCAAGCATCAGTGCGCATGCGCTGCCTGGAAGACCTGCTGTAATCGATTCTACTCCTCTATTGTCTATTCCCACCTGCTGCTTACCCATAGGCTCATTGCAGCGTTGATCTTCTTTCCTGCCTCCTAATTAGTTCCTACAGCCGATACCTCACTTCCGTGAGGAGCACCGGCCAATTACAGTTTCCGTAAGCCATCATTCTTTCTATGCTGTTTGCAAGAACTCTTTTTAAAAATGTTGCTTTCTGCCCCTCACTGCTTTCCGACGCTCACTGCTTGCATAGCTTGCCTTCTCTCTTCCGCATTATGTTTTAAGCCCTCCCACCATCGGCCGCATACTCCAGAAGCGAGTGTATAAACAAAGACCTGCCCTTTTGCTGCTTCAGCTGTGCTGTTGATTTTTTTTTGTACTTGAAAGTTGCAAGTGTATAAACAAATCCCTGTCCTTTTGCTGCTTTAGCCATGCATTTTTTTTTCTTTTAAGTTGAGCGCTACTCACCCTCACCCATAGACCCCACCCACTTTTGCCTGTGCCTTCTCCTGCACCCCTTCCGCTACCAGATGGAGCTGAGCAGAGAGAACCGCTACACAGGGAAATCGAGCCTAAAAGCCACCGGATGGCAGGTACTGCAGCATAGCTGGCCCGAGGCGTGCTTATAACAGCAGCACCGTGCTCAGTCTTGATGACGTCAGCAGTCTCTGCCCTGCACCAAACTCCCTCCGGCTCACCTGACGCCCGCTTTCACTCCTTTATCTAACCGTGGCGTCCTTTTGTCTCTTAGGTTCCCTATGCCCTCCTTCCCTGTGCCCTCCTTCCCTGTGGTGTTCCTGGCAGTTGGAGAGGAGTAGGGAGGCGTTGTTTGAAGTCCCTCAAGTCGGCACAGTGGTGTATCAGGGCCGGGTGTGCAGACAGCATGTGGGTGGCGAGTGTTTGGCGTGTTAGGGTTGTCCATTTGTCTTCACGCTCAGACATGCAGTCACTCGCTTTGCTTACTATACTTGAATGTACGAGTTCCTATGTATCTTCACTGGCCCCTTGGGGACTAGGCGGCAGGTACCAAAGAGTTCAAAAATGTGTGTTGTGGCCACTGCTGTGTGAATGGGTGTCAATTTTCCATGTTAGAGCAGACTTATGATGTAGAAAATACCTCCAATTTTCAAACTTTGTTTTTATAAAAGAAAATCGTGGCAAATCACCTGCATTTAATTTGCAATTACTCCAGGTGAGGTGATGAGGTATATTTGACCATTGTTCTAATAGCGCCATTTCTAAGACCAACTCGTAAAATTCTTACAGTTTTATATTACCAGGTCTCCCTCAAGAGAAAAACACATTAGAAAAACTCTATTGTTTTGTTTGGAAACAATATAATTGTGCTTGAAAATAAGGACAATTCAACAACAGCAGAGTGTCACACAAAGTTGAAGTTCCTTTAGTAAACAGGCGCAGACGGATCAAGAGGTTACCTTTCCCCAACCATTTGCAAGCAGGCTGAAAAGCTGCGAGGCCGAACTCTCGCGCAAAAACCTAAACATCACAGATTCCAGCTCTGGCAGAGCTGACTTCATCTGTCATTCTTTCTATGTCGATAAAAAATGCCTTCTTCTGCCGGGTAAAAATATGAGCTGTGATTCAAGCGCTAATTCCTTTTGCTGTTTGTGGCCTTTCCATATAGCCAATATTAGTGTGAAAGCTGCTGTATGCTTTGTTTTCAGCCTTCTGATTTAATTTTTTTCAATCCTCTGTTCTATTTCCTAGTTGTTTACTTTATAAAAAAAAGTTCAGGGGCTTATTTATGAGCCCCTTGCGCCAGTTTTGCGCCGCCGTTGCTTCACTTTTAGTGACTCAGCTGTGGCGTAAATAAAGTGCCATGTTGCGCCATATTTACGAAGAGACGCATCTAGGCAGATGCGTCACTTTGTAAGCCCCTGCACTACATTATACCTGCGTCAGGTATAATGTATGCAGGGTGGGCGTTCCCCCGCAAGAAAGGGTCGTAGGAGTGGCGCAGTGAAATCTATGAGATTTTGCTGCGCCACTTCTAGGACGCCAATGCGTCACAACCTTACGCCTGCCTCCTGGCAGGCATAAGAGTGACGCAGGCCCAATCAAATGGGGCTTGCCCCATGTGAAATGAACATTTCTGGAGTTGCGCTACTTTTTGCGCTGACAGATATCTGTCCTTCCTTACGACATGATGCGTTATATTGTAAATATGACGCATCATTGGTGTCGCAAGGAGGGCGCACTGAGAAGTGGCGCATCGCTGCTTTCACCCAGCGATGAGCCACTTCTCGTAAATGAGGCCCTCGTCTTTTTCCAGAAATGGCAACAATATTCAAAGCATCTATCTATAACCAAAAAAAAACCAGAGATTTCATTTTCTCTTTGTTTCTTTTCAGAAGTTGTAAAGCCTTACAGTAACACTTTTATAAATCCCCTTGGCCTAGTGCAGACATTTCATGACCTTCGAGGCTCTGCATAAAGCGACATGGTGTTTCTGACACATTTTCCGGTGTTGCCTAACGAAAAGCTTCAGAAATGTGATAAGGACCTTTAGTCCTGGAACAATCATTTTTCTGCTCTTTGGTCGCAACACCTCTGGCAGTCACTCACAGAGTGTAAGCGTCTAGTAGCCCAGCTCACCTTGCCATCATTCTGGGTAAATTGCCCCCATTTTTCTTTTCTATGGCATTCTCCGCCTTCCCTGTACCGCTCCCTCTTCCTATCCCTCCCCCCCCTCTCTCTCTCTCTCCCACTGGATCTCCCTCTCCCAATCCTCCTTCTACTCTTTCTCTCTCGATTCGTATCCTCTCCTCCACTCCCCTCCTTTTTGGCCTGCAGATTGCAAAAATCTATACAGCAGACGAGGAGCCTCTCGAGTGGTCTCATTAGAGTGCTGTGTAGTCATAAAATATAACTCAAGTTTCTATGTCTTTTGCTCAAATCACTAAACTATTTATCACCAGTTTTCTCAAGCTTTTCCATGTTTATCTATTGTCGCACAATATTTGTTACAAGTATGCATTTTATGACAATCCCTGTATTCCTGCAGCGAGGTCGGTTAACCATGCATCTCTTATGTGTTTTCCTTTCTGTCAATATTTACCCTGGTTTCCATTGTGTGCTTGACAATGTACAGCTCTCCACAGCCTTGTGGCTAAGGCCCCCCTATAGAAATACCACATACATACATACATACATACAATAATGCAGTCCAAGTACATTAGGGGAGAAGGCCGTAGCAGGACTAGTCAGCAAGAGATGACTTTTGAGTCAACTAGGATTTCAGCTCGGATATCTCTTGCTGTGAGGCAGTGGTGGAAGGGTGGGCAGAATGACACCACGCCAGGCAGCTTGGTGATGTAGATACTGACTCTGCAGCACTTTGACTCATTTGAGTGGTGGGGAGCACAGGCAGATCAAACTGGCGGTACTAGAGTCCACTTAAGAGAGCTTACAATAATGGCAGCATTTCAGATGGGACTGCATGCAACACTGCTGAGTTTCTCATAACCAAAACCCTCAGCCTCCAACGCAGCACACACATCACACCACATCTCAAGGCTCTCCACTGGCTCCTATACACGAGTATGCACAGTTCAAACTCATCATCCACACTCTCAAAGCCCTGCACAACACCGGCACTGCCTAGCCATAGCGCCTTTCACAAACCTTCTAGCCGGACTCCTACTCCTACTACAGAGCTAATGTTCAGGCTTCCTCCTACATTGCTCCTAAAATACAATGCCAATAGCTCAAACTCTAGCAAATGTGAGACCTATTACATTGCAAATGCTTGTTATTTATGTGGCTAGGTAAGTGGGTTACTGCTTTTAACACAGAGATCCTTTTGTTGCTTGCAGTTGCATTGTATTCCTTCTAATATAGCACAGCGAGCTATGAATGATAAAATGTGACTCCTACACCTCGTAACCCTCACTGTACTATGCAACACATTCTGTACGTTTATTTACACACTTGTATGATTTATTGTCAATATAATGCACACGTGTTATGTAAAGCACTCTGACACCTTGCATTCGGATGACTAGTGCTATGAAAGAAATAAGAATACTGGTATTTAACTTGTTATTTTGTACAGGCACAGGTCAATGCACCTGACATTCTTACAGTACATACATATCTACTATATACAGGGTTTGAACAGTCAACATTGTGTCTTTCTTAAGTACCTGTAAAGAGCCAACAAGCTGTGTGGTTTTGTTTCCCTTCCACTGCATTTAAGGCTACAGGCAGCTCTCAGCCTGGATAATCAAACAAAAGCAGGCCAAATGGCCCCTTAAGTTTGGCATATGTGATGGCTCAGCTGGAGTCTGAAATACCATCGCCCCCTCCCCGCCTGCACGTTGCTGCTTGGAACGAAAGCAGACAACGAGCAGACGCTGCTGAATGTGTCCCGCTGTTTGAAATTTACATTGGGATGTGTTCAGCATATCTTACAGTGGGGCCCTGCTGAAAATAGTGGGTGGATGCCGTCCACCCTCATTTACCGCCGACTTGTGCCCTGAGGACTATCTCCTTGCATACAACTCCATCTATGAACCATTCCTCCATCGTGCTCCTTCTCTCCGTCTATTCACTTTTCATGTCTTTTACGCCTTTGCCCTGCTGTACCTTATTCTGTGTGTCTTCCTGAAGAAAGAGAAAAGCATTACAGTATACCAACTCTAAAACAATTACATTTGCCAATGCTTGTTCATTTTTCCATTTCAGTTGATGCTATAAAGCAGCCAAATTTGTTGCATCTGCTGAATTCTACCTTAACTGCATTAACTCTAGGTTTCAGGCATTCACTTCCTTGCTATCCCACAGCCACTGAGGTTTTGTGAGTTCATTTCTTCGTCCAGCTGACAAAACCCCTTGTATCACCACTAAAGCAGAGCTGCCAATACATCTACATTAATCAATCAATCAATTCAAAGTTTATTTCTGATAAAATCCATAAAACACAACATAAGCAGTGATATAACTACACAATGTTACACAATGTTACATTTCATTCGACAGTGTCTTAATTAATTAAAGAACATCACAATTAAAATTAGCAAATTGAATACAAGATCAAAATGTAATGCAGTATTGAAAAAGTTAAAATAGCGCATACAGGTAAAGTGCATTATGCTTCACTAAGATATCCCCACTGGCGTAGAAGAATTCTTTTGTATTATCCACATAGAGGTCAAATACCTGGCCACATTATTTACTATGAAATCATCTGTATTTGATCGTAGGATTCTCAGACCTTCTAGATGTTGTCTGACTCCAGCTGGCGACAGACCGATACAATCCATTTTCTTCGCAGGGGCTCATGGGCATCGCAGAAGAAAAGCAGATGGGGCAACATTGCAAAAGCTTTCCTACATGCAGGACAATTGTCACTCCCATTGCCGCCCCTATTCCAGGACATATAAAAACACTTAGGGCCTGATTTAGATCTTGGCAGACAGATTACTCCGTCACAACGGTGATGGATATCCCGTTCGCTGAAATATAAATCCCATAGGATATAATGGAATTTATATTTTGGCAGATGGGATATCCGTCACCGTTGTGACGGAGTAACCCGTCATCCCAATCTAAATCAGGCCCTTGGTGTGCAAAGTCCAGTGCCTAAATTTCACAAAAAGCTGTGTAAACTTAGATGATGTCAGAACATAAAGGAAGGTCTCAAATGAATGGAAGGATTAAAAATCCAAAAAATATCAGCATGTGAACCCTGTTCATATTTGCGCATTTCCTTCTCCCATAGAAAGTAATATAATCTCTCTTTAAGAACAGCCTTTGTTACCCTGGCTGTCTCTGTCGGGTTTTCCTAAAGCTCTTCCAGCCCAAGTTGATGCAAGAATTTATTTATGTGTGGTCCAAGGTATTGCCTGGTAATTAGTTAATATTGAAGATCTTATGCGGCTTTTCAATAGGGAGCTAATTCTGGTACATGGTGCAATCTAAGCCAGTATAACAAAGGCCTTTGTTTTAAAAAGCGCACTACAGGGCGATGACACAAATCAATACATAGTGGTAAAAGAGGAGCACTCTAGGGAAGGCTCACAATTTTTTTAAATTTTATATTATAGTCAGTTTACTCACTTTTTCATTTCCCCACAGTCCCGCCCCATAAAGTGCCGACCCAATTGCTTTTGATTTGTATATTTCCAAAGAAGGGCTTACGGTTTGACTCTTCGACCTCCTAATTTTTTTTAATATAGCTGCTGATTCATGCTATAACTTCAGGGGACTATTGGTGATCTGGGGGGACCAAGTCATATCACTTGTGAGCCTCACCCCAAGGTTACCGAAGTTTGACACTCTCTCAATTTGATCAGGTCCTGCTCTTATTATGGCCCAATGTGATTTATAGGGGTTGAGGGTCAAATAATTTTTTTTGAGACGTTTAACTTCAGCCCTCTTATTTTACAAAATTCTATAAATCGATCAATCAAGGCTTGTAAGCCAGCAGGCGTCGTAGAAATCAAGAGCCTGTCATCTGCAAATAGCAATGACGGCTCCCACAGCGGTGGCTTCTTCGCTAAGGTAGAGAAGCATCGCCTCACTGCTTTCAGCAGTAGAAAAAAAGGAAAAATAAAATGATAATAACTTGTTGTTATTATCATTTTATTTGTTCCTGCTGTAGCATCTTTGTGCGGCGGTGCTGCTCTGCTCTCAGAGCAGTGGGGGAGGAGTAGTGGGCACTCCAAGAGTGCACAATGTCTGATTGTCCGGCCCTCTTGAGCTGGCCAAACAGTCATGTGAACTTTGCATGTTCTCCAAGAACATGTCCAGGCTCCCATTCCCTGGCTGAGCACCGAACCACGGCGCTCAGACCAATCACAACGCTGCATTGCATCATTGTGACTAATCAGGGGAGCCTGGATGTGCTTCCTGTTCCTGGCTGGGAGAGACGCAGAAAGAAGATGGAGGAGAGACGAGGTGACGACAGAGGAGAGACGCAGTGAGAAAGAAAGTTTTTTTCTCTCCATTTTATGTACACCCCTCTAACTGCCCCCACCTCCACTCCCCAACCGCCACCCCCGATCCATGCCAGCCACCACTGTCTCACAGAGAACCAATCTTAGGTGGAGTGCCATCCTGGATATCTAAAAATGATACCCACATTTTTAATATATAAACAAAACAGCATCGGTGTCATTACACATGCCTGCCTCACCCCTCTGGCTACTGTTATTTTTCTGGTTAGCTTGCCCTTCCGGCCTCCACCTTATCTGGGCGTAATTATTATAATGCAGTCTAATTAAGATAGATATAATATTGTCCGGAAGGCCAATATCCTGCAATACCTTCCACAATTTTTCACGAGAGATCAGGTCAAAGGCCGATCGAAGATCAATAAATGCAAGGTATAGATTCCCTTTAGCTAAAAAAACATAATTTCCATTTTGTCAAGCGTAACTACTAATGGGTTGATCCATCCCTTGCCCTTTTTAGATGGTCTGTAGGCAGCAGATTTAATTACTCTTTTTCAGATATTGAAAGGTTTTAAAATGTTCTTCCCAACTTTGAGTTTCATGCTTGCTACCATGTGCAACTATATGCCAGAATGTTTCGTGATTTACTGTTTTAAGTGCTACAGTTAAGTCCTGCCAGATCTTCCTTTTTCATTCGTCCTTTTCCATCTCGAGTCCTTTTGTAATTTTCCCTAGGGCTTCTGATGTCCTTTTGGTCCATGTTCTTAATTGACTTAAGTAGAGAAAGTTTTGCATCCTTACATTTTTTATTAAACCAACTTTTACTTCTATCTTGCTTTCTTGTTTCTTTTATCTCCCAGGCTAGTAGAGCTCTTAGATCATCATAGAGCTCCTCACGAATGGATGCTAATATTTCACAGGGTTTAATACCACTATCTTTGGCCAGGGCTAGAGTGTCTAGTGACTGTGTTATAGATTGATGCGGTAAGGTCTGGACGACACCTTACATGGGTCCATTTCAACGTACGCTTGTTATTTGATAGACTGATCTCACCTGGCTGCAGTGATAATACATATTTGAGGGGCAGAGATAAATGGATCTTGCAGGGAAAGGTGCAGGGCATTATGATCACTATCTATACATTTGATAATCACCAATTCTTTCATGTAGTGCCAAAGCTGAACATGAGCATGATATAGTCTATTCTGCTTGGGTATTTAATGTGATTATATGTGTTTTTGCCAACTAGACTTGAGGATGATCGACCGTTACATGCCCTAAGGCCTAGACTAACAGTTAACCCTATTAATTGAATAACTTGTTTCGACCACATTTTTATTGGTGGTAAATCAAAACTCAGGATTCCCCATCTTTCCATCTTCTTCTTATGGATACTATGTTCAGAGTTATCCGAAGACTCGATTGTTAGATTGAATTACCCGGCAACCATTAGTCGGGACTTGTCTAAATCATTTTTTTTTTTTTATTTTTTTAAAAACCTTTATTTATATCAGTCTGGAACACAGCTATTCAGCCGACATCCCGGAGGTTCGGCAGCCAATTAAGTGCAACACATGGAAGCGTCCATAGCTCTGGTACAGGAAAAAAACAAAGGTTCCGTTTTTTAAACAACTTAAAATAAATAACACAAGCAAGGCAGTATACACAATAAACTCGTGCCAGTTCCCGATGGGGGCGCGGCCCCATTCCCAAAATCAGAACAAAGCCACCGGTCGGGTGGATGAGGGAGAAGCAGAGGCGCTAACATTCTAGCATATAGTCATCATGAAAATCCCAAGTTGGAAGTGAAGCTAGGGGGAAAGTTCCTCCTCTAACGGTTCAGTGGCCGGGGGCAGACATATATCACCCCTATACTGGTTCCATCGTCCCCATATCTTGTGCCATTTCTTAGGCCGCCCCCGGGCACTATACACCGTTTTCTCCCTAAACATGCTCCAGTCCATATTATCCATCCATGCATCCATACCGGGAGGTCTCTGAGAGCCCCACAGTCGCGCAATATCACGCTTCGCCAACATATTTCCTAGGGTCACCCATTGAGTCTGCGCCGCGTCATAGTCAGTAGGACCCCAGACATTCAAAAGACAGCGCCGTGCCTCTGGCAGCAGTGCAATACCCGTGACCTCCTGCATCACTACATGAATTTGCTTCCAGAACTCCGCGATCACACCACATTCCCATATGATATGTAGAAAGGTGCTCACCATCCCACAGCCCCTCTTACATAAACCATCCTTGGAGAAACCCATATGAATCAGTCGGGGCCCTGTGACGTAGACTCTATGAAGTATCTTAAGCTGGACCAGCCTTAGTCGTGCGGGGATCGCGACCTCCTTAGGAGAGGAGATGGCGTACTGCCAGTCCTCATCATCCAGTTCAAGGCCGTCCCTAGTCCACTGATCACGCACCCCTAGGAGGAGGTCAGTCCGGACATTAACGAGCTTCTTATAAATTAAGGAGATTGTACTCTCCGGCATATGGCCATCCAGGATCCGATCTTCCAAGGGAGAGGACTCAGGCACCGTCTCCCCCTCGACGAGGACGGACCGCAGAGCATGGCGTACCTGTGCATACCGGAAATATTCCGTACCCTCCAGAGCGTACTCCGTCCGTAGCTCGTCAAACGATTTAACTCGCCCCTTAGCCAGCAGGTCCCCCACCCTGGATATCCCGATCAGATCCCATTTCTCGAATCCCTTCGTGTGCCAAAGTTTCCCTAACATATCGGAGTCAAACAGCGGAGTGGCGAGGGTGAGCCTATCCTTCCAACCCAGCGAGTTCGTAACCGCCTTCCACACGTGCACCGCCACCTGGGTTGGCCCCGTGAGGGACCCATCCGTTGACCTGGAGTAGAGTGCTCTAAAGTAATTACCCCCGCGCAGCAACCACCGGTCCATAGCGAAGCCGGGGCTCAGCGCCGGACCGTAGACTCCGTGGTTGATCGCACTCAACTGAGAGGCCCAATAGTATCTTCTGATGTCAGGAAGCGCGATACCCCCATCGTACCACGGAAGGGTCAGCTTTGCAATAGCTATACGCGGACGGCCATCCCACAGCAACGAGCGCTGGAGGCTCTCAACCTCCCGAAAATAGCTGGCCGGGACCAGCTCCAGGGTATTCTGCCGGGCATAGAGAAAACGGGGAAGAGACATAATTTTGAACAGCGCGGCACGGCCAGTCTAAATCATTTTCAATTAAGAACTAGAGCTGGGATAGGGTAGCCAACTCTGTGTTTTGCCTAATGGTCCTACTGCAAATGCTAAAATATGAACTATATCCCCCCCTTGGGCTAATGCGTTTCAAAGCCAAAATGTCTGGGTAGTCAGTTACTAGCTCCTTGACATGATAATTTGATTATAGTTTGACCCATATTATCAAGTCTCCAGAAGGTCTTTCCTGACCGCTAGAAATAGAAATGTCTTTGACGCAATACCTAGTGAATCCAGATCTATGCACATGAGTAGTACACCATGTCTGCTGAAATAAAAAGAGCTCAGAAGAATCAACAAAAAGTCAAAATTCTGGGTCCCCTAGCTTTGTCTGTAGGCCAGCTAAGATAGTAAATTCCAACCCTCAATTGAGTCAACTAGGGGTGGGGGATTTATATTGCATAGCCCTTGAGCACAGAGTCAGGCCGCCCTTTGCTGGCTCAAAGAGGTGCTCTTGAGAGGCAGCGATGGTCTGGTAGACTTACTCCTCATATTTTTTGCCTTTGGTTGGTTGTATTTCAAACAGATTATTGTTGAATAGTTTGGGGGGCAGCGAAGTTCCAAGGCAATTAATCCATAGCACAACTCCTTCAAGACTAATGTGACTTCTAGTCAAATTTTTGGTAATGAATGGCATTTTTCCTTCTCAGTGTCGGAACCTATCACTTCATAACAACTGCGTGTCTTACCAATCCAATTTATGATTGTGTTCATAAGTGAGGCCTTGTCCTCTGTGGTCCCTGGACGTAGCTTTTTCACATCATGCATGTATAGGTTACTGTTTGCTGGATTTTATTTTTTCATACTTTTGTTTCCAATTTTTTTTATTGATACCATTGCTTCATATCACATCCTAAAGCACATCATACATTAACTTACATTATCATATTTAACAGTAACCTGCCACATTATTCACGACCTATCAATTCACAATGTATTTGCAAAGCCCTTTCAATTTATTTTAACTGCAGGATGATCTCCTGTGAACATGTTGAACATAAACATTTATCACTCACCCACAACCCCTCCTCCCTACCGGCAGCTGTCAGCAATACTGTTTAGGCATTGTGTGGGCATTCAGGTTGGATGATATACCTAATTTAAGTTTATGTGTGTGCGGGGGGCTGTCACTATCTTCCGCACTGGGTACCTGTGTGGCAAGTGTAGATGATTGTGTAGGTGTTGTGTCGTCATTACGCTGGAGTTCTGCTACCGTCACTTTCGTTAACATTTGCCCCCATTCCATCCTATCATTTTCCGCGTTTTCATCCATTCTCACTGCCCTAAGGGGGCATTCTTCCGCCACCCCCCATTCACGCACGTCAGCCTTCCATTCATACAATTTGGGTGGTGTCTGGTGTGGACTGAGTCCAATGTGTCGCAATTCGTCTTTTTGCCAGGACCACGCCCAGCAGAATTTTTTTAACGTTTTTTTTTTTTTTAAATCTTTTTTTTATTAACCAAGTAACAAAAGACAGTGGCATACAGGCATACATAGTCTTCCTGCTGGGTACAGTGTTGGTCACAAGTTATAGCAGTTGTGTAACAGCGTATTAACACTATTGTGCTGTCTCAATTCTGGGACTGCAAAAAATTAACTTGTTCGTCTGGGGAGGGGGCCAGTGGGGGCTCACATATGTTCCCACGGTATACATTCCATTTAGTCCATATCTGTATCCATTTTCGAGGACATCCGCGGGCCACGTTCACCGTTTTTTCCCTTGCCATACACCAGTCCATGTCCTGTTTCCAGGCATTGATCTTTGGTGGCTCTGTCGCTCCCCAATGCCTGGCAATATTCCGTTTTGCGACCATCTGCCCCAGCGTCACCCAGGTCCTACCCCTTGTGTTTAAGTCCGTGGGCTCCCAAATATTTAGAAGACATCTTTTAGCCTCAGGCCGCAGCTGCACCCCCCAAATCTCCTTCATGCAGTCATGTATTTTCACCCAATAAGTTTGGATCAGTGGACATTCCCAAATCGTGTGGAGAAAAGTCCCCTCTTGGCCACATTTTCTCCTGCACCTACCGTCTGCACTCCCCCATATGTAGTAATTGGCATTCGGAAAAATAAACCCGGTGGAGAATTTTCAATTGCACCAGTCGCAGTCGTGCCGACATGGCCACCTCCTTAGGGGAGGACAGGGCCTCCTGCCATTCCTCATCATCTATTTCAAGTCCGTCCCTACCCCATTTCTCCCGCAGTGTCAACAGGGGGTCTGGGGTGTGGTGTATTAATTTTTTTTTTTATACGTTTTTTAAAGATCTCTCCATCCTTTTTCTTCCACAATTAGGTGAGAGCAATCATTATTTGCTTCCATCAGCTGTGACAATTGAGCCTGGTCACGATGTGAGTACTTTATTAATGTAGGCACGGGCTTTCCACAGGAATGCGAACATGAAATTGCGTACCGCTTAACTTCCCCCCTAATGCTTATTTGTCACTGAACATTGGAAGCATTGACACTGTATCCCCCACTATTGCGGAGTTGACTGACAGAGGGTAAAACATGCGCATCTAGCTGGTTATTGATGTGATTCCGAGCTTCACATTGGAAGGTTTTATTCAGTCGCCCAGCTAAGACCATGCTGTTCTTTTGGTTAGTTCTATCAAGTTTTTTTTACTAAGGCATTTATCATGGCTTTAAGACCTACAATTTAAAGATTGAGTTGTATCACAGTTTGAGCAAAGTCTATGCGCTTTGTATCTGGTAGTGAACCAGGCTTATGGAGCATATTTCCTCCCAGGGATCTAGGGTTGTTGACCACTTCTTTGTTTGGAAGGACCGCAATTCTTACAAAGACAGTAAAACAAGAAGAAAAGATGACTCGCATCAATATGAGTAGGAGATATGTTGCTCAAGGAACACAGCCAAGAGGGCAACAAGTTCTTTTTCAGGCTCTGACGGGCACCGATGGCGCATCCCGAGCTGCAGGTCGCATTGGCATTGATATGTGCTGACCTTAAGGAAGTGCCCACCTCTATCTCCTGGGTGGTTGTCAGCTTTGTGGACCTGTTGAGCTCCAGCTGCCCCACTAAAGCAGCGAGCAACTCCCTAAACAAGCAGAGAGTGTCCCAAGCCCCTACTAGTGTAGGCACTTAATAAGCACTGACTGTCAGGATGCGCCCCATCTCCTTCTGCTGGGTGGTTGTGGGCGTTGTGCTCCCCAGCAGGCCAAAATAAGCAGAGAACATCCAGCATTAACCCCTTCGCCGCGGCAGGAATTCCGCCGCGGCGCTGGGGGGTTTGGGGGCAGGTGCGGTGGCGCTGTGCTCGTGATGGAACAACTCCGTCACGAGCCACGGGTGAGCTGTGCTCATGACGGAGTGGTTCCGTCACGTCTCCGCCCACTGTGCTAATCGCCCGCACAGGCGGGGAATTAGCGCCGCGTGGGCGGAGCGGCCGCCAACGGCCGCAGCATGACGGAACCACTCATGAGCACACGGCACCCGTGGCTCATGACGGAGTGGTTCCGTCATGAGCACGGAAAGGGTTAATGGAATTATGGGTATGTGTTGGTCAAACATTTTTGCAAAGGTGGTAAATGTTTTTCCCTGATGCAAGATTGAATTTTTGCACACTTTTGTGTGTTTTATTCTGACAACCTTTCTTTTCCCCATAAGAACGTTGAAAAATAGTATTTTTTTTATTAGTCTACTGTGGTTACTGTCTTATTGCAATATCTGGTGTGGTGCTTAATGCTATACTTACCTATATCTTCCTACAAGGACCCTTTCCAACATCTTGTCATGTTCCTAAATTGGAAAGGTAATCTCATCAATCCTGGTCCTTTTTAGTTTTATATGACAGACTAATTGATCCATTCTTTCCAATACACAAGATATACTTAGAAATAATTTTAGGTCAGCTTCTTGGTTATGATTGGATAGATATGCTGTCTTTCTTACATGTTGGTCTTGATTTGACTTGGCATAACTTGATGGTGTTCTTCCTTTTTCTTCAGTTTTTTTTTTCACCCTTGAGTATATCGGTATCATTGTATTCTGACTGGGTGAGTTGTATCCTTCCACCGCTACTTGTAGGGGACTGTTTCTTTTTTATGTTTCCGCACTCCATTTATACTTTGTTTGTTCTTCTACCCCAACTGCATGCTCTGTACTTACCTGTGAGAAAGTGCCATCTTTCTTGCATGGTATGCCCCCACCTTTTGCTGAATTGCTGACTGTACTTTGACTGAGTGTGCCCTGGGCTCCTGCCAATCAGGTGCCCAGGGCCTATATTCCTTCCCTAAAAACTGTGCTGAAACCAAAACCCAAATTGGCAAACCCTGGCCACATGTCAGCCCCTGGTAAATGATACACTAGGGACCCAGGGCCTTGTGACCAGGGAAGGCCCCTAAGGGCTGCAGCACTTATTGTGCCACCCTTAGAGGCCCTGTACCCTGACACAAACACACTGCCCTTGCAGGCTGAGTGTCTTTGTATAGAACAAAACAGAGAGTTGACTTGGCACACATCCCTGTGTGCCATGCCCACAACACACAATGCCCTGGCATACATCAGCCACCCCTCTAGCTGGGTGCCCTATGCCAGTGGTGTGGGTACAGGAGTATGAGCCCTGTGCCCCTACAGTACCCAGGTCCATTCCTGGGCACTGTAAGTGCAGTGCTGCCATTTAAGAGTATATGGTGCTGGGAGATCGTCAACACGAACTCCACAGCACCATGATGGCTCCACTGAAGACTGAGAAGTTTGGTATCAAACATCTCAGCACATTAAACCCGCACTGATGCCACTGCAGGATTTAATGTACAATGCATGACAGAGGGCATCTTAGAGATGCCCCCTGAACCTAACGTACAATCCACGTCTTGTCTGTGGGGCTGCCTAGGCTGCCACACACCAGACATGTTGCTGGACCCATGACTCTCCTGGGCCTGCAATAATGCACATCCTGGGCGAGGTGCTAGGTCTGCTCCCCCAGGATGGGCAGGGGAAGCTTCAAAGGCATGCTGCCTTTGTGAGCTTCTCCAGGCCACTTGCTGTACTCAGCAACTGGCCCCTACCGGTTCTAAACCCCCACTCTGGCGGGAAGACTGGCCGGAAACCCCAAGGAAGGACAGGGGTATGCCAGCCTCTGCCCACCCCACCTCTTAGGTGCGGGAGGCGAGGAGAAGCACATCTCCGGGCTTCCCGCCATCTTGAAGATGGGGAGCCCTGCCCAATCAGTACTAGGCCACTGCCCCCCTGCCACAGGAGAGTGGCAGGATAGGGGGGGTACCCAACCCAGGGCAGGGACCCAGTGGTCCCTGCCCTTTACTTACCTGTAACACCCCTAAATTTAGTATTTAGGGGCACCCTGAACCTTCCTTCCGGAGATACTGATTCTGAAACAGCAAAGAAGATCAAGAGACAAGAAGACCTGCCGTGCAGCTGCTCACAAGAGGAAGACACCAACTGCTTTGGCCCCAGCCGTACCGGCCTGTCGACCCCTCGAACCTGTTCCTGCTAAACTCCAGCATCTCCAGTGGCCAGCAACCTCACAAACCCCGGAGGACCTGGCTACCTTGTGACTCTAAGCAACTGGGATGCCCACAAGCAGTGGTACTGCTCAAATCAAGTAACTGACCCCTGGCATCAGCCAGGAACCGCGAACACTGCACATTCTGCACCCGCCAAGCCTGGCCTGTGCTGGAGTGAACAAAGACCCCGAGGACGTCCCCCCGGCGACTGTGACCCCGAATCCAGCACCCAAGGACCCACCTCGACGCGCCTGACGACGCCTGCAGCCTCAGAACCAGGGACCCCTCCAACCGCGACCAGCCGAGGGTAAGATTTCCCGACACCAAATGGCACCCCTGCACCCGGCGCCCTGTGGCCCCCTGTGCCCAACTCCTGGGTGCCTACCTATCCTCCAACTACCCAACTTACCTCTCGAAGTGGTGGTCACACCTGAAGAATCTTCGTCCCTGAGCTTGCATCCTTTGTTGGTTTTTGAGCTTCTCCATTGCAATCCATTGAACGCCCGACGGCTCAAAAGCACCCTGTACCCAGCCGCCCGAGTGGCAGTGCAATCTCTACTCTACTCTACTTCCCCATTTGCCCTGAGCAAGTGACCAGGAGCCCAGCTCCCACAGCCGCGTGGCCTGCTAGCCGGCAGCCACCAACCAAGGGCCCCCTGCCTCCCATAGGATAACATCGGGCCTAACTCACTCTGCACCCGGCTGCCCCTGTGCCACTGAGGGTGTAACAACTGTACTGACCTGACCCTGGGGGACCCCTGAGTCTATGCCCAGAACCTTAACTCTGCCAGTCGAGTACTTACCCAAAAGCCGATAACTCTCTTTTCTTCCTTAGGGTAACATTGACTGGTTTCACTTTGAAATTCTTCTGTATGAAGTTTCTGAACTTTAAAATATTCACCTAAAATCAACCGAGTAACGAAAACAAAAATACTCACCTGCTATCAGGAGAGATCCCAGTGCTGGATCTTGAAGCCCAGCAGTTACCCTGAAAAGTAATTACAACCATACTTACCGCCAACCCAATTTTCTTCCATAGGAAACTCTTGACTGTTTTTCTGTGAAATTTCTTCTGTGTCGATTTTTGCAAACTACAAATATTCTTTAAAAACCACACCAACTGTGAAAACGTAATTACTTACCTGTTTTAGATAGATGTCCCAGTGCTGAACCTAGGAGCCCAGCACTGGATTACAAAAGTAACGAGAACATACTTTACCGGTAACTTGAATTTCCTTCCCTAGGGTAACATTGCCTGATTCTTGGTGAAAAAGTTTCTAAGTGTCGATTTTGCAAACTTACAGATATTCGTTAAAAGTCGCCTGTATAACAAAAACACATTATTTCAACTGTTTACAGGAGGTGTCCCAGTGCTGGATCCAGGATCCAACACTGAATTAGAAAAAGTAACTATAACCCCACTTACCTGCTATGTGAATTTCCTCCCATAGGATAACATTGGTGATTTTTGCTGAAAAAGTTTGTCAACTTTTAAAATACAATAATATTCCTTAAAAATCACTACTGTACCCAAAACGATTTTACTCAACTGTTTACAGGAACTGTCCCAGGACTGAATCTAGGATCCAGTCTTGTGGTAAGAAAAGTAATCCAAAAAGTAATCTATTGCATTTTATTAGAAATTACCATTGAGCTCAATGTATAATTGTGTTTGAAATTGTGTTGCCTATTGCAACAACTGTATCTATTGCATCCAAAGTCTATTGCCTATTGAAAAGTATTTATCTAAAGCCTCTCAATCTGAGAAAGTATATTTTGATACCTATTGTTGGTTCTAAAATAAAACAACTACATATTTTTATACAAAAACCATTGGCCTAGAGTTCAGTTCTTGAGTGTGTTAGACCATTTGCTGACTGAGTGTGTACAACAAATGCTTTACACTGTCCTCTGATACTGCCTTACTGCTCGACCAAGCTACCACTTTAGAGAGTAAGGTTATATCTAACTTTAGCCTCTTCCAAACCTCTGGGGACTGTGGACTCTGTACACACTGTACCTATTTGGGAACAGTATATACAGAGCCACTTTCCTACATTACCTCTCCACTATACTGCTTGTTCCTTTGCTCCTCCCGCCTTGCTCTGTTTTTACATCCTGTTTGAAGATGAATGTGCCCTGCCTGGTAAAGTGAAGTGCAATCCTGTCTTAAATAACCTAGCTGTATGTGAAACTGCTGTCTGATGTTCTTTTGGCCACAGCACACAAAATCCTTCATGCATGCTGAGGTCTAGGCCCAAAATTGACCAAGAGACCCACGGCAGGTTCTGAGGTCATGAGGGGCACCAAAAGTATACTATATAACAGACACAATAACTCTGTGCCATTTGGGACATGTTCTGTGAGTGGTGGTTGCAGCATATAATTTTTTAATACATAGTTTTGGACACGCCTTTTTACTTCACCCAATTTCAGAAAGAAATGCCGACAGGTCTGCTCATGTAATGTACAACTTGCAAGTCATGGTCAAACCCTGCACTGACATCAGGGGCTGATTTCCTAAGTATTGCCATTTAGCTGATGTTGGTGGACTGGGGAATAGTCAGTAGATTCAGTTGTTAGAGGAAGAGAAGTTTCTGTGCTGAGTCTGGTCCTTTTGTCTTTCCCTTGAGTGGCCCATCCTGTGGTGTAGGGGGGCGGTGGGGGAGGCATGAGTTTTGGGGGCGGCGGCCAGCCACCCCCCCACCACCGCATTTACCTGCGGCCGACACGGGCACAAGAATCAGCAGCACGCCCTCAAACCCCGCCCCCCCCACACCCCCCACTGCTGCTCTTCGATCAGGCTGCCACGGGCGGCCTAAGGCCTAGCTACGCCACTGGGCCCATCCAGAAATGTAGACATTAGCCAGGAGCAGAGCTTTACACTTATTTTTCGTGTGTTTTGGGTACTCCTACTTGGAGCCAGCATGATCACTACCTCCTATGAAAGCCGCCATCTTACACAAAGACTGTCTCTGTACTGCAACTGAAAAATGGAATGGGAAAAGGAACCACAGCAAACAGGTTCCTTTACTTCAGACAGTGAATTCACATCCCCTATCTAAAAACCGTGGGCCTCATTTATGAAAAGTGACGCATCGCTGCGAGAAAACAGCGATGCGTCACTTTTCATTGCGCCCTCCTTGCGACACCAATGACGCGTCATATTTACAGTATGACACATCATGTCGCAAGGAGTTACAGGTACGTCAGTATTACTGACGTATCTGTAGGCACAAAAATGACGCATTGCTGGAGTGTGTCACAAAAGTGACGCAACTCCAGCAATGGGTCATTACACGTGGGCAAGTACCATGTGCAATGTGCCTGCGTCAGTCTTACGCCTAACTGTGAGGCAGGCGTAAGATATTGATGCATTTGCATCCTAGAAGTGGCGCAGTGAAATCTCATAAATTTCACTGCGTCACTTCTACAAGGCGTACTTGCGTCGGAACGCCCACCCTGCATACATTATTCCTGTCACAGGTATAATGTGGCTCAGGGGTTTACAAAGTGACGCATCTACCTAGATGCCTCACTTTGTAAATATGACGCAACACGGTGCATTTTTTACATCTCTGGTGCGTCACAAAAAGTGACGCACCAGCGGCGCTAAAGTGACGCATGGGCTCATAAATAAGCCCCCGTGTATAAAGATAGGTGCCCAAACTTTCTCACTTTGTCTCAGTTTCCAATATTCTTCACTGCAGAGTACTCAGAAGGCTGCTGTAATGCAGATCTGGCATTGTTGATAGCCAGTCTTCTGGAGGCGAGGAGACATCACATCCTTATGTAGAGATATGAGTTGTAGTGTGATTAAGGTTCTGCTCTCTTTCTTAATAGAGAAGCACGGGTGATACATTCACCTTTTGAGTCTATTGTGTGACAGCTTGTGTTCCGAGTATCTACTTCACTCACATCCCGGAGACACATGGGACTGCTCAGCCTTGCTACCCTGATAGCAAGTGCGTTAAGGGTGGGCTTGTCTAGTTTGCAAACATAACGTAGGAGAGACCCCGGGTTATCTGAGACAAACGTCCCAGAGCCCCACGTTTGTGGCCAGTAGACCCTTCTTGCTATCTGACTCTCTGAGCTAGGTCTGTTACTTCCCTCCCACACCTCCCGGTGCTTCCCTTTCTTCACCCTGTTCTGCTCATCGTATTCAATATTTTTGTACATTTTGTTAACCATTGCTCGGCGGGTGAAAAGTTCTACCAAGCCACTTGCTTGCGTTTTTTTTGCTCTGGCACACATTTTCATTTGTACTTTTTTCACTTTACCATTGTAGACTTTCCACCATGTTAGAATGGTAAAATTAAAATGCCAGAATAGATTCCTGTGCATTATGATTCATGCACATGCATGCGTCACAAGCACCATGACACATGCTTAGGCCTCAGTGGCCGTCTTGGAATGGCTGTTCTTAATCTTTAAATAGAAAACCCATTCCAAGATGGCCAGCCAGGCACCAGCGTACATATGCATACATCATGTATTCATTTGCATGTATTGTGATGCACTGGCTACTATTTTGCCATGATAATGGCAATGAAAAAAGTATTCGCAGAGCCAATAGCTCAGACTTTTTGAGCTGAGCCGAGAACTATTAGCTTTGCCAATAGTTGCTTTGTAGAGTTGTGAGTCCTACCATATCAATTCTAACCTTCTGTTGAATGGATATATGACCCCTGTAAATAATCCAATCAAAACGTAGGTGGAGTGTTTAAAGTTCAGTAGAGGTGAGGTAGTTGAAATTCCAAAGTGCAAGAGTGCCTTGGTTAATGTATGTGTGAGGCAGATCATCATAAACTAGAGAAACAAGTTTTTGTGAGAGCATGCTGCTCTGGCATTAACACATCAGGGGGCTGTTGTGGGCCTCTGCAAAAGATGCCAGGGCTCCATCTAAAGCCAACTGTTGTTCAGGAGTCGGTGCCTCTTCTCGCGTGCAGCACTGCTTGTCAGTCAACCTCGGACAGACATTTTTTAACTCCTTATTTTTCCATGCGGTTTGTCCAACATCTATGAGCGGGGGTCTGCGACGAATGCACTGGAAGCTATCCATGCTTCGGATTTGTTGTACTTTCACAGTGAAAAATGCTGCATTTGAGATTCATGAATGTCTCCATTTTCCTTGCATAAGTCCCACATATTCACAGATACTTGGACACAAATATCCAACCACCTACGAGATATTCTGGGCAAACACACTTTTTAAAATAAAGTAAAGAAAGGAAGCAGATTCCTGCCGCTGTCTAACTTGCATTATAAAATCTAGCATGGAAGTTCCTTTTTTGGTTACGATGTTCCAGTTTTTAAGATGACCTTCGCAGGAATCTAGCGAACATTCCCGCTCAAGTGATTAATCATGTGCTTGAAGACCACAGAAGTAGATAAGGGTTAGTTTAAATGATGATTAACACAGGATCGGTTCTTCTGCACAGGAAACGTCACGGGTCATCTCCCGCCTGGATTCCGGGATGAGTCAGCCTCGTCAGCAGTCTTACTGGAACTTAAACTAGGCTCACAACACCTGTTTAATTTTAACCTAAACAGCCACATGAACTGCATTCCTGAATATTTTCACCTAAGCTAAGGCTCAATTGCAGTTCTATGTTATATTTGGATTTTGGTAATCTTAATTATGTGCACACTTCTAATTTATGACTCCCATACGACCCTAGGTCTACTTGGATAGATCACTTCTTGATATAGCATAGCGAAACAGGCGATGGAAGTTGAGTGTAAATTCGGCCTCTGCTTGTATAGTGGATAAAGCTCAGAGTGAGGCCGTAATACAACGTAAAGCCCCATTCATATTTCATTTGGAGAATCAAAGAGGAGAAATGGAGGTCAGCATGCAATGGCCTGCTGACAGCCAGACTGGACCTGGATAAACTGAGGCTCAGATTTGCTTACCTGTTGCGTCATACAGTAAAATGGTGTAAGTAATATATATCAGTGGTGTAACGAAACTGGAAGGGCCCCCCTGCAAAGTACATGGAGGCCCCTCCTTGCCCCCCGTCCCCACACACGGGACCCAGTTAGGAGCTCTTATTTTGGGGCCCCTGGAGCTTAGGGCAGGACCTAATGCCACAATAAGTGCAGGATTTGTGTAAAATTCTACTCCCTGCATGGTGTCAAATCTGCGCAGATTTTACACCATGCAGGGAGTAGAATTTAAGACACAGCTCACATTAATAATCCAACTCTAATTTACAAAAATATGAAATATTTGTATCTTTATAGTGACACCAAAACAGAAACAATCCAATGTAGGGAAACGGAGAAATGAATTTAGCACTCTATAGCACATCGAAACCTATAGCGCCTATTGGGACATCTGGTCGCGCTAGACCGGGTCAAAGTTTCAAGCCAATAGCGATGGAGCCCTGCGCGGCTACCCCTCATGGTAGGTCTCGTCAAAGTTTTTACCTTCTGACTTAGAAACTTTTCGCCAGCTTTCATTCCCGGGGTCCCTTGAAGCTCTCAGCCAGTCCGGATTCGGTGTGAGTTCGCCGGCTCGTCTTAGACGAGCTCCCTGTCAACCTTATGGAAGTCTGACCTCCGGAGCTTTCCAGCGGGACAAACAAGGGATCCAGGCTGGCGTGCGGTTGAAGGTGGGCGGCTTAGCTCTTGCAGTTTTGTCCCGGTCACCTTTTGTGCATTCGGACTTAGAAACTTTAACAGAGATTTTCTGATGGGGTCTTTTGATGCCCATCACCAGGATGGATTTAGTGAGGATCCGCCGGCTTGGGTTTCCGCCTACTCCTGGTCAAACTCTAGAAGTCGGACCTCCGGAGCTTTTCAGCAGGACAAACTTTGAGGGCAAGTCAACTCTTGGCTGGCAAGGTCGAGTCGGTCCACTTATGGAGCTTTTTTCCAGAGCTGCTCCAAACTTCTCCAAACTTCTGGAACTTCTTCCTGAAGTTCCCCAAAGGGTCCTTGAAAGTTTAGGATTTCAGTTCCCACAATCCACTTGGACAAAACCCTTACAAATCCACTGGTAGTTCTTTAGGCTGGGGATCCTTGGTGGTGATGGTCCAGGTGAGCTCTGTTAACCTGTAGCTTGCAGGGAGTCCACACGTTAGTCCTTTTGAAGCAAGGTAGTCCACAGGGCTGTAGTTCCAGATTGTGCTACAGGCGCAATCTTCAGAGTGCAGGGCCTGGTTGGTGTAAATCAGACTTCTCAGCATGGACCCTTCTTCTATCAAGTTTCAAGCAGCAGATCTGAGCGTCTCTGTCCCTCTCAGATACTTATTCCAAGTTCTCTGGGTCAATCAGGAGGCCACTCCTGTCCAGTGAGGTGCAGGGTAAGACCCCAGAGTATGACCACATCCTCTAAAGTTTGGCATTATTTTCTGCCAGAGAGCACCATTTCTCCAAAATTCATCATGGCTGATTTTCCAGCAGAGGAAGCAGAACAAACTAAACCAGCCCACAGGATGGCTTTGTCTGCATAGGTCCAATCTCCTTACATTTGGGAATTCCTCCTTAATTCACCCCCATCTGCCTGTAGGGCAGAGGGGAGAGGTGTAAATTAAACTGGCTTCTCCAGCTTGTCTCCTCCTTCCATTGAAGAGCATTATTTACTACCCCTCCCTTTGGCTCTGGCATTCCTATGCCCAGCATCCTCTCCTCACAGAAAGGCTTCCTAACCTCAGGGGTCATTTATCACCTTTTCAAAGCAGCCAGGCCAATCCACTTATCTTTGACTAATCATGGTTGACTAAGACGGCTGAATTTTGGTTTACAGACAAGAAAGTCGTATAACCTCTTGTCTGTACACTTTATAATAAATTAAACAATACCATATTGTTGGATTTATCATTACCATTCTACAGAGTCCTCTAATCCTAGTTTTATGGCTTTCCTTTCTCCAGTTATTAATTAATAACCTCTTCCAATGTTAACTATGGGCTGGGGGTCTGCAATGGAAAAATGCACCAATTTCTCCAATACCAGGGCCTATTAAACATGTTTTATACCTACAGCCCCCCACCTCCACCCCTGGGACACGTAGGAACAGAATTTAGGGGTTCTGAATATATCAGAATATTATAGATCCTCACTTCACAGTGCTCCTAGCACAAACATCAATTTTGGGAAGCGCTTTACTACAATGTGGGGAGTGATGCACAATTTCACTAACCCCAGGGCATATAAAAACCTTTTATAAGTTCCTGACCCCATAACCCCTGGGGCACCTAGGGGAGACCCTGGGGAAACCTAATATGCCCAAATATTGTAGTTGATCAATTTTTAAGTGCCCCAAACACAAAAGACGAGTTTGGGCACAAACTGCATTTTAAAAGCCACCCAGCAACACTTTAAACTGAGCTCAGGCTTCAGCAATGCAGAAAGGCTGCTGGCCTCTAAACTACCATGCCCTATTATATACTATGGACTTAAAGGTAGTTCCAAACCCTCTGCCCTATTATGTACTAGGGCCTTACTGGGGAGGCAATGCCAATCATAGGGTTACCCTAACCCATAGTGTACCTTAGTGTATATATGTGTTTTCACTGTATTCTAAGCATGTCTTTAGCATTGCACTGGCCATGGGCCTGGTTAGGTAGAGCCCAGGGTCATTCAGGGTCAGTTACCACCAGTACCAGTCAGCAAAAAAAGTTGGGGGTGCCCAGGGCACAGGATGACGTTGCAACATAGCCCCCCCCCCCAAAAAAAATGAAAGGTGATAGGTTACTAATATAGCCCCTGGCAGTCCCCATCAGCTAAGGGAAAAACCCTGGAAAGTCCATCAGCATTTGCATGTGCAACCCTAGGTCTGTGTTTCAGTGTAATTCTCCCCTCTCATCTGCATGAGCCATCCGAGAGGCTGATGGTCATTTTGAACACAAAAGTGAGTCCCAAACAAATATGGTCTCAGCTTTTTCAGGGACCAAACCACAACAAAAGCCTCTCTCAATGGCATTCCACGTCTGCTCTCTAGGTAGATGTCGCCTGCTAATAAAGGCAACTGGCTGATCAAGGCCCTCTTCATTTATCTGTGACAACAATGCCCCAATCCCTTGCTCTGAAGCATCTGTCTAAACCACAAATGTGTTTGTGTAGTCAGGGGCCAGCAACACTGGTGCTGAACACAAAGCAGCTTTCTGAGTGTCAAAGGCCTTCTGACATTCTGAGGTCCAATCCACCTTTTTGGGCCTCTTAGAAGTGTGTTCTGTTAGGGGCCCCCTAATGGTCCCATGATTTTGAACAAACCTTCTATAATACGCTGTCAGTCTAAGGAATGCCATGACCTGAGTCTCGGTAACAGGAGCTGTCCAGTCCAATATAGTTTGGATCTTGGCCTGGAGAGGCTGTACATGGCTTTCACCTACCAGGTGGCCCAGGTATACCACAGAACTATGCCCTATTTGGCACTTACTTGCCTTAATAGTCAGGCCTGCTGCTGCATTGGCTGAAGCACTTCCCTCAGGTGGCTTAAGTGATCTCCCCAGGTAGAACTGAATACAGCTATATCATCCAGATAAGCTGTTCTTAACTGTCCCAGCCCAGACAAGACCCTGTTCACCAACCTTTGGATGGTGGCAGATGCATTCTTTAAGCCAAAGGACATTACCTTGAACTGATAATGTCCCTCTGGTGTGGAGAATGCTGACCTCTTCTTTGCTCCATCAGTCAGGGCAATCTGCCAGTAACCTTGAGTCAAATCAAAAGTACTAAGGTGAGCATCAGTCTTAGTGACTGCATTTACTCCTCTGTAGTTCACACAGAACCTTAACTCCTTGGATCCCCCCTGGGGATTAGGTTTGGGTAACAGCACCACTGGACTGTCCCGTGGACTTTGAGACAGTTCAATTACCCCCAATTCCAGCATCTTAGCTACCTCAGCCTTAATGCTGGCTATAACATGGTCAGACAATCTGTGCAGTTTATTTGTGACAGGAAGGCTGTCACCGCTGTCAGTGTGGTGCACACAGCACTTTGTGATGCCTGGGGCTTTAGAGAACAGGCCAGCAAACTGCTCCAGCACCTGCCTACAGTCTCTGTGCTGCTGGTTTGTCAACTTGGAAGAGAGTACAACTCCCTCCACTGACCCATCTTGCACATTAGTGGACAGGAGGTTGGACACTGGCTCAGGTTCCTTCTCCACGTCTTCAGTGACCAGTAACATGATCATATCCACCCTGTCATGGTGGGGGTTAAATCTATTCAAATGCAGGACCCTATGAGGGTTCCTGGACGTGCCAAGGTCAACAAAATAGATAACCTCACCCTTTTATAAGATTGGATAGGGCCCACTCCACTTGTCATGGAGGGCCCTGGCTCCAACACCCACACCAACTGTCCTGGAGTATACTCAGGCATAGTAGCCTTCTGATCATACCAGCGCTTCATAAGCTCCTGGCTAGCCTTCAGTTTCCTGCTTGCCCTCTGCATGTACTCTGCCATTCTTGATCTCAGACCTAGCACATAATCAAGCACATTGCCCTTTGCTACTTTAAGATGCTTCTCTAAAGACTCTCTCAGCAGGCACTATGGCCTCCTCACAGGGTGTTCAAACAACAACGCAGAGAGACTAAAACCAACCCCTTCTGTGGCACCTCCATTTAGGCAAACAGCAGGCATGGGAGGAGAACATCCCATCTGCTCCCCAGTTTCTCTGACAACCCATTTATCATGCCCTTCAAGATCTTGTTGAACCTCTCAATTAGACCATTTGTTTGTGGGTGATAGGGGGTGGTGAACTTATAGTTGACACCACACTCATCCCACATAGCAGTCAGATAGCTGGACAGAATGTTTGTGCCCCTATCTGACACCACCTCTTTCGGAAAATCAATTCTGGTGAACACACCAAGCAGTGCTGTAGCCACTGCAGGAGCATCAATGGTTCTAAGAGGGATTGCTTCAGGGTATCTAGTGGCATCGTCCACTACCACTAAGATATACCTATTCCCTGATTCAGTAGGTGGGTCCAGGGGAATAACAATGTTGATCCACACCCTTTCAAAAGGAACCCCAATCACTGGCAGTTGTATTAGGGGAGCCTTTGTCTTGCCCCTGCCTTGCCACTGGCCTGACAGGTGACACAGGAGCTGCAACACTCCTTTACCTTTCCAGACATGTGGGGCTAGTAGATATGGTTCACCAACCAGTTCCATGTCTTTGTCTGTCCTAAATGTCCTGCAAAGGGGATATCATGACCCAAAGTCAGGATGAACTCTGTACTTCTGGAGCACCACCAACCTTCTGGTGACCCTACCTCTGGTCTCAGTATAAATCAGTCCATCTTCCCAGTAGATTTTGTGAAACCCACTGTCATCCCCTTCTTCCTGCTTAGAGGGTAGCCGCCTCAAGCTCTCAAGGGTGGGACAGTCTCTCTGTCCCTTACTGAACTCCTCTCTGGAGGGTCTACCTCCTCCTGTCAGTTCTGCCAAATCTGACAGCTCTAGCAGTAATGGAGTCCCTCCCTCAGAGGCCAGATCCTCCCCATAAGGGTTTGATTCTCTCTGCACCTCTGGAGCTCCCTGTGCTGGCTCACCGGGCCCAGTACCCTTGTCTTTGGATGCTTGGCCCTTTGTTCCAGGGTCTAAGTGTCCAGCCTTTCCCTTCTGGCTAGTCTGTGACCTAGTCACAGCACATACCCACTCAGGGAGCTCCAATAGTTTCATATAGAGTCCTCTCTCCACCTCTGACCACTCAGAGGCTTCAAGATCATTGCCCAGTAACTACTGGACAGGAAGCACCTTAGAAACGTCACTTTTATTACTACAGTTACCTTCATAGGGCTTGTCACACCTCCCCTTTCCAAATCCACCACAGCCATAGGATGGAGTTTGGTAGTGCTGTCTGCATAGGTAACCTGGTGAAACTCACCAGGTAGCAATCTCTCCTGAGGCACCAGCTGGTACAGGACCATAGTAACACTAGCCCCTGTGTCTCTGGAAATCTCTACCTCAGTCTCATTCATTTAGGCCTCTGCCTGTACTTGTACATGTTTGACGGTAAGGCAGCAAGCGTTGCAAAATTCACCCCACCCAGGGACACCAAGGTTGCTTCTACCACCTACCTACTGCTCTCTGGGCCACCACTCCCGGCACCCACATTTACAATGGCAAACCCTGGGGATAGCCCCTTAGGGGGAACTTCTTGGTGCAGACAGCTTCTCCCTTTTTGTGTCCTGCAGTCAAAGCACTTACCCACTCTTGTGGGATCAAAGAACCTACCATTCTGTCCCTGATCCACACTCCCTTTGAATTTGGGTTGGCTCCCCCCTTCTTATTCAGGTTTTTGTGGTTCTTTAGAGGACTCCTTAGGTTTTTGACCTTCTTTTCCCTAGGGTTTACCCTGGGAAGGTACCTGTCCTCCTTTCTTCTAGTCACCCCCCTGGTGCTGAGTGGAAACCCGGGTTCTCACCCACTCTTCAGCTGCCTTGACTAGGGCTCTAGGACTAGACAGCTTTGAGCCCACTAGGTACTGGCATAGCTTCTCTTCAGGACAATGAGTCAAAATATGTTCATTTAAAAACAAATTATACAAGCCCTCATATGTGTCAATATTGTCACCAACAATCCAGCCTTCTAGTGCCTTTTGTGAGATGTCCAAAATGTTTACCCATGAATTTGCACTCACTTTCTGTGTGTCTCTGAACTTCACCCTGTACTGCTCTGGTACCAAACCAAATTTCTCTACTAGATATTGGCTCATGTGAATATAGGAATTTGCCTCCTCTCCCTGCAGGGTCAGGAGCTTATTTCTGCCAGCGACTGGATTCAGTCCCCACAAGAGTGAACCCAAATGCTTGGGGGGGACACCCATATCTCAAGGCCCATTTCAAATGCAGTTAACCATTCATCAATATCATCCCCCTCAATTTGTGATCATATCCACCACCGCTGGACACCTCCACTTAATTCATTATTTTCACTGCCACAATTTCTGTTGCATCCTCCTCCCTTTCCCATTTCTTTTCAACCAATTTCAGCTTCCAAAGCTATCAAAGCTAATTGGGCCTTAAGCAGTCTCTCTTCCAGGTAATGTGGTGACTTCTGAGTAGGGTACCCTGCCCCCTCTGCTAGCTGGAAACCCCATCGGTAACACTAGAAAAATGGCAGAAGCACCATCCTCACCACCCTACTGGGTGAGGTTGGGGGGAACATCATTCATCCCCCCTTGAACCTCCTCTGGTACCCCAGCCCAGGCCCTAAGGGTCTTAAGCAACCCTGCCTTCTTAATCTTGTTGGAAGCAGGCAGCCGCCTAATCCTACACTGTACGCTAAGCTCAGCCATCCTGAATGTGGGCAGTTTAGCTAGATCAAAAGAGTCTCTCAACAATTTTGGATAAATCAAAACAATGAATGAATACCAGTTTAATCCAAATTCCAAACTCAAAAGTTTTGTTCTAAGACATTTTAGTGGATTTTAAAAAAAGTCCTAATTCAGTTCACTGAAAGGTGTACTTCTTAAACACAAGCCCTCATCCACACTGCTGAGCACCAAAATGCTGGAAAGTGGGTTATTAATATTGGTAAATATATATCTACCACTGGCAATTAGGCCACAGTAGGGTGTCTCTGAGTCCATAGTCACTTAGTCCATAGTAGCAGTCTCACCTCCCTATCTATTTTGTTAAACATCTGCCCTGGAATATGAAAATATGTATTTTGGAGGCGCTAAAGTTCCTTCGGGAGTGTAATCATCTTGAAGATGATGGCCCACATAAAATGGCCAAGGGCAGCCCACACAAGTGCTCCTCGTCTCCCTGAAAGGTAGTGAATACTTTCCAACGGTTGGCAGCCAGACAGAAGTCTCTGTTAGGCGTAACATGGATGCCCAAGTACATAAAATTCAATGTTTCGACTCGCAGTCAACCTGGTAGGGTGGTGATGGCAGAGGGGCTATAGGATTCAAATAGCACAGCCTGCCCCCAGTTTATTTTGTTACCCAAGTAGCTACCAAACAACCCAATTGTCTGGAAGATAGCCGGGATTTTGGCATGAGGCTCTAAGACGTCGAGGATGATATTATCTGCGTAGAGCAATATTTTCTCCCCTAGCATACTGGACTCCGAAACCCGGAAACCCCGATTACCAGGGTAGGCGCAGATCATGCACAAAAGCAGTTCTATCATGAACGCAAATAGGAGAAGGGGAATGGGGCACTCCTGCTGGATCCCTGGTTCAATCAGAAACATCAGCGAGAGGACCCCATTCACTCTCACTGCGGATGTCGGTACTTGATAAAATAGTGCTACCCACTGCCTAAACCTAGGGCCAAAGCTGGATTTCCTCAGCGTCTTCTGTAAATAGGGCCAAGGAATAGCATCAAATGCTTTTTCTGCATCATATGAAAGAAAGACATAGGGTGTCTCACTACAACTAACCTCTGTCAGCCAATTGTTCAGATGACTTAGGTTCAGCCTGGTGGACCTGCCTAGCATGAAGCCTGATTGGTCTCAATGTATCAGCGGAATAATAACTTTTAACAGCCTAGATGCCAGGCTCATGGCCAGCACCTAAACCTCTACATTCAAGTGCAAAATTAGACTGTACGAGTCACAGATAGTTCTAGGCTTACACTTGTGTACCACGGTCATAGCCGCACACTGTTGGTCTGGTGGCAGTGCTCCTTTATCCCGCGCTTCATGATAAAGGTTGAGGAGATTAGGTCCTATTGCACAGCATATCTTTAAAATAATTCAGCCAGTAGACCGTTGGGCCCAGGTGTCTTCACAGGTTTAAGCCTTGCGATGACAGTGTGTACCTCGGAGAGGTCTATCTCCCCCTCAAGATCAATATAGTCCTCCATGGGGAACACAGGGGTTGTCACCATTGGAAGAAAATCCTTAATTTAGTCAGCCTCTGGCAGCGGACACACTCCCTAGAACTCTGCATAGTAATGAGTGAACTCCCCCACTATTTGGGCTTCAGTTGTGCAAGACTCACCTGCAGAAGCAGTGATGGCTTCCATCCAGCATGCCTCTGCTTCTTTCTTGCTTAGCTACACCAGCAACTTACCCGCCTTACCACTAGTATCATAGAGACATTGTTGGGTGACTAACTGACTCTATCTCTCCTCTCCCTGGGCCAATTCCCGGTATTCTGTTCAGAGTGCCTTAATTTGCCCGAGAATCTGTGAAGTAGACTGACCGTGGTGTGTGGTCTCCAGGGTTTGCAACTGGGGTTCAAGCTCCTTAATCTTTTCTACTGAGCGCCTCTTTTTCCATGCAAGTATATTCTATGCTTGGTCCTGAAGAACTGCTTTATATGCCTTCTATAGTGCCAGTGTGGACTCCACAGAACCCTCATTCTCAAAGAAGTATAGTTCTTTGTCTATTTGTATTTCTTGAACCCCGTCTGCGTCCCTCAGGCCCCAGACATTCAAGTTCCATCCTGTTGCCCCATCTCAACTCCTCTTTCTCACTGAGACCCAAAGAGGCGAATGGTCTGACAGCCCGTGCTAAATAGTCTAACCAGGTTACCACCCCCACCTTGCCCGCCGGGGCAAAGAAATAATTGAGCCTGGAAAATACCTCATGCACATCGGAGAAGTAAGACTAACCCCTCTCAATAGGGTGGGACCGCCTCCAAAGATCCAAACGTCCCAATGTAGTTGCAAAGCGTGCCAAAGTTGTATCACGCATCTGCGCCGCCACTGGCCTAGAGCAACCAAAGTCGGTCGCCATGATGCCATTAAAGTCTTCCTCTACAATTTGCATTGAGGAGGATGCCCCCATGAGCATGGAGGCCACCTTTTCCTGTGTGGGGGCCTGTAGTCTGGGAGGTGCATAAACACTCACCAGAGTCATATCTATCCATCTCCACATGCCCTGAACCCCGACGTATGTTTAGGCATTCCTGTTTTCAGTTTCTATTATTTTGTAGTTTCTGGTAGGGTTTTTCCAATGTTTTCAATACCTTTAAAAAACAGTTGTTATCAGTGGATATACATTTTCGCACCATTAAAAACAACAGAAACAGTGTTTTTCCGGTGTTTATAGAAAGTTTTGCTTTTATTGTTGCTTGCTTTCTGTACTGATAGTGCATGGTATATCGACTCTGTAGGTACAGTGTATATGAGGTCCAGATACAGTTTTACCCATCAAACCTTTTGTAGTACACCATACAATACTTCTTCTGTGAGTTTTTGTTCACGCACGCTTGCTCTTTCCTTCCCATGTAAACCTTTATGTGTGAAAAGGCCCTCTCAGCATTGGCACTTGAGACGGGCAACACCAACACAGCCAGTACACAATTTGCTAACTGTGGCCACGGACATAGCTTTCCATGCCAATACTGAATCACCTGAAGATTGCGATTCTCTGGGACAGGTTCAGCAACACATGCTTTAAACTGGGCGCATATGCCCTCAGAGGGCGGTCAAAAAAGAAGCAATACTTTTCAAAGTCTAGAGAAAATTCCCCTTTAGGCGAGGGATCTAGACCTTGTGCAGAGTATTACAGTGAGGTTTCATTGACTTCAAATGCTATAGTTGGTGAAGGGACATTTCTTTGCACCATTGCAAGCCACTACTTATGCATTGTAAAATAACATTTCCTAAATTGGTCCTCAATATTTCTTTACTTACCAAGTGGTGAACATGGAACATGTTGCAGAGTCAAAGTCACTAAAAGTATCGTCCAGCCTACACTCAAGGAGATGCTTCACATCTGCACCAATTAACGCTGAACACTTGGTAGACATGGATGTTCTCAGACTCTAGTTTTTTGCAGTATAGGGAAAGGGGTCCCAGAGTTTATGTAATATAGAACACAGTGAATAGAATAAATTAAGAAATTAAAACGACAATAGAGGAAGCGTGAGTGTTATTTAATCACACTCTGCACACGTATCATGTCATTTTAGATACAACAACAAATTAAATTATGCAAAATTAGGTGCAAGATAGAGCCCAGGGAAGGAGGGGGGAGGGGCAACTGCGGGTTGACTCAGCGCTTCCTCTCTGTGGTTCGAGGTCACAATTGAATGCGATTTATTCCACGCCCTTCACCGATGGCCTATTTCCACGGCTTTGACTCAGTTCCAATTTTGCTATCCTGATACATCTTCATTCAGTGTCTTTGTTCTCCTCCACCTTGGGAGCCCACCAGCCCCGTTTTCTCGTGATTCAGCTAGGATTCCAATTAAGGGTGCCCTTCCCCACCCCCTTCACCCCCGCGACCCTGTCCTGATGAAGACCCCGTCAATAAGGACTTAAAATACCTATCCACCTACCTGGGTTTAAGGGGTCGAAACGTCGACTTATCATCTATACCAGTACTTCAATAGTGTATTTTACACTGTGTTTTCTTCTATGTACATGGTTTTTCAAATGATTACATGTCTCAATGAATCTATGTCAGTCTGAATATGTGGCATGAAATACTTTGCCCAAACAATTAAGTTGTGATACTGTTTTGAATTTTTGTGTCACTTGCCTCCCCCTTCCTAATTATCACTATCTACACGTTGCCCCTCCCCCTCCTTCCCTGGGCACTATCTTGCACCTAATTTTGCATAATTGAATTTGTTGTTGTATCTAAAATGACATGATACGTGTGCACAGTGTGATTAAATAACACTCACGCTTCCTCTATTGTCGTTTTAATTTCTTAATTTATTCTTTTCACTGTGTTCTATATTACATAAACTCTGGGACCCCTTTCCCTATACTGTTTTACACCCAGGTCCCAGTGATTTTTGGGTATACCCCTTCTTCTAATGACTCTAGTTTTTTGCAGTCATATTTTCCCGTAAAAATCTAAGAATGCAGCAGAGTGTACTTTTTTTACATCAATATCAATATGCTACCGAGAATCCTCATATTTCTTGCCTTTGTCATCATCATTAAGCAAAAATTCTGTAAACGGTCCCAACATAGATAATATAGCATTCACGGCCTTTAGCACTAAGAACCACCAGCTAAATGACACAGTTGGGGTTAACCATAAGGGGCTACAAAGTCAATAGCATTCTTCATTAACTCTGAAGATTGCAAAGATGCTTTCAGCATACCATCTAGCAAGTGGCAAGGATCTCTTACAGGGAGGATCTTCAACTCCTGTATCGATTTTTGACAGTTCATTGCACAACTTTTTCATATACATGTCTGAATCACTGCAAATAGAAACAATATCACTGCAATTTTTGTTGAACTTCGTATAAACTTTTTGCAGAAGCATTTCAAGTGATACTGAGTTCCATGTTTTCCGAAAAGTCTGCTGTCATGTTTTCACCACTATCCCAGATGCTTGTTGACAGCACTCTTTCCAGATATACCTGTCACTACACCTTGCATTGAATGTTTAAAGCCTGGGGTGTTTGGCAATTCACCTACTATTAATACTGACTAGCTAGAAGAGGGAGCTGATGTATCAATGGTTTTCACCCATTCTCTGTGGGTAAATGTATTGGTACATATTGGGAAAGATTCTTATGAAACCAGTCATTTTACCTATCAGTGAAAGAATCAAACGTAGCCAAAATATCAAATATGATTTTGATATTTCCTGATTCTCTACAGTTTACAAAGGAAGAATAAACAATATTTTAGTGACATCCCTAAACAACAAAACTCAAGCAGAATAATGTTAACCTAGTCTTTCTTACTGGTACCTTGTATAACAAAGTTACATTGTATTGGCCCCCTCAGGAATGAATTAAAAAAATGTTCACTCTCCTTTTCCTTTCTTTAAATGGCATTTAGTTTGTGTATGTTTACACTGGTGAGGGCTATTTTCCCTTTGGTGGGGTTTTATCAGTTGTTATAGGTTTAAACCTAAAACAGGTTAGCCTACCTATGTTCCATTTGGATCTATCCATATCCAGGTGACCTGGAACAGAGTAGTCTTCCTTATCAATATAGTCACCCTCATGGATCCAGAGGTAAACCACACATGTGCCAGAGTGGTGTAAATACCAACACTAAGGAATGGGCAGTGTGTCCAGCAAATGTGTTTCGTGAAGCAGGACCACCACGGCCGAAGTCTACATATATATTGTGTCACTAATCCCCGCTTCACCTTGTTGCCCAGATCATTTAGATTCCAGGAAAACACTGAAAATTGGATGCCTCCTAAGGGCCTACCCTGCATCATGGATGTCATTGTGTCTACAGCTTGATGGATGTCCCTATGATTGTATGATACAATACGGATTCCACCTCTCTCAACTAACACGACAACAAAGAGACAACAAATCCTAATGCATATCCCCCGTCCCACCAGTCATAGTGAGCATCTATCCCCAGCAAACCAGACATAACTACTCGCAGACACAGTCTGAGAGGTCTGTTGCCCACTCACCCTCCCACCATTAAACACTATACAATGGCAATGTAATCCACAGTCACACTCCTCTCACTCCCACTACACACCAAACAAAAACAAAGCGGGGGGGGGGAGTCCTCCAGCAGACCACAGACCAAACCATTTATCTACATTGCCCAAAAGGTGTCGCCCACTGAGGCCCTACCTGACACCATCGTAATTAAGAGTCAACTGGATCACTAATCTCTCTGTGCACCAGTTCAGGGTCATATGCAGCACCATCCGAACCAGGGCCCGATTGCCCTTCGCTGTCTGCCGGATTGCTCTGTCATCGCTGCCCATCAAGGAAGGCTAGGTCCCCCGAGGAAGCCCTTCTGTCACCAATTCAGTCGACCCCTCGCCATCTACACGGCCACCAGTACTCCTCTGTGAGGGTCTGCCCCCACCTCTCCCAGCCCTGCCTCTCCTCTTGCATATCGAGGACCAAAATATTGGCCTGGCCCGAGTCCTTGATGACCAGCAGCCTCTCGCAGGCAGTCCCTGTGATTTCTGAAGCTAGGGCCTCTCTTTGAGGCAGTGCCAGCTGTTCTCAGACGTTAGGGGAAAAGCAACATATACTGCAACTGCATGGACCGCAGCGTGGCCTTTACTGTGTTGAACGCCTTCCTCTGCTTCTGCACCTACCTGGATTAATCCTGGAACAGCATAATGGTGGAGGCATCGTATTTAATTACTCCTTTCTGCCTTTACCGCTTCGAGGATCTCGTTCCAGTCCTAGAAGTTCAGGAAACGTGTTATTATTGGATGTAGGGGTGCACCAGGTGGTGGCCAACCAGTGAGCGCGCTATGCGGCCGCTCGATGACGAAACATGTAGAAAAGTTATCAGCCGTGAAGGTGGAGTGGAGCCACTGTCCAGGGAAGTCAACCATAGTGCTCCTCTAGACCCCCTCCAGAAATCCCACCAATCTCAAGTTGTTTCGCTTCGCCCGGTTTTCAGCATCATCCACCCTCCATGCAAGGTCCTTAGTGATCACCTTAACCTTTGCCAAGTCTTTCCCATGGGAATGCGTCGTGCCCTGTAACTCAGGCAACCTATCCTCTGCGGCTTTCACGCAGTCCGCGACATTGCAGAGATCCTGTCTCAGATGTTACACCTCAGACCGGATTTTACTAATCCTGGATTCCAGGCTGTCCTAGAGGTTTGAATCGCTGCTAGCAGGACTGCATAAAGGGGCAGCAGAGTCATTTGGGGGAGGGTCAACTGCCTTAGTGTATTTATCAATTTTCCTTCGCTAGGTGGTTTGGGGTCTTTGTCTTTTTGTCATCATGAAGAAGGAGCAAACTCACTCACAATAACATACGTTGCCTCAACTGCATATGAAGGCACAGGGGAAAGTGAGGCGGGGGGAAGGATACATACATCGTTGCTCCGGAGCAATAATGGTTAATACTCCCCTGTCCACTTGGCCGGGTTTGACACAGGCAGCTGCCATATTTAACTTGTATGGGCTGCTTACCCTCATAAGCACCAGCTCAGCAGGCAGCCTCTGCAATCATCCCAGGACAGCAAAACTCATCCCAGGGCACACCTCCAGCACTGCCAGGCACAGTTCCTGCCCTACTATACACAGACGATGCAGTTTTATTTGCCCAAACCCCCCACAGGTTTGCAACTTTCAACTCACTTTTTTATTTTTATTTTTATTTTATGGCTAATCTTAACATGTCGAAAAATTGTACTAAATCATTATGAATGTCATGTGGTCCAAAGCACACAAAATTACACTTTATCACTGTAGGCACAAGCACTTTATCTAGCATTAGCACTTTCTCCTATTTAGGAATTAATTTTAGCACTTCAGGCTCATGGTTTCAGCATACAGCACAGTGCAGAGTAAAGTTCTCAAGATCCATCGGGTCAGTGCTCCGTTTGCCATCATCAAAGGAAGGAAGGCCCCTGAACACCTTACTGCAAATATATCTATCACAGTGCATTCCTATTGCAACCTGTGGTGTGAGCGTATGGGGACTGGGTGCTCCTACAAATCTCCAGAGGGTGAAGAATCGCTTCCTGGGAAGGTTAGTATCAGCCCCAGCATCTTCCTTCCATTTCATTTGCAACAGGGAGCTGGGCATGGGCTATCTGAGTGACTCTATGCAGAGTCGCCCGGCCACCCTGTGAATGTCCTTTTGGAGAGCAGAAGGTGCCACACTAACAAAAAGAGTATAGTCAACGATTGTTTGGCCTGCGACAAGGGCCTTCCCATTCCCTGGTTGGCCTATGTCAAAAAACCCTTAGAAAGTGTGGGCCAAATAGATAAGTTTTCTGTAAGAGAGCAACAGACTGCCACTTGAGGGAAGCAAGTGGAGCATTTATTATTGGAGAAAGCTGATACAGACAGATTACAGGCCGAGAGCAAGAAAAGGAGTGTTTTAGATTATCTGCACTTTAACTTGGGGAGCTTAGCTCTGATTACTTATGGAACATAAAAGAAGATGGACATGGTCTCTATTGTTTAACTTTAGGACTGGTGAGATAAAATATCTTTAATGCTTCCCAAGTGGGTATCAACAGGAGCTTGATCTAAGGACATGCCCATGCAATAACTATTCTAAACAAAATATGCTGCATTTTCTTTTTTTCTGTGGTTTTTATATGTTATATACCCAGGAATTTCTTATACCATTTATGAGACCCGGAAAGATACGATCTTGTATGCAGACATATCGCTTCCTACGTACCCTGTCTGATGATGAAAGATGTTGTTGCATAACTATGTTTTTCAAGCTTCTGTATCCTCTAGGTAAACAATGTTAGATTATTGATCTCTTCCTTTCCCATTTCAATGTTTTAAACAATTCTTTACTTATTAAATAAGATGTTCTATTTTTGTATATTTATTGTATTTTATCGTGTGCTTTTATGGCTATTTCATAGCCGAATAAAGATGTATTGATTGATTGATAGACTGTCTAGAGGGAATGCACAAATCCCAGATGTCACCTAACCCAGACGTGTATTCAGAGACACAGAATGGATGAAGTAATAAAATGTTAACTTTCTAAAAAGTGGCATTATCAGACTTACAATTTAACATCCAACTTCACCATAAGTTGTGATTTTAAATTGGGAGGCCAGAGACACCTAACTCCAAATCGCATCTTTTCCCAATTGGAAATTACACTTAAAAGATGTTTTAAGGCAACCCCAGTGTTAACCTATGGGAAAAATAGGCCTTGCAGAGGTCAAAAAGAAATTAGCAGTTTTTCACTACAAGGACATGTAAAACTCTAAAGTACATGTCCTTACTTTTAAATACACTGCAGGGTGACTTCTGTGTAATAAAAGGAAAGGTTTGTGCCTGGCAAGTAGCTTAACTTGCTAGGTCGAAATGGCAGCTTAAAACTGAACGCTCTGCAGTGGCAGGCTAGAGACATTTTTAAAGGGCTACTGAAGTTGGTGGTACAATCAGTGCTGCAGGCCCACTGTATATTTTAATTTACAGGCCATGATGGATACACTGTACCTTTCTTTTCAGTCTCTGCTTAGCACTTGATGAAAACTTTTACTTGTGTTTGTTTGACTTTTATGGTTTTCTTTGAAAAGAACGAATAAAGTTGTTGATGATGATGAATTTACAGGCCCAGGGCACATATAGTGTACTTTACTAGGGACTTATGAGTAAATAAAATATGCCACTTGTGGATAAGTCAACGTTACCATGTTTTGAGTACAGAGCATATTCCCTTTAGCACTGGCTAGCAGTGGTAAAGTGCCCAGAATCCTAAAGCCAGCAAAAATAAAGTCAGCAAACCAGTAGGTCAGAAGGCAAAAAGTCTGGGGAAACCACGACAAGGATGCCAGGTCTAATACTCATCTAGTCCATAATAGGCAATAAAGGTATATGGGGAATCCTAAGCTACAGCTGCACAAATACATCTCAAAGAAGTACCCTTGAAAGCTGCCAAAGTTAAGTAAATAACCCTGGTGAATCAAGTATGGTAAACACATTCACACCTGATTGTGTTTTTTACCAACCTCCCAAACAAAGGAGTCCGGTGGTTATGGCCTTTACCTGATAGCCAAAATGTAAGAAACAGAGTATTTGATTGTCTGAAAGCAAACGTTATACTTCTATACATAGAAAGAGCCCAATGGAGGTCTAGTGAGTGCCAGAAATTGGGTTGCTCCGAAGATGTAGCAGGTAAGAAACATAGGAAGAATTAAATCTTGTGGCAAATGAAAAGAGGACAAAACTGTAAGCAAAAGGGCGGAGTCCGACCTGGGAACCACCTTATCCCTAAAAATGTTTAAGAAAGGCTCATGTGATAGTAAGGGTACACTTCCTCCTAACCTCCTACCGAGGCGATTGCCTCTAAAAAAACGCTTGTAAGTCAGGAACTTCAAAAGTTCTGAATCCAGTGGTTCAAAAGGACTTTCTATTAAAACATTAAGCACCAGGGGAGGACCCCAGGTGGGAACTGGGTCATCAAACTCTAGTCTTCTGAAATTTCTTAGAAGATGCTCCTCAGAGGTTGACCAAGGGATAAAAGATCTGGGCCCATGATGGCTCTAATAGCAGGGTATGCCCAGATGTGAGTCCCTTGTTCACTTTGCCACTGGATTCAAGCAAGCCTGGCTGATGAGGCCTGTTAGCCCGAAACGGGTCCTTGGAGGCTTATTTCCTGTCCAGGGAAGACATGGCTTGGCAGTTCGCGCTGGACTGTTCCCATGAGGCACGGGGTCAAGACTGATTTGCATATAGCTGTGTCTGAACTGGGGTGGCGAAGTGAGCTAAAGAACGATGATGGATGCAACCCAGATCTGTGACTGGGGGTGAGTGTCTTAAACGTTTCAGCGCTCCGTCCATCATCTCCTTGTGTTTGCTTGGCTTTAACAGCTGACCATTGGCTGTGGATAGTAAAGAGGCAAAACCAACTCTAAGGACTTCTGAAACAGAGTTTCCATTACAAAGGTACATACATTCCTTGAAAGACACAAGGAATGTTTTTTCCAGTGTCTTTAACAGATGTTTAGTGTGCGCTGCATTCTTACATTTTAAATGGAAAACACTATTGCTGCAGAGCTGCCCAGTGCCTTCAGCCTCGTCTTTTTAATTTCCCAGAGCAAGGCACTGACTGGATCTTACTGACAAAAGAGGGAGCCTTAGAGGAGAAGGAGAGGCTGGAAAGACAAGAGGAGAGAGCATCGTCAACTGGTGAAGAAAAGGGTACTCACTGGCAAGATCATCCTGGAGTATCTCAATCACCTCCGCTTGATCTGACATAATCTTTAAAGGTGTAAAGAAGCCCCAAAGGCCAGATTATTGTCATAGCGTGTAACACCCATACTCCTGAAGATGGAAGAAGGCAGCAAATATTTTGTAGAAGGGCATTCTCTGGAACTAGCGAGGGAACATTAAACCTGGCCTGAAGGACTTGAACATTCTTGGGAGAGAGAGACATCTCCATGGAGGAGGGAAGCACTTGACTCAGATTGCCTTCAAGTCCATTTTCCATTCCCAGAAGACAGACTGCAGAGAGAGGAGATTCCCCTCTGCCCGCTTCTCCAATTCCTTCAATAGAAATGCTAAATATGTGACTGTAGAGCCTCACTGGTATGCCTGGAGATGACGGACTAACGGATGCAAATGAAGATGCACTCAAGGGACCAGTTAAAAAGCTGCAGCCATGTATCCCTGAACAGTAAACAATGTTCTCACAATGCTGCCGGGCCATTAGTTTCTGCTGCCTCAGTGGAGAAACAAATGCTGCACCAAGGTATGTATGGAACAGCGCTCCGGTGAACTGAAGGGTCTGAGCATGGTGAAGATGGACTTTTTCTCTGTTAAACAGAACATCTCTTCTAGTGTTCTGCATACTTGATAGACTGCCTCTGTGCCCACTGAAGAAGAAGAAGAAGCACAAATAAGTGAATCATTCAGTTGATTATACAATATGAAAAAAGCTAGCTTCACAAAGCATGTAAAATTACCCATTTGAGGTGTATGGCCTTTGTATATACAGTTTAATTGAACAAAGTCCGAAAGGAAGAATGCAAAATTGTAAATGTAACCCTATGATGAAAAATCTTACAAACCTTTAGGAGTCTGAATGCATTGAGATGAGCAGGTATGTGTCCAGTTAGTCCAGAGAGGCCAGGCACATATCAGAAGAATCAGAAGAATGATGGACTGATTAGTCACCATCTTGAATCTTTGATAAGTCACAAATGCATTTCCTTTTTTCAAATCCAGAACGAAAGTCGCCTGAGGATTTTTGGACCAAAAATATTAATGTATAGCATCCTTGGCTTCTCGCCTCTTCCGGGATAGGGTAGATTGCACCGTCATAAGGAGAGCAAAACTATGCCCATATCTTCCCCTCTGGACCACGTTCTACTAAGGGACATTAGTGTCCCGACCCCTAGTGGAGAGCTTCCTCGCTGGAGGAGGGGGAACTTCTCTTGCCTTAAAAACCACCTCCATGGCTTTATTAATCATTTGTTGAAATGTATCCATCTGCTGAAGGTCAGGAGCAGTATTGGCTAAACAAACCTGAAATGAGGACTCCTTGTCAGAGAAGGCCTCCTCTGTGTGCCTTCTTTTCTGTGCATGCTTTTACTCTATAGCATTCAGCCGGGAACAGTATATACAATGAAACAGCGATAAACAAATAACGAGCACTGAAGGCACTCCTTTTCACTTTATATGGTTAGTAAGGGCCTGATTTAGATTTCACGTGACGGGTTACTCTGTCACGACGGGGACAGATATCACATCCACTAAAATATAAATCCTATAATAATGAAATTAAATAGTGTATTTGATATAGCGCGCATCTACTTAGACTAGAGGGTCCTGGTGTGTGACAGCGGAAGGAAGACGTACGTAAAAGACTCATTAGTTATTAAAAAAACAGGTTTTTCGTTTCTTCCTGAAGGAGAGTAGGTCTGTGGTTAGTCTCAGAGACTCAGGGAGGCTATTCCACAATTTTGCACCTAGAAAGCCGAAGGATCTGCCTCCCGTGCGGTCACGGCATATTTTAGGCACAATGGCCAAGTTGGCATTTGAAGATCTTAAGGGTCTAGATGTTATGTAGTGATTTACATGCTTATTAAGGTAGCTGGCTCCCAAGACTTAGAAAACTTTAAAGAAGATGGTTATCGCTTTGAAGTCAATCTGTTCCTTTATGCAGAGCCAGTCTAGAGACTTAAGAATAGGGGTCATATTAGATCTAGGTTTAGATCTAATGATGGCTGTGGCCACCGCTTTCTGTACCACTTATAGGCACTGGATAAGAGATTTGGGAAGACCGAGGTACAAGCTATTGACATAGTCAAGTTTTGATGTCACCAGAGCCTGCACTACGATCTTTCTGCTCTCAAGCGATAACAGTGGCAGGAATTTTTTTAGCATGCGGAGTATGCCAGAGCAAGCTCTAGTTAGATTTTGAATCTGAAAGCCCATGGAGAGTGTCTTCTCTATGACAGTTCCTAAGTTTTTGATTTTCTCCTTATCCTTGGGCGGGGGCGACAGATCTTTTGGCCACCAAGAGATCCATATACTATGGGATTTATATTTTGGCGGATGGGATATCTGTCACCGTTGTGACTGAGTAACCCGTCCACTGAAATCTTAACCAGGACGGAAACCACACACAATACAGACATTGAGCTAATGCCACTCTGTCGGAGTCAGGCAACGCATGAATTGAAGCTCAGACTTGAACACTTAGGGGCCGATTATGATGTTGGTCAGAAAGCCTCCGACATCTCCGGTTTCAATTCTGACTGTCTAATAATGTAGGCGGTCAGAATTGAAGCCGTCGGAGTCCCCAACGTAATCCCTGAGGAGAGTTTTTCCACCGTCGGGATTACGAGGTCAGTTTCCAACAGACTTTCTATGTCGGGCTTTCTGACATGGAAAGTCTGTCAGAAAGTGGCTTTGGGGGCCCTAGGGGCTCCCATTCCTCCACGCCCTCCAGTTGAGAGCCAATGGGGCACCTATGGTGCCCCCCTGTTAATTCCTGCACCATGTATCAGGCACCTTGAGGTGCCGACCACGCGGTGCAGGGATTAACAGAATCTCCCATTTCTCTATGGAAGCTTGTGCTATGGCCGGTTTACGGTTGCTTCACAAGCTCCCATAGAGAAATAGGAGTATGCGACCACACCATGTGCGGCCGCATTGTGATAGCGGTGTCGGGACTGCTGACCAGAGGTAGGTCAGCCCAGAGACCGCGAAGATGCCTGACATCGTAATCAGGCCCTTAATCTTCAGAGTGAGAGTCTAACACCTTAACTATTAAGCAACAAGCAATGATTTACTGCTTAACAATCCTTTGGGAAGGTTTTAGTCCAATGTATGCCCTTAATCACTCAGCAGGAGGGAGGCATGTTTTAAAAATGTGCCTGCGAGTAGGACAGACTAATGGGCGGCTGCAGAAGGAGGCCGCAAGGGCAGGCCTTTCTACAGTACAGTGATTATAAACCCTGAAATAATCATTTAAATAAATCAACACAGATTGTATTCACCAGCTAGGAATATGGCTTTGACAGAAAAAAGGAAGAATAATGAGTCACCCCAAATTTGTAGGCTTACAGCCATATTGGTAAGGATGAATAATGTTTTACTACCATAGGAGACGTCTCTTGAGGAAAGACTGTCACTGGGTAAAAGACTAGGACAAGGAAGACTGAGGAGGAGGCAATTTATTCTTTCTCTATGCATTTCTTTCATTAAGTTGTGCTAATATAGAAATGGTGCAGACAGTTAGGAAGTCACTTTATCTTTTGAAACCAAGCTCCGTGTAAATAAAATGTGTACAGTACTTTTCCTTTGGTGTGACAATAGCAATAATTAAACACGAGGGCAGTAAATGGTGAAGAATGAAGGAACAATTACAGGATTGGCAAGTGTGCTGCAATTATTTTCCTCTGAACTCCCCGAGCCTTCTATAGAGCATGTGAGCTCTTTGAAACAGAAGCATTCTTATTTGAAAAAAAGGCAGAGGTTTGGGAGAAACATAAGAGAGGCACGGAACAGGTGCACCTGTTTTTGTATAGAGGGTACATGGTATTTTGAATTGCATGCTGCAGATATTAAGGCAAACCAAAAATAGAGGTGCAGGAGAAACAGAAGAGAGTCACTGTCTTACACTGTGCTCTAGCTCCTTGTTATGGTCTCATGATTGCTCATGGGCATAGGATCCGTGGGAGACAAGGGTGATTCATCCCAACCCTTCACCCCCATTTTCTGGAGTGGAGGGACACAAGGGACAATATCACCTACAGATTTGAAGTGAAAAGTGAAGACTAAACAGTCTCAGATAGAGCTCGACTTCCTGGGGCCATGCTGGACATGACCTAACTCTCCATGGGGAGATGTGGTCTGGGGGGGACACAGGCCCTGTCACACTTTATGGTCTCTTTGTTTTGTTGATTATTTAATTGTTGTCATTGAGGTGTTAGCTTCTCCTGTGATTGGTCCTTTTTTCAAGCCAGGTGAGCCTGCAGAGTAAGGGAAGGCAGGAAATGCTATTATTTTATGTTTATGTTACTGTTGGCTTGCTAAGGGCACCAATGTTGGCAGAGTGTGATACATTGGATCATTATTTGGGGCGGGACACTACCCACTTTGAGGAATAATCCCAACCCTTGTCAGGGTGAAACATTAGGGCCTGATTACAAGTCACAAACATGAAGGATATCCCGTCCACCTTATTATCAGTTCTATTATATCCAATGGAACATAATTGAACTCATAATAGGGCGGACGGGATATCCATCAAGTTTGTGATGGAGTAACCCGTCTGCTAAACTCGTAATCAGGCCCTTAGAGTTACTAAATTAACCTGAGCCCAACCCCTGGTAGCTACTGAACAGAGCAGACAGGCTTAACATAGGGCAATTTGTAAAGAATTTTATGCGGTACCAAAACAGTAATCAAGTTAAAATGCAAAACAATAAAAATTAGAAATAGCACCAAGAAAAAGTAAAGTGTCAATCGTTGTGGTAGACCGGGACCTAGGTGCAAATTGAAGCTGACTGTGGTGGAGCACGTGTCGGATACACAATACAGGTTCGTCCTGGTCAAAGCTTTTACCTTCTGACTTGGTCTTTTAAGTCCCAATCAACTATCGGAGTACACTGCTAAGGCCCCCAGGACCACACGGGGTTACTTAGAAACTCGCTGGGTGTCAGGCAGAGGCCAACAAAAGAGTCCAGACCAGGCCAAGGTGACACTGCGCATTTGCGACTTACAGGAAAAAGTCTCTTACAGCTTAGTGTCTCCCTGTAGCCACAAAGGAAGTCAGCCAACTGATCCTTGGAATCCACTTCATTGTCCTGGGTATAATAGGGAGCCTTCTCAATTCACAGATAGCAGGCCCACTCTTCTTCTGATCTTTCGCAGGTCCAGGAAGAGGGTGCCTCAAGGTTCCCATTATGCCTGGCACTAGATAGTGGGTGGGAATGACTCCCGGCATGACCAAGCAAAGGGGTAAACGTTCCCAGGGGTAGCCCTACCCACTTCTGCAGCAGTTCCTGTTTGCCTTACTGCAAACAGACCCAAAATGCCATGTGTCAGGGAATTTTCAAGAAGGCAACACCAAACCCTGCAGCCGGGAATAATTCTGGGGAGTGTACTGCGGTAATTCTAGTGTCTTCCCACATTTCCAGTTTGAAGCAGGCACTGTATCCACAACAAACCCAGAGACTGAAGTCTAGTAGGACAAAAGTAGGCTCCTTCAGTAACCAGACAGGGGATCCACAAGAATTGTCTTGGCATCCTATTCTCTCCCTTTAAAGTGTGCCCCAAGTTTTATATGTAGCTCAGCAGACCTGTCAAGCAGGTTTTGACACTGTGCTGTCAAAAGGAGCCCCAGAGCCCCAGCTCTGAATATTCTGTAGAGTCATCTCGGCCCATTCAGGTCAGCTTATTAATTGTTCCCGAGAGATATCACACTTTTTTTTACATTTATTCAAGGCTTCAGCATAGGCTGAGAGCTGGCAGAGGCTTATGCTAATTAGCATTCTGACAGTTCACACAAGTAAAAGGTAACTTTCTACAAGTTACTTTTCCTTAATATTTGTTACAAATACAACTTCACAGTTGAATTTTGAGTTTTGGGGGCATATGTATCAAACGATTTTGTAATCGCAAACGCTGCGATTCGCAAAAAAACAGCGTTTGCGAATACAAAATCGCAAAATGAGATGTATGAGCCATTTTCGCATCGCATTATTAAGGAATCGCTAATTTTGCGATTCCTTAATTTTGCGTAAGCATTTAAGGAATAGCAAAATGCGATTCCTTAAATGCTATGTAACACGCACCCGAGTTGTGCGATTTCTCCTTAAGAAATCGCAAATTACCACCAACTTCAAGTTGGTGGTAATTTGCGATTTCTTTGAAAAATGCACTTTTTGGCATTTTTCAAAGTGCCATGTGGCGCACATACATGCCCTTAGGGCATGTATGTGCGCCATATGCGCACACATGCTCATTTCAGGGGTGCATCAGGGTGTCATCATGACACCCTTGCACTTTTGAAATTAATCTCAATTTGCGATTAGCAAATTACGATTTGCAATTTGAGAATGACTTCCCACTCGTTCCTATGGGCCTCCTGGCCCATAGGAATGAATGGGAAGGTATTCCTTAATTGCGATTTTGCAATTTGCTAATCGCAATTAAGGAATATTAAGAATTCGCCAAATTTGTGCGAATTTTTATAATCATCCCGTTTTGCAATTCTCAAATAGCGATTCTCAAAAAATCGCTATTTGAGATTCGCAAATGCAGATTTTGATACATATGCCCCATGATGACTACTAAAAATGAGGGTGTCATTATTTTTCTAATTGGTTCCATTTCTGGGATACATTTTTGGTATTTAAACTGTACTCTGGTTGTCAACATAGGACAGCTAGGCCTTCCACTGTGACAATAGCTTTTAAGGCCTTATTACTGTGGGGACATGGTAATTCTAATTTTTGACATATCCCACTTTTAAATACTTAGCATCCCTCCTCATGGGCTATGAGGCTTACATATATATGACTTACTAATATTTAAAAGAGGAGTTTTACCTGTCAAAAAGGGTTATTTTAAAAGGTTGGTCAGGTATACAGGGAGGCCGAAATGAAGTTTGCTTTGTCACACTAGTTCCTGGCACAATATGCACTCCAGGGGACATTTAACTTCCAGGCCCTGGGTGCACTTTTTACACCACACACTGGGGACTTACAGGCAAGTGTAATTTGCCATTTGGGAATACTACAATTTAACCATGTTTAAAGGGGGAGCACAGGCACTTTACCACTGGTTATCAGAGATCTAAATCCAGCAAAAATGTAGGCTCCAGCAAAGGTGAAAAACTGGGGTGATCATGCAGAAAAAGAAGATTTGCTCCAGAGAGACTCAACACCTTAATGAATGGTTAGCACTGAGTAGGAGGTCTCTTTCTCCCCCACCAGTGTTTGCTCTTTGGCTTGCTTCTCTTTGGGTAGATGCTTGCAAGGTACAGTGTTATTCGAGACAGGCATGTTCTGTCACTTTATTTGATTTTCAGTGTGTGTGAAAAATTCCAAACAGAAAAACGCATCTTCAGATCTTATGACTGTGCGCATGTATGTATACATATATATGGGTGTGTTTATAGTGTCAGTTTCATTTGAAGTGTTATAAGTGTATTTGTGGAACTCCATGTACTAATTAAATAACATTAATCTGAATAACTGAACACAAAGCACTGAACTTTTGTGTTAAATGGAAGTGAGAAAGATTTAACCCTACCGTTTTTAAAGTGCACAATGTGCAACCTGGACTCAAATTCTGGATTTTCCACTTGACCACGGTCCATTGCTTTACTTCGCTATGTGTCATTTTCCCTAACCATCCAATTTGAGAGTGCATTGAAGGAATAAAGTTAATGATCTAAACTCTACAAAAGCCTCACTTCTTTTTGGTTAATATAAAAAAAAACTTCCCATATTTATAACAATGTAGGGTATACAAACAGAGAACATTACAAACTGACATACTGGCCCTGATTCGCAAAGGTAAACTGAGAGGAAAGTTGGACTTTATGACTTTCGGGATTCACAAAGAGCATTTACTACTTGTAAATGTCCTTTGTAAATACCGAAAGTCGAACTTTATGGCTTTTGGTATTCATAAAGGGCTTTTACGAGTAGGAAATGTCCTTTGTGAATACCGAAAGTCATAAAGTTTGACTTTCCTCTCTGTGTGTCTTTGTGAATTGGGGCCTCTTTGTATAACTTGAGGCAACATTGTCAGGTCACGGGGATGTTCCTTATTTAAAAAAATATTATTTTCATTAAATGTCACTTAATTAAATGATTTAATAAAATTTACTTAATTGAGAAATTGATGTTGAAAACATTTTTTAGTATATTTTTCATTACTTTTGTTGCCTGATGTACATCTTTTGATGTTTAGGCTTATGCTTTGTCTCTTAGTTAAAGTCCAGCCAGACTACTGACTAGGCTTTCCCCAAGGTTGACCATGTTCTCCCAGAAATGTATACCCCTGTGATCCAATCGAATAGGAGAAATACAGAAGAAGACAGAGGTGCAAACTGGTGTTTAGAGCGCACAAGCACTATGTACCAGACTTGCATTTGATGGAAAGTGAGCATTATGGGTAGGAGGTAGAGTGGTGTCATGCGCACAGTGACAGCCAAAGCAAGTGCTTCTAAAAAATGTCCAATGGCATCCAAGTGATCGAGCCAACATTGGGTTCAGGAGTGGCACTGAAGTGCACTACTTTGTGATTGGATGTGCTGCTTGTGAATGGGAAGAATGCTGTCACTCACAGTGTAGTTAGGCACTGGCTGGTGTGGCTGACACACTGCCCAATGTTGTCTGGGGTAATGGTGGAAGACAAATCTGAAAGACATAGAAATAGATCAATGGATGAAGAGGGCTGGCTGAGAGCACCATCATTTTAGTGTATTATATATACATCATGTTATAAAAATCAAAAGGTCTTGACTAACACCAAACTTAAAAAGTATATCTGTGTTGGGATGGTGGAGTTTAAGATATAACTACAACATATGGATAAATTGCAATTTTCAGCAGTAACGGACAGGGTCATCAGTTTCATTTTTCTGATAAGATGAGCGGGTGATTTTTCAAACACTTCAGTTCCAAAGTGGGGCTTCAGAGGTGAATGCCTACATTCACCATTTGGTTAGGAACTAATTACTGCACATAGCACATAACCACACTAATGTATGTATTTTTGTTGGTAAGCTCAGAAAAAAGTATGGGTCCTCTCTTCAACTCGGAGCCATGGATGCGATTCACAATAGCAGGAGTAGACAAATAAGTTCAGAGGGCATATTTCCAATTCAATTTCGGAGCACGTAGCTGCTGCAAATTTGGCAGTGCCACGCTCTGACATTTTCGAAACGCAAGGATACACCGTATTCACAAGAATATGGCACACCCCTGTGTTTCCCCTAGTGCTGGCACAAAGAAAAGCTTCCTAGCGGCAGCGCTGACTCCCCTGCCACCATGTTGACAGGGATGATTGTTTATGTGCAGCAAGGGACATCTATCTGCACATAAACAATATTGGTGATTTGCACCTTCTATGTGTGCTGCAGAATGCAGCACACATGTAAAGAGCAAAATACGAGGAGAAATTAATAGTTTCACCTCGTTGATCCATTCAAACGCCTGGTATTCCATAGCATTAGTTTTTAGCGCAGCCTCAGCCTTGTAATTCTGGGGCAGCGTCAAAAAGCAATGGGTGTTGCGGTGGAACGCCCACAGCAACACACATTGCACACCCTTTGCTGAAGAGGACTGTGGCAGAACGGGGCATATTTATAAGGTGGCCTTAAGCCACGCAAAGTGGCATAGCTCTACCTTGTAAATATGGACGAGGCGCCGTGCAACCGAAGTGTAAAAAAAAGTGACGTTCTGGTGGTGGTGAGGGCTTGTAAATATGCCCCTAGGTTTCTCTGAGACTTACTCTTATGAAGGAGTTGAAAACATATCAATTCACTGCCCATGCACATTTATAGCTCTCATATATTTGTTTTTGTAAACTTCCTTCTCTTCACTCACTTCAGCTGAAGAGTTCATCAGCGAACAACCCACTGATTTTATCCGAAGATCTAAGACGAATATGCCTACATGTTTATCACTTTTTTCCAGAGAGCAACATTTTCCTTGTGAAGAAATTCCTCCACTTAAGCCTCCAAAAAATGTGAGGTATTTACTTTTCCAGTTGGAAACACAGGTTTGTGTATCCAGTCTGGGAAAATTATGATTGCCCACACAGGGAAGACCCCTCCCTCTTCTTTTATGTCACTTACCGTTATTTACTCATGCAGAAAAGCATGCATGCTTTTCCACATTTTTTGTGGAAATCCAATATATTATGATGGCAAATGTCAGCTAATGTAATTAATAATTTGTTGCTCAGGCCCATGCTGTAGCAGACTTGTATGGGGATAGCAGGCCATGAACCACAAGTAGATATCATTGAGACAAAACTTCAGTGAGAATCCATGGCAGCCACATACTTACTCCGACTTATCACATCCTCTTTTGTGTGAGGAAGAATAATGCTTTAATTGCTTATCAGTAATTGCATTACTCTGAGTCCTTCTTTCACCGTGATGAATTACAAACAAGAGGCCCTTGTATCTCCCTTCACAACTTCCCAAGCTATAAAATGCCCCTCTCCCTCCTTACTTTCTGTACCTTACCAAGGCCATTCTATCTTACAGTTAAACTGGCAGACAAGGCGGGAGAGAGGGGTTAATTATCACAGTGAGATAAGGACTCAGAGTAATGCAACTACCTGTAAGTAATCGAAGCATTACTTCCTCTTACCTCTCACTGTGATGAATTACAAACATGAGATGTACTCAAGCCACAAACTGGAACTGGAACCATAATTCAGAAAGATCTTTAGTCAGAAAGAAACACAAACCAACTGTTACATCACAGTGGCCAATACTTCAGAACCCAATAGATCAGGCACCTCAAGACCTTGGACCCCAAAAGATTTTTGCCAAGAGGCCCCATGAAGTTCCACCATTGAAGCCAAATTTCCACGAGTAGACCTCCCCTTGATCTCCAGAGGAGACGACATAAACAAAACTGCTTGTATGCCAAAGTAATCACAGATCTGATCCACCTGCCTAAGGTCTGAGTAAAAGGCTTACCAACATTACGAAGGGAACTAAAATTAACAAACCAGGCAGAGGAAACCGTGAACTCCTACATCCTCTCCACCTAGCTCAAAACCTCCCTCCTGGGATCAAGAGAATTAATAGCCACTTCCTCTGGAGACTGAGAATCTGGACAAAAAACAGGCAGAATCACCTCCTGTTGCAGATGAAACATGGACTTCACCTTTGGAACAAACCCAGGGTCCACCTGTAGGACAATCCTGTCATCAAATAACCTAAAAAATGAAGGGAGACAAGAAAGGGAACCCAGTTCCCCCAGGCAAAAGTGATGGTCACCAGGAATAATATCCTAAGTGTCACAAAACGAATTTCCACTGAGGACAAAGGTTCAATAGGGGGATATTTTAGTGCCTGAAGCACCAATTGCAAGTCTTAGAAAGGGCTCTCTACCTGAGGGACAGGGCGTAGATTCAAGAGCCCCTCAAAAAGCCTGGAAATCAAACCATGTTCGTCTTCCAAACCACCCCAAGTGTCATGTTCCCAATAATCAGTAGGATTTGCACGTTTGTGGACAGCATAAACTTTGGGTCAGGTGTTTAGACTGATTCCCTGCACCCTCATAGTATATGTTGGCCTAGTGACCAGATAGCTCACAGTGCCAAAATAAGCCCCCTAACCTGCACAAGGAGCAAATGTTTTCTGGCAACCACTGAACATGGAAACCCTGACCGCACAGGATGGTGGTAACGGATCAAGAGCACTTTTGCTCAGTCACTTGTGCACTCTTGTCCTCAGAGAATTATACAGATAATACACAATGGGATGTTCTTCAATATACTTTTTGAACCAATGTTATTCTTGTACAGAGCACAAGTGCTGCGATAATCAATAGGCAGAAGCGTATGTAAGTGATTTCAAGCACCAAAATATTAAATAGCAAGTATAGTTCCATCATGGTGCTAAGAACAGTGCATATATGCCTGCATATAAAACAGTATAGGAATTAGGCGTACTCCTGTTATGCAATCCCTACCCTATGTGTGTCTAGGGTATGTGTGTGTGTGTGTGTGTGTGTGTATATATATATATATATATATATATATATATATATATACATACATACATACATACATACATACATACATACATATATATTTATATTTATTTATATATATAAATATATATCCAAGAATACCCCCACTGGATTATTCAACCCCAATACCTGGCTGAACAGAATGTAGAAACCCGTTGTGGTCACAAACTGGACACCACTCCCCGAGATGTTAGGCAGCTGCTTGTCTTCTCTGTCTAACTCCCGGAAATGCTTAGGTATTTATAATAAAAAGCATCCTTGCAATATATATACAAATTAGCATTATTATGAGTTTACAGATAGCTCTGTTGCCCCGTGGCTGAAGATAGAATGACATTGTACAGCGTGTACTAAGGCCTTGTACTTGATGTTTGAGGCAGCATAATAATTATGCGCGAAACAAAATGTGTAAGCAAAACAGTTTCAGAGAAACAAATCCAACATTGTTACGCACATGAATATGTGCAAAAGGTTATCGTAAAATTGTATTGTGCAGAAAGAGGGCAATGGAAGGAAATGTGCAGCAGTGCTACATGGGCCTAACTCAGGCACATAACACAAGGGGACTGAAAAGCCTTCATGGCGACTCACTGAAATTTAAGAGTGGCCAAAACGAGTCCCAAATGAAACCTATCCTGAAGGAACCGAAGGACTTGAGGAAGCGAAACAGAAAAGGGGAGCAGTTGCTTCCGAGAGATCCACTTATGTAAAGTCTTCCAGTGTCTGGCATATGAAGACCCGGTGGACAACCTCCTGGAAGCCCGTATAGAAGAAGACACCGGGTTCGAAAAAGACCCTGAAAAATCAATCTCTCCTGTTCCACCTCCAGGCCGTCAGTTTGATCTTTGCAAGAGACTTAACCTGGAGAACAGGAAAACCCAGAGGGGAAGAGACCAAGGGAAGCCGCCACTCCTGACTCACCCTCATCGCTGTGAGAAGAGGAAACTAGACACAGCAAGACCATGCTGGAGCCACCAGAATGACCTGAGCCTGCTCCCCCCATACCCGAATCAGAAACTTCTGGATTAAAGGAAATGGAAGGAAAGCAAACATCAGGCAGGATGGCCAAGGACATGTCAGAGCACCCACTATCGAAGCCAACACCTTCTTTCCCCTTGAAAAAAAACTGGGGAAGATGGGAATTGCAAACTCTCGCAAACATATCCAACAGGGGGTGTCCCCACATCAGACAAATCCTGGCAAACACCTGGGAAGAGAGAAAAAAGTCCTGGGAGGACGGAATCTCCCTGCTCAGGCGAGGCCTGAGAATTCAGTACACACATGGGACTGAGCCCACAGTAAGAGCTGATACGCAATCTTTCGCAATGACAGGGTCCTCTTTCCCCCTGATGATTTACATAGGACTTGGCAGTGGTATTGTCTGTCCAAATGACAACATCTTTGCCCAAAGTCAGGTGAGATAAGTGCAGGAGAGCTAGCCTCCAGTTCCCTTCATTTGGAGGACCCGCAGCTTTGGCTGACATCCCAGACGCCCTTGACCTGGAGAGGCTCCGACTATGCCCCCAACCACTTTCTCTGGCATCCGTTGTGATGATCACCTATACATGAGCAGTCAAAATAACTCTATTCAAGAGATTGGAGGGAACAAGCCATCCAGCTCCCGCTGAATCACCTCTGTCACTAGGGAAAGACAAGGCATATCCTGCAAGCTGTGAACCCACAGACTCAGGATGAATCTCATGAGGATATTGAGGTGCCATCTGGCCCAACAGTAGTGGCTCTTCCGCTAAGGTGGAGGAGCATTGCCCCACTGCTTTTTAGTAGTGAAATAAAGGGAAAATAAAATTATAATAACTCGCGTTAATATCATTTTATTTTCTCCTACTTTCGCAGCTTTGCGTGAGGGGGCAGGGCAGGAGTGGTAGCACCCTCCTAAGTGCGCAATGACTGCTTGGCCGGCCCTCTTGGACCGGTCAAACAGTCTTGCGGACTTCGCATGTTCTCCATGCAGGCTGCATTAAAGCCTGCGTGGAGAACATGCCCAGCCTCCCAGTCAGCGTCTGAGAACCGAAACACGGTGCTCAGACCAATCACAATGCTGCTAAGGCAGCATTGTTATTGGCTGACTGGGAGCCTGTGTGCGCTTCCTGTTCAGGCCAGTGAAGGAGGACTACGGAGGAGAGACGCGGCGAAAAGGTACTTTTTTATTTTATTTTTTAATACCCGATTCCCTCACATCGTCCCCTGCCCCCGCGCCCCTACCTCCGATCTGAGCTGGCCGCGTCTGTGGCTCAAGGAACCAAAAACACAGTGGCAGCCAGATCTCCCTGCACCCTCATCCAGAGCGAGACCACCTGAAAAGGAGCTGGCAACAGGTCCTACAAATGAGTCTGAATCTTGACCACCCTCGTGTTCAGCAGAGTGACAACGCCCAGATCTGTCCTGAACCGGGCCGCTATAAAAATGTGATCCTGCTCTGGACTCAACTGAGATTTCGTCACAATTATCAGAAACACATGAGATGACAGAAGATCCAACAGTGTCACCACATGAGAGGACATCTTGAGAAGAAACATCGACTTGACCAGGCAGTCATCCAGGTAGGGAAAGATGGAAATCTCCTGCTAATGGAGAACAGCCATCAAAGGAGCCAATGCCTTCGTGAAAACACCAGGAGCTGAGTTCATCTCGAAGAGCAGCAGTTGAAACTGAAAATATGATGATCCCAGTGCAAACCTCGGAAATGGTTGGTGACCCGGATGTACGGGGACATGCAGGTATGCATCCTGAATATCGACGGTCACCATACAATCTCCCGGGGAGATCAGAGGGATGTTTTGTTGTGAGGACAATGTCAGGTACATATGCCTACAAGGGATTTGTCAAACTATTAATTCATATTAGTTTCTGCAATCAATGTTAACAAGCTCAGTCCAGTAGCTTACAATTCAATTTCTACAAATATATTTTCAATTATTTCCATATGAGCAAATCCTCAAAATAATTCTTAAACACGGGTATATGTATTCAAACAATTAGATTTGTATTAGCAAAACAATTTGCAAAGGGTACAGAAACATGTATATAAGATATTCCATAAAAAACAATGTAACCAGAAGTTCACAATGGTTCAATATTACAAAACACCTCTTTGTTACAATTGTAAACACCTTTTCAAAAACAGTCATAGGAAAATGTGACAGACTAAACAGGCAGCATGTCCTTCAATCCAATAATGTAAGAAATAGGTGTGAAGGTCGACGTTTCGGTCTAATATTGTATATATCCGCTAGACCATCTTCAAGACATTTAGTATAGAAATGAATAACACTTCAAGCGTGATGTGGATAAAATGAAGCTTTATTTTAATGATCCACAATCAAAGAGAAGTGGTGGCTGAATAGCCTCCCACTGATATCAGCAATCAATGCAGATAGATTGAGAGCAAAAACTGAATGTAGTCTTTATTTCTTAGCCCTCTTGTTCAAAATACACATCAGTCTGTATTTCCACGGGGCTCGATTCAACCAACGTCCCGCTGCCTACACATTTTGTTGGTTGTAGCTCCAGATGATACAGAACACCGCCACCAGACTCGTCCTCGGTATCCCTCGACACAAGCACATCACCCAACACCTACGGAAGCTCCACTGGCTCTCCGTTGAGAAGTGAGTCACCTTCAAGATACTCACCCATGCCTACAAATGCCTACACAACACCTGACCCCAATACCTCAAAGATAGACTCACCCTCCACGTACCCAAAAGAAACCTCCGATCCGCCAACCGCGTCCTTGCCGAGACCCCACGCATCTGCAAAGCCAAAGCAGGGGGAAGAGCCTTCTCCTACATCGCGGCCAAGACCTGGAACGAGCTCCCGATCGACATCAGACGCGCCCCTCCCTGAACTCCTTGGTCTCAAGACCTGGTTCTTTGGCTAAATGGAACTGCTGCCAACCCCCCCCCCCACCCCCCCCAGCGCCGTGAGGCACTCACGGGTGAATAGCACGTTTACAATGCTTACAATTCCTGTATTGATTGACTGAACCATGAAATGCCCCCCCCCCCCCAGCTGGTGGGAGGCACCGCACTCCCAAACCCAGAAACAGAGAGGAGAGAGACGTGCGTGCTCAAGCCTGTACAGAGGCAGTCAGGCGAGAAGCCCACTGGTAATCAAGTCCCCTTCCTCCTTGGAACAACACTCACCAGCATGGCGGTCACCATGAGGAATCCGTCCACAAGCGAGTTGATTCTTGCATTTTTAAGCTGAATCTTGCTTGAGCACCAACTCTGCTGAGCACCGCAAGGCTGGAAGGCAGCAGAGCATAGCGTCTGCCCTAAGGAAGATACACAAAACAGCAACAGGAAATGGGGGTGAGGGGGCTTTTATAGTTTGGGAGGGAGGCACAAGGACTTCATGTTTGTAATTCATCGTTGCAAGAGGGACAAGAAAGCAATAGGAATATACAACACCATATTTTTAAGACTGTAATAATCTCTCAAAATTAAAATCTGTTCAAATAAATATACATACATTCGAAGTATAACTAACGCTGTGATTTTTTCCCGTAGGTCCAATTTGTAGTCTGTGTGTGTCTACTTTTGGAGCGCGACCTGTAACAATCTTTAGTGGCTTTATGGTGGCAGGAGGACTGATTTTAAGCAGTGTTGCTCCTAGTATATATTTTCTATTTTTCTCATATGGAATTCTTGTTGGTAAGTTGACTTCTTTATTTTTATTTCATTCAAAGTGACATCATAATGTTGTGCCCTTTCTTTAATGTTGCGAGGTTATTCAGTACATGTTTAGTACTACTTTTACAGGGTAAAAAGAGGCATGCAGTGGAGTAACACATTTAACGGGGACAGGTTCACATGGTCGTGTCTAGGCAGGCCTGACTCATCTGTCCAATGAGTTATGGCACAACAGCTTAGTGGGATGCTGAAGACAAAAGGTAGAGCTGGCCCTTGGAGATGCTGGGTTAGCATTGTGTGTACTGCACGCACACCTGCCAACCTAATCAACGTTTTCAATGTGTGGGAGAGAGTTGGGCTTAAAAGGGGGTGGTGCTTGCAACTCTCACTACCTAAATAGCCCTGTAAGGGTAATTTAAAGGGCTGGTTAATGAAGGGGTCAGGACTTAATCAATCAATCAAGACATTTGTAAAGCGCGCTACTCACCCGGAGGGTCTCAAGGCGCTAGGGGGAGGGGGGTCCGCTACTTCGTGTCCATCAATGCCTTAAAAGCGTTCTGTGCCCCCTTTAAAATACAAAAACAAAGGCTTGTGAGTCCGCTTCCAGTGTCCTTTGGACGAAACAAAACCCTGCATGAACTCTGAGGATGCCAAGCCTCTAACATACAAGTGAGTGGAACCGCACTCTGTGTAAGGTTTCAAATTCACCATTTGCTCGCTGTTTATCAGCTTTTCACCAGGTGATCGCGTATCAAGCTTGATATTGCGTTACTTATGTGGCATTGTGTATGTTGTCAGGTCTCCCATGCAATGCTGATATGAATGACAGACTTAGCATGACTTCAAACTGTTAATCAAAAGGGGGGGGGGAGGTGAATGAACCACATATGTCGATATACCAGAGTCTCAGAGAAAATTGTCTCGGAGACCCTCAATCCCACATTCACAGTTTGCGGTGTATATTATCTCCACTCGTGTGGCTTGGTGGATAGTGTCATAATTGGGTCTGTCACTTGAGTGTTCTGTGTTTAAAGTGACGAAACCATCCTCCACCAGGATGGAGACTGGATGTTGACAGTAGTGAGAAGTTAAAATGATATCCTATTCTGTACAGAAAAGTTTATCGAACAAAGAGAATCAGGATAGGGATAAGGCTAAAAGAAAGAGTTGGCGTTCAGTGGATAAGTAACTGGTCGCCAACACCTAGTGGTCGGGTCTACATGTTTTGGCCGAGAATTGCCCCTACTAGTCTTTTGGCCTTAGCCAGAACCGAAGGAGTAGAGGGCCTAAAGATTTGAGCATGCCACACACAATGCATGTAAGTATATTCACTCACCAATGATGAGTGAATATATTTACCTGTATTGTCTGTGGCGTGCTCAAAACTTTAGAGTTTGGTGTTATAGGCGCAGACTTTGGCCCATAACTTAAAAAGGAGTTCACATTACCCCATGGGATGCCAGAGGACTCAGATGGAATGCTTTCGCCTGGATTGCTGAAATGCTGCCTGTCCCTCTCATCCAGAAGCGTGACTTCAGTCAGATAACGCAATGCCGGATGCTGGGACTGGAGGACTCAGCAGACGCAGAATACCATGGTATGGTAAAACTGGCTTTTCATAGACCTTAAACACCCCAAGATGAAACATGGACTAGAGCACTAACTAAAAGTTCACTAAGATAATGGGATTATAATGCATTAAACAGGCAAACAATAGTGGGAGGAAAACATTTGCAATAAGTGACCAAAGCTGAGGTCAAGAAATGGCAAGCTCTAAAATGTTTATAGTTTTCCACATAGAAAATGATTTGAGGCCAGATGAATGAAACTTTTTTTAGGTCGCAAACGGCCTGATTCGCAGAATCAGGCAGTTTGCGACAGGAAAAAAATTGTTTGCTATGTACTAAACCTTATTTTGAAATTCGGTAACCTATTACCAAATCGCAAAATGGGTTAGCATTTCGGTATTAGGAAGGGGCATGTAAGGGCGTCCCTTCCTAACAGTGACTCGCAGTGGTATGCGTGAATGTTTTGTGACCAAAATGCAGCCTCAAAACATTCTAATTTTTCCGCCTACTTCAAGAAGGAGTTGACTCATTAGCAACTGGAACCCTTTCCCTTTGTGAGTGGTTGTAAAAAAGTATTTGTAAGTGCAGGCAGTGGTCTCACGGACCACTGCCTACACTTAAAAAGTGAAAAGAAAACTTTTTTGTTTTTGAAATGCATCCCATATCCTTTTAAGGAAAAGGGGTTGCATTTAAAAAGTAAACAAAAAAGCTTTGCTTTATTTATAAGCAGTCACAGAAATGGTGGTCTGCTGACCCCAGCAGGCCACCATTTCTGTGATTTTAGCGATTCCCAATGGGTCACAAATTGTGACATATCTCATGAATATTAATGAGTTAGGTTAATTTGCGACCTACTGGGAATCGCAAACAGTGCAAAACACACTGTAGTACATAACTGTGTACGATTACCTAATAGCGAATCGTGAAAATTCTCTATTAGGTAATCGCAAACCTGAATCTCTGTACATCTGGCCATTAGTGTTTCACCATACTTGTTTGCTTGCAAAAGAAAATCTAGTGCTTCCTTCTGGAATGTGGGAATACTTGGATTTTACAACTTTTGCACTTGTAAACTGGGTATAACAACAGGAATTGGTGTTTCTGCACTGATTTCCAAATATGTTTCCTAATTACGAAGTGACAGGTGACATGCCCATTTGAAATCAGTTATGAGTTGCGCTTTACCTGTGCCGCTCGGTTTGGCTGGTAACTCCTTTTATCGTCTGAATTAGTAACAATGCCAAAAGTGAACGCCTTACAGATTTCAGTTGTTCTCATATTTCTACAACTGTGCTGTGGTTTGACCTTCCAGTAAACTTTTTTGCAGCAGTTCTCTGTTGCAGCTAAAAGTGAGCCAGGGGCTATCAGTGTTTTAAGAACCGGAATAGAGTAGCCGATGTTTGTTATGTTTCCGGCGGCTACAAGGATCATTTTATGTAGCCTCCCAAGCAAGGGGTGTCATTCAACCACACCCGTTGCGTAGGACTATGTTGGAATGGCCCGGACGTAAAGGGAAAGAGCCAGGGAGCCCGCGTCTCGGGGCAGTTTACGTAACAACTCTACTGGTGTGGTGTCTATTATTTTACGACCGTACGCCGGGCCTACACACATACATTGATGACAGAGAGTGAAAGTTCCCCATTCGTGCACCGCTTTGCTGCTCCCTCGCGCTCACTGTGTTTCATGGTGTGCTGCGATCACTGTTCCTGCCGCGAACCGGCTGAGTGGCGACCACTCCTCTGCGCTCAGCTCCTGCTGCCAAGAACGCAGCTGTTCGTGCGAACTTGGCGGGCTGCGCTCCTGCGGCCTTGATGGTAACCACGCTGCCAGCACCTGAAGATGTACCGATACGGGAGTTGCGGTCGGCCCAGCTCAGCACACCACGTGATCGTGGGGGAAACAGGAGCGTTCTGTGCCTCACCGGCGTCTGTGTGGGTAAGTTAACATGGTGCTGTGCTGCTATCCCCATACTAAGACTGTGAATGAGAGTAGTCACCTTGCCATTGCTTGGATGGTGTGTTGCCTAGGCTTGCCCTGCATCATTCCCTCTTGTGGCTGCCCAGAAGGACCTGCTTTCTACCTGTCGTTCATGGTAGTGGCCCAAGTTCGGACTGTGCATAATTTGGGCACAAAAGGACCCTCTGCTGGTGTGTTCTGGGATAGCCTGCTGCGATCAAGTGCGCCCGGGTCAGCGTGAAGGCGTCTCTCCTGCATTAAGTTTTGCCTGTTTCCTGCATCTCTGAATGCCATGGCCTCAATACCTGCATTAGAACAGTTTGTGGTGGATGGTCCTCCATCTGCACAAGCGTCACGCTGGAAAGACTGGGTGGAGCGGCTCGAGACCTACTTTGCAGCAGTGGCATTAGACCCAGACAGAAGACACCTCATGCTGCTGCATCTGGGGGGGGTGCAGCTATCCACAAGCTTGGAAAATCGGTGACGGAGAATGGACCAAATTGAACCTATGCTACTCTGAAGGAGGCTCTCACTGCACATTTTGAGCTGCTTGCAAATCGTGACTATGAACGATTCCTGTTACGACAGGCCAAGCAATCACACCAAAAAGAATCTGTTGATGCATTTTATGGTCGCCTATGATATCTAGCCACCATGTGTACGCTACCGGACCCGCTGATGAAATTCGAGCACAATTCATACAAGGGTGCTCCTCAGTGAAGCTGAGGGGGAACATTCTGCAGGTCCCTGGAATGTCCATGGCTGACATGCTCACCATGGGATGTTCGAAAGAACTGTCGAAAGTGCATACTGCCCACAAGGAAGCGGCCCTACAACAAGTGAAGACGTAACCGGTCAACGTGGTGGTGACAATAGGAGCAATGAAAAAAAGAAATCCGCTCTAAATCGGCGACGGCTCCTAAGACATGCCACACGTGTGGAGGTCCATATCCTCATCAAGAACCCTGCCCAAGGAAAAAGGTGTTCAGCATGTAACAAATTGAACCATTTTGCCAAAGTATGTCTATCTTCAACCGCTACACACACCTGGAGTGCCTAACGAGGAAGAGGACATGGGCGATGATGACGTAGAAGGAGCGGTGCAGGTCATTCATGCCATGCAGCGTGTGAGCGGAACCCACAGCGCACCCCAAAATGCACCATTCTTCTCTCGGGACATGAAGTCCCAGCTTTGATCGATACGGGAGCATCAATTAACATTATTGCACAATCGGTGCTACAAATTCTCCCTACGCACCCATGTCTATGTCCCACTGTCACTCAGGTGTTTGCTTATGGATTGACCAAGCCTCTCCCACTAGCAGGTGTGTTCACCATGTACATCTCTCATGAGTCCCATTCCACCAGGGCAAAAGTATGTGTTACCAAAACTGGCTCTGGAATTATGCTGAGCTGTAGGACAGGTCTTCAGCTGGTGTCATTCGCCTTCAGTATTCATTTTGGCAACGTGGATGTGTTTGTAGCAGAGTTCGCACACCTGTTGTGGGCATTGGGTGTCTCAAAGATCACCTGATACATCTCCATATTGATGACTCCATCCAACCCGTGGCGTTGAAACATCACCGGGTGGCCTTTCATCTGCGCCCAAAAGTAGAAGAGGAGCTAAGGAGGCTCGAGTTGGCTGACATCATCGAAAAGATGGATGCTCCTACCTCATGGGTGTCACTGATCGCCGTCGCTCGTAAACCCACATGGCCTGGCGAAGTGAGAATGTGCGTGGACATGAGGTTGCCCCATATGTCGATACCGAGGGAACGCCATTTGATGCCCACCGTTGATGACATCGTAGCGGAAGTGAGTGGATCGAAATGGTTTCCCACGATGGACCTGCGGGCAGCGTATCATCAGTTGATGCTGTCTCCTGAGTCCTTCGTGAATATCGACTCACTCCACATGCCACAACCAAGGTGTTTCCCGGCACTCTATGTATGAACCGGGGTGTTGGTGATGCAATTCCTCATGTTCACGCACCATCCACACTCTGTGATCAGATTACTGATGCTTTGGTGACTGGGTGCTTGTGAAAAATCAGCGTTCTGGGAGTAAGTTCCTATTGCCTTTTGAAGTAGACCCCTGGAAAGTGAGTGCTGTGAAAGGAACTATGCACACTGCCCTGGAAAGGTCGTGAGATCAGCACGAGGAATGTGTCAATCTTCAAGAGGTATCGACCTACAAGTAATGGTGAGATCTCGTTGGGACATGAGTTTGAAGGCGAGGATGGTAGCATGTACGAGATGCAAAGAGGTGGCGGTCAGGCAACAAGGGTTCCATCAGCGGTGGTTGACTCTCTTCCTCCTTTTGCAGAACTATGGGAGTCCAGGGACCATGTCCATGAGACTCATGAAAAGAGTGGTTTGGGGGGAGCTTTGCCTGTACATCCAGATGGGACGAAGGGTGTGGGTCCTGGTATGGGTCCTGGACCCTGTCGGCAAGGCATGGCCAGATATAATTTGAGAGCTCGCCCTGCTATATCCACTAGATTAAACAATTTCATTCTAACATAAGAGGATCTTCTTCTGTCTCAAGGTGGAACATGTTTGTTGTTGGACTGGTTATTCTTTCATGTGGGATTCTTTACTGAAGCACAGGTTTAGGTCTGAGTGTCCAGCTCAATCTTATGTTTTCTCAGTTACTCTGTTTTTCTATTCTTTGGTGTTTGTATGGGTTAAGGAGGAATGTTATGTTTCCAGAGGTCATTTAACCACACCCGTTGTGTTGGACCATGTTGGAATGGCCCGGATGTAACGGAAAGATAATAAAGAGCCCGGGAGCCCAGGAGCCTGCGTCTCGAGGCAGTTTACATAACAACTCTACTGGTGTGGTGTCCATTATTTTACGGCCGTACGCCGGGCCTACACACATAACACTGTTCAAGAGAAACGGAATCCTTATTCTACATTTATTTTATGAATTTTATCATCTCTGTTGCCCTTCGGTTCAGAATTTCAACTGGTTTGTGATCCCTTTGTACAGTTTCATGAATGTGATCCATGAGGTCGGGTCTATGTTTGAATTTCTATAATTCCAGTTTCATCCAGAGCCTTGCACTTTCCTTGATGTCAGAAGATTGGCTGCAATCCATGAACGTCAGTAAAAAGGCATTTTTTCCTGCATGCCCGGTGCTGGAAACTATCTGGCTCACTGTGGACAGGCTATTTTGGAGGCTGCCTTGTGAGATGTTTATGGCTTTGTCTTCATCTATCCGATGTGTCATGTGACTCAAAATGATATTAACATAGATCTTCTGATTGGCTAATCAGTTGACTGAACTCCATCTCATTGTATAGTTCTTGGTACAATTACACTCCTCATCCTAAATTTCCAGATATTGTCATCAGATCTGAAGAGTTTTACTATTGCCATTAGTCTTTGTTTCCCCCAGTCATTTAGACCGATGAAGCTCTTTTGAAGAATCATATTTGTCTGTCATAATTTTAGGTCTTACATAAATTTTCTTACTGATATTACCAAATTATACAACTGTGCCATTTTATCACAAAGGAATTGTCTCTACTACGGTGTAGTTTCTTGTGTTGCCCACATTACATTTCGGCCCTAAGACACTGGGTGATATTTGTATCAGAATTTGATTGAAGGGTTGAGGTTCTTTTAGGGATATCTGCTTAAAATTTTAATGAATCCTTCTCTACATTAGATGTTCCCTAGTCACCAAATATATTGACTTCATGATGATGGTTTTTAGGTGATGACCATTCTCAGGCCGCAGGTGCTCAAAAGACCCATGAAATCATGACCCTGGAATTGAGACAAGAAGTGACAAAAATGGCTCTGTCATGAGAGCGTCATGCAGAGGTAATGAGCCAGACATTGGCCTCTCACTGCACTTTCAAACTCCAAAATCTAAATTATGTAACCAAAGCTAAATCTGCAAAAGGCTTGCAAATTAAGGTGAGCAATAGGCTTGCAAAAAACAAATGAAGAAGACCTCTTGCTCATTTTTTGATACTGTTTGCATATTTCGTCAGAGACTTAAAGCTCTGTTTTCTAAGGTATGTTGAGGACAACCACATCTATTTTTAACTGATTGATGATCAGTAGAAAAAGACAAGTCATCACATGTATTGTGACTAAAAGGTTTAAGGACACCTAATGGTTATGACTCAGTGGTCAGAAAACAGGCAGCCTTCCTTTTATGGTCTAAACATATTTTGACCGCATAACGATGATGAATGAATGACGTCCTTCTGGTTGGTGATCCCACGTTGACACATTCCACATTCCCAAGGTCAGATGTTTTAAAGACCACACTTGAGCAGATCAGTTTGTGAAGGTTTATTCTTCAAGTGAGCTCGTAAGACCCCTTGGCAGCACCAGCTCCTTCTCCCTGCTCTCTCTCATCTGATCCCTACTCTGTTCTGAAAACCCCTAACCTCTGGAGCTGGTTGCTACCAATAATATACATTCGAATATAACACATAAAATAATTGTCATAAGACACGATTTAAATCATTTCTACAATACATGCTTGAATGAATACATGCCAAAACAATATTATTTCTTATTGATCCCGGTAATGATAACAGCATTGTTGATTACTCAAGTTTATAATATTAGAAATTATTCACACACATAATCATCTCACTTCTTCGTCCATTTCCTAATTCTCGGACTGACCCACACTTCGTCCTCTTAAGTCTCAAATCGATGTGCCCTCATGACCCAGGTTTGCCGTACCAGCTCACTGCATTTAGTCACCTTTCTTAAATTCCACCTCTTACTATTCTCCAGCACCAATGAATGCTTCCTCACTTCACTCACATCTTTTGGAGCTGACCATTTACTAAACCATTTCTTCACAGCACATTTCAAAATGACCTTCGCAAAATCACCTTTTATTTATGTAGGATTTCCATTTCTCAACTTTTCATTGTATCTACGAGCATACTGCTCCTGATATCACTCCAAAGTCTGCGCCATTAATCCTTTATTCCAGGTGTAATCCTAGTGCAGGGCACCGTATCTTTTAACAACAGAAAAGGTAATTCTCCAGTAACTGAACTGAGTCGTTTTATAACTTCACAGCATGTTCCGAAACTCCTGCCTCCAATCCAAACCATTACAAATTGCCAACTGTACACTTTCCGTAAGGACACAATTAAAGTGTTCTGCCAATCCATTCTCCCTCGGATGATGAACAGCAGTATAATTAAAAAAATATATATTTTAATTTAATTTAATTTATAGTGAAACAATAATTGTACATGAACACCATTCCGACAACGCAACACAGTGCCAATCAAACAGTACAGTATAAGTCCCTACCCCCATCTCCTCCCCTACTTCCCACTGTGATCCATTGAGCCACATATTTAGACAGAGACTAAATAAGTATTGATCCTTCTTGCATATGTAGTCCCACCCCCTCGTAGACCTCACCTTCCCGTGACCCCACTGCAACTCGCCCGGTGCAACACTTTGCTATGTGTCCGGTAGCTAGCCTGTTCCTTCGTGATCCCATGTCCCCCAGATCTTCTCAAACGTTTTCTCGCAACCTCTAACCTTGTATACCTCTTGCTCTAGGATTTTACATTGTTTCATAGCTTCCCATTCTCTGAACAAAAGGGGGTTCTCACATCCCCATTTTCTGGGCGATATCCATTTTCGCCACCATAAATCCCATATTCAGAAGAATCTTCTGGTATCACGTGAGGTCAGAGGATTTCCACTTTCCAGTAGAGCAGTTTGAGGTATCAAATTGATGGCAGCTCCAACCGCTTCTGCCGGGGATCTAGCCACCAGGTCTCAAAAGTGGCGGATCCAAGGGCAGTGCCACCAGGTATGAGTGAATATACCATCTATACCACACTTCCAAAGGCAATGTGCCTTGCCTGCCCTCCCAATATTGTGAAACAATGTTCAGGTGTACTGCATCCTGTGGAGGAGTTTTAGCTGAATTAGCCGGTAGCTGTCCTTAAATTCAACTTTTGTTGAGAACTCAATGCCTCCTGCCAGTCCTCGTTATCAATTTCCCCTGTGTCCTGTTCCCACCTATCTTTGAGGTGTGTTAATGCCTCCTGTGAATTCCGTTATAATGTGCCATATGTCAGAGATGTTAGTTTGTGCTGGACCCACCAATATGGCAGCCTCCTCCCCAACGGCGAGTCCTCCTGTGTCTCCTCCTCTTTATCTATGCTCCCAATGAGTGCATCCCTTAGTTGTCTGTACTTCAGTCATTGAGCAGTCGGCATTTGATACAAAGAAGCCCGAGCTCCCATTTGCAAATTATAAGTCTCCACAAATGTTGAAAAACAACCAGTGCATCATCTTATGCTATTACAAATAAATAAACTCGCATGGTATAATCTAATATATATCATACCGAGCTAGAATCAGTCTGCCTAGTTGGGTGGTGTATACAAGAGATCAACCTATGTCAAATATACACCAAACCGATAATCGAGGAGTGATTAAAGCAAATATTACACTGATAGTAACCTCATGAGTATATGGTCCCAATTCTGACAATACCGTATTAATTAGTTGTGTAAACCGCACCAATGTATGAATTAAACATGTGTGCAGGATGTTCTAATGATCACAAGTGGCCATTATGAGCTCATAATAATCAAAACTCTCATTAGATTATTGTTTGAACTGTAAAAACTCTCTTATCCGTCCGCCATATGTTTCTCGACAAGCGAGATCAATTGGCATTGTCTGGGGTGTGGAACCCCGAGAGCATGTATGTAAACAGTCTGCATAACCATAACCAACTCCACCTTAAACCTTCATGATTGTGAATTGAGACAAATAGCCTTAACCAATGTTCCCTCTATTTTTGTTCCTCTGTGTGCGGCAATAGAGTTGCTCCATGCACTGCAGCTAAGGCTGCATGCGCTGAAGACCAGCAACAACTTCCTAAGCATGCATGTGCCGAATGCAAGCTACCGAAACTAGCGGCTTAGTAAGGGTGCCATGGTCCCTAATGCAAACAAGAAAAAAATGCTCCACTTACCTCTGGGTTGGTACTAAAGACACCCATTAAGGGGCATAGTGGGCTTCTTGCACCCCTGGCCATGGATGCCAAAGCATCTTTTGCCGTAATTGATCAACCTACAATTCGTCTCTAGTTGATATTTCCCTGTCTCTCTTATCTCCCCCATGTACCTTTCCTATCCACTACCACTCAACCTCTCTCGCTTGTCCTTATCTCCTTCCTTATTTTTTGTTTTATTTTTTTCTTTCCTCCTTAACTTCCCCAGTTTTCTTTCTCTATTTCTGTTCTGCTGTACTTCTCCCTCATCCTGTCCACTCTCTTCAATCTACGTCCTCCTCTTCTCTCTCCCACAGACTCCCTCTAATCTCCGTTTGCTCTCATTACAACCTTACTTCATAAAATTTTGAATATGCTTCTCTCTCACCCACCTCATTCGTCTTCTTGTCTCCGACCTCCTTCTTTTCACCTCTTGGTCTACCTGTTCCTTTTTGGTTGTTTTATCATCCTTTTCTTCTTTTTTCCTTCCTCTCCCTTTTTTCTTCCCTTTCGACATTGAACTCCACTTTCTTTTCCCTCCACATCTTGCTGATTCACGTGTTCCCTTTTCTATCTCGCTTCCATAGCTTATCCTCTCCATATATCCCTCCTTTTCTCTCAGTCCCAAACCTTCTTTCCTCTCCTTATTTCTATTATTTTTCTCCTTTCTTACGCAGTACCTTTTCTTTCTTTCCAATCCCCATATTTATCTTTTCTCCTTTACTCTACTCTCCCATCTTTCTTTCCATTCTGTCTTTACTATCTCCTTGTTCATTTTTCTAACAGCGTCCCTCCTCTTTCTTTATTCTCTCCAATTCATATTGCAATCTCGCCCCTCCATTCTTTCCCTCCTTAATATCTTGCCTCTACAGTTGCCCTCCTCCTTCTTATCTAATTCTATCCTCCTCAATTTAATCTCACCCTTCTGTTTTTCTTAATTTCTGCTGCCTTATCACCTCATCCATCAGCTTCCACCCTATCTCCTTGTCCTCTTTTCTACCGTATGCAGGGGTGTGGAATTTAATAAAATATCTACTTGTCCATGGGGCAGGTTACTTCATGAATCTACTTGTCCTGTAACAAAATCCACTTGTCCCTTTGGTGCCATGTAGAGCGGCGACAAATTATGACAGCAATCTCATTATATAAAAGCTCTGATAATACCTCTCTGATTATGCCTGGGCTCATACCATAGTAGTGATTGAATACTTTCAATACCCTTATGTTGCCACGTTTTCGCAGATCTAGATATTGGGACTGACAGTAGTGGTAAGCAATAGTTCCAGGGTTAGAATGCCCTATTGAGTCTCTGCAAACCTACTAACTTGCATGTTTTAAGGGTTTTCAAGAAGTCTTCTCTAATCTTTTCTCATACTGAGAAATGTTGGAAATTTACTCCTGACAATGGCAGACGTAAACCTCCTTCCAGAGTTGGGCAAAAAAGTTGTTGGAGGGAAAGTGAACTTGCAAACACTCAGATTTTCGCATGAAAAAATCTACACATGCATATTTGCTCATGCTAAAATGCAGTTCACAAATATTTTCTAGGAGTACTATATCTTGCTCTGCTTCTGTAAATTCTTGGGAATTCACGAAAGCCGTATAGCTGCATTTAATGCAAGGAAATATACCATGGGTGCACTTTTGAGAGTTTCTTTAATAATTGGGCCCCTAATTTGGTCTGGTGTTGACCATGACCTTTTGTGTTTATTAAAATTGTCTCACTCTCTGTATTGGCTGGCTTAACTGTAGTTGACAGCACTTTGCTCTTTCACAATGAGCATATTAGCACACAAAGTAGTTATGTTCAGTGCCAGTAACTACTGTAGTAGAGTGTGCTTTTTGAGACAAAAACAATCTTTGCTTTTGCCAATGTTTGTTATAATGGTGAGGGCCCGGTTGCTCCCACACCAATAAGGTTTTACAAAAACCATGCCAAAATATGTCACACATTGACAAAACTAAAAAGTTGACCACCAATTTCAGACCTACTGGCTTTGCCAATGTTTATTTTTGTTTCCCATATTCTTCTTATTGAAACTCGTTACACTAATTTTCTATTATTGAATATATTTGGGGAATACTAGCATGCATCAACACATGTTACTAAATGATGCTGCAAAGAAATGGTACCTGAAATTTGACAGTAGTTTAGCGAAATGTTCTGTTTCCTGCTTTTTATGAACATTTTATTTTGAAAGCAAAGAATCCTCAATCTTGCTTTCAAGCTTCTGCAAATATTTGCATCAAATCAGAGAGCATTCTGGGAGCATCATACATAGCTTCATATTGCTAAACTTTTAAAACGTGTTTACACATTTTTATACTGGAACCACTGCCAGTTGTGCAGTCAGAGCTTACAACATTTAGTTAGAGCGCTCACCCTAATAATAAAGTCTTTCAATTAATGAACCATAAATACAATTTTGAACAGCATAAACATATGGACAAGAATATTACCTTAACTGCAGACAGTGCCCTTCCCTGATCTGTAATGTGGTACTGCAAACTGGCAGCCAAAGGGTTTGTATTGCAGGGTGTTGGGCCTACTTGTCCCAAGGACAGAATACACATGAAAACTGGTTGCCCTTGACCCCAAACAATATGTCCTGGGAGTCAGGCTATAGGAATTCCACATCCCTGCGTATGACAAGCTCCTGCACAAGCCATTGAAATATTGTTTGGCTTCTTCTCTGCTCTATCCTTTATTTTTAGTTTTACCAGTGCCTGCCTGGGAACAGTTTCATTCTCTGTTTTAATGACTCTTCCCCCCCATCCCCCCCCCACTTCACCTCCCCAGAGGAAGAGATCACACAGAGGTAAACTCAGGGGGACACTTCTGAAAAATCATAGCGAAATCAGGGCAGTCTTTAGCTGCTTGTGTTCTGGTTCAGGGAGAACTTGGCCTGGCAGTTTGGCAGAGTCAAGACTGATTTGCATATGGCTGGGTCCAAACTGAGTAGGCATGGTGGGCAAAAGAACGATGGTTTGGAATGCTACCCCAAGTGATTGCCAGTGGTTACACAGATGTGAGTCAAAACATTATGTCTCCTTGAGGCAGACATAGCAGTGGAGCAAATTTTAAGTCTCCATATTTTTAAAACTTTGCATGTGTGTTGCACTGTGTTGCACACATACAGTGAGACAAGTCATAAAGGATATTTTTGCCACTAGAAGGATCCCCTTCAAAACCTATCCTTGACAGAAACCTCACACCATTGGACTAGGGTCAGGGCCAGACAGTGTTAGCATGTGTGAAAATGCCAAAATAATATAGTAATACTATCACAAAATATGCCACATTGTACCGCATCATTTGCCTTTTCTTGCCGCATATTTCAACGCGGATGCATAATTTGGTCCTCACCTGCTGCATAATTCCTGTGGCTTTGACTATGGTGCAAGGTACAGGTGGCAAGCCAACAAATTAACAGGGACAGCTGAGCCAAGGGTCGGCTTCAGCTCTTAAGAGCCCATGCACAATCCAAGCCTTGAACATATGTGGCATGTCAATCATGCGTGTTACAGCAAACAAATGATGGACGGAATGCTGACAATGCAAACATTCTCCCCCAGTCAAAAGATCTGAGTTAAATCCATCATTCTTTTGCCACTACGCCACCCCAGTTTGGACCCAGCCATATGCAAATCAGTCTTGACCTGTGCACCATGGGAACAGTCCAGACCGAACAGCCAGGCCAGGTCCTCTCTGGACTGCAAACAAGCATCCTAGGACAGGTTTCGGGCTTTCAGTCCAGGGAGGACCTGGCCTGGCAGTTGGGGCACAGGGTCAAGACTGATTTGCATATGGCTGGGTCCAAACTGGAATGGCATGGTGAGCAAAAAAACTATGGATTTAGGCCCAGATCTCTGTAATGGGGTGAATGTATGACATTGTTCTGCATTCTGTCCATCAATTGTTCTTTTTACATTTGTCACCACGAGTGGGACGGGTATGCCCAGATGTGGGTCCCGTACTCTCCATGCCACTGGAGTCAAGCTATCCTGGCTGATGAGGGATGAAAGCCCGAAAACGGTCCTAGGATGCTTGTTTCCAGTCCAGGGAGGACCTGGCCTGGCAGTTCGGGCTGGACTGTTTCCATGAGGCACAGGGTCAAGACTGATTTGCATATGGCTTGGTCCAAATTGGGATGGCATGGTAAGCAAACAAACAATGGATTTAGGCCCAGATCTCTGTACTGGGGTGAATGTATGACATTGTTCAGCATTCTTTCCATCAATTGTTCTGTTTGCATTTGTCACCCCCGAGTGGGACGGGTATGCCCAGACATGGGTCCCCTGCTCTCCATGCCAATGGAGTCAAGATATCCTGGTTGATGAGGGCTGAAAGCCCGAAACCGGTCCTAGGATGCTTGTTTCCAGTCCAGGGAGGACCTGGCCTGGCAGTTCGGGCTGGACTGTTCCCATGGGGCACTGGGTCAAGACGGATTTGCATATGGCAGGGTCCAAACTGGAATGGCATGGTGAGCAAAAATACGATGGATTTAGGCCCAGATCTCTGTAGTGGGGTGAATGTATGACATTGTTCTGCATGCTGTCCATCAATTGTTCTATTTGCATTTGTCACCACGAGTGGGACGGGTATGCCCAGACATGGGTCTCCTGCTCTCCATGCCAATGGAGTCAAGCTATCCTGGTTGATGAGGGCTGAAAGCCCGAAACCGGTCCTAGGATGCTTGTTTCCAGTCCAGGGAGGACCTGGCCTGGCAGTTGGGGCTGGACTGTTACCATGGGGCACAGGGTCAAAACTGATTTGCATATGGCTGGGTCCAAACTGGAATGGCATGGTGAGCAAAACTACGATGGATTTAGGCTCATATCTCTGTACTGGGGTGAATGTATGACATTGTTCTGCATGCTGTCCATCAATTGTTCTTTTTGCATTTGTCACCTTGAGTGGGACGGGTATGCCCAGACGTGGGTCCCGTACTCTCCATGCCACTGGAGTCAAGCTATCCTGACTGATAAGAGCTGAAAGCCCGAAACCGGTCCTAGGATGCTTGTTTCCAGTCCAGGGAGGACCTGGCCTGGCAATTCGGGCTGGACTGTTCCTATGGGGCACAGGGTCAAGACTGATTTGCATATGGCTTGGTTCAAACTGGAATGGCATGGTAAGCAAACAAACGATGGATTTAGGCCCAGATCTCTGTACTGGGGTGAATGTATGACATTGTTCAGCATTCTTTCCATCAATTGTTCTATTTGCATTTGTCACCCCGAGTGGAACGGGTATACCCAGACGTGGGTCCAGTGTTCTCCATGCCACTGGAGTCAAGCTATCCTGGCTGACGAGGGCTGAAAGCCTGAAACCAGTCCTAGGATGCTTGCTTCCAGTCCAGGGAGGACCTGGCCTGGTAGTTCGGGCTGGATTGTTCCTAATGGGGTACAGGGTCAAGACTGATTTGCATATGCCTGGGTCCAAACTGGAATGGCATGGTGAGCAAAAAAACGATGGATTTAGGCCCAGATCTCTGTAATGGGTGAATGTATGAAATTGTTCTGCATTCTCTCCATCAATTGTTCTTTTTGCATTTGTTACCCCGAGTGGAACGGGTATGCCCAGACGTGGGTCCCGTGCTCTCCATGCCACTGGAGTCAAGCTAACCTGGCAGATGAGGGCTGAAAGCCCGAAACCGGTCCTAGAATGCTTGTTTCCAGTCCAGGGAGGACCTGGCCTGGCAGTTCGGGCTGGACTGTTCCCATGGGGCACTGGGTCAAGGCTGATTTGCATATGGCAGGGTCCAAACTGGAATGGCATGGTGAGGAAAAAAACGATGGATTTAGGCCCAGATCTCTGTACTGGGGTGAATGTATGACATTGTTCAGCTTTCTGTCCATCAAGTGTTCTTTTTGCATTTTTCACCTCGAGTGGGACGGGTATGCCCAGACGTGGGTCCCGTGCTCTCCATGCCACTGGAGTCAAGCTATCCTGGCTGATGAGGGCTGAAAGCCCGAAACCGGTCCTAGGATGCTTGTTACCAGTCCAGGGAGGACCTGGCCTGGCAGTACGGGCTGGACTGTTCCCATGGGGCACAGGGTCAAGACTGATTTGCATATGGCTGGGTCCAAACTGGAATGGCATGGTGAGCAAGAAAACGATGGATTTAGGCCCAGATCTCTGTACTGGGGTGAATGAATGACATTGTTCTGCATTCTGTCCATCAGTTATTCTATTTGCAAATGTCAATCATGGAGCACAAATCATGTAAGAATATGGTATGGTGTTTTCAAAATTTAAAAATGTAGGGGCAGATTTACAAGCCCCTTGCGAGGCATTTACGCCGCCGTTGGGTCACTTCTGTGACGCAGCAGCAGCGTAAACCATGCGCCATGTTGCGCCTTATTTACAACGTTACACATCTAGGGAGATGCGTCACGTTGTAAAGCCCTGCGCTACATTAAACCTGCGTCAGGTTTAATGCATGCAGGGTGGGCGTTCCGTCGGAAAAAGCCTCGGAAAAGTGATGCAGTGAAATCTACAAGATTTCACAGAGTCACTTTTCCGACGCTGCTGCGTCAAAACCCTGTGCCTGCTTGAAGCAGGCGTAAGGCATGGCGCAGCATGTTCGGTATGGGCAGCCTCTGAGCATTGCTGGAGTTGCGTCGTGCTTGCGACACGACTCCAGCAATGCGCCGCCCTTATGCCATCAGATGCGTCACGCATCTGTTTATCCTTGCGCCATGATGCGCTGCATTGTAAATGCGGCGCATCTGTGGTGGCGCAAGGGTAAACTTGCGTGACGCATCTTTCCTGGGGCATCCCTGCTGATTTGCAGGGATGCGCCAGGAAACATAAATCTGCCCCTTAATGTGGAATCGTTTCATCTTAGTCAGGGCCACTAGAACTATTTGATTCTAAGATAGTAACTTTTTGTTTCATAATAATGGATTTGCCGTACTTGCCACATAATCCATCATCTGCTGCATAACCTGCAGATTTTGACAAAACAAATTGTTTCTAGGTCAAACGGATCAAAGGTTACTAAAAATGTGGCTGTATGTGTTTGCATGCAGTGGAAGGTGTTTAGCAAATGTTAACTGGTCATCTTTCAGTATATTATTACTGCATTTGGTTGTTAAACTGGTAGTAATGAGGCGAAGTCTGTGCAGACATAGATTTATCATGTGTAAAAATAACAAAACAATGAAGTACTACAATAAAAAAAAGTACTACATTATGCTGCGTAATTTTTCTTTTCTTGCTGCATAATGTAGTCAACACTGCCGCATATTTTGGTGCTCCTTTGCAACATAATTCTTCTGCCCATGACCTTGGTACATCAGATTGTGTGCTGAAGGATTTATTAAAAGTGAGTTTTTAAAGTGAACAGAGACAAATACGTAAAGAGTTTTGGTTTTTTGGTGCAGTTTTATGTAGCACACACGGCCCAAAAATATTGCATGCTTTACCTGAGATTTAGACTGGAACGTGTTTTCCCACTTCCAAAGTCAGCAGCTTTGACAGTAATACTCACCCTCTCTTTGCCATGTAAAACACAATCATATGTGTTTATTTCACACTGCCCCTTTTGTCACGGATGCATTTGGTGGGCCTCCTGGTGCGCCTGCCAAGAAAAGAGATTAGGAGAGTTTTCATACCTCCCTTTATTCTCTATTAAGTCTGGGAACGACAGATGCGCTCCTTGCGAGAGTCTGTGCGCTTGAAGTTGAAAGGAAACGCAGCCTTAACTAAGTATATGGATGATTTAATCATCCAAAATGTGGCTGCTTCCGGTCCTCCCGAATGTTAGGCTAACATTCGGGAGGACCGGTAGCAACCGCATAGGACGCATGAGGAAACTCCTGAGGTAAGCTGACAACAGGAGTTTTCCCTCCCCCTTCCCCCATGGGGCAAGTAGTTGTTGCATTTAGGGCGTGACATTCGGCAGCCGTTTATGAAGTGGAGAGTGGCATAGGCCACAGCCGCACAGTGGTATCTTCTTGCCACCAGTTGGTAAGAACGGAGCCCCCATTTTTATACTTAGGTCCTGATGAATGCCCTGGACCCACTTGGGCCAACACAGCAGAAACATGTTGACCACTTACACGATGGCTAGGGGACAATAAATTCCCCATACACCGTCCACTGGTTTTAATATCATATAGCTATTAGCCACATTACATTTTATTTAAAATAACTATAATAATTTTTATCCTCACTCACATTTTCACGGGCCCCTACTTAGTAGTTTAGAAGTGCATCCCTGTCGTCAGGTGCATGCCCACCCTCTATCAAACAAAGGTTTTAGAGGGCAAGGACTGGTCAATGATGAAGCATGACACCAGGTGGTGTGTGAGACCAGTCCATCACTTTTTGTGATATGCCCTCACTCACAATGTTATTGTAACTTCAACAGGGTCACTATACTAGGAGCAGCTCTTTTTGTGGTAAACAGGTGTTCAAAAGGTGCCACTCTAATATCGTCCCACACATCAGCAAGCTTGTAGATACCTATTGTATCTCAGTCCTGAAAGCCTTTCAGGGCAGCCACTTGTCTTAGTCTTGTGCCTTCCGAGAGTGTTGTGTGGTGTACAGGGTGTATCTCGAGTCCCATTGCATCTCCCAAAGCAGTCTTCTCCACACTGCTGGCACTGTGGCCGTCGCTGGGCATGCCCAGTTTTTCAGTTTGTCCCCATATAACTTGTGCATGTGAGTCTGGTCGCCCTTCCCCATCTGTCCACTTGAACCGCTGAATCTTTCCTGTCTGTATACACCCAATCTTTCACCGTAGTAACCTGTGCTGCCTCATAATATTTTTGAACATTAGGAAGCTCTATCCCGCCTTCAAATTTGGAACATTGTAGGGTCTTCATTACTGTTCAGGGTTGTCCTCCCTCCCAGAGCAGTGTCCGCAAAAGGCTGTCCACCTAGGCTAAGAAAATTTTCGGTATCGCATAGGGACTATTCTGCAGCACATATAACAACTGAGGGAGAGCAATCATTTTAAACATGACGGCATTTCCTAAGAGGGACAGCGGTAAAGTGCACCAGTATTTAATGTCCCCTTCCAGCCTCTGAATCAGCGGGAGGAGTTTGACACAGCATCTTTGGTGATCTATATGCCCAAATACTTAAACCTTTGAGGTTCCACTCCCAAGGGCAGTAGCAGTGGAGTTGGCAGCCTCCAGCCCCCCATTGGGAAGAGGAGGGACTTCTTCCAGTTAATCACAAATCCAGAGAATTCACCAAATGCTTGGAATAGTTCACAAACATGAGCTAGCGATCGTTCCATTTTTGTCCGGTAAAGCAGTATTTAGTCTGCATAAAGCGATATTCTTTCTTCCCAACCTGAGTCTCCCGCCCAACCCTAAATTTGTGTGTCTGTCCTCATGAGGTTCATGGGGTTCCACTGCAAACGCAAAAAGCATTGGCGAGAGAGGACCACGCTGCTGCATGCCCCTTCCAATAGGAAACTCCCCTGAGAGGCACTCATTGACTTTTATGCTGGCCTGTGGCTCCTTATGGAGCAATTTAATCCAGGTAATATAACAGGGTGCATATCTCAATTTTTCCAGGAGTAGGAACAGGAAAGGTATTCCACCGAATCAAACACCTTGTTGGCATCCAACGATACAATGGCCCCAGGTCCCCCTCCATGCCTGGCTGCGCTATGTTTGAATGGAGGCGCCGCAGGTTCCGTTTTGTCAAGTGATATGGAATAAAGCCTGTATTGTCTGCATGTAACATGTCAGTCAATACAGCACATAATCTGTTGGCTAGCACTTTAGAAAGGATGTTTGTGTCCGCATTGGGCTATTACACCTTTCATAGCTACTTCAGACCTCAAAACAGCAGTCCAGGCACTAGTCATCTTGAGGATTGAATACGGATGCACAACTCTAGCAGGACTACCCAAGATTTCTACAGTCCCACTAAAAGAAAATTTGACCACATCACCCCTCATCTGAAAGCGCTTATTTGCTACCGTACGAAGCAAGAATCCAACTAAAGATGGTATTTATCATACACAAAACGATTCACTATAAAACACCATTATACCTAGCCCGGAAAGTCACATTATCAGGAGGCAGTAGAGTCTCTCGGAGCCATGGAGATCTCTTACTGAAACCTGCCCTCTTTCGAAAGAAGAAAATGTATGACAGCGTTTTCTGGTGCTCCACCAAGAATTTGGAACTCACTTCCCCCGAACATTAGAAAAATCGAGGCCACGTCAGCTTTCAAAAAAGAAGCTAAGACATTTCTTATGAGCAAAAGCCTCCCATAAGAACAGTAGACTAGACTCTGTTAGGTTACTTTCCGGATCACACACACTGTTAATACAAATCGATCAATAGTAGTCTTCTTGTATATATGATGATGAAAATAATGATGAAGGCACAAATGTTTCTCGCTAAAATCAATGTATATATACATATGAGCTTGTAAGCACAATTGTTTCTTTCAAAGTGTTGTACGCTCTTTATTTGCTTATGCTCGTGTCAAACTTGCTGTACTAAGATTAAGACTATGTAACTGTGAAGCGCTCTGATACCCTATTGGGTCATGTCCGCGCTATATAAAACACTGAATAAATAAATAAATAAATATTGAGTAATGAAATTGGTCTGTATGAATAGCATTTGTTTTTGGGTTTGAGGACAATGGTTGCAGTGCGTAAATCTGCTGGTAGCATCCCAATGCGAGGAGCGTCGCTGTACATCGAGAGCAGAGGTTTAGCCACGCTGCTGGCCATTTTTAGGAAGAATTCTATGGGTAGCCCACTGGCACCGTAATTTCTGATTCTGTGATATCTGCCTCCAGCATTTTCCGGGTTTTAACTGGACAGTCATGCACAAATCTTCTAATGCCCTCCTCCAAGGCCTTTACCCTAGGCTCATAAATGGTAGCCAAATAGGCTGCAAATGCTTTTGCAAATTTTAGCACCCCGCACAGTCTCCCCCATTCCCAGTCGAAGCCCCCGGACATGCATACTTTCCTGTACTCTGCTATCTGTCCAAATCAACAGTTTACCGGCTTTATCATCAGCTTCGTAAATTTGCTTCTGCTAGCAAGAAAAGAGGTTCTCACCTCATGGTGTGCCACCACCCATTAATCAGTGTGTTTGTGCTCTAGGTTTTGTTTAATGGGTCCTGTGGGATGAGTGTTGAGTTCCCTCTCTAATGCCTCCAGCTCGTGTTCCTGTATCTCTATGCATTTAACTCATTCCTTCCTGTCTTCCACTTCTCCTGCTATCAGTACACCTCTCATCGATGCCTTATATGTCTCTCAGATTGTGCAAGAACCTTTTACAATGCCCTCATTCTCTTGGGAGTAGAGCCCAGTCGCCTTATCGAGTGCCTTAACCACCTGCACACTGGCCAGTCGCCACAAGCTTGTGCTATCCCTGCTTCTGGTCAGGGGGACCTGTGGAGGACAGTGAACAGAAATCCCTCGCTCTATATACTTGTCCTCCGAAAACCTGCCCAAGTCTGGAGGACATTTGAGTGTGAGTAGAAGAATTCCCTTTCCTGCACATGTAGGACCCTCCATACATCCACTAGGCCTAGCGCCTGCCTAAATTCCTTCAGTTTCCCATCTGTGGCCGCCCCCTCCAGCCGAGTACTCAGTCTGGCAAGCTGCATGTTGTGTACCAGGCTAAAGTCTCCCCAATAATGGTGAAAGCCTGTGGAAACCCTGTGAGGAGCTCTCCCCACTTATGTAACGTGGGCAACTTAAGGCCTAGCGGGGCATATACATCAAATAGTGGGGAGACATCATTTACAACGAATGCGCTACAACGCATTCCATTACAATGCTGTCGTTACAATGACCACGTCGTTACAACGCGAACCATTACATCGCATGTCGCTACAACGACTTACTGTAGGGGGCAGAAGGTGTTGGATTAACAATCCAACACCTTCCCTGCTGTTGCACAAACTGTAGTAGGAATAGTAAATTATACTATTCCTAAGTCCAGCGTGCCCCCTACAGCAAGTCATTGTAACGACATGCGATGTAATGGTTTGCGTTGTAACATCGCGTTTGCTGTAACGACCGCGTTGTAATGAAATGTGTTGTAGCGCTTTTGATATATAGAGATATATTCGCACCAGTGTCTCATTCTCCTACTTTCCCACCAGAGCGGTATAGCATCCTGTATCATCTGACTAAGTGCGAAGGTCATGGAAAGCTAGCGACTTTCTGATTAGAAGTGCCACACCCCTTGAACCAGAAGTGTGCTTTGCAAAGGATGCCACCCTATATATTATCTCTCCCCAGGCTATTGTTTTGGGTGTCCATCAGCTGAGTCTCCTGAAGGATATCACATCAGCTCTAAATCTAGTAATGGCTCTGGTCTCCAGGCCTCCCTTCACTCTGTCACCAAGGCCATTAAAATTCCAGGAGACTAGAGTCAAGTTCTGTGTCTGCGCCGTAATAAGACGATACTGGTATGTTTGGACTGGCTGCGCCCTATTGGGGGTTACCTTCCACCTCTACCTGTCCAATGTGGTGCCCATGTGCTTATAACTGTTTTAACTGCCCCTGAAACAACCCCCACCCTACCCTACCGTGCTGCGATCTGAAACTTGACCCCCCCCCCAATTCATACTATGAGTGTGCCCTGAACCAAGCCAACATGAGAAAAACTCTATGCACTATTCATGCGAGAGCAGTCCCCACGGGCAATGTAGCAGCAACAACAATTATAGAGCATGCTACCCACTAGCCCCACCTTAAGTCTCTTGCATCCCTGGAGCATACCACACTGGTCATACTGTGCGCCGGCCGGATGCCCCAGTTAACTGAAGCCTCGCTCCAAGGGTTTGTAGGGCTCCATTGATACTTGCAGTCCGAGGATAGCAACAAGACACCAAGTTCAGACAATATGGTACAATTTATCGGAGTTAACACCGGCAGGCTCTGTCCCTCTGTCTCCGTGTCGGATCCCACAGAACCCGGCTCACTGCGTCCCTCCTCCAGCACTAGTGCCCTCCATTTATTGTTTTCAAGTATATTACTGCAGTTCTTAATTTCCTTTACCACCTTCTCCTGTTCAGCACTCATCTGTGCTTTAGTCGGGGAAGATCTGCGGGTGATTCCTCTCTGTTTTCTAGCTTTCCTCGTCTGCCAGCCTGTTGCACTCTCGGGCTATGTTTCTGAGCCAGACCACAATGCTTGCCAATTCCATGCCTCCTGTGCGGAGAAGAGGAAATGTGCCTTGTCTTTGTACACAATTCTCAATTTTGCCGGGAAAATAAGGGCATACTTGAGACCCAGCAGGTGCAGTATTCTCTTAACAGGCATGAAGGCCCCCCTTTGTTTCTGGACCATTGTCGTAAAGTCTGGGTAGATATTAACTTCCTGCCCTTCAATGAGCCATGGGCCATGCTTGTGAGCGGTCTTTCGGAAACTGTCTCGGTAATTCATTAACTAGGCTATGATAGGTTGTTGGGCTGTCCCGAGGCCAGGGCCCCTTGCCGGTACCCAGTGTGCTCTCTCGAAAGAGGAGAAGCATGAGGGACTGCCCTGCAACACAGTCTGTGCCAGCTAATCTTCCACATATCCAGTCCACATATCCAGTCCCTCAGGTACTTCTGTTCGAGGCATATGAGCTGCAGATTATACACTGTGCATAGATCGCCATCTGGTGTTGGGCCCGGATGTTTGCAGTTTGTTTTTCCTCTTGGAAAGTCTTTGGAAGTCACGAGGTCGGTGACTCCTCCTTTGGTTCGTATTGCCCATGGGCTTCAGCTCCATCCTCAGATTGTTTTTTTCCGCCATCGGGCTCGGATGTAATACTCCGCGCTCCGGTTCCGAACTTTTCCAGTTCAGCGATCGACGCAAAAATCCTCGCTCATCGAGATCCTTCAGATAATAAATCATCTTCGGCACTTCTTCGATTCCGGTCGTCGACGGCGGCCTTCGGGCCTATTCCGGCTCCGGTCTCGGCTGATGGAAAGAACTCCCTTCAAGAAGTGCCCTCGATGTGGGTCCAAATTCCACCACACCGATCTTCATGAGGTGTGCAACCTCTGCCTCTCCCCTGAACACGAGGCCCGAGACTGTCCCGCCTGCAAGTCTTTTAGATCTAAAAAGACTATTCGAGATCGAAGGGCCAGGCGCAACATGGCGCACTCCTCGACCTCCGCTCCAGTCGGCATCTTCGGGGACGACGTCGAAGCTCCGGGACAGCAGAACATCGAAGAAGAGGACGACGACCTCGTCAGTGCTTCCGAGGCCGACGACTCAGATGTGGAGGACATCAACCCGGCGCAGAGGGTCGTGAGTACTATACCCCCTCCCACACCCACGCCGATACCCAAAAAGGCTTATTCCATCAGTCATACATTATGCCTCCTCGATCGCACATCTGAGTACTCCAGGCGGTCGGTAATGACAGTCACCACTTCTCCAGCTGTGTGCATCATCTCATGAGGTCCTGTATCGCTGGTATCTTTAATGGCCACTAAGATTGCTGCAGTGTGTGTTTTGCAGGGGGTCTTCCTCTGGGCCCCGGATGGAGGCCTGTCTCCATCTCCCTCCAGAGGCACGTCCGGTCCTTTACTTTTTGGTGTCTTGAGTCTCCCCATGTCTCGCCAGGCTCTTGTCGCCGACCTCGACCACTGCTACCTGCAGGGGTGTTCCTCCGATTGCTGTGACGATGGGCTGTGTTGGTGTCTACACCGTACCAATCCCTTATCACAGGCCAGACCCTTCTCTTTGCAGAGTACACAGGCACTCAGTGATGATCTGGTATTTTTACCCCCGGTGCTGTTTATGGATGCTATTGGAGCACAGTGTTCCAGAGGTGCCAGGCCGCATTAGCAATCTCCCAATCCATCCCTGGCCACCAATTTCAACACGAGCCCTACACTTTGTCGCAGACATACCACAATGGCCCTCATGCAATAAGTTCAATAATCTCTGTCGTGAACTCAATGGAACCACAAATCTCTTGCACCTTCTAAAAAGTCCATCCATTTCAGATAATTTCAACCGCAACAGTTTAAAATTACATAACCTTTTTTCACTCATTATCCTGGGGTTCACTCCTGCTATAATAATTATATCAATTTTTGCATAGTTTTATCTTCAAGTACTGCCGTTGGCCAGACCTCTTCCAAGACCACACCTCTACATGACTGTTCTATGTCTGCCACTATCCATTTACCCTCCTTACCATGCTTTACATTTTGCAATGGTAATCTACATAAATAATCAGCACTAATATTCCTAGTGCCAGGAACATACTTTGTGGTAAATGCATACTATTACAAATGGTATAACTGCGTGGCTTTACTTGCCCCCTTTATAAACAACAAGTTTATCAATGGTTTTTGATCAGTTCGTAGTTCAAATAAACTATCACAAACAAGTCTTGAAATACTGTACTTCCTACCAGCAGGCTAGCTCTTCCTTTTCTATTGTGGAATAATTACTTTCTGCACCTTTTAGTGTGTGACATGCAGAGGAGCAGTTTTTTCTTGCGAATTTCTGACTTGCATTAATACAGATCCCAAGCCATGAACACTTGCATCAGTGACGCTGATGGTTTTGTCCTGTGGATCAAATGGTACCAGGTTTACTGCCTTCACAATGCAATTCTTGATATATGCAAATGCACCCAGACACGCTGTAGTCCACTCAAACTTACTCCATTTTTTCAATAACTTCCTTAAAATATGAGTATGATCAGCAAAATGGTCAACAAATTATGAACACTACTCTGCCAATCCAAAGAATGAGCATAACTGCTCCTTATTTACAGGAGATAGTGCCTTTTCAACCACCTCCGCCAACTTCATTTTGGGCTTTACCCCTTCACTTGATAGTGTGTGACCAAGATACTCCACTTGACTTACTCCAAACCTTCACTTCTCTATGCCCAAAGTTAATCCTGCTTGTTCTAATCTCACTAAACCCTCTTCTGATCTTGCATTGTGCTCTTCCATATTAGAACGCCACATTAAAATATCATCCTGTAAGAATAATACACCAGGTAATCCACCATACACAGTCTGCATAACACACTGGAACACAGTCAATGCCGAGGCCAATCCAAAAGGCCTTCTTATAAATCCGAAAGACCCCTCCAGTATTATAAATGATGTTAAGTGCTTGTACTTTGGTTGTCGTTCAATTCGATGATAAGAATTGGATTGGTCCAGAGATGAAAAGAATTGTGGCATTATTGACATCCATCAACATCTCATTTATACATGGAGTGGATGGCAATCCACCCAAATGCTTCCATTTAAGTCTCTCAGGTCACCACATTTGCACTGTTTCCCATTCACTTTTGTGGCTAAAACCACAGGACTAAGCCACTCAGATGACTCTACTGGCTCTATCACACCAAATAGTCAATCCAATGCCTCTTTTAATTGTCCTCATAATGATCAAATTAGTTCCGCCCTCTTCTTGCCAAATGGACGTTTGAATCAAGGTGTATGGTGAATACAAATCTGCCAACACAAAGACTTCAATCCCATTCATCCTTACAAACACATTTCAGGGGATGATAAACCTTTGTTTTCTCCCATGTTGCACAAACTTATATATGCTCTAGAAAAAAGTCCAGAATTTCCTACGCTTGAAGCATGTTGCTTTCAATGCAGGGCATGATGTGGAGACAGCCATATGTTTTGTACTTCCACATCTATAACACTTCTTTTTCCCCAACACCACTTTAAATCCTGCCTTCCTCTTTCTCACGCTCTCTATGCTCTATCTTTTGTTATTAACTTATTTACACCATTCACCTTAACGCCATCATTTTGTTCTATTGCACAATTTGTTCATTAGATCCCTTACATAGTATGTTTTCCATGTGGCGAGCTACACTTATTGTTCTTTCTAATGTAGGGTTTTTCAAGTCTAAAAACGTTTTTTTATCCTTACATTGTTAATCCTAATGATCAATGGATCTCTAATGATTTCTTCATGCAAATCTTTAAACTTACACCTTGCGCCCAATGTACGTAGCACTGCCACATACTTACGTAATCGATTCCACTGGCTTCTGTGCACGAGAGAAAAATGTGTGTCTATCCACAACATTACTCCTTATTTCCCCAAATCTTCATCTAAAGCTTATATTGTATTCTCATCATCAGAACTCTTGTTGATGGGGGAATCATCAACATCTCTCACTTGTGTAACTGGAACAGGTAAAGATTTTGAAATGTTCTACCTTCCACTCTGAAATTATGTTCCAACATAGTTATTTCCTTTCTGAAACAAAAACCTCACCACCCAATGCTTTCAGATACATTTCAAAGGATTCCCTCCAATCTTCCCAAGCCATAACTGGCTACCCTAGACTTTGTAAGAACATTGGAGAATATACATTTAACTGAACCGACAGACATGCCGGTAAAAATGTACTAAAAATTAAACGAAAAATACCCAAATAAGTCACTTTTGGCAGAATACTATTGCACAATAATAAAAGTAGCCACCGTTTTCCTAGGAAGAAAATCGCAGGATGTGGTGAGCTCCGATGTCCTCTTATTTTTTTTTAAAGAGCATCAGTAGAGAAAAGAAAACGAAACTTCTATAAACATCAATATCAGTGCGCACTTGTTGCAAGCATTGTTATTTTGTCTACCATCAATCTTGTTTAATAGAATTCTGCCTGCTCACAGCACTTTCCAGTCACAATTGCAATTCAGAAACATAAAATTGCCTTTTTTTGACCACCATCAATCTTCTTTAATTGAATTCTGCCCGCCCGCAGCACTTCATAGTCAAAAATGGGCTCCATAAACTTACAATTGTTCAGATCAGCCCTCCCCCAAAACTTCCACATGAAAATGCGCTCCAGGAATGCAAAGTCAATGTCGCAGAGAGTTACAGGAACCAATATTTTTAATTTTCTGCATCACCCACCCGCTCCAGAGAGGACACGCTTGTGGACCACAAAGATCACTGGGGTCCTGCTGAAAATGCAGGGAGGGCACGAGATGACGCAATGCCACAAACACAGTTAAATTAACTAAAATCCTTGGGATTTTTTGTGAAACTACTTTCATCCTGAAGTACACTCACTCGTGAATCTGGCTCATCTCAAAATTGATGAAGCTGTCTGCCCGGCAATGTGACCTATGCCTGTCACACCAGGGCAATTAACAGAAGTGCTTAGTTTCAGGTAATGGGGTAAGGGGGTTGAGCGTCGTCCTAGCCTCTGTGTCCTCAATAGAATTGAAACTTTTCATTACGACTGCCAGAAAATCTTTCATTCTGCATCTCTATTTCGGTACTGGAGGTTGCAACCTATCTTTCCATACCTCTTCTCGTGGAGCCCGTGTAAAATTCAGGCTGAGGATGAGTTTAATGTTTAATTAGAGTTTAACTTTAAAAAGTAGAATGAATTATGTGAACTAATATGTTTTTTGTAGAAACCTCTTATAAATACTGTCTATTTAGCCACTTTGTGGTCAGCTAGAATAATTTCCAGTGCAGAGTGCTACAGCTTAGTCTACCTACTACACCTATGGTGCTCATTTAGGAAGTGACTATGGTGAAGTAGGGTGACCAACCGTCCGTAAATTTCATGGACAGTCCGTAAATTGGACCTCACGTCCGTTGTCCGTGAGGATCCCTTTTACGGACGCCTTTTGTCCGTAATTTTAGGCATTTCAGGAAACAGATCTGTTCCCCTGCGAGACCTCAGCCCCCTGATGGGGCCGCCTCGCACTCCTCCGAGTACAAGAGCAGCCCCACACCGCCCATTGTCATTCTGTGTGGGGCTGATTGCCACATACAGAATGACAATGGGGCAGCCTGGGCTGGCACAGCATGTGGTGGCCTCCTCCAGCCTCGGTCCAGGGCAGGGCATTCTGTCACCTGGAAGTGCAAAAACGCCCATGCTGCTGCTACGGGAGAATCCAGTTAATGAAGGAAGGCAGTGAAAGAAGATCAAAGGAAAGGATTATAGTTATAGTATAGCAGCCATGGTTGCTGCTTTTTTATTTTATGCAAATTAACAACCATTGACAAAGCCAATAGTTCTGGCTTGTTGTAGATGTAACGTTACTTGTTCTAAGTGTAACGTCACTTGTTGTATTATATATCTGGATGCAATGACACAAGCAACAAAAATACCAGTCGGGCGGCACATTATATTAAGCACTGATTTTTAGTTTGTGTTTTAAGCTACGCATTTTATTACATTAAACACCCTTTTGGAGAGACCCCCATAGTTTTTACATCCCACTTAAAGCTCTGGAAACAACACCATGTCACAGTCGCCCCACGTCCAGGCACTGTGCATCATGCATGACTCATGCCTTCCACTTTTTCAGATTGCCTAAGTACAGGGGCATAGTGAACCCTGCCCCACCCCACCCCTTGCTTTAGGAACTACAGCGAGGGTGGAGTTCTTGATGGGTCTCATAATTAATGTGAAAAGGTGAGTGAGTAAGTAAATGAAGGGATGGGTGGAGGGATGGGTGGATAGATGAGTGAAATGATGGATGGATGGATGAGTGAAAGGATGGATGACGGATGAGAGAATGGGTGGATGGATGAGTGAAATGGTGGATGGATTGATGAATTGATAAGTGAAAGGGTGGATTGATGAATTGATAAGTGAAAGGGTGAATGGATGGACGGATGAGTGAAAGGGTGGATGTAAGGCTGGATGAGTGAGTAAAAGGGCGGGTAGATGGACAAAAGGATGGATAGATGAGTGAAGGAGTGAAATGGTGGATGGATGAGAAAGGATGGATGGATGAGTGAAAGGATGGATGAATGATAGGTTCAATGGATGGATTCATGAGTGGATGAGTAGATGGATGGGTGGGTGGATGGAAGGATTGATGGCTAAGTGAAAGGGGATTTGAAAGAGAAAGGGGGATGGATAAATGGATGACTGAATGGGTGAATGGGTAGAAGGATGAGTGACTGGATGGATGAATAAGTAAGTGAAAGGATGGCTGGATAGGTAAATGGCTGGATGGATGAGTGAATGGATGGATGGATGGGTGGAAGATTGGATGGATGAGTGTACGCATGGATAGGGTGAAAGGGTGGATGAATGGATGATGGATGAGTAAAAGGGTGGATTGAGGGATGGATGAGTGACATGATGGATGGAAGGATACGTGATAGATAGGTTTGTAAATGATTGTATATCGATATGGATGGGCACACAGATGGAAGGACAGAATGAATGGTGAAAGACTGAATGATGGATGAAAGTATGATTATAGATTGTAAGCGCCATTATCTTAAGCAACATTTCTTATACATTGACTTTCACATTTATATGAGTCTGTCTCTATATAATATGTGTGTGTTGTAACGCACTCCAACACTGCCCCACATACTTGGAATGAGTAGCAATATAGAAGAAATTAAATACACATGAGAGAGGGTCTATGTGAAGATGAGGGGCGGCATTGGAGGGTGGTATCAAGGCCGGACTGGCCGGACCGGGCATCAGGCGTTTTCTCTGGGAGCTGGAAAGGTGGGGGCGGTTTCGTTATCACACAAAGACCTGCACATTTGCTTAAAGCTGCGCGCACACTGACAAACCATGAAGTGCACAATTGTCTCAACCTAATATAAACTTCTTTTCACTTGTACTTTAGTAGTTGTCTATTTACTTACTTATATACTATTGCGCAACCTTCTCTGATGTGTCTGTAAAACGTACCTTTTGTCCTGAATTTTGACCTCCTGTCCTGAATTTTGACCCCTTGTCCTGAATTTTTACACTCACTGTCCTGAATTTGCACCCATGTCAGTTGGTCACCCTATGGTGAAGGCATCCCTGAGGATTCAGGGTACCCATGTTAATTATGTGGCTGACTGACTGATGAGGACATATCATTGTCAAGCTGCATAAATATGCAGCATATCCCTGTGTATATAAGCATTTATTTGGACTCTATATTTGTACCTAGATATATGTATTGCTTTGTATAAGCGTGCATAATAATTATATTTATAAATATATAGGTATTCTCTAGTTCTGCTTAAGAAATGTACAAATTACTTATGGTTTTATTATTCTATGTCTAACATGAATATAGGTGACTGCATAAATAAGTAAATTGTTATCATAACTATT